>NC_133041.1:4733750-5367500 GCF_048771995.1 Taeniopygia guttata
AGGGAAATGACGTCATGGGGCGTGGCCAAAAGTCACACCCCTTTAGTTATAATTAAACAATTTATTAATTAAAAGTTATTTTATTGTAAATAAATAATTTAAAATGCAATTGCGGGTGTGGTTTCACGTGGGGGCGGAGCTTGGGATGATGACATCATCAGGCTCCGCCCACTCCTCTTCAGGCTCCGCCTCTCCCAAGCAGCGACGAATCAGATCGCCCCAGAGGAGGTGGGTGTGGCACCTGGGGGCGGGGTCAGAGTCAGGACACACCATCTTTGGACAAGCCCCGCCCCCTGGCAGCCATATTGAATATTTCCTTTATTAAATAAATGCAAATTAAAACAAGCCCTGCCCCCTGGCAGCCATATTGAATATTTTTTTATAAGGGGAATGCAAATTAAAACAAGCCCCGCCCCCTGGCAGCCATATTGAATATTTTTTTATAAGGGGAATGCAAATTAAAACAAGCCCCGCCCCCTGGCAGCCATATTGGAACATTTCCTTAGAAGGGAAATGCAAATTAAAATAAGTCCCACCCCCTGGCAGCCATCTTGAAATTTTTCCTGATAAAACAAATAGGAATTAAAACAAGCCCTGCCCCCGGCAGCCATATTGAAATATTTCTTTATAAGAGAAATGCAAATTAAAACAAGCCCCACCCCCTGGCAGCCATATTGAAACCTTTCCTGATAAAACAAATAGGAATTAAAACAAGCCCCACCCCCTGGCAGCCATCTTGGAACGTTCCCTCATAAGGTAAAGCTCCTTAAAAAACAAGCCCCGCCCCCTGGCAGCCATCTTGGATCCTTTCCTTAAAAGGAAAACCGCTCTAAACAACAAGCTCCGCCCCCCAGCATTAAGCCCCGCCCCTTTTTTACCCGGGACAGTTTCCCCCCACGGGCAGCAGCTGCAGCGGCTCCGGGGCCAGGAAGAGCCGGGCCAGGCACGGGGCGTGGGCGGCCATCTTGCACTGGGGGCGGGGACAGCGCAGAAGGGGCGTGGCCTGTTCCTGAAAACATCAAAACGCTGAAATTCCTGCTTGAACCGCATAAATTTGCATAAATTATGCATTTCAATGTGATTTAACTAGTTTTTAACCTCACAGCGATTTATTAACAGCACATCAGGCCCCTGCCCACACCCCAAATTTCCATATATTTGCGTTTTCATGCTCCAAAATTCATCAAATTTGTATTTTGTTCTCTTTAGTGAAGGCCACGCCCCTTTTAGACCACGCCCAACATTAAAAATTCCCCACCATCCTAATTAAACCTATTTTAACCCCTCCTCTTTTAATTAAAGCCCCTCCCATATTTAAGTGATTATATAAACCACACCCACTTAAGCCACACCCACCTCATTAAACTCATTTAAATATAAGCCACTCCCACTTTAACCCCCAATTGAGCCCCGCCCACCTCATTAAACCCATTTCAACCCCTCCCCTTTTAATTTAAGCCCCTCCCATATTTAAATGACCATATAAACCACACTTACCTAAGACACACCCACCTAATTAAACTCACTTATATTCAAGCCCCTCCCACTTTAACCCTCAATTTAGCCACGCCCACCTCATTAAACCCAGTTCAACCCCTCCCCTTTAAATTTAAGCCCCTCCCATATTTAAATGACCACATAAGCCACACCCACCTCATTAAACTCATTTAAATCTAAGCCCCTCCCACTTTCAAACCCCAATTTATTAAGCCCCGCCCACCTCATTAAACCCATTTAAACCCCTCCCCTTTTAATTCAAACTCCTCCCATATTCAAATGAGCACTTAAGCCCCGCCCCTTACCTCCCCACACAAGCCACACCCACCTCATTAAACTCATTTAAATGTAAGCCCCTCCCACTTTCAAACCCCAATTTATTAAGCCCCACCCACCTCATTAAACCCAGTTCAACCCCTCCCCTTTCAATTCAAGCCCCTCCCACATGCAAATGAGCACTTAAGCCCCGCCCCTTACCTCATTACACAAGCCACACCCCCCGCCCGTTTCCGCCATTTGGCTCCGCCCCTTTTTCCTTTTCAGGCGCGGTGGCCCCGCCCCCTCCTCCTGCACCACGTGATTGGGCGGGGCCAGCTCGAGGGCGGGGCCCGGGGGGCGGAGCCAGCGAATCCGCAGCGGGAGGCGGGACCAGGGCGGGGCCCAAAGGAGGCGGGGCAGCACGCGGAGGGCGAAGCTGATTGGCTGCTCCCGCGGGCGGCGGGGGGGCGGGGCCAGGAGGCGGCGGGAGGAGTTGGGGTGTTGCCACGCCCACTCGAACTGGAAAAGGGGCGGGGCTTAAGTGCTCATTTACATATGAGAGGGGTTTAACATAAAAGGGGTGGGGCTTAAGTGCTCATTTAAATATGGGAGGGGCTTATGATAAAGGGGGCGGGGCTTAAGTGCTCATTTAAATATGGGGGGGCTTTTTATAAAAGGGGCAGGGCTTAAGTGATCATTTAAATATGGGAGGGGCTTACGATAAAAGGGGCGGGGCTTAAGTGCTCATTTAAATATGGGAGGGGTTTATGATAAAAGGGGCAGGGCTTAAGTGCTCATTTAAATATGGGAGGGATGATAAAAGGGGCGGGGCTTAAGTGGTCATTTGAATATGGGAAAGGCTTAAATTTAAAGGGGAGGGATTTAAATGGGTTTAATGAGGTGGGCGTGGCTAAATTGGGGATTGAAGTGGGAGGGGCTTAGATTTAAATGAGTTTAATGAGGTGGGTGTGGCTAAAGTGGGTGTGGCTTAAATCATCATTTAAATATGGGAGGGGCTCAAATTAAAAGGGGAGGGGTTAAACTGGGTTTAATGAGGTGGGCGGGGCTTAATTTGGGATTAAAAGTGGGAGGGGTTTACATTTAAATAAGTTTAATGAGGTGGGTGTGGCTAAAGTGGGTGTGGCTTATTTGGTCATTTAAATATGGGAGGGGCTTAAATTAAAAGGGGAGGGGTTGAAATGGGTTTAATGAGGTGGGTGGGGCTTAACTTGGAATTAAAAGTGGGAGTGGCTTACATTTAAATGAGTTTAATGAGGTGGGTGTGGCTTAAGTGGGTGTGGCTGATATGGTCATTTAAATATGGGAGGGGCTTAAATTAAAAGGGGAGGGATTTAAATGCGTTTAATGAGGTGGGCGGGGCTTAATTGGGCTTAAAAGTGTGTGGGGCTTATATTTAAATGAGTTTAATGAGGTGGGTGGGGCTTATGTGGGCGGGGTTAAAGTGGGAGGGGCTTACATTCAAATCAGTTTAACAATGTGGATGTGGCTTATATGGTAATTTAAATATGGGAGGGGCTTAAATTAAAATAGGGGTTAAATGTGGTTTAATGAGGTGGGCGGGGCTTAAGAAATTAAGGGTAAAACTAGGAGGGGCTTACATGTAAATTAGTTTAATGAGGTGGGTGTGGTTTAAGTGGGTGGGGTTGAAACTGGGAGGGGCTTAAAATACAATGGGAGGGGTTGATTGTTATTTAATGAGGTGGGCGGGGCTTAAAAGGGGGCGGGGCTCACCCTGAGGGCGGCGACGTCGGAGGGGAAGCCGTGGACGAAAAGTTCCATTTCCCTTTTCGGGGGACAAAATTGGTAAAATAAATTGATTTTTAAAATAATTAATAATTATTTAATAAAATTAATCAGAATTCCACATCGAAACCCTTTAAAACCCCCCAAATCTTCCCCAAAAATTCCCCACATTTGACTTTAATTTTCTTGAATTCCCCCAAAATCTCCCAAATATTTTTCAAATATCCCCAAATTTTTCCTGAACCCATCGGAATGCCCCCAAAATATATTTTAAATCCTTTTAAATTCCCCCAAATTCCCCAATTAACCCCTTCAATCCCCCAAAATCCCCTTTTAACCCCCCCAAAATCCCCATTTAATCCCTTTAAAGACCCCGAATCCCCCAAAATCCGCTTCTAAACCCCCCCAAATCCCCATTTATCCCTTTAAACCCCCCAAATCCCCATTTAACCCCTTCGAACCCCCCAAAACCCCCCAAAATCCCCTTTAAACCACCCAAAATCCCCTTCGAACCCCCCCAAATCCCTATTAATCCCTTTAAACCCCCCAAATACCAATTTAATCCCTTCAAAATCCCCCAAATCCCCATTTAACCCCTTCAAACCCCCCAAATCCCCCCAAATCCCCCCAAACCCTGACCAGGGCCCCCTCCCGCTGGTCTTTTTGGCCCCTCCGCCCCTCCGTCCCGCGTTGTGCTGCCGCAGCCGCCGCCGCGGGTCCACCGTGAACCCCACGTAGGCCGCGGAACCTCCGCCACGGGGGCCGCGGGCCCGGGGGGATCCGCGGGAGCGCAGCAGGTACACGGCGCGCATGGCGCCCACAATGCACCGCGGCGGGCGCCACTTCCGCCCGCGCTCAACATGGCGGCGGTACGGCCTTGTTATCCCACAATCCATTGCGGGATTGTAGCTCCGCCTCTTTAAAATGGCGGCGGTACGGCCTAGCTATCCCACAATCCATTGCGGGATTGTAGCTCCGCCTCTTTAAAATGGCGTCGGTTGTGTGCCTCCTTACCCACAATGCACCGCGGCACCACTTCCGCCCCCGCTCAAAATGGCGGCGTTACGGCCTCGTTATCCCACAATCCATTGCGGAATTGTAGTTCCGCCTCTTCAAGATGGCGGCGGTTCAGTGTCTCGTTACCCACAATGCACTGCGGCAGAATTGTAGTTTTATCTTTTAAAGATGGCGGCGGTTTGTGCCTCGTTACCCACAATGCACTGCGGCAGAATTGTAGTTTTATCTTTTAAAGATGGCGGCGGTTTGTGCCTCGTTACCCACAATGCACTGCGGGAGGAAAAAAAAAATTATATTTAATGATAAGCATTATGTAGCATTAATTAGCTTGTACTTGCGGTGAGTGGTTAATAGGCGTTAATTAGTGATGAATTTATTTTAATTGGTGCTTAATAACCGCCTCGCTTACCCACAATGCCGCGTTTCACTTCCGCCTCTTTACCCACAAACCTTTGCGCCTTTTACTGTCTTCGCCTCGCTTACCCACAATTCCCTGCCTTACTTCCGCCTCATTACCCACAATGCATCGCTCTCCCCGCCCGTCCCGCCTCGCTTTCCCATCGAGCCCCGCGCAGCGCCGGAAGTGACGCAGGGCCCCTGACCGGAAATGGAGCCGCCCACGGCGGAGGAGCTGCGGGAGCGGCTCCGGGAGCGGCTCCAGGCCGAGCACGTGGTGCGTCATTAATTCATTAATTAGCGGCTAATTAGCGACCCCCGCCGGGTCATTGGGCTGGGCAGGGCGGTAATTAGCTGGGAGGGCGGTTAATGAGCGGTTGGGGGGCGTTAATTGGGCGGGGGAGGGGTAATTAGCATTAATTAACCTTAATTAGCGTTAATTAAGATGATAATTCGTTTCGGGAGGGGTTAATTTGGGTTAATTAGGATTCTAATTAGGCGGGGGAGGGGTAATTCGAGGTAATTAAGGTGGTAATTAGGTTTGAGAGGGGTTAATTAGCGTTAACTATGATTCTAATTAGGTTTGGGACTGGTTAATTAGCCTTAATTAGCGTTAATTTGGGTTATTTAGGGTGCCAGTTAGGCGAGGGAGGGTTTAATTAGCGTTAATTAGGTTTAGGAGGGGTTAATTAGGGTTAATTTAGTTGCTAATTATTTTTTTGAGGGGTTAATTAGGGAGGTAATTAGCCTTTCAGATATGTTAATTAGTGGTTAAATTATCATTAATCAACGTTAATTAGCTGTTAATAAACGCTAATAACCATTTAGTGGGTGCCAATTAACATTTAACAAGTGCTAATTATCTTCTTATTAATTATTTTTATATTTAATTATAAGCATTATGTAGCATTAATTAGCTTATACTTGCAGCGAGCGGTTAATGAGCATTAATTAGCGGTAATTAGCGATGAATTTATATTAATTGGTGTTTATTAACAACTAATTAGCCGTTAACGAGTGCTAATCACCCCTTAATTAAAATATTGTTCCTCATTAGCATGGGCGGGGGGGCGGGACGTTAATTGTTGCTAATTAATCAGCGCTAATTGCAGGAGGTGCAGGACTCGCCCCAGCTCTGCCCCGGAAGTTTCCGCGTTCTCGTCGTTTCCGGAACGTTCCGCGGCCTCAAAACGCTCCAGAGGCACCGGTGGGGGCGGGGCCTAATTTGCATTTAATTATAAAAGGGGTGGGGCCTAATTTGGGTTTAATTATTAAAGGGGCGGGGCTTAATTTGGATTTTAAATATAAAAAGGGCAGGGCTTAATTTGGGTTTAATTAAAAAGAGGCGGGGCTTTAAATGGGATTTAAATTAGAAAGGGGCGGGGCTTAATTTTGGTTTAATTGGGAAAAGGGGCGTGGCTTAATTTGAGGTTAATTGGGGAAATGGGTGGGGCTTAAATTGGGTTTAATTGGGAAAAGGGGCGGGGCTTAATTTGGATTTAAATATAAAAGGGGTGGGGCTTAATTTGGGGTTAATTGGAAAAGGGGCGGGGCTTAAATTGGGTTTTAATATAAAAGGGGTGGGGCTTAAATTTGGGTTAATCGGGAAAGGGGCGGGGCTTAATTTTGGTTTAATTGGGGAAAAGGGCGGGGCTTAATTTTGGTTTAATTGGGAAAAGGGGCGGGGCTTAATTTGCATTTAATTGGGGAAGGGGCGGGGCTTAATTTGGGTTTAATTTGGGAAAGGGGCGGGGCTTAAATTGGGTTTAATTGGGGAAGGGGCGGGGCTTAATTTGGGTTTAATTGGGAAAAGGGGCGTGGCTTATTTTGCATTTAATTAGAAGAGGGGTGGGGCTTGATTTGGGTTTAATTGGGAAAGGGGCGGGGTTTAATTTAGGTTTAAATCAGAAAATTATCAAGGCTTAATTTGGATTTAATTAAAAAAGGGGTGGGGCTTTATTTGAGTTTAATTGGGGAAAAGGGCGGGGCTTAATTTGGGTTTAATTGGGAAAATGGGCGGGGCTTAATTTGAGTTTAATTGGGAAAGGGGTGGGGCTTAATTTGGGTTTAATTAGGAAAAGAGGCGGGGCTTAATTTGAGGTTAATTGGGGAAAGGGGCGGGGCTTATTTTGGGTTTAATTGGGAAAAGGGGCAGGGCTTAATTTGGGTTTTAATTAGGGAAAGGGGCGGGGCTTGAATTGGGTTTAAATGGGGAAATGGGCGGAGCTTAATTTAAATTTAATTGGGAAAAGGGGTGGGGCTTAATTTAAATTTAATTGGGAAAAGGGGCGGGGCTTACATTTGTCTTATATGGGAAAAGGGGCGGGGATTGATTAATAATTAATTACAGAAGGGGTTAACGAGGGGTTTTAAGGGCTGGTCTGGGGGTTAATTAGCATCTCATGAATATGCAGGCTGGTTAACGAGGCGCTGCAGGAGGAGCTGGGCCGCATCCACGCGCTGGAGCAGCGAACGCTGACGCCCGAGCAGTGGGAGGCGGAGCGTGGCTCATCTGCATAAATTTGCATACCGCCGCCTTTCCGCCTCCGCTTTGCCTATGCATGGATTTGCATAAATTAGCCCGGCCTGGCTCTGATTGGTTGAGGCCACGCCCCCTTTTCAGGCCTTAAATGGAGGGGGAAGGGCGTGGGTGTGGTGCTCATTTGCATAAATTTGCATTAAGGCAATAAACATTCCTCATTTGCATATTGCTGTGGTATTATTGGGTTGGGGCAGCTTTTGAAGGGGGTTTGGAGGGTGATTTGCATGAATTTGCATAATTTTGGGGGACAGGGAGGGGCTCCCAGTTTGATCCCAGTCCCCACCCCCCAAAATAGAACCAAAAATGACCCAAAATGCCCCAAAATTGCCCAAAAAAAGACCAAAAATGACCCAAAATGGAACCAAAATGGACCAAAAATGGTCCAAAAATGACTCAAAAGTGGCACAAAATGGCTCAAAAATGATCCAAAAAAGGTCGAAAAATGACCCAAAAATGAATCAAAAAAATGTCCAAAAATGGCCTAAAATGACCCCAAAATGGCCCAAAATTGACTCCCAAAAATATCCAAAAATGAGCCCAAAATGGTCCCAAAAAGGGCCTAAAAATTACTCAAAAAATGTCCAAAAATGAGCCAAAAATGCTCAAATATGTCACAAAATTGACTCCAAAAAATGCCCAAAAATGACCGAAAATGTCACAAAAAAGGTCCCAAAAATGGTCAAAAATTATTCAAAAATGGTCCCAAAAGTGTCCCAAAACTGACTCCTAAAAATATCCAAAAATGGTCCAAAAATGGCAAAAATTAGTCAAAAAAGTCCAAAAATAGCCCAAAATGATACAAAAGTGACCTAAAATGACCCAAAAATGGTCCCTAAAATGGCCCAAAATTGACCCTAAAAAATGTCCCAAAAATGGCCCAAAATTGACCCTAAAAAATGTCCCAAAAAAAGGTCCCAAAACGACCCAAAATTGACCCCAAAGTGACCCAAAAAATTATCCGAAAAAAGTCCCAAAATGACCCAAAATGACCCAGAAATGACAAATCCCCTCCCCCACCCCCGCGGGATTCGATGGGGGGGAGGGGCGGCCCCTCCCCCTCCCCTCCCCCACCCCCCGGCCCCGCCTCTGCCCGGGGTGGGGGAGGGGCCGATTTTGGGTCATTTTGGGACTTTTTCGGCCATTTTGGGGCCATTTCGGGACCTTTTTTTGGGTCATTTTTGGTCTTTTTTTGGGGCAATTTTGGGGTTTTTTTTAATTATTTTTTTGGGGGGTGGGGAAAGGGATTTTTGGGGTGGGGGAGGGGCCGATTTTGGGGTGGCTTTGGGACATTTTGGGTCTTTTTTGGGGCCATTTTTGGGCCACTTTTGAGTCCATTTTGGGACCTTTTTTTGGGTCATTTTTGGGTCTTTTTTTTGGGGTCAATTTTGGGGCAATTTTTGGGCATTTTGGGTTTGGTTTGTTTTTTGGGGGGTGGGGGAGGGGCAATTCGGGGTCATTTTTTTGAGGGTGGGGGAGGGGCCGATTTTGGGGTCACTTTGGGACATTTTGGGTCTTTTTTGGGGTCAATTTTGGTCATTTTTTTGTCATTTGGGGGGTGGGGGAGGGGATTCGGGGGTGGGGGAGGGGCGGGGACAGGACTTTGAGAGTGGGGGAGGGGCCTGAAGGGTGGGGGAGGGGATTTGGGGTGGGGGAGGGGCCGATTTTTGGGGTCACTTTGGGACTTTTTGGTCATTTTTGTCATTTCTGGGTCATTTTGGGTCATTTTTGAGCCATTTTTGGGTCATTTTGGGACATTTTTTGGAGGCAATTTTGGGACATTTTTGGGACCGTTTTTGGCTCATTTTTCAGCCATTTTTGGGTCATTTTTGGGACATTTTTTGTACATTTTTTGGTCATTTTTGTGTCATTTTTCGAGTCAATTTTGGGTCATTTTTGGACATTTTTAGAACCATTTTGGGTCATTTTTGGAGGGGATTTGAGGGTGGGGGAGGGGAAATTTGACGCCATTTTTGAGGGTGGGGGAGGGGCCGATTTTGGGGTGACTTTGGGACACTTTGAGTCTTTTTGGGACCTTTTTTTGGGTCACTTTTGGGTCTTTTTTTGGGGGTCAATTTTGGGGCAATTTTTGGGCATTTTGGGGCTTTTTTTTTGTTTCGTTCGAGGTGGGGGAGGGGATTTGGGGGTGGGGGAGGGGCTGGGAGAGGACTTTGAGAGTGGGGGAGGGGCTTGAAGGGTGGGGGAGGGGAAACTCGGGGTGGGGGAGGGGCAATTCGGGGTAATCATTGAGGGTGGGGGAGGGGCCGATTTTGGGGCCATTTTGGGTCTCTTTTGGGGTCAATTTTGCGGAATTTTGGTCTTTTTTTAAAATTCTCATTTGGGGGTGGGGGAGGGGAAGTTTGGGGTGGGGGAGGGGAAATTTGGGGTGGATTTAAGGGTGGGGGAGGGGAACTGAGGCGGTTTTGAGGGTGGGGGAGGGGATTTTCGGGGTGGGGGAGGGGCAATTTGGGGTGGGGGAGGGGATTTGAGGGTGGGGGGAGGGGAAATTTGGGGTGGATTTAAGGGTGGGGGAGGGGAACTGGGGCGGTTTTGAGGGTGGGGGAGGGGATTTGGGGGTGGGGGAGGGGAAATTTGGGGTGGGGGAGGGGAACTGAGGCGGTTTTGAGGGTGGGGGAGGGGAAATTTGGGGTGGGGGAGGGGATTTAAGGGTGGGGGAGGGGAACTGAGGCGGTTTTGAGGGTGGGGGAGGGGATTTGGGGTGGGGGAGGGGTTGTGACGATGGGGGCGGGGCTCAGCGGTGGGGGAGGGGCTCCGGGAGGGGATTTAGGCGCCAAACGGGGGTGGGGGAGGGGAATTTTGGGGTGGGGGAGGGGATGGCGGCGCCCGGAGCGGGGCCGTGGGACCTGGGGGTGGTCGCGGGGTATTTCCTGCTCGTCATGGCCGTGGGGATCTGGGTAAGGACAAAAAAATAACCCCAAAATCCCAGAAATTCACCCCAAAAAAATCAACCAAAAAAAATCCCAAATTCCCAGAAATTTACCCCGAAAAAATCAACCAAAAAAAAAAATCCCAAATTCCCAGAAATTCACCCCAAAAAATCAAACAAAAAAATTCCCCAAAATTCCAAAAATTCACCCCGAAAAAATCCACCCTAAAAATCCCAAAATCCCAGAAATTCACCCCAAAAAAATCAACCAAAAAATTCCCCCAAAATCCCAGAAATTCACCCCAAAAAAATCCACCCTAAAAATCCCAAAAACCTGAAATTTCTGCCCAAAAAATTCACCCTGAAAATCTCAAAATCCTGAAATATCACCCCGAAAAAATCAACCAAAAAATTCCCCAAAATCCCAGAAATTCACCCCAAAAAAATCAACCAAAAAATTCCCCAAAATTCAAAAAATTCACCCCCAAAAAATCAACCAAAAAAATCCCAAATTCCCAGAAATTCACCCCAAAAAAATCAACTAAAAAATTCCCCCAAAATCCCAGAAATTCATCCCGAAAAAATCAAACAAAAAATTCCCCAAAATCCCAGAAATTCACCCCAAAAAATCAACCAAAAAAAAAAATCCCAAAATCCCGGAAATTCACCCCAAAAAAATCAACCAAAAAAATAACCCCAAAATCCCAGAAATTAACCCCGAAAATATCCACCCTAAAAATCCCAAAAACCTGAAATTTCTGCCCAAAAAATCCACCCTGAAAATCTCAAAATCCCAAAAATTTGCCCCCAAAAATCAACCAAAAGATTCCCCAAAATCCCAGAAATTCACCCAAAAAAAATCAACCCTGAAAATCCCAAATTCCCAGAAAATCACCCCTAAAAAAAAATCCACCCTAAAAATCCCAAAATCCTGAAAATTCACCCCAAAAAAATCCCCAAATTCCAAAAATTCACCCCAAAAAAATCAACCAAAAAAAAAATCCCAAAATCCTGGAAATTCACCCCAAAAAAATCAACCAAAAAATTCCCCAAATCCTGAAAATTCACCCAAAAAAATTCCCCAAATTCCAGGAAATCACCCCGAAAAAATCCACCCTAAGAATCCCAAAAACCTGAAATTTCTGCCCAAAAAATTCACCCTGAAAATCTAAAAATTCCAAAAATTCACCCCCAAAAATCAACCACAAAATTCCCCAAAATCCCAGAAATTCACCCCAAAAAAATCAACCAAAAAATTCCCCAAATCCTGAAAATTCACCCCGAAAAAATCAAACAAAAAATTCCCCCAAATCCCAGAAATTCACCCCAAAAAAATCAACTAAAACAAAAGATCCCAAAATCCCAGAAATTCACCCCAAAAAAATCAACCAAAAAAACCCCAAATTCCCAGAAAATCACCCCGAAAAAATTCCACCCTAAAAATCCCAAAAACCTGAAATTTCAGCCCAAAAATTTCAGCCTGAAAATCTCAAAATCCCAGAAATTCACCCTGAAAAAAATCAACTTTAAAAGTCCCAAAATGCCGGAAAATCAACCCAAAAATATCCATTTTTAAAATCCCCAAATCCTGAAAATTCACCCAGAAAAAAAATCCACCCTAAAAATCACAAACTCTCAGAAATTCACCCTAAAAAATCAACTTCAGAAATCCCAAAATCCTGAAAATTCACCCCAAAAAAAATCCACCCTAAAAACCCCCAAAATCTCAGAAATTCACCCCAAAATTCCGGAAATTCACCCTCAAAAAAATCCACCCTAAAAATCCCCAAATCCTGGAAAATCAACACAAAAAATGTTGCCCGTACTGGTTTGTACTGGTTTGTACTGGTTTATACTGGTTTATACTGGTTTTTACTGGTTTATACTGGTTCATACTGGTTCATACTGGTTTTACGGGTATATATTGGTTTTTACTGGTTTATACTGGTTTTTACTGGTTTTTACTGGTTTTTCCGGGTCTGTACTAGTTCATACTGGTTTATACTGGTTTGTATCAATCCATACTGGTTCATACTGGTTTATACTGGTTTATACTGGTCCGTACTGGTCCATACTGGTTTATACTGGTTTCTATGGATTTCTACGGCGGTTTTTTGGGTCCATACTGGTTTATACTGGTTTATACTGGTTTGTATCAATCCCTACTGGTCTGTAGTGGTCCATACTGGTTTATACTGGTTCATACTGGTTTATACTGGTTTCTATCAATCCATACTGGTCCTTACTGGTCCTTACTGGTTTTTACTGGTCCCAGTCCCTGCGCCGGCGCGGTGGGCGGAGCCTCTCCGGGTATTTCCTGGCCGGACGCAGCATGACCTGGGCCCCGGTGAGTTTTTATACTGGTTTGTACTGGTTTGTACTGGTTTGGACTGGTTTGGACTGGTTTGGACTGGTTTGGACTGGTTTTATACTGGTTTGGACTGGTTTGTACTGGTTTGTACTGGGAGGGACTCAGAGGGAACTGGTTTATACTGGGAATGGAGGGATCACCTTGGGGTCACTCATTGATCACTCAGGGGTCACTCAGGGTCACTCAGGGTCACTCAGGGTCACTCATTGGTCACTCATTGGTCACTCAGGGTCACTCAGGGGTCACTCAGGGGTCACTCAGGGGTCACTCATTGGTCACTCATTGGTCACTCAGGGTCACTCAGGGGTCACTCATTGGTCACTCAGGGGTCACTCAAGGGTCACTCATTGGTCACTCAGGGGTCACTCAGGGGTCACTCAGGGGTCACTCAGGGGTCACTCAGCGGTCACTCAGGGGTCACTCAGGGGTCACTCAGGGGTCACTCATTGGTCACTCAGGGGTCACTCAGGGTCACTCAGGGGTCACTCAGGGGTCACTCAGGGGTCACTCATTGGTCACTCAGGGGTCCCTCAGGGGTCACTCAGGGGTCACTCAGGGGTCACTCAGGGTCACTCAGGGTCACTCATTGGTCACTCAGGGGTCACTCATTGGTCACTCATTGAGGGTCACTCAGGGTCACTCAGGGGTCACTCAGGGTCACTCAGGGTCACTCATTGATCACTCATTGGTCACTCCGTTGGTCACTCAGGGTCACTCAGGGTCACTCAGGGTCACTCAGGGGTCACTCAGGGGTCACTCGGGGTCACTCAGGGGTCACTCAGGGGTCACTCGGGGTCACTCAGGGGTCACTCATTGGTCACTCATTGGTCACTCAGGGGTCACTCAGGGGTCACTCAGGGGTCACTCAGGGGTCACTCATTGGTCACTCATTGGTCACTCAGGGGTCACTCAGGGGTCACTCAGGGTCACTCAGGGGTCACTCAGGGGTCACTCAGGGGTCACTCAGGGTCACTCAGGGGTCACTCAGGGTCACTCAGGGGTCACTCTCTGTCCCAGGTCGGGGCCTCTCTCTTCGCCAGCAATATCGGCTCCGGTCACTTCGTGGGTCTGGCCGGGACGGGCGCCGCGGGCGGCATCGCCGTGGGCGGCTTCGAGTGGAGCGTGAGTCGCGATATATGTCGCGATATGCCGCGATATGTCGCGATATCTGCCGCGATATGTCGCGATATGCCGCGATAGGGCGCGATATGTCGCGGTACCGCGACATATCGCGCCCTATCGCGGCATATCGCGACATATCGCGGCCCCCCCGCTGCTTCTATCGCGAGATTTGCCGTCCTTAAACACGCCCTGTTGGTTCTATCGCGATATATCGGCGCCATCTTGTGGCCGTTCCGCGGTATTGCCTCACCCGGGTTTGGCCACGCCCCTCTATCGCGATATTGGCCACGCCCCTATCGCGACATGGCCCCTCCCCCCACAGGGAATGTTCATTGTGCTGTTGCTGGGCTGGGTGTTCGTGCCGATCTACATGAGAGCGGGGGTGAGACTGGTTTATACTGGTTTATACTGGGAGGGACTGGGAGGGACTGGGAGGGAACTGGGAGGGGACTGGGTTATACTGGTTTATACTGGGAGGGAGCTGGGAGGGAACTGGGTTATACTGGGAGGGACTGGGAGGGAACTGGGTTATACTGGGAGGGACTGGGAGGGACTGGGAGGGGACTGGGAATGAACTGGGTTATACTGGTTTATACTGGGAGGGAGCTGGGAGGGAACTGGGTTATACTGGGAGGGACTGGGAGGGAACTGGTTTATACTGGGACGGACTGGGATGGACTGGGAATGGACTGGGTTATACTCGTTTATACTGGGAGGGACTGGGAGGGAACTGGGAGGGGACTGGGACAAACTGGGACAAACTGGGAGGGACTGGGAGGGGACTGGGAACGGAGTGGTTTATACTGGTTTATACTGGGAGGGACTGGGAGGGAGCTGGGAGGGACTGGGACAAACTGGGACAAACTGGGAGGGACTGGGAATGGACTGGGTTATACTGGTTTTTACTGGGAGGGACTGGGAGGGGACTGGGACAAACTGGGAGGGACTGGGAATGAACTGAGTTATACTGGTTTATACTGGGAGGGACTGGGCGTGGCTTAGTGAGGGGTGGGCATGTCTCGGTCCCGGGTGGGCGTGGTCTGAGCGAGGGGCGTGGCCAGGTGAGCACCATGCCCGAGTACCTGGGGCGGGTGGGCGTGGTCTGATGGGGTGGGCGTGGTCTGAGCCCGGTGGGCGTGGCCAGGTGAGCACCATGCCCGAGTACCTGGGGCGGGTGGGCGTGGTCTGAGCCCGGTGGGCGTGGCCAGGTGAGCACCATGCCCGAGTACCTGGGGCGGGTGGGCGTGGCCCAGGGAAGGGTGGGCGTGGTCTGACCGGTGGGCGTGGCCAGGTGAGCACCATGCCCGAGTACCTGGGGCGGGTGGGCGTGTCCTGGGGCGGTGGGCGTGGTCTGAGCGGGGTGGGCGTGGCCTGACCGAGGGGCGTGGCCAGGTGAGCACCATGCCCGAGTACCTGGGGCGGCGCTTCGGGGGCGGCCGGATCCGACTGTACCTGGCGGGGCTGTCCCTGATGCTCTACGTGTGCACCAAGATCTCGGTACTGGGATATACTGGGAGGGACTGGGAGGGACTGGGAGGGACTGGGAGGGACTGGGAGGGACTGGGAACAAACTGGGTTATACTGGGAGGGACTGGGAATGGAGTGGGAGGGACTGGGAGGGACTGGGAGGGACTGGGAATGAACTGGGAGGGACTGGGGGGGGACTGGGTTATACTGGGAGGGACTGGGAGGGACTGGGAATGAACTGGGTTATACTGGGAGGGACTGGGTTATACTGGGAGGGGACTTGGATAAACTGGGAGGGAATGGGATGTACTGGGAGGGCACTGGGAGGGACTGGGAGGGACTGGGTTATACTGGGAATGAACTGGGAGGGACTGGGAACAAACTGGGTTATACTGGGGGGGACTGGGAGGGACTGGGAGGGGATTGGAATGAACTGGGTTATACTGGGAGTGACTGGGAGGGACTGGGTTATACTGGGTTATACTGGGAGGGACTGGGAGGGAACTGGGAGGGACTGGGAGGGAACTGGGTTATACTGGGAGGGACTGGGAGGGACTGGGAGGGAACTGGGAGTGGGGAGGAAACTCCAAATTCCACAGGGACCCCCCAGTTCCCTCCCAGTATAACCCAGTTTGTTCCCAGTCCCTCCCAGTTCCCTCCCAGTCCCTCCCAGTTTGTCCCAGTCAATTCCCAGTTCCCTCCCAGTCTGTTCCAGTGCCTCCCAGTCCATTCCCAGTTTGTCCCAGTTAATCCCAGTCCCTCTCAGTATAACCCAGTTTATTCCCAGTTCCCTCCCAGTCCCTCCCAGTCTGTCCCAGCATATCCCAGTCCCTCCCAGTTCCCTCCCAATCCATTCCCAGTTAATCCCAGTTAATCCCACTTCCCTCCCAGTCTCTCCCAGTTTATCCCAGTCCCTCCCAGTTCACTCCCATTTCCCTCCCAGTATAACCCAGTTTGTTCCCAGTCCTTCCCAGTCCCCTGCCAGCCCCTCCAGTACAAACCAGTATAACCCAGTTTGTTCCCAGTCCCTCCCAGTCTCTCCCAGTTTATCCCAGTCCCTCCCAGTTCACTCCCATTTCCCTCCCAGTATAACCCAGTTTATTCCCAGTTCCCTCCCAGTCCCTCCCAGTCCCTCCCAGTCCCTCTCAGTCACTCCCAGTACAAACCAGTCCATTCCCAGTTTATCCCAGTTCCCTCCCAGTCCTTCCCAGTTGCCTCCCAGTACAAACCAGTATAACCTAGTTTGTTCCCACTCCCTCCCAGTTCATCCCAGTCCCTCCCAGTTTATCCCAGTCAATTCCCCGTTCCCTCCCAGTCTGTTCCAGTGCCTCCCAGTCCATTCCCAGTTAATCCCAGTCTATCCCAGTCCCTCCCAGTCCCTCCCAGTCCATTCCCAGTATAACCCAGTTTATCCCAGTCTCTCCCAGTCCATTCCCAGTTCCCTCCCAGTCCCTCCCAGTTCCCTCCCAGTCCCTCCCAGTCCATTCCCAGTTTATCCCAGTCCCTCCCAGTCCATTCCCAGTTTATCCCAGTCTATCCCAGTGCCCCACAGCCCCTCCCAGTCCGTCCCAGTACAGACCAGTTTGGCAGGTGGACATGTACTCGGGGGCGCTGTTCATCCGCGAGGCGCTGGGCTGGGACCTGTACGGCTCCGTGGGGGCGCTGCTGGCCGTGACCGCGCTCTACACCGTCACTGGTTTGTACTGGTTTATACTGGTTTGTACTGGTTTGGGCTGGGAGGGGCTGGGAGGGGTCTGGGAAGGGACTGGGTTGGACTGGGATAAACTGGGAGGGACTGGGAGGGGATGAAAGGGTTAAAAATGGGGAATGATCGGTGCTGGAGGGGATTTTTTGTACTGGTTTGTACTGGTTTGTACTGGTTTGGGCAGGGAGGGACTGGGAGGGCTCTGGGAGGGACTGGGAGGGACTGGGAGGGAACTGGGAGGGACTGGGATAAACTGGGAGGAAACAGGGAGGGAACTGGGAGGGACTGGGATAAACTGGAAATGGACTGGGAGGGAATTGGGACAAACTGGGAAGGAACTGGGATAAACTGGGAGGGAACTGGGATGGACTGGGAGGGACTGGGAGGGGATGAAAGGGTTAAAAATGGGGGATAATCGGTGCTGGAGGGGATTTTTTGTACTGGTTTGTACTGGTTTTGTACTGGTTTGTACTGGTTTGGGCAGGGAGGGACTGGGATGGACTGGGATATACTGGGATGGACTGGGACAAACTGGGATGGACTGGGAGGGAACTGGGAGAAACTGGGAGGGAACTGGGAGGGACTGGGAGGGAACTGGGATGGACTGGGAGGGACTGGGAGGAACTGGGAGGGACTGGGAGGGACTGGGAACAAACTGGGAAGGAACTGGGAGGGAACTGGGAGGGACTGGGAGGGACTGGGATAAACTGGAAATGGACTGGGAGGGAACTGGGACAAACTGGGAAGGAACTGGGATAAACTGGGAGGGAACTGGGATGGACTGGGAGGGGTCTGGGGAGGGACTGGGATGGACTGGGAGGGACTGGGAGGGGATGAAAGGGTTAAAAATGGGGGATAATCGGTGCTGGAGGGGATTTTTTTGTACTGGTTTGTACTGGTTTTGTACTGGTTTGTACTGGTTTGGGCAGGGAGGAACTGGGAGGGCTCTGGGAGGGGACTGGGAGGGCTCTGGGAGGGACTGGGAGGGAACTGGGACAAACTGGGAAGGAACTGGGATAAACTGGGAGGGAACTGGGATGGACTGGGACAAACTGGGAGGAAACTGGGAGGGAACTGGGAGAAACTGGGAGGGACTGGGAGGGAACTGGGACAAACTGGGAAGGAACTGGGAGGGAACTGGGAGGGACTGGGACAAACTGGGACAAACTGGGAATGGACTGGGAGCGAACTGGGAGGGACTGGGAAGGAACTGGGAGGAACTGGGACAAACTGGGAGGGAACTGGGATAAACTTGGAGGGACTGGGACAAACTGGGTTATACTGGGAGGGAACTGGGAGGGACTGGTTTGGCACAGTGGGCGTGGCTTTATAGGGATGGGCGTGGCTTAACTGGGTGTGGACGCTATATTTGCATAATGGGCGTGGCTTAACTGGGTGTGGATGCTGCATTTGCATAATGGGCGTGGCTTAACTGGGTATGGGCGCAATATTTGCATAATGGGCGTGGCTTAACCGGGTGCGGACACGATTATTGCACGGTGGGCGTGGTTTAACTGGGTGTGGGCGTGGCCTGAGTGGGTGTGGTCATTGTGGGCGTGGCCAGGCGGGCTGACGGCGCTGATGTTCGCGGACCTGCTGCAGACCCTCATCATCCTCGTGGGCGCCTCCGTGCTGGCCGGCTACGGTGGGGGCACTGGTTTATACTGGTTTATACTGGTTATACTGGGTTATACTGGGTTATACTGGGTTATACTGGTTTATACTGGTTTATACTGGTTTATGCTGGGTTATACTGGTTTATACTGGTTTATACTGGTTTATACTGGGTTATACTGGTTTATACTGGTTTATACTGGTTTATGCTGGGTTATACTGGTTTATACTGGTTTATACTGGTTTATGCTGGGTTATACTGGTTTATACTGGTTTATACTGGTTTATACTGGGTTATACTGGTTTATACTGGGTTATACTGGGTTATACTGGTTCATACTGGTTTATACTGGGTTATACTGGTTTATACTGGTTTATACTGGGTTATACTGGTTTATGCTGGGAGGGACTGGGAGGGACTGGGATGGAACTGGGAGGGAACTGGGAGGGACTGGGAGGGGACTGGGAGGGACTGGGAGGGACTGGGAACCACCACTGTGGTGCCTTACTGGTTTATACTGGGTTATACTGGTTTATATTGGTTTATACTGGTCTATACTGGTTTATATTGGTTTTTACTGGTCTATACTGGGAGGGACTGGGAGGGACTGGAATGGAACTGGGAGGGGACTGGGAGGGACTGGGCAGTACCACTGTGGTGCCTTACTGGTTTATACTGGTCTATACTGGTCTATACTGGTTTATACTGGTTTATACTGGTTTATACTGGTTTATATTGGTTCATACTGGTCTATACTGGTCTATACTGGTTTATACCGGTCCGTACTGGTCCCTGCCTACTGGGAGGACACAGTCCCCAAAACTACTGGGCCATACTGGTCCATACTGGTCCATACCACTTTATACTGGTTTTTATTGGTTTATACTGGTTCATACTGGTTCATACTGGTCCATACTGGTTTATACTGGTCCATACCACTTTATACTGTTTCATACTGGTTCATACTGGTCCATACTGGTTTATACTGGTCCATACTGGTCCAGGACCTTGTAGATAACAAACTGTGAGGAGTCACAACCCACCCTCCAAACCCAGCCCAGCCTCCCATACTGGTTTATACTGGTCCATAGTGGTCCATATTAGTTTATACTGGTTCATACTGGTTTATACTGGTTTATACTGGTCCATACTGGTTTATACTGGTCCATACTGGTCCAGGACCTTGTAGATAACAAACTGGGAGGAGTCACAACCCACTTTCCAACCCTGTCCCTATCTCCCATACTGGTTTATACTGGTCCATAGTGATCCATATTGGTTTATACGGTTCATACTGGTCCATACTGGTCCATACTGGTTTTTACTGGTTTATAATGGTCCATACTGGTCCATACTGGTCCAGGACCTTGTAGATAACAAACTGGGAGGAGTCACAACCCACTCTCCAAACCCAGCCCAGCCTCCCATACTGGTTTATACTGGTCCATAGAGGTCCATATTAGTTTATACAGGTTCATACTGGTTCATACTGGTTTATACTGGTTTATAATGGTTTTTACTGGTCCATACTGGTCCGGGATCTTATAGAGAACTAACTGGGAGGAGTCACAACCCACTCTCCAAACCCAGGCCAGCCTCCCATACTGGTTTATACTGGTCCATAGTGGTCTATATTAGTTTATACTGGTTCATACTGGTTCATACTGGTTTATAATGGTCCATACTGGTCCATACTGGTCCAGGACCTTGTAGATAACAAACTGGGAGGAGTCACAACCCACCCTCCAAACCCATCCCTACCTCCCATACTGGTTTATACTGGTCCATACTGCTCTATACCACTTTATACTGGTTTTTATTGGTTCATACTGGTTCATACTGGTTCATACTGGTCCATACTGGTTTCCGGCAGCGCTGGGCGCCGTGGGGGGGTACCAGGGCCTGCAGGAGCGCTACCCCCTGGCCCTGGCACCCAACGCCTCGGGGCCCTGCGGGCGGCCCCGGCCCGACGCCTTCCACCTCCTGCGGCACCCGAGCGGGGGAGACCTGCCCTGGCCGGGACTGGTGCTGGGACTGGGAATCATCTCGGGCTGGTACTGGTGCACCGACCAGGTGGGACTGGGTTATACTGGGAGGGACTGGGAGGGACTGGGAGGGACTGGGAACAAACTGGGTTATACTGGGAGGGACTGGGAGGGACTGGGAGGGACTGGGAGGGGACTGGAGGGGACTGGGTTATACTGGGAGGGGACTGGGAGGGACTGGGAGGGACTGGGAGGGACTGGGAATCATCTTGGGCTGGTACTGGTGCACTGACCAGGTGGGACTGGTTTATACTGGGAGGCACTGGGAGGGACTGGGAACAAACTGGGTTATACTGGGAGGGACTGGGTTATACTGGGAGTGGACTGGGAGGCACTGGGAGGCACTGGGTTATACTGGAAGGGAACTGGGAAGGAGCACTGGGCTGTAACTGGGAGCACTGGGAGTGACTGGGAGCACTGGGAGCACTGGGTTATACTGGGAGCACTGGGTTATACTGGGTTGTACTGGGTTGTACTGGGTTATACTGGGTTATACTGGGAGCACTGGGACCTGCCCTGGCCCGGGCTGGTGCTGGGACTGGGAATCATCTCGGGCTGGTACTGGTGCACCAACCAGGTGGGACTGGGTTATACTGGGAGGCACTGGGAGGGACTGGGAACAAACTAGGTTGTACTGGGAGGGACTGGGAGGGGACTGGAGGGGACTGGGTTATACTGGGAGGGACTGGGAGGGACTGGGAGGGGACTGGGAGGGACTGGGAGGGACTGGGAGGGACTTGGAGGGGACTGGGAGGCAGTGGGTTATACTGGGTTATACTGGGTTATACTGGGAGTGGACTGGGAGGCACTGGGTTATACTGGGAGGGGACTGGGAGGCACTGGGTTATACTGGGAGGGGACTGGGAAGGAGCACTGGGCTGTAACTGGGAGCACTGGGGTGTAACTGGTCTGTAACTGGGAGCACTGGGAGTGACTGGGAGCACAGGGAGCACTGGGTTATACTGGGAGAGACTGGGAGCACTGGGTTATACTGGGTTATACTGGGAGCACTGGGACCTGCCCTGGCCCGGACTGGTGCTGGGGCTGGGAATCATCTCGGGCTGGTACTGGTGCACCGACCAGGTGGGACTGGGTTATACTGGGAGGGACTGGGAGGCACTGGGAGGGGACTGGGAGGGACTAGGAGGGGACTGGGAGGCACTGGGTTATACTGGGTTATACTGGGAGGGGACTGGGAGGGACTGGGATAGACTGGGAGGGGACTGGGAAGGAGCACTGGGCTGTAACTGGGAGCACTGGGAGTGACTGGGAGCACTGGGTTATACTGGGAGCACTGGGTTATACTGGGTTATACTGGGAGCACTGGGTTATACTGGGTTATACTGGGAGGGACTGGGAAGGAGCACTGGGCTGTAACTGGGAGCACTGGTCTCTAACTGGTCCCACCAGTCTCTAACTGGTCTCTAACTGGCCTCTAACTGGTCCCACCAGTGTCTAACTGGTCTCTAACTGGTCTCTAACTGGTCCCACCAGTGTCTAACTGGTCTCTAACTGGTCTCTAACTGGTCCCACCTGCTCTAACTGGTCTCTAACTGGTCTCTAACTGGTCCCACCTGCTCTAACTGGTCTCTAACTGGTCCCACCAGTCTCTAACTGGTATCTAACTGGTCTCTAACTGGTCTCTAACTGGTCTCTAACTGGTCCCACCAGTCTCTAACTGGTTTCTAACTGGTCCCTAACTGGTCTGTAACTGGTCCCACCAGTCTCTCACTGGTTTCTAACTGGTCTCTAACTGGTCCCACCAGTCTCTAACTGGTCTCTAACTGGTCCCACCAGTCCCTAACTGGTCTCTAACTGGTCCCTAACTGGTCTCTAACTGGTCCCTAACTGGTCTCTAACTGGTCCCACCAGTCTCTAACTGGTCTCTAACTGGTCCCACCAGTCTCTAACTGGTCCCTAACTGGTCCCTAACTGGTCTCTGACTGGTCCCACCAGTCTCTAACTGGTTTCTAACTGGTTTCCCACCAGTCTCTAACTGGTCCCTAACTGGTCCCTAACTGGTCTCTGACTGGTCCCACCAGTCTCTAACTGGTCTCTAACTGGTCTCTAACTGGTCCCACCAGTCTCTAACTGGTCTCTAACTGGTCTGTAACTGGTCCCACCAGTCTCTAACTGGTCTCTAACTGGTCCCACCAGTCTCTAACTGGTCTCTAACTGGTCTCTAACTGGTCCCACCAGTCTCTCACTGGTCTCTAACTGGTCCCTAACTGGTCTCTAACTGGTCCCACCAGTCTCTAACTGGTCTCTAACTGGTCCCACCAGTCCCTAACTGGTCCCACCAGTCCCTAACTGGTTTCTAACTGGTTTCTAACTGGTCTCTAACTGGTCTGTAACTGGTCCCACCAGTCTCTAACTGGTCCCTAACTGGTTTCTAACTGGTCTCTAACTGGTCCCACCAGTCTCTAACTGGTCCCTAACTGGTCTGTAACTGGTCCCACCAGTCTCTAACTGGTCCCTAACTGGTTTCTAACTGGTCTCTAACTGGTCCCACCAGTGTCTAACTGGTCTCTAACTGGTCTCTAACTGGTCTCTAACTGGTCCTACCAGTCTCTAACTGGTCTCTAACTGGTCTGTAACTGGTCCCACCAATCTCTAACTGGTCCCACCAGTCTCTAACTGGTCTCTAACTGGTCTGTAACTGGTCCCACCAGTCTCTAACTGGTCTCTAACTGGTCTCTAACTGGTCCCACCAGTCCCTAACTGGTCCCTAACTGGTATGTAACTGGTCTGTAACTGGTCCCTAACTGGTCTCTAACTGGTCCCACCAGTCTCTAACTGGTCTCTAACTGGTCCCTAACTGGTCCCACCAGTCTCTAACTGGTCTCTAACTGGTCTGTAACTGGTCCCACCAGTCTCTAACTGGTCTCTAACTGGTCCCACCAGTCTCTAACTGGTCCCACCAGTCTCTAACTGGTCTCTAACTGGTCCCACCAGTCCCTAACTGGTCCCTAACTGGTCTGTAACTGGTCCCACCAGTCCCTAACTGGTCTCTAACTGGTCCCTAACTGGTCTCTGACTGGTCCCTCCCAGGTGATCGTGCAGCGCTGCCTCGCCGGCCGCTCCCTCACGCACGTCCGCGCCGGCTGCGTCGTCTGCGGCTACCTCAAGGTGCTGCCCATGTTCCTGATGGTGCTGCCCGGCATGGCCGCCCGCGTCCTCTTCCCGGGTCAGACCCCTACTGGTTTATACTGGTTTATACTGGTTTATACTGGTTTAGAATGATTTATATTCGTTTAAGGCTCTTATTCAATATGGCGCCCAAAATGGCTGCCCAAAATGGCTGCCCAAAATGGCTGCCCAAAATGGCTGCCTCCATTGGTGTTTACAAGATGGCTGCCCAAAATGGCTGCCATAGACTGAATCTAAGATGGCTGCCCAAGATGGCTCCCCATTGTGGCCACCCATTGGTGCATACTGGTTTTTACTGGTTTATACTGGTTTATACTGGTTTATTTTGAGTTTAAGACACTTATTCAATATGGCGCTCAAAATGGCTGCCCAAAATGGCTGCCTCCACTGGTGTTTACAAGATGGCTGCCCAAAATGGCTCCCCACTGCGATCAGCCATTGGTGCATACTGGTTTTACTGGTTTATACTGGTTTATACTGGTTTATACTGGTTTATACTGGTTTATACTGGTTTATACTGGTTTATACTGGTTTTACTGGTCCATACTGGTCCATACTGGTTTGGACTGGTCTATACTGGTTTATACTGGTTTATACTGGTCCATACTGGTTTATACTGGTTTATGCTGGTCCGTACTGGTCCATACTGGTTTATACTAATTTTACTGGTCCATACTGGTTCATACTGGCCCATACTGGCCCATACTGGTCCATACTGGTTTATACTGGTTTATACTGGTTTTTCTCATCCATACTGGTCCATACTGGTCCATACTGGTCCATACTGGTCCATACTGGTTTATACTGGTTTATGCTGGTCCATACTGGTCCATACTGGTTTATACTGGTTTTTCTCATCCATACTGGTTTATACTGGTCCATACTGGTCCATACTGGTCCATACTGGTCCATACTGGTCCATACTGGTTTATACTGGTCCATACCGGTTTATACTGGTTTATACTGGTTTTTACTGGTCCCAGAGGTCGTTGGCTGCGCTGACCCCCAGGGCTGTTCCCGGGCCTGCGGCTCCGCCCTCGGCTGCTCCAACGTGGCCTATCCCCGGCTGGTGCTCAGCCTGCTGCCCCCCGGTAATTAATGACCCCTAATTAGCGCTCATTAATTATTCATGAGCCATTATTAGTGATTTATTAGTTATTATTAGCGATTATTAGCGATTATTAGCGATTATCAGTGATTATTAGTGATCCTTAGTACCGACCTATCCCCGGCTGGTGCTCAGCCTGCTGCCCCCCGGTAATTAATGACCCCTAATTAGCGCTCATTAATTATTCATGAGCCATTATTAGTGATTTATTCGTGATTATTAGCGATTATTAGTGATTATCAGCGATTATCGGTGATTATTAGTGATCATTAGTACCGACCTATCCCCGGCTGGTGCTCAGCCTGCTGCCCCCCGGTAATTAATTATGCATAATTAGCTCTCATTAATTATTCATGAGCGATTATTTGTGATTTATTAGCGATTATTAGTGATTATTAGCAATTATTATTGATAATTAGTGATCATTAGTACCGACCTATCCCCAGCTGGTGCTCAGCCTGCTGCCCCCCGGTAATTAATTACCCCTAATTAGTGCTCATTAATTATTCATGAGCGATTATTAGTGATTTATTAGCTCCAATTAGCGATTATGAAGTACTATTAGCGGTTATTAGTTCATTAATAATGCTAATTAGTGATTTATTCGTGATTCTTCATTATTAGATCATAATTAGTGATTATTAGCGATTAATTACTGATTATTAGCCATCAATAATTAATTTTTACGAATTATCTGTAATTATTACCTTATTTTTGAGGCTATTAATTCGAATTTTGGGCTAATAAGGAGCAATTAAAACTAATAATTAATTAGTAATTCTAATTTGGGGGCTAATAACGCTAATTAGGGGCTAATTTGTGCATTATTAGGACAATTAATTAGCTATTAATCCTAATTTGGGGTTAATAATTCAATTTTTGGGTCTAATAACTCCATTTTTTGGCCGATTTTCGCAGTTTTTTCACTAATTTTCACTGGGTTTTCGCCAATAATTAATATTAATTAATAATTAATAATTATTTCGGGCTAATAATTCAAATTTTGGTCCTAATAACTCCATTTTTGGTCCTAATAATTCGATTTTTGGGCTAATAACTCCATTTTTTGGCCGATTTTCGCCCTTTTTTTGCCGATTTTCGCCATTCTTTCACCATTATTTATTATTACTTAATAATTAATTATTAATTTTGGGCTAATAACTCTAATTATGATCCTAATAACTCTAATTATGATCCTAATAATTCAATTTTTGGGTCTAATAATTCCACTTTTTGGCCGATTTTCGCCATTTTTTCACCAATTTTCACCATTCTTTCACCGCTAATTAATATTAATTACTAATTAATAATTATTTCGGGCTAATGATTCAAATTTCAGTGCCAATAACTCCATTTTTGGCCCTAATAATCCCATTTTTGGGGCTAATAACTCCATTTTTTGGCTGATTTTCGCCGTTTTTTCGCCGATTTTCGCCATTTTTTTTGCTAATTAACGCTAATTAATTAATTAGGGCTGCGCGGGCTGATGCTGGCGGTGGTGCTGGCCGCGCTGATGTCGTCGCTGGCCTCCATCTTCGCCAGCTCGGCCGCGCTCTTCACGCTCGACGTCTACCGGCGGCTGCGGCCGCGGGCGGGGCCACGACACCTCCTGGTGGCCGGCAGGTGGGCACGGCTGGGGGCACCTGGGGGCACCTGGGGGCACCTGGGATACACCTGGGCACACCTGGGATACACCTGGGCATGGTTAAACACACGTGGGCACACCTGAAATACACCTGAGATACACCTGGGGGCACCTGGGGGTACCTAAAATACACCTGGGCACACCTGAGATACACCTGAGATACACCTGGGCACAGCTGGGGGCACCTAAAATACACCTGGGCATGGCTGGGGGCACCTGGGATACACCTGGGCACACCTGGACACACCTGGGCACACCTGGGCATGGTTAAACACACCTGAGATACACCTGGGCACACCTGGGATAGACCTGGGCACACCTGGGGCACACCTGGGCACACCTAAAACACACCTGGGCACACCTGGGCACAGCTGGGCACACCTGAGACACACCTGGGATAGACCTGGGCACACCTGGGGGATATTTTGGGCACACCTGGGCGCACCTGGGCATGGCCAGGGGCACCTGGGGGCATGCCTGGGCACACCTAAAATACACCTGGGCACACCTGGGCACGCCTGGGGCACACCTGGGCACGGCTGAGTGCACCTGGGGGTACATGGAGCACACCTGGGGCACACCTGGGCACACCTGGGGCACACCTGGGCACACCTGGGCACACCTGGGGCACACCTGGGCACACCTGGGCACACCTGGGCATGGTTTAACACACCTGGGGCACACCTGGGCACACCTGGGATAGACCTGGGCATGGTTTAACACACCTGGGGCACACCTGGGACACACCTGGGCACACCTGGGGGATATTTTGGGCACACCTGGGCACACCTGGGGGATATTTTGGGCACACCTGGGCGCACCTGGGCACACAGGTGACCCCTCCCCTGCCCGCAGGCTGTGGGTGGTGGCCATGGTGGGGCTGAGCCTGGCCTGGCTGCCGGTGCTGCGGGCGGCGCGGGGGGCGCACCTGGGCACACCTGGGCACACCTGGGCACACCTACAATACACCTGGGCACACCTGGGCACACCTGGGCACACCTGGGCACACCTGGGCACACCTGGGCATGGCCGGGGGCACCTGGGGCACACCTGGGCATGGTTAAACACACCTGGGATACACCTGAGATACACCTGGGCACAGCTGGGCACACAGGTGACCTCAGGTGGCCCCGGGTGATCTCAGGTGACCTCAAGGGACCCAAATTTGGGGTTCTCAGGTGTCCAAAAACCCAAAATTTGAGCTGCAGGTGACCTTGAAGGACTCAAATTTTTGGGTTCTGGAGGTCCTGGAGATCCCAAATTTTTTGGGGGTGATCCCGGCTGACCCCGGGTGACCCCAGGTGAGCTCAGGTGTCCAAGTGACCTTGAAGGACCCAAATTTGGGTCATTCCAAGTGTCCAAAAACCCCAAATTTGAGATCCTGGTGACCAAATTTTGGGTTTTTGACCTCAAAATGACCCCGAATTTTTTGGGGGTGACCCCGGCTGACCCTGGTTGACGTCAGGTGACCCCGGCTGACCTCAGGTGTCCAAGTGACCTTGAAGGACCCAAAATTGGGTCATTCCAAGTGGCCAAAAACCCAAAATTTGAGCTGCAGGAGACCATGAAGGACCCAAATTTTGGGTTTTTGACCTCCAAACGACCCCGAATTTTTTGGGGGTGACCCCGGCTGACCCCGGGTGACCCCAGGTGACCTCGGGTATCCAAGTGACCTTGAAGGACCCAAATTTGAGCTTCTCAAGTGTCCAAAAACCCCAAAATTTCAGCTCCGGGTGACCTCAAACTCCCCAAATTTTGGGTTTTTGACCTCAAAATGACCCCGAATTTTTTGGGGGTGACCCCGTCTGACCCCGCTGACCTCCCCTGCCCGCAGGCTGTGGGTGGTGGCCATGGTGGGGCTGAGCCTGGCCTGGCTGCCGGTGCTGCGGGCGGCGCGGGGGGCGCAGCTCTTCGATTACCTGCAGGCGCTGTCCTCCTACCTGGCCCCGCCCGTGGCCGCCGTCTTCTGCCTGGCCGTGCTCGTGCCCCGCGTCAACGAGCCCGTGAGCGGCACACCTGGGCACACCTGGGCACACCTGGGGGCACCTGGGGGGGAGATTGGCACACCTGGGGTGCACCTGGGCACACCTGGGGCACCTGGGGGCACACCTGGGCACACCTGGGCACACCTGGGCACACCTGGGGGGGAGATGGGCACACCTGGGGGGGTTTGGGAGGGGTTTAAAGGGGGTTTGGGGCACACCTGGGCACACCTGGGGCACCTGGAGGGGTTTAAAGCACAGCTGGGCACACCTCAGGGTGTTTAAAGAGGGTTTGAGGTTCACCTGGGGGCACCTGGGCACACCTGGGGGAGAGATGGGCACACCTGGGCACACCTGGAGGGGTTAAAACAGGTTTGGGAGGCACCTGGGGGCACCTGGGGGCACCTGGGGGGGAGATTGGCACACCTGGGCACACCTGGGGGGGTTTGGGAGGGGTGTAAAGTGGGTTTGGGGCTCACCTGGGCACACCTGGGGGCACCTGGGCACACCTGGGGCGCACCTGGGCACACCTGGGCACACCTGGGGGATATTTTGGGCACACCTGGGCACACCTGGGTACACCTGGGTACACCTGGGGGGGTTTAAAGGGGGTTTGGCGCACACCTGGGCACACCTGGGCACACCTGGGTGGGGTTAAAATCGGTTGGGGGGACACCTGGGGGCACCTGGGTAGGAGATTGGCACACCTGGGCCCACAGGGGGGCACCTGGAGGGGTTTAAAGGGGGTTTGGGGCACACCTGGGCACACCTGGGCACACCTGGGTGGGGTTTGGGAGGCACCTGGGGGCACCTGGGCACACCTGGGGGGCACTGGAACCCATCTGGGGGGTGGGGGAGGGGAAAAAAGGGGGTTTGGGAGGAGCAATTTGGGGCTCCAGGTGGCCCCAAAACCCCAAATTTTGACCCCAAAACCCCCAAATTTTGACCTAAAACCCCAAATTCTGTCCCCAAAACCCCCAAATTTCATCTCCACGTGACCCCAAACCCCCAAATTTGGGGTTTGTGAACATCCACGTGACCCCAAAACCCCCAAATTTCAGCTCCAAATGAGCCCAAAACCCCCAAATTTTGACCCCAAAACTCTCAAATTTTCACCCAAAATGCCCCAAATTTCATCTCCAAGTGATCCCAAAACCCCAAATTTGGGGCTCCTGAACACCCAAGTGACCCCAAGAACCCCAAATTTCACCTCCAAATGACCCCAAAACCCCCGAATTTCGGCTCTTTTCGCCCCCAAAACACCCAAATTTTGACCCAAAACCCCCAAATTTTGACCCAAGCCCCCCAAATTTCATCTCCACGTGACCCCAAAACACCAAATTTGGGGTTCCTGAGCATCCAGGTGACCTCAAATCCCTCCAGTTTCAGATCCAAATGGCCTCAGAACCCCCAAATTTTGAGGCAAAAATCCCGATTTTTGACCCAAAAACCCCAAATTTTGCCCCCAAAATCCCAAAATTTTTGGGTTTTTTTCCCAAATTTGTGTTTTTTCTCCCCGAGGGCGCGTTCTGGGGGCTGCTGGAGGGTCTGGGGCTGGGCCTGGCCCGGCTGATCCCCGAATTTGGGGCTCCCGAACATCCCGGGGACCCCAAAACCCCCAAATTTCACCTTCAAATGACCCCAAAACCTCCAAATTTCGACTCTTTTGGCCCCCAAAACCCCCAAGTTTTGACCCAAAACCCCCCAAATTTTGACCCAAAATGCCCCAAATTTCATCTCCACATGACCCCAAAACCCCAAATTTGGGGTTCCTGAGCATCCAGGTGATCCCCCCCCAAAAAGAATTCAGGTCCAAATGATCTCAGGACCCCCAAATTTTGACCCCAAAAACCCCAAATTTTGATCATAATCCATCAAATTTTGACCCCAAAACCCCAAATTTTGACCCAAAAACCCCAAATTTTCACCCTAAATTCCCCAAATTTCATCTCCACGTGACCCCAAAACCCCAAATTTGGGGTTCCTGAGCATCCAGGTGACCCCAAAACCCCCAAATTTGTGCTCCAAATGACCTCAGAACCCTCAAAATTTGACGCAAAAATCACGAATTTTGACCCCAAAACGCCAAATTTTGCTCCCAAAACCCCGAATTTTTGGGGTTTTTTTTCCCAAATTTGTGTTTTTTCTCCCCGAGGGCGCCTTCTGGGGGCTGCTGGGGGGTCTGGGGCTGGGCCTGGCCCGGCTGATCCCCGAATTCCTGCTGGGCTCCGGCTCCTGCGGCGCCCCCGGGCGCTGCCCGGCGCTGCTCTGCGGGATGCACTACCTGCACTTCGCCGCGCTGCTCTTCCTCCTCACCGCCGCCATCGTCATCGCCGTGTCCTGCTGCCACCCGCCCATCCCCGAGGTCCACGTGAGTCTCGGGAGGTTTTTTGGGGGAAAACGGTGAAAAAATGGTGAAAAACGGTGAAAAAATGGCGAAAAACGGTGAAAAAACGGCCAAAAAACGGCCAAAAAACGGCCAAAAATGCGCTCAAAACGGGCTCAAAATGGGCACAAAAGTGGGACAAAAAAAGCCCAAAATGGGACAAAATGGGCCCAAAAATGGCCCAAAATGAGCCCAGAATGGGTCAAACTGAAATGAGAGATTTTGGGAATTTTTGGGAATTTTTTTGGAATTTTTTTGGGGAAAAAATGGCGAAAAACGGTGAAAAAACGGCGAAAAAACAGCAAAAAAACGGCCAAAAATGTGCTCGAAACGCGCTCAAAATGGCCCCAAAAGTGGGACAAAATGGGCCCAAAAATGGTCCCAAAAATGGCCCAAAAGGAGCCCAGAATGGGCCAAAATGAAAGGTGTGAGTTTGGGAATTTTTGGGAATTTTTGGGAATTTTTTTGGGAAAAACCAGAAAAAATGACAAAAAAAGGTGAAAAAATGACGAAAAAATGGCGAAAAATGAGCCTAAAATGGCCCCAAAATGGGACAAAATGGCCCCAAAATCAGCCCAAAATGACCCAAAAATGGGACAAAATCGCCTCAAAATCAGCCCAAAATGAGCCCAAAATGAGCCAAAAATGACCTAAAATGGCCCCAGAATGACTAAAAACGCCCCAAAATAACCAAAATGGCCCAAAATTGCCCCAAATGGCGGCAGCGGAGCCGCGCTGCTCTTCCTCCTCACCGCCGCCATCGTCATCGCCGTGTCCTGCTGCCACCCGCCCATCCCCGAGGTCCACGTGAGTCTCGGGAAGTTTTTTGGGGAAAAAACGGTGAAAAAATGGTGAAAAACGGTGAAAAAATGGCCAAAAAATGGCCAAAAATGCGCTCGAAACGGGCTCAAAATGGGCACAAAAGTGGGACAAAAAAAGCCCAAAATGGGACAAAATGGGCCCAAAAATGGCCCAAAAGGAGCCCAGAATGGGTCAAACTGAAATGTGAGAGCTTGGGAATTTTTGGGAATTTTTGGGAATTTTTTTGGGAAAAACCAGAAAAAATGACAAAAAAAGGTGAAAAAATGACGAAAAAATGGCGAAAAATGAGCCCAAAATGGCCCCAAAATCAGCCCAAAATGAGCCCAAAATGACCCAAAAATGGGACAAAATGGCCACAAAATCAGCCCAAAATCAGCCCAAAATGACCCCAAAATGACCTAAAATGGCCCCAGATTGACTAAAAATGCCCCAAAATAACCAAAATGGCCCAAAATTGCCCCAAATGGTCGCAGCGGAGCCGCGCTGCTCTTCCTCCTCACCGCCGCCATCGTCATCGCCGTGTCCTGCTGCCACCCGCCCATCCCCGAGGTCCACGTGAGTCTCGGGAAGTTTTTTTGGGGAAAAACGGCGAAAAAATGGTGAAAAACGGTGAAAAAACGGTGAAAAAAGGGCGAAAAAACGGCCAAAAATGCGCTCGAAATGAGCTCAAAATGGCCCCAAAATGGGACAAAATGGGCCCAAAAATGGCCCAAAAGGAGCCCAGAATGGGTCAAACTGAAATGAGAGATTTTGGGACTTTTTGGGAATTTTTGGGGGAAAAAACCAGAAAAAATGACAAAAAAAGGTGAAAAAATGACGAAAAAATGGCAAAAAATGAGCCCAAAATGGCCCCAAAATCAGCCCAAAATGAGCCCCAAAATCAGCCCAAAATGAGCCAAAAATGGGACAAAATGGCCACAAATCAGCCCAAAATGACCCAAAAATGACCTAAAATGGCCCCAGAATGACTAAAAATGCCCCAAAATAACCAAAATGGCCCAAAATTGCCCCAAATGGTCGCAGCGGAGCCGCGCTGCTCTTCCTCCTCACCGCCGCCATCGTCATCGCCGTGTCCTGCTGCCACCCGCCCATCCCCGAGGTCCACGTGAGTCTCGGGAAGTTTTTTTGGGGAAAAACGGCGAAAAAATGGTGAAAAACGGTGAAAAAACGGTGAAAAAAGGGCGAAAAAACGGCCAAAAATGCGCTCGAAATGAGCTCAAAATGGCCCCAAAATGGGACAAAATGACCCAAAAATGGGACAAAATGGCCCCAAAAATGGCACAAAAGGAGCCCAAAATGGGTCAAACTTAAATGTGAGATTTTGGGACTTTTTGGGAATTTTTTTGGGATTTTTTTCCCAATTTTTGGGTGATTTTTGTGAATTTGAGGTGGATTTTGCCATTTTTGGGCAATTTTGGGTGGATTTTGATAAATTTTGGTTTAATTTTTGCCAAATTTTGGTTGGATTTCTGTTATTTTGGGGTGGATTTTTGACATTTTTGGGGTGGATTTTGCCCAATTTTGGGTGGATTTGGCAGAATTTTGGGCAGATTTTGCCTTTTTTGGGTTGATATTTGTGGATTTTGGGTCAATTTTAGTGAATTTTGGGTGGATTTTGCCATTTTTGGGGTCAATTTTGCCATTTTTGGCTGGATTTTTGTGAATTTTGGATTTTGGCAAATTTTGGCTCAATTTTTCCAATTTTTGAGTGTTTTTTGTGAATTTTGGGTGTTTTTTTCTAAATTTTGAGTGTTTTTTGTTAATTTGGGGTCTATTTTTCCAACTTTTGAGTGATTTTTGTGAATTTTGGGTTGATTTTTCTGAATTTTGGGTGGATTTTGCAGAATTTCGGGTGGATTTTGCCAGTTTTGGGTCGATTTTTGTGAATTTTGGGTGGATTTCGCCATTTTTTGGGTAATTTCGCCATTTTTGGGCTCGATTTTTGTGCATTTTGGGTCGATTTTGCCATTTTTGGTTGATTTTTGTGAATTTTGGGCGGATTTCCCCATTTTTGGGGTCGCTTTTGCCATTTTTGGGGTCGATTTTTGTGAATTTTGGTTGATTTTTGTGAATTTTGGGCGGATTTTGCCATTTTTGGGGTCGATTTTGCCATTTTTGGGGTCGATTTTGCCATTTCTGGGTCGATTTTTGTGCATTTTGGGTGGATTTTGCCATTTTTGGGGTCCATTTTGCCATTTTTTGGGTCGATTTTGCCATTTTTTGGTTGATTATTGTGAATTTTGGGTCGATTTTGCCGAATTTTGGGGTCGATATTGCCATTTTTGGGGTCAATTTTGTCATTTTTTGGTTGATTTTTGTGAATTTTGGGCGGATTTCGCCATTTTTGGGGTCGATTTTGCCATTTTTTGGTTGATTTTTGTGAATTTTGGGCGGATTTCGCCATTTTCGGGGTCGATTTTTCCATTTTCGGGGTCGATTTTGCCGAATTTTGGGTGGATTTTGGTGAATTTTGGGCGATTTCCCGATTCCAGCTGCACAGGTTGGTGTTCAGCCTCCGGAACAGCCGCGAGCCCCGAATCGACCTCGACGCGCCCAAAGAGCCGCCCCAAAATTTGGGGGTCGAACTCGGGGGTGAGAGGGGGAAAAACCCAAATTTTGGAGGGTTTGGGACCAAATTTGGGATTTTTGGGATCCAAATTTGGGATTTTTGGTGCCTGGTGGAATCCGGGGTCCCAAATTTTGAGGTTTTGGGATCAAAATTTCAAATTTTTGGCGTCTTGGGGACCCAAATTTTGGGGGTTTTGGGGAAGTTGGGAGCTCAAATTTTGGGGGTTTGTGATCCAAATTTGGGATTTTTGGGGATTTTTGGGGATTTTTGGGATTTGGAGTCTCAAATTTGGGATTTTTGGGGGTTTTGGGATCCAAATTTGGGTTTTTCGGGCATCACGGGAAATTTGGGGACCCAAATTTGGGATTTTTGGGGTTTTGGGGACCCGAATTTTGGGGGTCTGGGAGGGTTTGGGACCCAAATTTGGGATTTTTGGGGGGTCTTGGAGATTTTTGGGTCCCGGATTTTGGAGTTTCAGGGACCCAAATTTGGGATTTTTGGGATTTGGGATCCGAATTTGGGATTTTGGGGCTTTTTGGGGAATTTGGAGCCCCAAATTCGGGATTTTGGGCAGCTTTGGGATCCAAATTTGGGATTTTTGGGGATTTTTGGGATTTGGAGTCTCAAATTTGGGATTTTTGGGGTTTTTGGGATCCAAATTTGGGGTTTTGGGGATCCAAATTTGGGTTTTTCGGGCATCACGGGAAATTTGGGGACCCAAATTTGTGATTTTGGGGCTCTTTGGGGATTGAAATTCGGCATTTTTGAGGTTCCCAGGTGTGGGGGTTTCCCAAATTTCGGAATTTTTCTGTCCAACAGTCCCAAAATTGTCAAATTGGGGGGTTTTGGCCCAAAATTTGGCGTCTCAGGGGATTTTTGGGGGGTCCTGAAGACTTTTGGGGGGTTTGGAGCCTCAAATTTTTGGGATTTTTGGGGTTTTTTTGACCCCAAATTTTTCAATTGCAGATTTGGAAGCGGCGCCGGGGGCGGGGCCTGGAGCGGGGGGCGTGGCCTCGGAGGGGGGCGTGGCCTCGGCGGAAGCTCCGCCCCCCGAGGACCCCAAATGGAGCCGATTGGTCAATATCAACGCTCTGGTGCTGATGGGCGTGGCCTCCTTCCTGTGGGGATATTTTGCCTAAAAATCCCCAAAATAAACCCAAAATTATCCCGAATTCCTGAATTGCCTCGAATTTGTCCCAAAATTGCCCAAAAATGGTAAAAAAAAGGGATGAAATCGCCCAAAAAATGAAAAAAATGGGTGAAAAATGCGTAAAAATGCCCCAAAATTGATAAAAAATTCACTCAAAATGACCCAAAATGTGTCAAAATAGATCCAAAAATGTCAAAAATTGTGAAAAACAGGAAATGCCCCAAAATGGCCAAAAATTGACCCAAAAAATGCCCAAAATTGGTGGAAAATGGGATGGAAATGCCCCAAAAATCGATCTAAAAATGACCCAAAATCCATCCAAAGTGACCCAAAATGTCTCAAAATGGACCCAAAAAACTCCAAATATGAGAAAAAACGGAAATGCCCCAAAATGATTAAAAACGAGCCCAAAACCACCCAAAATTGGCCCAAATTGAAGCAAAATCTACTGAAAGGGACCCAAAATGTCTCAAAATGGACCCAAAAAAGTCCAAAAATGAGAAAAAACGGAAATGCCCCAAAATGATTAAAAACGAGCCCAAAACCACCCAAAATTGGCCCAAATTGAACCAAAATCCACTGAAAGGGACCCAAAATGTCTCCAAATGGACCCAAAATTTCCCCGAAATTTTCACTTTCAAAGCAAAAATTTAATTAAAAGGAAAAATTAATTGCGCTCATTAACGCCGTGAATAATAAACAGGACGCTGGTGACGTCATTGGCTCCGCCCACTTTGTGCTGATTCGCGTTAATTGCGGGGAATTAATTGGGGTTAATTAATGGAAAAGGGGTCGGGGAGTCGTTAATTACCGCCGCCCTCATTAATTAAGCCGCTAATCATTAATAATTCGCCTCATTTCGCTTCAATTCCGCGTTGCCATGGCGACGGGGGCGTGGCTTAAGGCGGAAGCGTTGCTGGGGTGGGGGACGGCGCTGATTCGCTGCGGCGTTGCTAGGCGTGTTCTGATTGGCGGAAGCGTTGCTAGGCGTGCTCTCATTGGTCGCGCTGTCATATGCGCGCTCTGATTGGCTCCACCGCCTCTAGGCGTGCTCTGATTGGAGGAGGCGTGCCCAGGCGCGCTCTGATTGGCTGGAGGCGCCGCGTCGCTTCCGCTTCCGCCCCATGTGACCCGCGGCGCTCTTAAAGGGGCCGCGCCCGCCCGGGGCCTTTTTTGGGGCGATTTTGGGGGATTTTGGGGCATTTTGGGGCATTTTGGGGCATTTTGGGGATTTTTGGGGGTCCCGGGGGGGCCATGGGGGAGGAGAACGTGTTCCTGTTCGTGCCCAACCTCATCGGTGAGCGCAAACTGGGAGCACTGGTTTATACTGGGAGGGACTGGGGGGCACTGGTTTATACTGGGAGGGACTGGGGGGCACTGGTTTATACTGGGAGGGGTTTGGGGGGCACTGGTTTATACTGGTTTATACTGGGAGGGGTTTGGGGGGCACTGGTTTATACTGGGAGGGGATTGGGGGGCACTGGTTTATACTGGGAGGGACTGGGGGGGCACTGGTTTATACTGGGAGGGGTTTGGGGGGCACTGGTTTATACTGGGAGGGGTTTGGGGGGCACTGGTTTATACTGGGAGGGGTTTGGGGGGCACTGGTTTATACTGGGAGGGGATTGGGGGGCACTGGTTTATACTGGGAGGGGTTTGGGGGGCACTGGTTTATACTGGGAGGGGTTTGGGGGGCACTGGTTTATACTGGGAGGGGTTTGGGGGGCACTGGTTTATACTGGGAAGGGATTATGGGGCACTGGTTTATACTGGGAGCAGTTTGGGGGGGCACTGGTTTATACTGGGAGGGCATTGGGGGGGCACTGGTTTATACTGGGAGGGGATTGGGGGGCACTGGTTTATACTGGGAAGGGTTTGAGGGGCACTGGTTTATACTGGGATGAACTGGGATGAACTGGGAGGGGTTTGGGGGCGCTCCAGATAGGGCTGGACTGGGATTGCTACTGGTTTGTACTGGTTTATACTGGTTTTACTGGTTTATACTGTTTTTTACTGGTTTGTACTGGTCTATACTGGTTTATACTGGTTTATACTGGTTTATACTGGTTTATACTGGTTTATACTGGTCCAAACTGGTCTTCCATCAATCTACATCACCCGGGGACCCATTTTAGGGCAGTTTTGGTGGCCAAAACTGGACTTTTACTGGTCCATACTGGTTTTTACTGGTATTACTGGTTTTTACTGGTTTATACTGGTTCATACTGGTTTATACTGGTTTATACTGGTCCAAACTGGTCGTCCCTCACTCTGCTTCACTTGGGGACCCATTTCAGGGAGGTTTTGGTGGCCAAAACTGGACTTTTACTGGTCCATACTGGTTTATACTGGTTTGTACTGGTTTATACTGGTTTTTACTGGTTTATACTGGTTTTTACTGGTCCATACTGGTTTATACTGGTTTATACTGGTCCAAACTGGTTGTCCATCACTCTGCATCACCTGGGGACCCATTTTAGGGACGTTTTGATGGTCAAAATTGTACTTTTACTGGTCCATACTGGTTTATACTGGTTTTACTGTTTTTTACTGGTTTATACTGGTTTATACTGGTCCAAACTGGTCCAAACTGGTCCAAACTGGTGCAAACTGGTCCAAACTGGTCGTCCCTCAATCTACATCACCCGGGGACCCATTTTAGGGAGGTTTTGATGGTCAAAATTGGACTTTTACTGGTCCATACTGGTTTGTACTGGTTTTACTGGTTTTTACTGGTTTATACTGGTCCATACTGGTTTATACTGGTTTATACTGGTTTATACTGGTCCAAACTGGTCGTCCATCAATCTGCATTACCTGGGGACCCATTTTACGGAGGTTTTGGGGATCAAAACTGGACTTTTATTGGTCCATATTGCATTATACTGGTTTATACTGGTTTATACTGGTCTATACTGGTTTATACTGGTTTGTACTGGTTTGTACTGGTTTATACTGGTCCAAACTGGTTTATACTGGTCCAAACTGGTCGTCCCTCACTCTGCATCACCCGGGGACCCATTTTAGGGAGATTTTGATGGCCAAAACTGGACTTTTACTGGTCCATACTGGTTTTACCGGTCCATACTAATTTATACTGGTTCATACTGGTCTATACTGGTTTATACTGGTTCTTACTGGTTTATACTGGTCCAAACTGGTTGTCCATCACTCTACATCACCCGTGGACCCATTTTAGGGCGGTTTTTGGTGGCCAAATTGGACTTTTACTGGTCCATACTGGTTTATACTGGTTTTACTGGTTTTTACTGGTTTGTACTGGTTTATACTGGTCCAAACTGGTCCAAACTGGTCCAAACTGGTCCAAACTGGTCGTCCATCAATCTGCATCACCCGGGGACCCATTTCAGGGAGTTTTTGGTGGCCAAAATTGGACTTTTACTGGTCTATATTGCATTATACTTGTTTATACTGGTTTATACTGGTTTATACTGGTCCATACTGGTTTATACTGGTTTATACTGGTGCCAGGCTACGCCCGGATCCTGCTGGCCGCCGTCTCCTTCGGGCTGATGCCGACGCGGCCGTGGCCGGCGGCCGTTTGCTACGGGACGGCCGCGCTGCTGGACGCCGTCGACGGGCACGCGGCGCGGGCGCTGGGCCAGGGTACTGGTTATACTGGTTTATACTGGTTTGTACTGGGAGGGACTGGGAGGGACTGGGTTTTAGTCATTTTACCTTTTTTTTGCATTTTTTACTGGTTTTGACTGGTTTTAACTGGTTTAAAACTAGTTTATAACTGGTTTTATACTGGTTTATACTGGTTTTATACTGGTTTATACTGGTTTATACTGGTTTATACTGGTTTATACCAGTTAGGACTGGTTAGGATTGGTTTATAGTGGTTTTATTGGTTTTTAATATTTTTTACCTTTTTTTGTGGTTTTTACTGGTTTTGACTGGTTTAAAACTGGTTTATAACTGGGTTTATACTGGTTTTATACTGGTTTATACTGGTTTGTACTGGTTTATAGTGGTTTATACTGGTTAGGACTGGTTAGGACCAGTTAGGATTGGTTTTTACTGGTTTTACTGGTTTATAATATTTTTTACCATTTTTTGTGGTTTTTACTGGTTTTTATTGGTTTTGACTGGTTTAAAACTGGTTTATACCTGGTTTTATACTGGTTTATACTGGTTTATACTGGTTTATACTGGGAGGGACTGGGTTGTACCGGTTTTACTGGGTTTTAGTCATTCTTACCTTTTTTTTTGCATTTTTTACTGTTTTTTACTGGTTTTTATTGGTTTTGACTGGTTTAAAACTGGTTTAAAACTGGTTTTATACTGGTTTATACTGGTTTGTACTGGTTTATACTGGTTTATACCGGTTAGGACCGGTTACGATTGGTTTATACCGGTTTTACTGGGTTTTAGTAATTTTTTTTGCATTTTTTACTGGTTTTTACGGTTTTGACTGGTTTTAACTGGTTTAAAACTGGTTTATACTGGGTTTATACTGGTCTGTACTGGTTTATACCAGTTAGGACTGGTTAGGATTGGTTTATACTGGTTTTACTGGTTTTTAATATTTTTTATCTTTTTTTTTGTGGTTTTTACTGGTTTTGACTGGTTTAAAACTGGTTTATAACTGGGTTTATACTGGTTTATACTGGTTTGTAGTGGTTTTACTGGGTTTTAGTAATCTTTACTTTTTTTTTCATTTTTTACTGGTTTTTACTGGTTTTGACTGGTTTAAAACTGCTTTATAACTGGTTTTATACTGGTTTTTACTGGTTTATACTGGTTTATACTGGTTTATACTGGTTAGGACTGGGAGGGACTGGTTTGTACTGGTTTTACTGGTTTTTAGTCATTTTTGCCTTTTTTTTTTCATTTTTTACTAGTTTTTACTGGTTTTTACTGGTTTTGACTGGTTTAAAACTGGTTTATAACTGGGTTTATACTGGTTTGTACTGGTTTATACTGGTTTATACTGGGAAGGAGCCCCGCCCCCGCCGCCATCTTGGATTGACCTTTTTGAAACTTTTCCCTCCAAATTTTGGCCTTTTTTCCCCAAAATTTCGGGATTTTCCCCCAAATTTGGAGCTCCCAGTCCCAAACTGGGAATTTCCTAATTCCAAACTGGGAATGTCCCAGTTCCAAACTGGGAATGTCCCAATTCCAAACTGGGAAGATCCCAATTAGCCTCAGTCCTTTGCCGCCATCTTGGATTGACCTTTTTGATCTTTTCCTCCAAATTTTGACTTTTTTTTCCCCCAAATTTTGGTTTTTTGTCCCAAATTTTGAGGTTCCAGTTCCAAACCGGGAATTTCCCAATTCCAAACTGGGAATGTCCCAATTCCGAACTGGGAAGGTCCCAATTAGCACCAGTCCTCTGCCGCCATCTTGGATTGACCTTTTTGACCTCTTTTCCCTCCAAATTTTGACCTTTTTTCCCCAAAATTTTGGTTTTTCGTCCCAAATTTTGAGGTTCCGGTTCCAAACTGGGAATGCCCCAGTCCCAAACTGGGAATTTCCCAGTTCCTAACTGGGAAGGTCCCAATTAGCCTCAGTCCTCCGCCGCCATCTTGGATTGACCTTTTTGACCTCTTCCCTCCAAATTTTGACCTTTTTTTTCCCAAAATTTGGGGTTTTTTCCCCAAAATTTTACCCCCACGCCCCACCCCAGTCCCTCCCAGTTTGGAACCGGTCTGATCCCAGTCTGGAACTGGGAATGTTCCAGTTGGGCCCACCCTTCCACCATCTTGGATTGACCTTTTCGAGCTCTTCCCTCCAAATTTCAACATTTTTCCTCCGTAATTTCCCATTTTTTCACCAAAATTTTGACTTTTTGCCCCCAAATTTTTCCCCCACGCCCCACCCCAGTCCCTCCCAGTTTGAACCGGTCTGATCCCAGTTTGGAACTGGGAATGTTCCATTTGGCCCCGCCCCTTCCGCCATCTTGGATTGACCTTTTCGAGCTTTTCCCTCCAAATTTCGACTTTTTTTTCCCCAAAATTTCAGGATTTTCCCCCAAATTCAGAGCTCCCAGTCCCAAACTGGGAATTACCCAGTCCCAAACTGGGAATTTCCCAGTTCCAAACTGGGAAGGTCCCAGTTAGCCCCAGTCCTCCGCCGCCATCTTGGATTGACATTTTTGAGCTCGTCCCTCCAAATTTCAACCTTTTTTTCCCAAAATTTGGGGCTTTTCCCCCAAAATTTTTCCCCCACGCCCCACCCCAGTCCCTCCCACTTTGGAACCAGTCTGATCCCAGTTTGGAACTGGGAATGTCCCAGTTGACCCCACCCCTGCCGCCATCTTGGATTGACCTTTTCGAGTTTTCCCTCCAAACTTCAACATTTTTCCTCCGTAATTTCCCATTTTTTTACCAAAATTTCGCCTTTTTCCCCCAAATTCTTCCCCAGGCTCGCGGCTGGGCGCCATGCTGGACATGCTGACGGACCGGCTGAGCTCCATGTGCCTCCTGCTGAACCTGGCGCTGCTCTACCCGCGTTGGGCGCCGCTCTTCCAGCTCAGCTCCGCCCTGGACCTGGCCAGCCATTGGCTGCACACGCACTGGTGGGCGGGGCTTGGCGGGGCGGGGCCGGGGCATGGTCGCCTGGGGGAGAAATGGGGAAAAAAACGGGAAAAAACGGGAAAATTAGGCAAAAAATGGGGGAAATATGGGGGGAAATGGGTGTTTGGGGGCGTGGTTTGAGTGGGAGGGGGCGTGGCTTATGTGGGTGGGGCTGGGCGTGGTCACCGGGGGGAGAAATGGGGAAAAAATGGGAAAAAACGGGAAAATTGGGGCAAAAAATGGGGGAAATATGGGAAAAAATGGGACTTTGGGGGCGTGGTTTGAGTGGGAGGGGGCGTGGCTTAGGTGGGTGGGGCTGGGCGTGGTCGCCGGGGGGAGAAATGGGGAAAAAACGGGAAAATTGAGGCCAAAAATTGAGGAAATATGAGGGGAAATGAAGTTTTGGGGGCGTGGTTAGAGTGGGAGGGGGCGGGGCTTGGCGGGGCGGGGCCGGGGCGTGGTCACCGGGGGGAGAAATGGGGAAAAAACGGGAAAAAAAGGGAAAAAAATGGGAAAATTGGGGCAAAAAATGGGGGAAATATGGAGGGAAATGAGGGTTTGGGGGCGTGGTTTGAGTGGGAGGGGGCGTGGCTTAGGTGGGTGGGGCTGGGCGTGGTCGCCGGGGGGAGAAATGGGGAAAAAACGGGAAAAAACGGGAAAATTGAGGCCAAAAATTGAGGAAATATGAGGGGAAATGGAGTTTTGGGGGCGTGGTTAGAGTGGGAGGGGGCGGGGCTTGGCGGGGCGGGGCCGGGGCGTGGTCACCGGGGGGAGAAATGGGGAAAAAACGGGAAAATTGGGGCAAAAATGGAGGAAATATGGGGGGAAATTGCGGTTTGGGGGCGTGGTTTGACTGTGGCAATGTGGGCGTGGCCACTGTGATATATATGCTAATGAGGGGCCTCACTCCATATATGATGATGTGGGCGTGGTCTTTGATCCATATATGCTAATTAGGGGTCCTCACTCCAAATATGGCTATGTGGGCGTGCCCTCTGATGAATATATGCTAATGAGGGTTACTCATTGCATATATGGCAATGTGGGCGTGGTCTTTGTGCCATATATGCTAATGAGGGTCACTCTACATATGGCAATGTGGGCGTGGCCCTTGCGCTATATATGCTAATTAGATGTATGCCATATAGGGTGATGTGGGCGTGGTCTTTGTACCATATATGCTAATGAGGGGTCGTTACTCTATATATGGTGATGTGGGTGTGGTCACTGATCAATATATGCTAATGAGGGGTCCTCACTGCATATATGGCCATGTGGGCGTGGCCTTTGGTCTATATATGCTAATGAGGTTTACTCACTGCATATATGGCAATGTGGGCGTGGTCTTTGCCCCAAACATGCTAATGAGGGTTACTCACTGCATATATGGTGACGTGGGCGTGGTCTTTGTGCCATATATGCTAATGAGGGTCACTCAGTGCATATATGTTGATGTGGGCGTGGTCTTTGCACCATATATGCTAATGAGGGCTCCTCATTCCATATATGGCAATGTGGGCGTGGTCTTTGCACCATATATGCTAATGAGCATATATTTAGGCATGGCCACTGATCAATATATGCTAATGAGGGTTACTCCATATATGGCGATGTGGGTGTGGTCTTTGCTCCATATATGCTAATTAGGGGCCCTCACGCTATATATGGTGATGTGGGCGTGGTCTTTGCACCATATATGCTAATGAGGGACCCTCACTCCATATATGGCAATGTGGGCGTGGTCTTTGTCCCAAATATGCTAATGAGGGTCACTGCATGTATGGAAATGTGGGCGTGGTCTTTGCTTTATATATGCTAATGAGGGCTCCTCACTCCATTTATGATGATAATATATGCTAATGAGGGCTCCTCACTCCATATATGGTGATGTGGGCGTAGTCTTTGCGCCATATATGCAAATGAGGGTTTCTATATATGTCGATGTGGGCGTGTCCCGCCTGACCACGCCCCCTCTGGCCCCTCCCCCTTTAGCTCCGCCCTCCAGGGGGCGGCGTCGCACAAGGCCGTGGGGGGGGAGGGGCACCCCCTGCTGAGGCGCTACTACCAGTGCCGGGTGAGACTGGGAACTGGTTTGTACTGGGAGGGACTGGGGGGGACTGGGAGGGACTGGGAATGAACTGGGACAAACTGGGATGGCATTGGAACAAACTGGGAGGGACTGGGAGGGAACTGGGAGGGACTGGGACAAACTGGGATGGACTGGGAGGGACTGGGAAGGACTGGGAGGGAACTGGGAGGGACTGGGGGGGGCTGGGAGGGACTGGGAGGGACTGGGGGGGACTGGGAGGGACTGGGGGGGACTGGGAGGGACTGGGAGGGAACTGGGAGGGACTGGGAGGGAACTGGGAGGGACTGGGAGGGACTGGGAGGGAACTGGGAATGAACTGGGACAAACTGGGATGGCATTGGAACAAACTGGGAGGGACTGGGAGGGACTGGGGGGTCCTGGGATAAACTGGGAGGGAACTGGGATGGGACTGGGACAAACTGGGAGGGAACTGGGGTGAACTGGGCCGGTACTGGGACGTACTCGGATGAACTGGGAGGGACTGGGAGGGAACTGGGAGGAACTGGGAGGGAACTGGGATGGACTGGGAGGAACTGGGAGGGAACTGGGAGGAACTGGAAGGGAACTGGGACATACTGGGATGAACTGGGCTGTACTGGGATGAACTGGGATGAACTGGGAAGGGTTTTGAAGGAACTGGGAGGAAACTGGGACGTACTGGGATGAACTGGGCTGGTACTGGGATGTACTGGGACGAACTGGGAGGGAACTGGGATGGGACAGGGAGGTAACTGGAACGAACTGGGACAAACTGGGAGCACTGGGACCATACTGGGACTATACTGGGAGCACTGGGGCCATACTGGGACCATACTGGGAACAACCCAGTGCCAAACTGGGAAGGGGGCGTGTCTCTCCCCCATTAACCCCGCCCCTTTTCCGTGGCCCCGCCCCCAGCCCCTCCTCTTCGCGCTCTGCGCAGCCAATGAGGGATTCCACTGCTGCCTCTACCTGCTGCACTGGGGGGAGGGGCCCGCAGGTGAGTCCCACTGGTTTGGACTGGTTTATACTGGTTTGTACTGGTTTGTACTGGTTTGTACTGGTTTGTACCCGTTTTACTGGGTTTTACTGGTTTTCGGTCATTTTTACCATTTTTTTGCATTTTTTACTGGTTTTGACTGGTTTTGACTGGTTTTAACTGGTTTAAAACTGGTTTAAAACCTGTTTATTACTGGTTTGTACTGGTTTGTACTGGTTTATACTGGTCTGTACTGGTCTGTACTGGTTTGTACCCGTTTTACTGGGTTTTACTGGTTTTCGGTCATTTTTACTGTTTTTTTCCATTTTTTTACTGGTTTTGACTGGTTTTGACTGGTTTTAACTGGTTTAAGACTGCTTTATAACTCATTTTATACTGGTTTATACTGGTTTGTACTGGTTTGTACTGGTTTGGACCCGTTTTATTGGGTTTTACTGGTTTTCGGTCATTTTTACCCTTTTTTTCCATTTTTTACTGGTTTTTACTGGTTTTGACTGGTTTAAACTGCTTTATAACTCATTTTATACTGGTTTATACTGGTTTTTACTGGCCCGGACTGGTTTGTACCCGTTTTACTGGGTTTTACTGGGTTTTAGTAATTTTTATGGGTTTTTTTGCATTTTTACTGGTTTTTAGTTGTTTTTACTGGTTTTAACTGGTTTAGAACTGCTTTATAACTGGTTTTATACTGGTTTATACTGGTTTGTACTGGTTTGTACTGGTTTGTACCCGTTTCACTGGGTTTTACTGGTTTTACGTCATTTTTATGTGTTTTTTTGCATTTTTATTGGTTTTTACTGGTTTTGACTGGTTTTAACTGGTTTAAAACTGGTTTTATAACTGTTTTATACTGGTTTATACTGGTCCATACTGGTTTGTACTGGTTTGTACCCGTTTTATTGGGTTTTACTGGGTTTTAGTAATTTTTATGGGGTTTTTTGCATTTTTACTGGTTTTTACTGATTTTTAGTGGTTTTTACTGGTTTTGACTGGCTTTAACTGGTTTAAAACTGGTTTATAACTGGTTTATAGTGGTTTATACTGGTTTGTACTGGTTTGTACCCGTTTTATTGGGTTTTACTGGTTTTTAGTCATTTTTATGGGTTTTTTTGCATTTTTACTGTTTTTTACTGATTTTTAGTTGTTTTTACTGGTTTTAACTGGTTTAAAACTGGTTTATAACTGGTTTATAACTGGTTTATAACTGGTCTGTACTGGTTTGTACTGGTTTGTACCCGTTTTACTGGGTTTTACTGGTTTTCAGTCATTTTTATGTTTTTTTTTTGCATTTTTACTGGTTTTAAACTGGTTTTATCTGTATTTTTTACTGGTTTAAACCATTTTTTCCTGTTTTTTTCTGGATTTTTTTGTCCATACTGGTCCGTACTGGTCCATACTGGTCTGAACCGGTTCTAACCAGTTTGCACTGCTTCTATCTAGACTTTATTGTGGTTTTAACCATTTCAAACTGGTTTTTATCCGGTTTTTAACGGGATTTTTGCTGGTTTAAACCATTTTTTCCTATTTTTTTCCGGATTGTTTTGGTTCATACTGGTCTGTACTGGTCCGTACTGGTCCGTACTGGTCTGAACCGGTTCTAACCAGTTTGTACTGCTTCTGACTGGTTTTTATTCTGGTTTTAACCGGTTTCAAACTGGTTTTTATCCGTTTTTTAACCGGATTTTTGCTGGTTTAAGCCGTTTTTTTCCGGATTTTTTGGTTCATACTGGTCCGTACTGGTCTGTACTGGTCCGAACCGGTTCTAACCAGTTTGTACTACTTCTGACTGGCTTTTAGTGTGGTTATAACCAGTTTCAAACTGGTTTTTAACCGGATTTTTGCTGGTTTAAGCCATTTTTTCTCTGTTTTTTTCCGTATTTTTTGGTTCATACTGGTTCATACTGGTCCGTACTGGTCTGTACTGGTCCGTACTGGTTCTAACTGGTTTGTACTGGTTCTATCTAGACTTTATTGTGGTTTTCACCCGTTTCAAACTGGTTTTTAACCGGATTTTTGCTGGTTTAAGCCGTTTTTTTCTCGTTTTTTCCTGGATTTTTTGGTCCGTACTGGTCCGTACTGGTCCGTACTGGTCCGAACCGTTTCTAACCAGTTTGTACTACTTCTGACTGGCTTTTAGTGTGGTTTAAACCAGTTTCAAACCGGTTCCAACTGGTTTTAAACTGGTTTTATCTGGATTTTTTCTGGTTTAAGCTGTTTTTTTCTGGATTTTTATGTTCGTACTGGTCCGTACTGGTCCATACTGGTCTGAACCAGTTCTAACCAGTTTGTACTACTTCTGACTGGCTTTTAGTGTGGTTTTAGCCGGTTTCAAACTGGTTTTTAACCGGATTTTTGCTGGTTTAAGTCGTTTTTTTCTGGTTTTTTCCGGATTTTTTGGTTCATACTGGTCTGTACTGGTCCGTACTGGTCCGAACCAGTTTGTACTGCTTCTGACTGGTTTTTATTCTGGTTTTAACTGGTTTCAAACTGATTTTTATCCGGTTTTTAACCGGATTTTTGCTGGTTTAAGCCATTTTTTTCCGGATTTTTTGGTTCATACTGGTCCGTACTGGTCCGTACTGGTCGGAACCGGTTCTCACCAGTTTGTACTGATTCTATCTAGACTTTATTGTGGTTTTAACCCGTTTCAAACTGGTTTTTAACCGGATTTTTGCTGGTTTAAGCCGTTTTTTTCTCGTTTTTTCCCGGATTTTTTGGTCCGTACTGGTCCGTACTGGTCCGTACTGGTCCGTACTGGTCGGAACCGGTTCTGACCGGTTTCTCCTCTCCCCCCGCAGTGTTCCCGGGGGGTCCGGGGCTGTTCCGGTTGGTTCTGTGGCTCTCGGCCCCCCTGGCCGCCCTCAAATCCTTCCTGAACCTTCTGCAGCTGGGCGGGGCCCTGAGGGGCGTGGCCGCCCTGGACGCGGCCGAAAGGGCCCAAAAATCCTCCTGAGCCCCTCCCCCACCCCCGCCCCTCCCCCACCGACCCCCCACCCCCACCAGGAACGGGGGAGGGGCAAAAATCCCCCCCCAAAACCCCCCAAAAATCCCCTCCCCCCACCCATGGGTGGGGTTTGGGGGCGTGGTCGTGTCAGGCCCCGCCCACTTTGGCACCGCCCACCGTGAATAAAGAGGATTTGGCCCCGCCCCCATCCCAAAGTGTGTGGAGTTTGTGGGGGGAGGGGCGGGTCCGCGGAAAATCCCGAAATTCCGACGGAAAATTCCAAAAATCGCACCGGAAAACCCCAAAATTCCGACAGAAAATCCCAAAATTCCGACAGAAAACCCCAAAATCCCAAATTCTTACAAAAACCCCAAAATTACAACAGAAATCCCAGATTCCAACCAAAATCCCAAAATTCCAAGGGAAAATCCCCAAATTCCAACAGAAAACCCAAAAATTCCGATGGAAAACCCCAAAATTCCAATCGAAAACCCCAAAATTCCACCTCAAAATTCCACCCCAAAAAATCCCAAATTCCAACAGAAAACCCCAAAATTCCGATGGAAAACCTCAAAATTTCAAGAGAAAATCCCCAAATTCCGCAAAAATCCCAAAATTCCGACGGAACTCCAAAATTGCACCGGAAAATACCAAAATTCCAACGGAAAATCCCAAAATTCCACCCCAAAATTCCACCCCAAAAAATCCCACAAATTCCAACAGAAAACCCCAAAATTCCACCCCAAAATCCCACATATTCCATCCCAAAACCCCAAAATTCCAACCAAAAAAGCCTCAAATTCCCGGAGTTTTTGGGGGTGAAATTCCCAATTTTTTGGGCCAAGAATTCCCAGATTTTTTGCAGTAAAATCCCAAATTTTTTTGCATTCCCGGATTTTTTGCCATAAATTCCTGAATTTTTGGGGGAGAATTCCCGGATTTTTGTGGTAAATTCCCAAATTTTTGCTGTGATTTTCTGGATTTTTGGGGTGAAATCCCAGATATTTTTGCAGTAAAATCCCTTTTTTCCCCCCGTTTATTCCCCGGTTTTTTGCAATAAAATCCCGTATTTTTTGCAGTAAAATCCCAAATGTTTTTCCGTTTATTCCCGGATTTTTTGCCGTTCATTCCTGTATTTTTTGCCGTGAATTCCCGTATTTTTGGGGCGAATTCCCGGGATTTTGGGCTCACTCGCCCTCCTTGTCCTCGCCGTGGGTGATGACGTAACAAATGTTCTTGTAGTCGACGTTCCCGGCCACGTCCGGCGGGAAGGCGGCCCACATGTTCTTGATCTGGAATTTCGGGAATTTCGGAAATTTTGGGAATTTTGGGAGGAAATTCAGGGATTTTTAGGGATTTTTGGGGATTTTTGGGGGATTTTTTGGGGGATTTTTTAGGAATCTTGGGAGGATTTCTTTTAATTTTGGGGGGATTCTTGGGGCAAATTCACGCATTTGGGAGGATTTTTGGGGAATTTTGGGATTTTTGGGAAAATTTGGGAATTTTTGGGAGAAACTCCGAGATTTTTGAGGGGTTTTTTGGAATTTTGGGGGATTTTTTTTTTTTGCAGATTTTGGAGAATTTGGGGAAATTTTGGGAATTCTTGGGGCGAGTTTGTGAATTTGGGAGGAATTTTGGGGAATTTTGGGATTTTTTGGGAAAATTTGGGAAAATTTGGGGTAATTCAGGGGTTTTTGAGGGATTTTTGGGACTTTTGGGGGATTTTTTTTTTATTTTTTGGGAATATTTTGGGGATTTTTTTTCTTTTTTATTTTGAAATTTTGGGAATTCTTGGGGCGAGTTTGTGAATTCGGGAGGATTTTTGGGATTTTTTGGGAAAATTTGGGGTAATTCAGGGGTTTTTGAGGGATTTTTGGGGAATTATGGGGGGATTTTTGGGATTTTGGGTTGATTTTGGGGTTTATTAGTTGGAGGTATTTGGGGTGTATTTTGGGGCCGATTTTGGGGTTTTTTTGGGCCGATTTTGGGTTTTTTTGGGCCGATTTTGGGGTTTTTTGGTGGGAGTTTTTTGGGGGTTTTGGGGGGTCAAATTTGGGTGGTTTTAGGTGGATTTTGGGGCTGATTTGGGGGTTTTTTTTGGGCCGATTTTGGGTTTTTTTGGGTGAATTTTGGGGCCGATTTTGGGGATTTTTTGGGTGAATTTTGGGGCCAATTTTGGGGTTGTTTGGGCCGATTTTGGGGTTTTTTGATTGGAGTTTTTTGGGGTATTTTGGGGCCGATTTTGGGTATTTTTGGGTGAATTTTGTGGCCAATTTTTGGGGGTTTTTAGGTGGATTTTGTGGTCAATTTTGGGGCTTTTTAGGGTGGATTTTGGGGCGGATTTTGGGGATTTTGGGGCTGATTTTGGGGTTTTTTGGGCTGATTTTGGGGGTTTTTAGGTTGGAGTTTTTTGGGGTATTTTGGGCCGATTTTGGGGTTTTTTTGGGCTGATTTTGGGGTGGATTTTGGGGATTTTGGGGCTCTCACCTCCTCGGGGGTGAAGCGGTCGCACTGCGTCGTCAGCAGCTCCTCCAGGCTGGGGGGGGGAGGGGTCACCCCAAAATCTGCCCCTCCCCCACCCAAAATCCGCCCCCCCCCAATAAATTCCCTCCCCCACCCCCCAAAATCTGCCCCTCCCCCACCCCAATATTTTGGGGCAAATTTCAGGGATTTTGGGATATTTTGGGCAATATTTTGGGGTAAATTTTTGGAATTTATGGGAATATTTTGGGGTAAATTTCAGGGATTGTGGGGAAGATTTTGGGGAAGATTTTGGGAATATTTTGGGGTAAATTTTTGGAATTTTTGGGTAAAATTCAGGGATTTTGGGGACAATATTGGGGAATATTTTCAGGCAATATTTTGGGGTAAATTTTTGGAATGTTGAGGAATATTTTGGGGTAAATTTCAGGGATTTTGGGGAAGATTTTGGGCAATATTTTGGGCAATATTGTGGTGTAAATTTTAGGGATTTTTGGGCAATATTTTGGTGTAAATTTTTGGAATTTTGGGGAATAATTTGGGGTAAATTCAGGGATTTTGGGGACAATATTGGGGAATATTTTCAGGCAATATTTTGGTGTAAATTTCAGGGATTTCGAGGAATATTTTGGGGTGAAATCCAGGGATTTTTGGGCAATATTTTGGGGTAAATTTTTGGAATTTTGGGGAATATTTTGGTGTAAATTTCAGGGATTTCAGGCAATATTTTGGGGTGAATTTCAGGAATTTTTGGGCAATATTTTGGGGTGAATTTCAGTGATTTCGGGCAATATTTTGGTGTAAATTTCAGGTATTTCGGGCAATATTTCTGGGATATTTCGGGGACTATTTTGGGGTGAATTTGGGATATTTGGGGTGCCCCCCGCCCCTCCCCCACTCACAAACTCTTCTTGATCGATCCTTTCCCGTCCGGGTCCAGAACCTTAAAGGCGCCCATGATGACGTCCTCGGGGTCCGCCCCTAATGGGCGGGGCCAGAAAGGGGGCGGGGTCAGAAAAAGGGGGCGGGGCCAAGGAGAGAGGGGATTTGGGGGGAATATTGGGGATTTTGGGGGGAATTTTGGGGATTTGGGGGAATATTGGGGATTTTGGGGGGAATTTTGGATATTTTGGGGGGAATATTGGAGATTTTGGGGATTTTTGGGAAAATTTGGGGGATTTTGGGGATTTTGAGGGCAATTTTGGGGGAATTTTGGAGATTTTGTGGGGGATTTTGGGAGAATTTTGGGGGAAATTTGGACATTTTGGGGAGAATTTTGGGGACTTTGGGGTTAATTTTGGGGATTTTGGGGTGAATTTTGGGGACTTTGGGGGGAATTTTGGGGGGAATATTGGGGATTTTGGGGGGAATTTTAGGGATTTTGGGGGGAATTTAGGGATTTTGGGGGGATTTTGTGGGAATTTTGGGGATTTTGAGGTGAATTTTGGGGATTTTTGGGGCCTTTTTTGCATCAAATTTTTAGTATTTCAGGGCGGATTTTCCCTCTGGATTTTTGGGTTGAATTTTGGGTATTTTGGGGGTGTTCAGGTCGGAATTTTGGGGGTTCCTCGCCCACCCTTGAGCTTCTCCCCGAACATGGTGAGGAAGACGGTGAAGTTGATGGGCCCCGAGGCCTCTTTGATCATCGCGTCCAACTCCTCGTTCTTCACGTTCAGCCGCCCTGGGGGGGGCGGGGCCACATCGGGACACGCCCACCGGCCACACCCTCACAAGCCCCTCCCCCTCACTCAAAACCCCGCCCACTCCCGCCAATAAATTCACGCCACGCCCACTTTTGTGGCACCACACCCCTCTAAGCCACTCCCACCTCATTTAAATGCACCACGCCCCTTCTTTAAGCCCCGCCCATTCACCCCACTAAGCCCCTCCCCTTTAAATTTAACCCTTTACGTCCTTCCCCTTCCTTTAACCCCTCTAAGCCCCTCCCCCTAAAAAGCTCCACCCATCTTTTAAGCCCCTCCCCTTTTCTTTAAGCCCCTCCCCTTTCCTTAAAGCCCCTCCCCTTTCCTTTAGGCCCCTCCCATTTTCCTTTAAGCCCCTCCCCCTTCCTTTTAAGCCCCTCCCCTTTTATTTAAGCCCCTCCCCCTCATTAAATCCCCCTCATAACAAGCCCCGCCCATTTAACAAGCCCCTCCCCCTTTTTTGACCCCTCCAATTTAAGCCCCTCCCATTTTCCTTTAAGCCCCTCCCCTTTCCTTTAAGCCCCTCCCCCTTTATTTTAGGCCCCTCCCCTTTTATTTAAGCCCCTCCCCCTCATTAAATCCCCCTCATAACAAGCCCCTCCCCCTTTTTCAACCCCTCCCATTTAAGCCCCTCCCACTTTCATTTAAGCCCCTCCCCTTTCCTTTTAAGCCCCTCCCATTTCCTTTAAGCCCCTCCCACTTTCCTTTAGCCCCTCCCCTTTCCTTTAAGCCCCTCCCCTTCCCTTTAAGCCCCTCCCCTTTTCTTTAACCCCTTTCCTTTAAGCCCCGCCCCCTTTCCCATTCAAACCCCTCCCCTTAAGCCCCGCCCCTCATTTAGAATGCAAATTTTCGGCCCCACGCCCACCCAAGCCACGCCCACCCGTGCCAGGCCCCGCCCCCTTTAGCCCCGCCCACCCATGGCGGCGAAGGTCTCCCGCAGGTCATCCTTATCGATGATCCCGTCGCGGTTCTGATCGATCACCGTGAAGGCCTGGGGGGGTGGGGGAGGGGCGGGGGGCGTGGCCAAAGGGGGAGGGGCGTCAAGGCCACGCCCACCGCGAAATTTCGGTGAAAATTCCCAAAAAAACCCGGGAAAAATCGACGGAATTTTGGGGGTTTTGGGGGGTAAAATGCGCGAGGGAAGCTCCGCCCACTCCGCGCAAAGCTCCGCCCACTGAGTGCAAAGCTCCGCCCACTGAGCCCAAAGCTCCGCCCCCACCTCATTAAGCCCCTCCCCCACCCATTTTTTCCCATTTTTCCGCCATTTTGGGGTCCGCGACCTTCGCCAATTTTGCCCCTCCCCCATTTTAAGCCCCTCCCCCACCTTTAGCCCCTCCCCTACCTTTAGCCCATCCCCTTTTAGCCCCTCCCCCACCTCATTAAGCCCCTCCCCCACCTTTTATTTTCCCCATTTTTTCGCCATTTTGGGGTCCTCGACCTCCGCGATTTTTGCCCCTCCCCCATTTTAAGCCCCTCCCCCCTTTTAAGCCCCTCCCCCACATTAAGCCCCTCCCCTTTAAGCCCCTCCCCCACCTCATTAAGCCCCTCCCCCACCTTTTATTTTTCCCATTTTTTCGCCATTTTGGGGTCAGTGACCTCCACCATTTTTGCCCCTCCCCCATTTTAAGCCCCTCCCCCATTTTAAGCCCCTCCCCCATTTTAAGCCCCTCCCCCACCTTCAGCCCCTCCCCCATTTTAGCCCCTCCCCCACCTTTTATTTTTCCCATTTTTCCGCCATTTTTGGGTCCTCGACCTTCGCCATTTTTGCCCCTCCCCCATTTTAAGCCCCTCCCCCATTTTAAGCCCCTCCCCCACCTTTAGCCCCTCCCCCATTTTAGCCCCTCCCCCACCTTTAATTTTTCCCATTTCTCCGCCATTTTGGGGTCCTCGACCTTCGCCATTTTTGCCCCTCCCCCCTTTTAGCCCCTCCCCCACCTCATTAAGCCCCTCCCCCTCCCATTTTTTCCCATTTTTTTGCCATTTTGGGGTCCTCAACCGCCGCGTTTTTTGCCCCTCCCCCATTTTCAGCCCCTCCCCCACCTCTGGCCCCTCCCCCCGCCCCTCCCCCACCCCCGCCCCTCCCCCACCCCCGCCCCTCCCCCACCTCCTTGAACTCCTGGATCTGGGTCTGGTCGAACATGGAGAAGACGTTGGAGCTGCCCTCGGCCGCGCGGCGCTTCGCCTTCTTGGGGGCCTGAAATTCGGGGGGGATTTGGGGCATTTTGGGGATTTTTGGGGATTTTTGGGGAAATTTGGGGAATTCGGGAAATTTGGGGGATTTTTGGGGGGATAAAGGAAGATTTGGGGGGGATTTGGGGGGATTTTAGGGGGGATTTGGGGGGATTTTGGGGGAGATTTTGTGGCGGGGAAATTGGGGATTTTTGGAAGGATTTGGGGAATTTTTGGGGATTTTGGGAGGATTTTAGAGGATTTGGGATTATTGGGGAATTTTGGGGGAATTTTGGATATTTTGGGGGATTTTTGGGAGGATAGGGGGATTTTGGGGAGATTTTGGGGATTTTGAGGGGATTTTGGGAGGACTTTGGGGATTTTAGGGGGATTTAGGGGAAATTTGGGGGAATTTGGGGGAATTTGGGGGATTTTGGGGGATTTCGGGGGATTTAGGAAGATTTGACAGGGTTTTCGGGGAAATTTGGGGGATTTTAGGGGGATTTTGGGGGATTTTAGGGGATTTGGGGGGAATTTGGGGAATTTTATGGGGATTTTTGGAGGATTTTGGGGGATTTTTGAGGAATTTGAGGGAATTTTGGGAAGATTTTCGGGACTTTGAGGGGACTTAGGGGAATTTGGGGGAATTTTCAGGATTTTGGGGTATTTTGGGGGATTTGGGTTAATTTGGGGGGATTTAGGAAGATTTGAGGGGTTTTGGGGGGGATTTGGGGGATTTTTGTGGGGATTTTGGGAATTAGAGGGGATTTTGGGGATTTTGTGGTAATTTTGGGGGGATTTTGGGGGATTTGCAAAGATTTGAGGGATTAAAAATGGAAATTTTGTTGATTTTTTTGGGGCTATTTGGGCATTTCTTTGGATTTTGGGGATTTTTTGGGGGGTCCTGCTTCAGATTTTTGGGATAAATTTCAGGGATTTTGGGGGATATTTTGGGGTGAATTTCAGGGATTTTGGGGAATATTTTGGGGTAAATTTCAGGTATTTTAGGGGAGATTTTTGGGGTCAATCCCGGGGATTTGGGGGAATATTTTGGGATAAATTTCTGTGATTTTTGGGGAATATTGTGGGGTAAATTTCAGGGATTTTCAGGGATATTTTTGGGGTAAATTTCAGGGATTTCGGGGATATTTTTGGGGTCAATCCCGCGGATTTTGGGGGATATTTTTGGGGTCAATCCCGGGGATTTTGGGGTAAATTTCAGGGATTTCGGGGAATATTTTGGGGTAAATTTCCGGGATTTTGGGGGATATTTTTGGGATAAATTTCCGGGATTTTAGGGAATATTTTTGGGGTCAATCCCGCGGATTTTGGGGAATATTTTTGGGGTCAATCCCGGGGATTTTGGGGGATATTTTTGGGGTCAATCCCGCGGATTTTGGGGAATATTTTGGGGTAAATTTCAGGTATTTTGGGGGATATTTTTGGGGTCAATCCCAGGGATTTTGGGGGATATTTTGGGGTAAATTTCAGGGATTTCAGGGAATATTTTGGGGTAAATTTCCGGGATTTCGGGGAATATTTTGGGGTAAATTCCGGGGATTTTCAGGGATATTTTTGGGGTCAATCCCGCGGATTTTGGGGGATATTTTGGGGTAAATTTCCGGGATTTCGGGGAATATTTTGGGGTAAATTTCAGGGAATTTGGGGGATATTTTTGGGGTCAATCCCGCGGATTTTGGGGAATATTTTGGGGTCAATCCCGCGGATTTTGGGGGATATTTTTGGGGTCAATCCCGCGGATTTTGGGGTGCCCCCCTCACCATGGCCGCTCTCTCGTTCCTCTCCCGCCGCTTTCGGCTCCTCCCGGGGGGTTTCGGGGCCCCCGGGGGGATTTTTATGGCCCCGGGTGGGGGAGGGGCGGCCCCGAAATAGCCCCGGGACCCCCTCCCCCCCCGCCCCTCCCCCACCCCCCCAAAAAGGACCCCGGGGTTCCCTTAAAGGGGCAGAGGCCGAAAATAGAAACTCCCCCCGCCCCTCCCCCACCCTCCCCCCCAGCCCCTCCCCCACCCCGCAGCTGCCGCTGCCCCTCCCCCACCCCGGGGGGGTAAGGGGGGGGAGGGGAAAGGGGTGGGGGAGGGGAGGGGAGGCAGGAGCAGGGAACCAGTAAAACCAGTAAAAACCAGTAAAAACCAGTGAAAACCAGTAAAACCAGTTAAACCAGTAAAAATCAGTAAAAACCAGTAAAAAACATGGAAAACCAGTAAGAACTAGCAAAAACGTGTAAAATCCAGTAAAAACCATTAAAACCAGTAAAGGAAACCAGTAAAACCAGTAAAAACAATTAAAAATCAGTAAAAACCAGTAAAAACCAGTGAAAACCAGTAAAAACCAGTAAAAATCAGTAAAAACCAGTAAAAACCAGTAAAAACCAGTGAAAACCAGTGAAAATCAGTGAAACCAGTGAAAACCAGTAGAAAACACTAAAGGAAACCAGTAAAAATCAGTAAAAATCAGTAAAAACCAGTGAAAACCAGTAAAACCAGTAAAAACCAGTGAAACCAGTAAAAACCAGTGAAAACCAGTAAAAACCACTAAAAACCAGTAAAAATCAGTGAAAACCAGTAAAAAACAGTAAAACCAGTAAAAACCAGTGAAAACCAGTAAAAACCAGTGAAAACCAGTAAAAACCAGTGAAACCAGTAAAAACCAGTGAAAACCAGTAAAAATCAGTAAAACCAGTAAAAACCAGTAAAAAACAGTGAAAACCAGTAAAAACCAGTAAAAACCAGTAAAACCAGTGAAAATCAGTAAAAACCAGTAAAAATCAGTAAAAACCAGTGAAAACCAGTAAAAAACAGTAAAAATCAGTGAAAACCAGTAAAAACCAGTGAAAACCAGTAAAAATTAGTAAAAACCAGTGAAAACCAGTGAAAACCAGTAAAATCAGTGAAAACCAGTAAAAACCAGTGAAAACCAGTAAAGGAAACCAGTAAAACCAGTAAAAACCAGTAAAAATCAGTAAAACCAGTAAAAAAAACTAAAGGAGACCAGTGAAACCAGTAAAAACCAGTGAAAACCAGTAAAAACCAGCCAAACCAGTAAAAACCAGTGAAAACCATTTAAACCAGTAAAGGAAACCAGTAAAACCAGTAAAAACCAGTAAAACCAGTAAAAAACACTAAAGGAAACCAGTAAAAACCAGTGAAACCTGTAAAAACCAGTGAAAACCAGTAAGACCAGTAAAGGACACCGGTCAAACTGGTCCAAACTGGTAAAACCCAGTGAAAACCAGTGAAAACCAGTAAAAAACAGAGAAACCGGTTTAAACTGGGACCAAACTGGGACCAAACTGGTTCAAACTGGGACCAAACTGGGACCAAACTGGTTCAAACTGGGACAAAACTGGGACCAAACTGGTTCAAACTGGGTCAAACTGGGGCCAAACTGGGACTAAACTGGGACAAACTGGTTCAAACTGGTTCAAACTGGGACTAAACTGAGACTAAACTGGGTCAAACTGGGTCAAATTGGGGCCAACCTGGGACTAAACTGGTCCAAACTGGGACCAAACTGGGTTCAAAATTATCTGGACTGGTCCAGTTTGGGATCAAACTGGTCTTTACTGGTCCAAACTGGTTCAAACTGGGACCGAACTGGTTCGGCCCATCCCCTTGGCCCCGCCCCCTCCTTAAACCCCGCCCCTCAACCAATCAGCGCCGCGCATTCGGCTCCGTCCGCGCGCCGCCCAATGGGAAGCGAGAATCCGCAAAAGGGGCGTGGCCAGGAAGCTCCGACCAATCAGCGCGCGGAGTGGGCGGGGTTTGGGGAAAGGCAAAATGGCGGAGTCACGTGATCGGGGCGCGGTCACGTGAGCGGCGCGCGGGGCCGAGGTAGCGGCGGGAGCGGAAATTTGGGAAAAATTCGGGAAAATTTGGGGAAATTTGGGAAAATTTGGGGAAATTCGGGAATTTCGGGGGGGATATTCGGGAATTTGGGGGATTTTGGGGGGATTTGGGGGATTTTTGGAGATTTTGGGGGGGGTTGAGGGGACAATTTGGAATTTTGGGGAATTTTTTGGGAATTTTGGGGGGAAAATTGGGAATTTCGGGGGTTTTGGGGAGATTTTTGGGAATTTGGGGGGGATTTGTGGGAAAATCGGGAATTTGGGGGGAAAATTGGGAATTTTGGGGATTTACGGAGAATTTCGGATGTTTTGGGGGGATTTTTGTGAATTTTGGGGGGAAAATTGGGAATTTTGGGGGTTTTGTAGAGATTTTTGGGAATTTTGGCGGGTATTTTGGGAAAATCGGGAATTTGGAGGAATTTCGGATGTTTGGGGGATTTTTGGGAGGTTTGGGAGAAATTTGGGAGTTTTGGGGAGATTTTTGGGGAATTTTGGGGCTTTGGGGGCAGAACTGGGAATTTTTGGGTGAATTTTGGGAATTTTCGTTAATCTGGGGGAATTTTTTCCAATTTTTGGGGATTTTTGGGGTAGTCTTGGGGGGGAAATTGGGAATTTTGGGGATTTTTGGGCGGTTGGGGGGATTTGGGGAATTTTGGGGAATTTTTGGGGAATTTTGGGGGGGAAATTTGGGAATTTTGGGGAATTTTGGATGTTTTGGGGGGATTTTTGGGAATTTTGGCAGATTTTTGAGGGGATGGGGGGAAATTGGGAATTTTGGGGGTATTTTGGGGAATTTTGGGATTTTTATGGGGATTTTCAGAAGGTTTGGGGAGATTTTGGGAATTTCGGGTCTTTAGGGGAGAATTGGGAGTTTTTGGGGGAATTTTGGGGACTTTTCGGTAATCTGGGGGAATTTTTTCCAATTTTTGGCCATTTTTGGGGGAATTTTGGGGGGAAATTGGGAATTTCAGGGAATTTCGGATGTTTTGGGGGGATTTTTGGGAATTTTGGCAGATTTTGGGGGGGATTTTGGGAAAATTGGGAATTTTGGGGGGAAAATGGGAATTTTGGGGGGATTTTGTGGGATTTTGGGATTTTAGGGGGATTTTCGGGAGGTTTGGGGAGATTTTTGGGGGTCTTGGGGAGGATTTTGGGAATTTTGGGTCTTTGGGAGGAGAATTGGAAATTTTGGGGGGAATTTTGGGGAATTTTCGTTAATCTGGGGGAATATTTTCCAATTTTTGAGAATTTTTGGGGGAGTCTGGGGCGAAAATTGAGGATTTTTGGGAATTTTTGGGAATTTTTGGGGGAAATTGGGAATTTGAGGAAATTTTGGGGGAATTTTTTGGGTATTTTTTGGGAAAATTTGGAATTTTGGGGAAATTTTGGGCATTTCAGGGGATTTCGGGGAGAATTTGGAGAATTCGGAGAATTTTGGGGTTTTTTTGGGAGATTTTGGGGGAATTTTGGGGGATTTAGGTGAAACTTTTTTGAATTTCGGGGATTTTGGGGGGGATATTCTTCAATTATGGAATTTTTTGTTGAATTTTGTTCAATTTGGGCTTTTTTGGGTGAATTCCTGAAATTTTTGGGGTTTTTTAACTTAATTTTGTCAAATTTTGTTGAATTTGGGGTTTTTTTTAGTTGAATGTTTAAAAATTTTGTTCAATTTTGGGTTTTTTGGATGATTTTTGTTAAATGTTTTTCAACTTTGTTTTTTTTTTGTTTGAATTTTTGTGTTTTCGGTCGAATTTTGGGTTTTTTTGGTTGAATTTTGGAGGTTTTGGTTGAATTTTGGGGTTTTCGGTTGAAATTTGGGGGTTTTTTTGGTTGAATTTTGGGTTGTTTGGTTGAATTTTGGGGTTTTTAACCGAAATTTGATGAATTTTAAGTTTTTTTTGGTTACGTTTTGGGGATTATGTTGAATTTTGATTAATTTGGGGTTTTTTTTGTTACATTTTGAGGATTATTATGTTAAATTTTGATGAATTTTGGATTTTTTTTGTTCAATTTCGGGATTTTTAAATTCAATTTTGGGAATTTTTGAGCTTTTTTGGTTGAATTTTGGGAATTTTTTGTGGATTTTTTTGAGGTTGAATTTTCAGTTTTTTTCATCCAATTTTAGGTTTTTAAAATTGAATTTCATTAATTTTTATCCAATTTTAATTTTTAATTAATTTCTCTCCCCCCATCCAGGACCCCTCCCCCCCCATGGCCTCCCCCTGCCCCTCCCCCACCTTGGTACGCCCCGATGACGTCACGGTGGGGGCGGGGCCGGAGCCGGCGGTGGCCACGCCCCCCGCGGGCAAAGCCACGCCCCCCACGGGCAAAGCCACGCCCCCCGCGGGCAAAGCCACGCCCCCCGTGCCCCACCCCCGGCTGAGCGTCACCGTTCTGTGCTTAATTAACCTCATTAATTACATGGACCGATTCACCGTGGCCGGTAGGGGCGGGGCTAAAGGGAAAGGGGCGGGGCTAAAGGAAAATGGGTGGGGTTAAAGAGAAATTAATGGAGTTAAAGGGAAAAATGACCGTTCTGTGCTTAATTAACCTCATTAATTACATGGACCGATTCACCGTGGCCGGTAGGGGCGGGGCTAAGGGAAAGGGGCGGGGCCAAAGGGAAATGGGCGGGGCTAAAGGGAAATGGGCGGGGCTAAACGGAAATGGGCGGGGTTAAAGGGAAATGGGCGGGTCTAAAGGGAAAGGGGCGGGGTTTAAAGAAAACGGGCGGTGCTAAAGGGAAATGGGCGGGGCTAAAGGAAAAGGGCGGGGTTAAAGGGAAATGGGCGGGGTTAAAGAGAAAGGGGCGGAGTTAAAGGGAAATTGGAGGGTTCTGTGCTTAATTAACCTCATTAATTACATGGACCGATTCACCGTGGCCAATAGGGGCGGGGCTAAAAAAGGGGGCGGGGTTAAAGATAAATGGGCGGGGCTAAAGGGAAAGGGGCGGGGCTAAAGTGAAATGAGCTGGGCTAAAGGGAAATGGGCGGGGCTAAAGGGAAAGGGGCGGGGTTAAAGGGAAATTGGAGGGTTCTGTGCTTAATTAACCTCGTTAATTGCATGGATTGCGTCACCGTGGCTAAAAGGGGCGGGGCTGAAGAAAAAGGGGCGGGGCTAAAGAGAAATGGGTGGATCCAACGGGAAATGGGCGGGGCTAAAGAGAAAGGGGCAGGGCTAAATGGAAAGGGGAGGGTTCTGTGCTTAATTAACCTCGTTAATTACATGGACTGCTTCACCGAGGCGAAAAGGGGCGGAGCTGAAGAAAAAGGGGCGGGGCTAAAGAGAAATGGGCGTGGCTAAATGGAAATGGGTGGGGCAAAATGGGAATGGGCAGGTCTAAAGGTAAAGGGAAGGGGTTAATTTGAAATGGGCGGGGTTAAAGGAAAATGGGCGTGGCTAAAATGAAATGGGTGGGGCCAAAGGGAAATGGGCGGAGCTAATGGTAAAAGGGAGGGGTTAAATGGGGCGGGGTCAAAATGGGAGGGGTTTAAAGTGGGCGGGGCTTATGGGGGCGGGGCTTGGTTATTTGTGGGCGTGTCCCGCGCCCGGTGGGCGTGGCCTGACCCCGCCCCTCCCCCCCAGGAGTGCTGCCGGAAGTGGAGGATTATTTCGGCATCGGCGACAGCAGCTCCGGCCTCCTGCAGACAGGTGAGGCCACGCCCACCCCGGCCACGCCCACCCCGGCCACGCCCACTCCGGCCACGCCCACTCCCCGTGTCGCGGGTTTTTTGGGGATTATTTATTTATTTATTTATTTTTATTTTTGGGGGGATTTTTTTGGGATTATTTGGAGTTTTTCCAGGAATTGTTCAAAAATTTTGGGGGATTTTTGGGGGGATTTCTTTTTTTTATTAATTGGGATTTTTCGGGGATTTTTTTTTTAATTTTTTGGGGATTTCTAGGGGGGATTTTTTATTGATTAATTAGGATTTTTTGGGGATTTTTTAAAATTTTTTGGGGGGATTTTTTTTGGATTTTTTGGGGATTTTTTTTTTTTAATTTTTTGGGGATTTTGGGGGGGATTTTTTGGGGATTATTTGGGATTTTTCGGGGATTTTCTTTTTAACTTTTTGGGATTTTCTTGGGTTGGTTTTTTTTTTTCATTTGTCTTTTTTTAGGATTTTCTTGGGGTCGTTTTAAGGTTTTTTTGGGGGGGATTTTTTTGGAGGTTTTTATTTTTCAAATTTTTGGTTAATTTTGGGTTTTTCTCAGTGTTTCTCAGAACTTTTGGGATCGTTTGTGTCCGTTTTCGGTTGATTTTTTTCCCATTTTAATTTGATTTTTTTGGGGTTTTTTGGGATTTTTTTGTGGTTTTTTTCTTGGGATTTTTATTTTTCCAAATGTTGTTGAATTTTGGGTGTATTTCAGTGTTTATCAGCAGTTACCTGGTGCTGGCTCCGCTCTTCGGTTTCCTCGGGGACCGGCACAGCCGCAAGCGGCTCCTGGCGCTGGGGCTGGGGCTGTGGTCGGGGGTGACGCTGGCAACCAGCTTCGTGCCCCCACAGGTGAGCACCTGGGCACACCTGGGCACACCTGGGCACACCCAAAATACACCCAAAATATACCTGGGCACACCTGGGGGCACCTGGGGCACACCTGGGCACACCTAGGCACACCTGGGCACACCTGGGCACACCTGGGCACACCTGGGCACACCAAACATATACCTGGGGGCACCTGGGGCTGGGGCTGTGGTCGGGGGTGACGCTGGCCACCAGCTTCGTGCCCCCCCAGGTGAGCACCTGGGCACACACCTGGGCACACCTGGGGATACCCAAAATACACCTGGGCACACCTGGGCACACCCAAAATAACACCTGGGAATACCCAAAATACACCTGGGCACACCTGGGCACACCTGAGATACACCTGGGCACACCTGGGGCTGGGGCTGTGGTCGGGGGTGACGCTGGCCACCAGCTTCGTGCCCCCCCAGGTGAGCTGGGGGCACCTGAGGGCACCTGGGCACACCTGGGCACACCTGGGGGCACCCAAAATACACCTGGGCACACCCAAAATACACCTGGGGACACCTGGGGATACCCAAAATACACCCAAAACACACCTGGGCACACCCAAAATACACCTGGGCACACCTGGGTGGGGGTGGGGGAGGGGTCCCTGACCCCCGCCCCTCCCCCCAGCATTTCGGGGTGCTGCTGGCTGGGTGGGGGATGGGCAGAGCGGGGTGGGGGATGGGCAGAGTGGGGTGGGGGATGGGCAGAGCCGGGTGGGGGATGGGCAGAGGAGGGTGGGGGATGGGCAGAGGAGGGTGGGGGATGGGCAATGGGGGTGGGGGATGGGCAGAGCGGGGTGGGGGATGGGCAGAGCGGGGTGGGGGATGGGCAATGGGGGTGGGGGATGGGCAGTGGGGGTCGGGGATGGGCAGAGTGGGGTGGGGGATGGGCAGAGCGGGGTGGGGGATGGGCAATGGGGGCGGGGGATGGGCAGAGCGGGGTGGGGGATGGGCAGAGCAGGGTGGGGGATGGGCAGAGCGGGGTGGGGGATGGGCAATGGGGGTGGGGGATGGGCAATGGGGGTGGGGGATGGGCAGAGCAGGGTGGGGGATGGGCAGAACAGGGTGGGGGATGGGCAGAGCAGGGTGGGGGATGGGCAATGGGGGTGGGGGATGGGCAATGGGGGTGGGGGATGGGCAGAGCAGGGTGGGGGATGGGCAGAGCAGGGTGGGGGATGGGTAATGGGGGTGGGGGATGGGAAATGGGGGTGGGGGAGGGGCAATGGGGGGTGGGGGATGGGCAGAGCGGGGTGGGGGATGGGCAGGGCAGGGTGGGGGATGGGCAGAGCAGGGTGGGGGATGGGCAGTGGGGGTGGGGGATGGGCAGTGGGGGTGGGGGATGGGCAGAGCAGGGTGGGGGAGGGGTCAGTGAATTGCTGCCCCTCCCCCCAGCATTTCGGGGCGCTGCTGGCCGGGTGGGGGATGGTTAATGGGGGTGGGGGAGGGGTCCCTGACCCCCCGCCCCTCCCCCCAGCATTTTGGGGCGCTGCTGGCCGGCCGGGCCCTGGTGGGGGTGGGGGAAGCCGCGTACTCCACCCTGGCGCCCACCCTGGTGGCGGATCTGTACCGCGGCCCCGCCCGCAGCCGCGCCCTGGGGGCCTTTTACCTGGCCGTGCCCCTGGGCAGGTGAGGGGGAGGGGCACGGGGGGTGGGGGAGGGGTTTTACCTGGCCGTGCCCCTGGGCAGGTGAGGGGGAGGGGCACCGGGTGGGGGAGGGGCAAGGAATGATTATTGGGGCTGGGGGAGGGGCTTTACCTGGCGGTGCCCCTGGGCAGGTGAGGGGGAGGGGTACCGGGTGGGGGAGGGGCTGAGATCAATAATCGGGGTGGGGGAGGGGAAATTGGGGGTGGGAGTTTCTCCCCGGGGTGGGGCTGGGATCAATATTTTGGGGTGGGGGAGGGGCTGGGATCGATAATTGGGGGTGGGGGAGGGGCTGGGATCAATAATTGGGGTGGGAGAGGGGAAGGGATCGATAATGGGGGTGGGGGAGGGGAAGTTGGGGGGGGAGGGGAAGTTGGGGGTGGGGGAGGGCCTGGGATCAATAATTTGGGGTGGGGGAGGGGCTGGGATCAATAATTGGGGTGGGGGAGGGGCTGGGACCAATAATGGGGGTGGGGGAGGGGAAATTGGGGGTGGGGGAGGGGCTGGGATCAATAATTGGGGTGGGGGAGGGGAAATTTGGGGTGGGGGAGGGGTTGGGATTGATAATTTGGGTGGGGGAGGGGAAATTGGGGGTGGGGGAGGGGAAATGGGATCAATAATTGGGATGGAGGAGGGGCAATGGGGTGGGGGAGGGGCAATGGGATCAATAATTGGAGGGGGAGGGGCAATGGGGGTGGGAATTTCTCCCCGGGGTGGGGGAGGGGCTCTGGGGGTGCCGTGACCTCCCGTGACCCCCCCGTGACCCCGCCCTGCCCCTCCCCCCCCCCCCAGCGGCCTGGGGTACATCGCGGGGTCAAAGGTCAAGGACCTGGCGGCCGATTGGCGATGGGCGCTGCGGGTGAGTCAAAACCCCCAAAATATCCCCAAAATGTCCCAAAATATACCCAAAATATCCCCAAAACATCCCCCAAAATATCCCTCCAAAAATTCCCAAAAAAATCCCCCAAAAAGTCCCAAAATATTCCAAAAATATCCCCAAAATATCCCCCAAAAAGTCCCAAAATATCCCCCAAAAAAATCCCTCAAAATATCCCAAAATATGCCCAAAAAATTCGCCAAAATATCCTCAAAAATATCCCTCAAAAAGCCCCAAAATATCCCTAAAAAATACCCCCAAATTGTCCCAAAATATCCCCAAAAAAATCCCCCAAAAAATCCCCCAAAAAGTCCTAAAATATCACCAGAAAATCCCCCAAAAATATCCCAAAATATCCCCAAAAAAACTCCCCAAAAAGTCCCAAAATATCCCCAAAAAATTCTTTAAAATATCCCAAATAACCCCACCAAAAAATCCCAAAATATCCCCAAAAAACTCTCCCCAAAAAGTCCAAAAATATTCCCAAAAAATGCCCCAAAGATTCTCCCAAAATATCCCCAAAAAATTCCCAAAAAAAATCCCAAAATATCCCCCAAAAAATTCCCAAAATATCCCCAAAAATTCTCAAAAATATCCCCAAAAAATCCCCCCAAAAAATTCCCCAAAAAGTCCCAAAATATTCCCAAAAAATCCCCCCAAATATCCCCAAAAAAACTCCCCAAAAGTCCCAAAATATCCCAAAAAAATCCCCAAAATCCTTCCCTGAGTGACGCCAAGTGACCTTTAAATGACCCCAAATGACCCCTGAGTGACCCTGAGTGACCCCCGACTGACCCTGAGTGACCCCTGAGTGACCCTGAGTGACCCCGAGTGACCCCTGAGTGACCCCTGAGTGACCCCGAGTGACCCCTGAGTGACCCCTGAGTGACCCCTGAGTGACCAATGAGTGACCAATGAGTGACCAATGAGTGACCCCTGAGTGACCCCTGAGTGACCAATGAGTGACCAATGAGTGACCAATGAGTGACCAATGAGTGACCCCTGAGTGACCCCTGAGTGACCCTGAGTGACCCCTGAGTGACCCTGAGTGACCCCTGAGTGACCAATGAGTGACCCTGAGTGACCCTGAGTGACCAATGAGTGACCCCTGAGTGACCCCTGAGTGACCAATGAGTGACCCCTGAGTGACCCCTGAGTGACCCTGAGTGACCCTGAGTGACCCCTGAGTGACCCTGAGTGACCCCAAATGACCCTGAGTGACCCTGAGTGACCAATGAGTGACCCCTGAGTGACCCTGAGTGACCCCAGAGTGACTCTGAGTGACCCCAGTGACCCCGAGTGACCAATGAGTGACCCTGAGTGACCCCTGAGTGACCCCTGAGTGACCAATGAGTGACCACTGACCCTGAGTGACCCTGAGTGACCCCTGAGTGACCAATGAGTGATCCTGAGTGACCCCTGTGACCCTGAGTGACCCCTGAGTGACCCTGAGTGACCAATGAGTGACCCCTGAGTGACCCCGAGTGACCCCTGAGTGACCCTGAGTGACCCTGAGTGATCAATGAGTGACCCTGAGTGACCCCTGAGTGACCCTGAGTGACCCTGAGTGACCAATGAGTGACCCTTAGTGACCAATGAGTGACCCTGAGTGACCCTGAGTGACCCTGAGTGACCCCGAGTGACCCCTGAGTGACCCCTGAGTGACCCTGAGTGACCCCTGAGTGACCCTGAGTGACCAATGAGTGACCAATGAGTGACCCCAGTGACCCCTGAGTGACCCCGGTGACCCCGGTGACCTCTGACCCCTCTCCGGCCGCAGGTGACCCCTGTCCTGGGCGTGGCCGCGCTGTTGCTGCTCGTGGCCGTGGTCAGTGACCCCCCCCGGGGTGTCCTGGACGGGGCTCTGGTCACTCCTCCGGCCACGGCTCCGGCCACTGACCGCTCCTGGGGACAGGACCTGAGAGAGCTGAGCCGCAAGTGAGTGACCCCTGAGTGACCGCTGGGTGACCACTGACCACTGAGTGACCACTGAGTGACCAATGAGTGACCACTGAGTGACCACTGAGAGTGACCACTGAGTGACCACTGACCACTGAGTGACCAATGAGTGACCACTGAGTGACCAGTGAGTGACCACTGAGTGACCAATGAGTGACCACTGACCACTTAGAGTGACCAGTTACCATTGAGTGACCAATGAGTGACCAGTGACTGACCACTGAGTGACCACTGAGTGACCAATGCCCCATCCGGGACCATTTTGGGGCCATTTTTCCCTATTTTGGTCGATTTTGATGCGGTTTTTTCGGGATTTCGGGAATTTTTTTGGGAATTCTGACCTTTGACCCCTGTGGCAGACCCTGGTTCTGTCCACACTCAGTGTCCCTTATTCAAGGCCATTTTTGGGTGGATTTTGGTCATTTTTGGCCGTTTTTTGATAGAATTTTGGTATTTTGGTCAATTTCGATGCGGTTTTTTTGGGATTTCGGGAATTTTTTTTGGGAATTCTGACCTTTGACCCCCACAGCCGGACCCTGGTGCTCTCCACCCTCAATTTCCTTCATCATTGAGTTCCTAAGGCCATTTTTGGGTCAATTTTCACCGTTTTTGGGTAGAATTTCGCTATTTTGGCCAATTTCGATGGGGTTTTTTCGGGATTTTGGGAATTTTTTTGGGGAATTCTGACCTTTGACCCCTGTGCCAGACCCTGGTTCTGTCCACCTTCAATGTCACCTCAGTGTCCTTTTTTCAAGGCCATTTTCGGGTCGATTTGGGTCAATTTTGGCCGTTTTTGGGTAGAATTTCGCTATTTTGGCCAATTTTGATGCAGTTTTTTCGGGATTTCGGGAATTTTTTCCGGGAATTCTGACCTTTGACCCCCACAGCCGGACCCTGGTGCTCTCCACCCTCAATGTCACCTCAGTGTCCCGTTTTTTGGGTCATTTTAGGGTGGATTTTGGTCATTTTTGGCCATTTTTGGATAGAATTTTGGTATTTTGGCCGATTTCGCCGGGGTTTTTTCAGGATTTCGGGAATTTTTTTTGGGAATTCTGACCTTTGACCCCGCAGCCGGACCCTGGTGCTGTCCACCCTCAATGTCACCTCACTGTCCTGTGTTCAAGGCCATTTTTGGATTGATTTGGGTCGAAATTGGCCATTTTTTGATAGAATTTCGCTATTTTGGCCGATTTCGACGGGGTTTTTTCGGGATTTCGGGAACTTTTTCGGGAATTCTGACCTTTGACCCCCACAGCCGGACCCTGGTGCTCTCCACCCTCAATTTCCTTCATCATTGAGTTCCTAAGGCCATTTTTGGGTCAATTTTCACCGTTTTTGGATAGAATTTCGCTATTTTGGCCGATTTCGACGGGGTTTTTTCGGGATTTCGGGAATTTTTTCCGGGAATTCTGACCTTTGACCCCCGCAGCCGGACGCTGGTGCTCTCCACGCTGGGGTTCACGGCCGTGGCGTTCGTGACGGGCGCGTTGGCGCTTTGGGCTCCGGCGTTCCTGTTCCGCGTCCGGCTGGCGCGGGGGGAGGGGCCGCCCTGCCGGGGGGGGCGGCGCTGCCAGGGGGACCAGAGGTGGGTGACAAATTACGGATTTCGGGGAATTTTGGGACATTTTGGGGGGTTTGGGACTTTTTTGGGGTTTTGGGGGATTTTTTGGGATTTTTTGGGATTTTTCGGGGGAGTTTGGGGCATTTTGAGGGTTTTTTTTGCGATATTTTGGGGATTTTTGGGATATTTTGGGGGAGATTATGGGACATTTTGGGAATTTTCGGGTCATTTAGGGAGTTTTTGGGACTTTTGGGATATTTTTGAGAATTTTTGGGGGGATATTTGGGACATTTTGTAGGGTTTTTCTGTGATATTTGGGGATTTTTGGGGAGATTTTTGGGACATTTTGGGAATTCTCGGGACAATTTGGGAATTTTTGGGATTTTTTGGGATTTTTTGGGGATATTTTTGGGCATTTTGTGGGGTTTTTTTGGTGGTATTTGGGGATTTTTGGGATATTTTGGGATATTTTTGAGGATATTTGGGATATTTTTGGGGATATTTTAGGATATTTTGGGAGTTTTTGATGGAATTTTGGGGATATTTTGAGATATTTTGGGGATTTTTTTTGAATATTTGGGATATTTTGGGGGATTTTTTGGGGACTTTAGGGGATTTTTTGGGGGGATTTTTTGGGACTTTTTTTTTGCATATTTGGGATATTTTAGGGATTTTTTTGGGGGATATTTTGGGGATTTTTTTGGGATATTTGGGGGGATTTTTTAGGTATATTTTAAAGATTTTTTGGGAATATTTGGGACATTCTGCTGGATTTTTTTAGGGAATTTTTTTGGACTTTGTGGGGGACTTTTTTGGGGATATTTTGGGACTTTGTGGGGGATATTTTGGTGATTTTTTGGGAATAATTTGGGACTTTTGTGGGAATTTTTTGGGGCTATTTTGGGACATTTTGGTGGATTTTTTGGTGAATATTTTGGGGATTTTTTTGGGAATATTTGGGACGTTTTGGTGGATTTTTTTGGGGATATTTTGGGATATTTCGGGGATATTTCGGGGCTATTTCGGGATATTTTGGGTGACCCCTGTCTGACCCCTATCTGACCTTTGACCCCTATCCCAGCCTGCTGTTCGGCGCCCTGACCTGCGGCTCGGGGGTGTTGGGGGTGGGGTTGGGGGCGGAGCTTTCGCGGAGGCTCCGCCCCCGCCACCCCCGGGCCGATCCATTGCTGTGCGCGGGGGGGCTCCTGGGGGGGGCGCCGTGCCTGCTGCTGGCGCTGCTCTGCGCCCAGCCCTGCCCCCCCGCCGCCTACGTGAGCACTGGTTATACTGGTTTATACTGGGTTATACTGGGAGGGTCCTTGGGCCAAGATTTGGGGGGTTTTTGGGTCATTGGGGGGGATTTCGGGGGTTTTGGGGGGGATTTGGGGGTGACTGGGATGAACTGGGATGGACTGGGAGGGGTTTGGGGGTGGTTTGGAGTCATTACTGGGGCACTGGTTTATACTGGGTTATACTGGGTTAGACTGGGAGGGGTCTGGGGGGGTCCTTGGGCCAAGATTTGGGGGGTTTTTGGGTCATTGGGGGGGATTTGGGGGGTTTGGGGGGGATTTTGGGGTTACTGGTTTATACTGGGATGGACTGGGAGGGGTCTGGGGGTGGTTTGGGGGCGATTTGGGGTCATTATTGGGGCACTGGTTTATACTGGTTTATACTGGCACGGGTCTGGGAGGGGTTTGGGGTCATTACTGGGGCACTGGTTTATACTGGGATGAACTGGGATGGACTGGGAGGGGTTTGGGGGTCATTATGGGGGGATTTGGGGTCATTATTGGGGCACTGGTTTATACTGGTTTATACTGGGAGAGGTCCTGGGGTCATTATGGGGGGATTTGGGGGTTACTGGTTTATACTGGTTTATACTGGGGGGCTCCTGGGGGGGGCGCCGTGCCTGCTGCTGGCGCTGCTCTGCGCCCAGCCCTGCCCCCCCGCCGCCTACGTGAGCACTGGTTTATACTGGGTTATACTGGGAGGGTCCTTGGGCCAAGATTTGGGGGGTTTTTGGGTCATTGGGGGGGATTTGGGGGGTTTTAGGGGGGATTTGGGGGGAACTGGGAGGGACTGGGATGGACTGGGAGGGGTTTGGGGGTGGTTTGGGGTCATTACTGTGGCACTGGTTTATACTGGTTTATACTGGGAGAGGTCCTGGGGTCATTATGGGGGGATTTGGGGGTTACTGGTTTATACTGGTTTATACTGGGATTGACTGGGGGGCTCCTGGGGGGGGCGCCGTGCCTGCTGCTGGCGCTGCTCTGCGCCCAGCCCTGCCCCCCCGCCGCCTACGTGAGCACTGGTTTATACTGGGTTATACTGGGAGGGTCCTTGGGCCAAGATTTGGGGGGGTTTTGGGGCATTGGGGGGGATTTGGGGGGTTTTGGGGGGGATTTGGGGGGCACTGGGATGGACTGGGAGGAATTTGGGGGGGATTTGGGGTCATTATTTGGGCACTGGTTTATACTGGTTTATACTGGGAGGGGTTCTGGGGTCATTATGGGGGGATTTGGGGGTTACTGGTTTATACTGGGATGGACTGGGGGGCTCCTGGGGGGGGCGCCGTGCCTGCTGCTGGCGCTGCTCTGCGCCCAGCCCTGCCCCCCCGCCGCCTACGTGAGCACTGGTTTATACTGGTTTATACTGGGAGGGGTTTGGGGGGCATTGGGGAGGGGTTTGGGGTCATTATTGGGGCACTGGTTTATACTGGTTTATACTGGGAGACGTTTGGGGGTCATTATGGGGGGATTTGGGGTCATTGCTGGGGCACTGGTTTATACTGGGATGGACTGGGATGGACTGGGAGGGGTCTGGGGGGGATTTGGGGTCATTACTGGGGCACTGGTTTATACTGGTTTATACTGGGAAGGCTTTGGGGGGCATTATGGGGGGATTTGGGGGTTACTGGTTTGTACTGGTTTATACTGGGAGGGGTTTGGGGGTCATTATGGGGGGGTTTGGGGTCATTATTGGGGTACTGGTTTATACTGGTTTATACTGGGAGAGGTTTTGGGGTCATTATTGGGGGATTTGGGGTCATTACTGGGTCACTGGTTTATACTGGTTTATACTGGGAGAGGTCCTGGGGTCATTATGGGGGGATTTGGGGTCATTACTGGGGCACTGGTTTATACTGGTTTATACTGGGAGGGGTCTGGGGGGCATTGGGGAGGGGTTTGGGGTCATTATTGGGGCACTGGTTTATACTGGGATGGACTGGGATGGACTGGGAGGGGTTTGGGAGTGGTTGGGGGGATTTGGGGTCATTATTGGGGCACTGGTTTATACTGGTTTATACTGGGAGGGGTCTGGGGGTCATTGGGGAGGGGTTTGGGGTCATTATTGGGGCACTGGTTTATACTGGTTTATACTGGGAGGGGTTTGGGGTCATTGGGGAGGGGTTTGGGGTCATTACTGGGGCACTGGTTTATACTGGTTTATACTGGGATGGACTGGGAGGGGTTTGGGGGTGGTTTGGGGTCATTACTGAGGCACTGGTTTATACTGGTTTATACTGGGAGGAGTCTGGGGTCATTATGGGAGGATTTGGGGTCATGATTGGGGCACTGGTTTATACTGGTTTATACTGGGAGGGGTTTTGGGGTCATTACTGGGGCACTGGTTTATACTGGTTTATACTGGGAGAGGTTTTGGGGTCATTACTGGGGCACTGGTTTATACTGGTTTATACTGGGAGGGGTTTTGGGGTCATTACTGGGGCACTGGTTTATACTGGTTTATACTGGGAGAGGTTCTGGGGTCATTATGGGGGGATTTGGGGTCATTATTGGGGCACTGGTTTATACTGGTTTATACTGGGAGGGGTTTGGGGGTCATTATGGGGGGATTTGGGGTCATTATTGGGGCACTGGTTTATACTGGTTTATACTGGGAGAGGTTTGGGGGTCATTATGGGGGGATTTGGGGTCATTATTGGGGCACTGGTTTATACTGGGATGGACTGGGAGGGACTGGGAGGGGTCTGGGGGGGGATTTGGGGTCATTACTGGGGCACTGGTTTATACTGGTTTATACTGGGAGAGGTTTGGGGGTCATTATGGGGGGATTTGGGGTCATTATTGGGGCACTGGTTTATACTGGTTTATACTGGGAGAGGTTTGGGGGTCATTTGGGGTCATTATTGGGGCACTGGTTTATACTGGGATGGACTGGGATGGACTGGGAGGGGTTTGGGGGGGATTTGGGGTCATTATTGGGGCACTGGTTTATACTGGTTTATACTGGGAGAGGTTTGGGAGTAGTTTGAGGATGATTTGGAGTCATTATATGGACACTGGTTTATACTGGGATGGACTGGGAGGGGTTTTGGGGTCATTATGGGGGGATTTGGGGGTTACTGGTTTATACTGGGATGGACTGGGAGGGGTCTGGGGGTCATTATGGGGGGATTTGGGGTCATTACTGGGGCACTGGTTTATACTGGTTTATACTGGGAGGGGTTTGGGGGGCTCCTTGGGCCAAGATTTGGGGGGTTTTTGGGTCACTGGGGGGGATTTCGGGGGCTTTGGGGGGCACTGGTTTATACTGGTTTATACTGGGAGGGGTGGGGGGGTCATTATGGGGGGATTTGGGGTCATTATTGGGGCACTGGTTTATACTGGTTTATACTGGGAGGGGTCCTGGGGTCATTATGGGGGGATTTGGGGTCATTACTGGGGCACTGGTTTATACTGGTTTATACTGGGAGGGGTTTGGGGGTCATTATGGGGGGATTAGGGGTCATTACTGGGGCACTGGTTTATACTGGTTTATACTGGGAGGGGTTTGAGGGGGATTTGGGGGGGATTTGGGGTCATTACTTGGGCACTGGTTTATACTGGTTTATACTGGGAGGGGTTTGGGGGTCATTATGGGGGGATTAGGGGTCATTACTGGGGCACTGGTTTATACTGGGATGGACTGGGAGGGGTTCTGGGGTCATTGGGGAGGGGTTTGGGGTCATGACTGAGGCACTGGTTTATACTGGTTTATACTGGGAGGGGTTTGGGGGTGGTTTGGGGGGGATTTGGGGTCATTACTGGGGCACTGGTTTATACTGGTTTATACTGGGAGAGGTTTTGGGGTCATTATGGGGGGGATTTGGGGTCATTACTTGGGCACTGGTTTATACTGGTTTATACTGGGAGGGGTTTGGGAGTCATTGGGGAGGGGTTTGGGGTCATTACTGGGGCACTGGTTTATACTGGTTTATACTGGGAGGGGTCTGGGGGGCATTGGGGAGGGGTTTGGGGTCATTACTGGGGCACTGGTTTATACTGGTTTATACTGGGAGGGGTTTTGGGGTCATTACTGGGGCACTGGTTTATACTGGTTTATACTGGGAGGGGTTTTGGGGTCATTATGGGGGGGTTTGGGGTCATTACTGGGGCACTGGTTTATACTGGGATGGACTGGGATGGACTGGGAGGGGTTTGGGGGAGATTTGGGGTCATGATTGGGGCACTGGTTTATACTGGTTTATACTGGGAGAGGTTTTGGGGTCATTATGGGGGGATTTGGGGGTTACTGGGATGAACTGGGATGAACTGGGATGGACTGGGAGGGCTCTGGGGAGGATTTGGGGTCATTACTGGGGCACTGGTTTATACTGGTTTATACTGGGAGGGGGTTTGGGGTCATTATGGGGGGGTTTGGGGTCATTACTGGGGCACTGGTTTATACTGGGATGAACTGGGATGGACTGGGAGGGGTTTGGGGGGGATTTGGGGTCATTACTGGGGCACTGGTTTATACTGGGATGGACTGGGAGGGGTTTGGGGGGGATTTGGGGTCATTACTGGGGCACTGGTTTATACTGGTTTATACTGGGATGGACTGGGAGAGCACTGGGAGCTCACTGGTGTGAACTGGGATGTACTGGGATGAACTGGGAGAGAACTGGGATGAACTGGGATAAACTGGGATGAACTGGGATGAACTGGGAGCTCACTGGGATGAACTGGGAGGGAACTGGTGTGAACTGGGATGAACTGGGAGAGCACTGGGAGAGCACTGGGATGAACTGGGACCTAACTGGAATGAACTGGGAGAGAACTGGGATGAACTGGGATGAACTGGGAGAGCACCAGGAGCTGATTGGGGTGAACTGGGATGAACTGGGACCTAACTGGGATGAACTGGGATGAACTGGTGTGAACTGGGACCTAACTGGGATGAACTGGGAGCTCACTGGTGTGAACTGGGATGAACTGGGATGAACTGGGAGAGCACCGGGAGCTTATTGGGGTGAACTGGGATGAACTGGGATGAACTGGGACCTAACTGGGATGAACTGGTGTGAACTGGGAGCTAACTGGGATGAACTGGGATGAACTGGGATTAACTGGGATTAACTGGGATAAACTGGGATGGCACTGGGAGCTCACTGGTGTGAACTGGTTTGAACTGGTCTGAACTGGGATCCCCCCCAGGTTTTCATCTTCCTGGGCGAGACCCTCCTGTCCCTGAACTGGGCCATCGTGGCCGACATCTTACTGGTGAGACTGGTTTATACTGGGAATGGCACTGGGGGCACTGGGAGCAAACTGGGACAGACTGGGAGGGACTGGGGGGGACTGGGATGAACTGGGAGGGACTGGGAGGAACTGGGACAAACTGGGACAGACTGGGAGGGACTGGGGGGGACTGGGAGGGAACTGGGAGGAACTGGGACAAACTGGGACAGACTGGGAGGGACTGGGGGGAACTGGGGGTGAACTGGGAGGGAACTGGGAGGGAACTGGGAGGGACTGGGATGAACTGGGATGTACTGGGATGAACTGGGAGGGAACTGGGACGTACTGGGAGGGAACTGGGATGAACTGGGAGGAACTGGGATGAACTGGGAGGAACTGGGGTGAACTGGGAGGGACTGGGATGTACTGGGATGAACTGGGAGGAACTGGGACGAAGTGGGACGTACTGGGATGAACTGGGACGTACTGGGATGAACTGGGACGTACTGGGATGAACTGGGAGGGATTGGGAGGGACTGGGAAGGGTTTTGAACAAACTGGGAGGGAACTGGGATGAACTGGGATGAACTGGGATGAACTGGGAAGGGTTTTGAACAAACTGGGAGGGAACTGGGATGAACTGGGACGGTACTGGGACGTACTGGGATGAACTGGTCTGTACTATGAGGGAACTGGGACGTACTGGGATGAACTGGGCCGGTACTGGTCCGTACTGGGAGGGAACTGGGAGGGAACTGGGATGTACTGGGATGAACTGGGCCCCTCCCAGTCCGTCCCAGTACAAACCAGTGCTCCCAGTACGTGGTGCCGCCGGGGCGGCGCTCGACGGCCGAGGCGCTGCAGATCGTGGCCTCGCACCTGCTGGGGGACGCGGGGAGCCCCTACCTGGTGGGACTGGTGAGACTGGGACAAACTGGGACAAACTGGGACAAACTGGGAACAAACTGGGAGCACTGGGAGGGGCGGGGCCTGCTCCCCTCAGGCTGTTCCCGCCATTTTGTGGCTCCTCCCATTCATATGATTGACACATGGGGGGAGGAGCCTCCATGAGGGCACGAACCCATACTGGGACCAAACTGGGAGCACTGGGACCAAACTGGGATCGCCGGATCCATACTGGGAGCACTGGGAGGGCACTGGGACTGTACTGGGAGCACTGGGACCATACTGGGAGGGGCGGGGCTTGCTCCCCTCAGGCCGTTCCCGCCATTTTGTGGCTCCGCCCCCTCAGATGAGTGACAGGTGGGGGGGCGGAGCCTCCATGAGGGCCCGAACCCAAACTGGGAGCACTGGGACCAAACTGGGACCAAACTGGGACCACGGGATCCATACTGGGAGCACTGGGAGGGCACTGGGACCGTACTGGGAGAACTGGGACCATACTGGGAGGGGCGGGGCCTGCTCCCCTCAGGCCGTTCCCGCCATTTTGTGGCTCCTCCCCCTCAGATGAGTGACAGGTGGGGGGCGGAGCCTCCATGAGGGCACAAACCCAAACTGGGAGCACCAGACCCATACTGGGACGATACTGGGAGCACTGGGACCAAACTGGGATCACCGGATCCATACTGGGAGCACTGGGAGGGCACTGGACCCATACTGGGAGCACTGGGGCTGAACTGGGAGCACTGGGACCATACTGGGAGGGGCGGGGCCTGCTCCCCTCAGGCCGTTCCCGCCATTTTGTGGCTCTGCCCCCTTAGATGATTGACATGTGGGGGGCGGAGCCTCCATGAGGGCACGAACCCAAACTGGGAGCACTGGGACCATACTGGGACCAAACTGGGAGCACTGGGACCAAACTGGGAGCACCGGATCCATACTGGGAGCACTGGGAGGGCACTGGGACCGTACTGGGAGCACTGGGGCTATACTGGGAGCACTGGGACCATACTGGGAGGGGCTTGGCCTGCTCCCCTCAGGCCATTCCCGCCATTTTGTGGCTCCTCCCACACTGGGAGCACTGGGAGGGCCTTGGGGCCATACTGGGAGCACTGGGACCAAACTGGGAGCACCGGATCCATACTGGGAGCACTGGGAGGGCACTGGGACCAAACTGGGAGCACTGGGACCATACTGGGAGCACTGGGATCATACTGGGAGCACTGGGAGGGGCGGGGCCTGCTCCCCCTCAGATGAGTGACAGGTGGGGGGGCGGAGCCTCCATGAGGGCACAAACCCAAACTTGGAGCACTGGGACCAAACTGGGAACACTGGGAGGGAACAAACCCAAACTGGGAGCACTGGGAGGGACGGGGAACAAACTGGGAGGGCACTGGGGCCATACTGGGAGCACTGGGAGGGGCGGGGCCTGCTCCCCTCAGGCCGTTCCCGCCATTTTGTGGCTCCTCCCATTCATATGATTGACACATGGGGGGGCGGAGCCTCCATGAGGGCACGAACCCATACTGGGACCAAACTGGGAGCACTGGGACCAAACTGGGACCACCGGATCCATACTGGGAGCACTGGGAGGGCACTGGAACAAACTGGGAGCAATGGGAGGGGCGGGGCCTGCTCCCCTCAGGCCGTTCCCGCCATTTTGTGGCCCCGCCCCATAATATGATTGACACCTGGGGGGCTGGAGACTCCATGAGGGCACGAACCCAAACTGGGAGCACTGGGACCAAACGGGAGCACTGGGACCAAACTGGGACCAAACTGGGAGCACTGGTCTGACCCCTCCCGTCCCCCCCAGCTGAGTGACGCCCTCGGCGGTGGGGCAGCGGCGATCTCGTTCCAGCGCGGGGCGGCCGCGCTGCGCCGGGCGCTGCTGCTGCTGCCCTTCGCCGCCGCCCTGGGCGGGGCCGCCTTCCTCGCCGCCGGCAACGCTCTGCCCCGGGACCGGCGCCGCGCACGGAGGGTGGCACGAGGTCAGGGGGACACCGGGAGGGTGGGGGACACTGGGGGACGGGAGGATTTGGGGGGAAATGGCGGCTTCTGAGGGACGGGAGGACTGAGGGGAATGGAGGGAAAATGGAGGGAAATGGCGGCTCCTGGGGAATGAGAGAAATGGAGGGAAAATAGCGGCTCCTGAGGGATGGGAGGACTGAGGGGGAGATGGAGACCAGGGGGACAGGAGGATTTGGGGGGGAAATGGCGGCTCCTGAGGGATGGGAGGACTGAGGGGAAGATGGAGGGAAAATGGAGGGAATATGGCGGGAAAATGGCGGCTCCTGAGGGATGGGAGGATTGAGGGAAATGGAGGGAAAATGGCGGCTCCTAATGGGTGGGAGGTCTGAGGGGAAGATGGAGACCAGGGGGACGGGAGGATTTGGGGGGGAAATGGCGGCTCCTGAGGGGTGGGAGGACTGAGGGAAATGGCGGCTCCTGAGGGATGGGAGGAGTGAGCGGAGTGGAAGGAAAATGGAGGGAAAATGGCGGCTCCTGAGGGATGAGAGGAGTTGTGGGAGATGGAGACCAGGGGGACGGGAGGATTTGGGGGGCAAATGGCGGCTCCTGGTGGGCTTGAGGACTGAGGGGAGATGGAGGGAAAATGGAGGGAAAATGGCGGCTCCTGAGGGACGGGAGGACTGAGGGAAATGGAGGGAAATGGAGGGAAAATGGTGTCTCCTGAGGGATGGGAGGACTGAGGGGGAATGGAGGGAAAATGGCGGCTCCTAATGGGTGGGAGGACTGAGGGGGAGATGGCGGATGGGAGGTCTGAGGGAAATGGCGGCTCCTGAGGGATGAGAGAACTGAGGGAAATGGAGGGAAAATGGAGGGAAAATGGAGGGGGAAATGGCGGCTCCTGAGGGACGGGAGGACTGAGGGAAATGGAGGGAAAATGGAGGGAAATGGCGGCTCCTGAGGGATGGGAGGACTGAGGGGAGATGGAGGGAAACCCCATAGAACTTTCCGGAACCCCCATGGAACCTTATGGAATCTTCCAGAACCCCCATAGAACCCCATGGAACCCCCATGGAACCCCCATAGAACCTTCCAGAACCCCTATAGAACCCCCATGGAACCTTCCAGAACCCAAATGGAACCCCCATGGAACCTTCCAGAACCCTCATAGAACCCCCACAGAACCTTCCAGAACCCCCATAGAACCTTCCAGAACCCCCATAGAGCCTTCCAGAACCCCATGGAACCCCCATGGAACCTTCCAGAACCCTCATAGAACCTTCCAGAACCCCATGGAACTGTCATAGAACCCCATGGAACCTTCCAGAACCCCCATGGAACCTTCCAGAACCCTCATGGAATCTTCCAGAACTTTCATAGAACCCCCATAGAACCTTCCAGAACCCCCATGGGACCTTCCAGAATCCCCCTGGAAGCCCTTGGAAGGTTCTGGAAGGTTCTGGAACATTCTGGACCCCCGCCAGGGCTGCCCCCCGACGGCGACAGCGACGACGACAGTGATGGCGACGTGGCCCCGCTGCTGGCCTGAGAGTGACCGCTGACCGCTGGGAGTGACCGCTGACCGCTGGAAGTGACCACGGGCTGGCCGGAGTGACCACTGGGAGTGACCACTGACCGCTGGAAGTGACCAGTGACCACCTAGGAGTGACCACGGGCTGGCCAGAGTGACCACTGACCACTGGAAGTGACCACGGGCTGCCCGGAGTGACCACTGACCACATACTGGCCTGAGAGTGACCGCTGACCACTGGGAGTGACCACGGGCTGGCCTGAGAGTGACCACTGACCACCCAAGAGTGACCAGGGCAGTGGTCACTCACTGAGAATGGACACTGACCACACCAGGGGTGGCCTGAGAGTGACCAACTGACCACTGCGAGTGACCAGGGCAGTGGTCACTCACTGAGAGTGGACACTGACCGCATGAGAGTGACCAGGGCTGTGGTCACTCACTCATGGAGTGACCAACTGACCGCTGCGAGTGACCATGGCAGTGGTCACTCATGGAGAGTGGACACTGACCACACCAGGGGTCACCTGCTCGGTTTGGGGGGTCACTGACCCCAAATTTCGGATCCCAACCCCAAATTTTGGATTTCCAGCCCCAAATTTATGACCCCAACCCCAAATTTTGGGTCCAAACCCCAAATTTTGGGACCCCAACCCCAAATATCCCATTTTTGGACACTTTTACCCAAATTTTGGGGTCTCAGCCCCATTTTTGGGACCCCAGCCCCAAATTTGGGGGTCCTGGTCCCAAATTTTGGGTCCCAAATCTGATTTTTGGGGTGCAAACCCCAATTTTGGGCTCTCTTACCCCATTTTTGGGGTCCCAGCCCCAAATTTTGGTGTCCAGGCCCCAAATTTCGGGCCCCAATCCCAAATTTCGGGATCCCAGACCCAAATTTGGGACCCCAACCCCAAATTTTGGGACCCTAACCCCAAATATCCCATTTTTGGACACTTTTACCCAAATTTTGGGGTCTCAGCCCCAAATTTAGGACCCCAACCCCAAATTTTGGGGTCCCAAATCTGAATTTTGGGGTCCCAACCCCAATTTTTGGCTCTCTTACCCCATTTTTGGGGTCCCAACCCCAAATTTTGGTGTCCAGGCCCCAAATTTCGGGCCCCAATCCCAAATTTCGGGACCCCAACCCCAAATTTGGGGTTTCTGACCCCAAAATAAACCCCAAACCCCCCAAAATTTCGGTCTCGGCGTCTCCTTCTGCCCCTCCCCCACCCCCCCCCATTTCCTGCCGCGGTTTCCTGGGGTGGGGGAGGGGCCCCGCGGATTTTGGGGTGCTCGAGGCGGCGGCGGAGCAGGTTTGGGATTTTTGGGGGAATTTTGGGGTTTTTTTGGGGGATTTTGGGTTTTTTTGGGGGGATTTTAGGAATTTTTTGGGAATTTTGGGGTTTTTTTGGGGGATTTTGGGTGTTTTTGGGGGATTTTGGAGTTTTTTGGGGGATTTTGGGGTTTTTTTTTGAATTTCGGGGGGTTTTTTGGGGATTTTTGGGGATTTTGGGGGGTGGGGGAGGGGCCCCGCGGATTTTGGGGTGCCCGAGGCGGCGGCGCAGCAGGTTTGGGATTTTTGGGGTTTTTTGGGATTTTTGGGGGGATTTTGGAGTTTTTTGGGGGATTTTGGAATTTTTTTCGGGAATTTCAGGGGGTTTTGGGGGATTTTTTGGGGGTTTTTGGGGGGTGGGGGAGGGGCCCCACAGATTTTGGGGTGCTCGAGGTGGCGGCACCACAGATTTGGGGATTTTTGGGGGGATTTTTGGGATTTTCGCGTTTTTTTGGGGGGATTTTGGGATTTTTGGGGGTTTTTGGGTTTTTTTGGTGGATTTTGGGGTTTTTTGGGAGATTTTCGGGGGTTTTTTTTGGGGATTTTGGGGTTTTTTGGGGTATTTTGGGGGGTGGGGGAGGGGCCCCGCGGATTTTGGGGTGCTCGAGGTGGCGGCACCACAGATTTGGAAATTTTGGAGGGATTTTGGGATTTTTGGGGAGATTTTGGGGGATTTTGTGGTTTTTTGGGATTTTTTGAGATTTTTGGGAAGATTTTGGGTTTTTGGGGGGTGTTTTTTGGGAGATTTTGGGGAATTTTGGGGGTTTTGAGGGGATTTTGGGTTTTTTAGGGGAATTTTTGGGGGATTTTGGGGTTTTAGGAGGAATTTTGGGGAATTTTGGGGGGGGGTTTGGGGTATTTTGGGGTTTTTGGGGGGATTTTGGGGGGTGGGGGAGGGGCGGGATGTACTGAAGTGGGGGGACCCCAAAAATCGGCGATTTGGGGTGTTTGGAACCCCAAATTTTGGGATTTTGGGGTGGTTGGGACTCCAAAAATTGGGGTTGGGTGGGGTTGGAACACCCGGGACCCCAAAATTTTGGGATTGGATCCCAAAAATTGGGGATTTGGGGGGGGTTGGGACCCCAAAATTTGGGATTTTTGGGTTCATTTTTGGGGTTTCGGGTTCTTATTTGGGATTCTTGGGTTCAATTCGGGATTTTTGGGTTAATTTCGGGATTTTTTTTTGTTAATTTTGGGATTTTTTGGTTTCTTTTCGGGATTTTTGGGTTTAATTTGGGATTTTTGGGTTCATTTCAGGGATTTTTGGTTCATTTTGGGATTTTTGGGTTCTTATTTGAGATTTTTGGGTTTCTTTGGGGGATTTTTTTGGTTCATTTTTGGATTTTTTTGATTCATTTCAGGATTTTTTGGGTCATTTCAGGATTTTTGGGTTCATTTTCGGAGATTTTTGGGTTCTTATTTGAGATTTTTGGGTTCTTATTTGGAAACTTCCTTTTTTTTGTTAATTTTGGGAATTTTTGGGTTTCTTCTTGGGATTTTTGGGTTCTTTGTTGAAATTTTTGGGTTCATTTGGAATTTTTTTATTTTTTAATTTAAGGGATTTTTAGGTTCATTTGGGATTTTTTTGGGGTTTAATTTTGGGATTCTTTGAGTTTCTTTTCAGGATTTTTGGGTTCATTTTCGGAGATTTTTGGGTTCTTATTTGAGATTTTTGGGATCATTTTGGATTTTTTTTTTTTTTGTTAATTCCGGGAATTTTTGGGATTCTTGTTGGGATTTTTGGGTTCTTATTTGAGATTTTTGGGTTCACTTTGGAAATTATTTTTTTGGGGGATTTTTGGGTTCAATTTGGGATATTTGGGTTCTTATTTGGGATTTTTGGGTTCACTTTGGAAACTTCTTTTTTTTTGTTAATTTTGGGAAATTTTTGGGTTTCTTTTTGAGATTTTTGGGTTCTTAGTTGAAATTTTTGGGTTTATTTGGAATTTTTTTTTATTTTTTAATTTAAGGGATTTTTGGGTTCATTTTTTGGTTCATTTGGGATTTTTTGGGTTTAATTTTGGGATTTTTTTGAATTTCTTTTCAGGATTTTTGGGTTCATTCTCCGAGATTTTTGGGTTCTTATTTGAGATTTTTGGGTTCACTTTGGAAATTCTTTTTTTTTTTGTTAATTTTGGGATTTTTTTGGGTTTCTTTTTGAGATTTTTGGGTTCTTATTTGAAATTTTTGGGTCCATTTTGGAATTTGTTTTATTTTTTAATTTCGGGAAATTTTGGGTTCATTTGGGATTTTTTGGGACTTAATTTTGGGATTTTTTTGAGTTTCTTTTCAGGAGTTTTGGGTTCATTTTTGGAGATTTTTGGGTTCACTTTGGAAATTCCTTTTTTTTGGTTAATTTTGGAAATTTTTGGTTTTCTTTTTGGGATTTTTGGGTTCATTTTCGGAGATTTTTGGGTTCACTTTGGAAACTTTTTTTTTGTTAATTTTGGCGATTTTTTGAGTTTCTTTCCAGGATTTTTGGGCCCGTTCCGGGATTTTTTGGGGCTCTCTGGGGATTTTCGCTCTCCCCGCCCCCAACCCCCCAAAATTTGGGGGTGTCCCCCCCCCCCCCCCCCCCCGCCCCTCCCCCCATGGAGGCGCCGCTTTGGGCGCTGCTGCTGCTGCCCCTCCCCCCCCTGCTGGCCTCGCTCTGCGCATGCGCCGCGCGGTGCCGCCGCGCCCGCCGTGAGTGGGGGAGGGGCAAAGGGGGGGGGGGGAGGGGGGGTTTGGGGGGGAGGTTTGGGGGGGATTTGGGGGATTTTGGGGGGAGTTTGGGGGGGATTTGGGGGATTTTGGGGGGAGTTTGGGGGGGATTTGGGGAGAGGTTTGGGGGAATTTTGGGGGCGTTAGGGGGATTTTGGGGGGGATTTTGAGGGATTTGGGGGAGATTTGGGGGGTTTGAGGGGATTTTGGGGGCGTTTGGGGAGATTTTGGGGGGTTTGAGGGGATTTTGGGGGGGATTGGGAGATTTGGGGGAGTTTGGGGGGTTGTAGGGGATTTTGGGGAGATTTTGGGGGGACTTGGGGGGATTAGGGAGGATTTTGGGGGGATTTGGGGAGATTTGGTAGGATGTTTTTGGGATTTGGGGGGAGTTTGGGGGGGGCTTGAGGGGATTTGGGAGGATTTTGGGGGGTTTTGGGGCTGTTTAAGGTGATTTTGGGGGGATTTTGGGGGATTTTGGGGGGTTTCGGAAGTTTTTGGGGGGATTTGGGGGGGATTTGGGGAGAGTTGGGGGGGTTTGGGGGATTTTGGGGAAATTTTGGGGGATTTTGGAGGATTTAGGGGGGATTTGGGGGGGTTTGAGGGGAGATTTTGGGGGGATTTTTTGGGGGTTGGGAAGATTTTGGGGGGTTTGGGGGGGTTTGGGGAGGATTTAGGGAGAGATTTGGAGGAATTTTGGGGGGATTTGGAAGTTTTTGGGGGGATTTGGGGGGGCTTTGAGATGATTTTGGAGGGATTTGGGGGATTTTTTGGGATTTGGGGGATTTGAGAGGGGATTTGGGGAGAGTTTGGGGGATTTGGGGAGATTTGGGGAGAATTGGGGAGATTTTGGGGGGATTTGGGAAGGATTTGGGGAGAGATTTTCAGGATTTTGGGGGGCTTTGGGGAGGTTTGGGGGGATTTTGGGGGTGTTTAAGGTGATTCTGGGGGGATTTTGGGGAATTTGGGGAGATTTATGGGGATTTGGGGGAATTTGGGGGGATTTTGGGGGGGCTTGAGGGGATTTTGGGGAGGTTTGAGGGGGTTTTGGGGGGATTTGGGGAGGGATTTGAGGGGATTTTGGGATTTGGGGGGAGTTTGGGGGGATTTGGGGAATTTTGGGTGGATTTTGAAAGATTTTGGGGTATTTGGGGGGAGTTGGGAAGATTTTGGGGGGATTTGGGGAGATTTGGAGGGATTTTGGGGGGATTTCGGGGAATTTTTTTGGCAATTTTGGGGGAATTTTGGGAGGAGTTTAATGGAATTTTCGGGGTATTTTGGGTGGAATTTTTGGGGAATTTTCTGGAATTGTTTCGGCATTTCGGGGTCACTCGGGGGTCCCTTCCCCCCTCCCCCCTCCCCTCCCCCCCCTCAGCGCCGCAGCGCCCCCCGATGGACAACTACGACTGCACGTGAGTGGGGGCGGGGCCAAAGGAGGGGGCGTGGCCATTCAAAAGGGGCGTGGCCACACGATGAGGGGGCGTGGCCACACAAAGGGGGCGTGGCCTGACCTTTGACCCCTCCCCCCTCCAGGCCGCCCCTCAGCGCCCCTCCCCCCGCCCGGTTCATGGTGGTGACGCCGCGATGTGAGTGACCTTTGACCCCCCTCAGTGACCCCTGAGTGACCCCTGAGTGACCTCTGACCCCTCCGCAGGTGCCCCTCCCCCCCAGCCCCTGCAGCCGCCCTGGGCGACCCCGTGGGAGCCGCGGAGCCTCGGGTGGGTGGGGGGGGAGGGGCTGAGGGGTGGGGGAGGGGAATTTGGGGGTGGGGGAGGGGAATTTTGGGGAGTTTTGGGGTGGGGGAGGGGAATTTTGGGGGTGGGTGAGGGGAAGTTTGGGGTGGGGGAGGGGAATTTTTGGGAATTATGGGGTGGGGGAGGGGAATTTTGGCGAATTTTGGGATGGGGGAGGGGAATTTTGGGGAATTTTGGCAAATTTTGGGGTGGGGGAGGGGAATTTTGGGGAGTTTTGGGGTGGGGGAGGGGAATTTTGGGGTGGGGGAGGGGAATTTTGGGATGGGGGAGGGGAATTTTTGGGAATTTTGGGGTGGGGGAGGGGCTGAGGGGTGGGGGAGGGGCTTCTCCGCCCCTCCCCCACGCGTTTCTCGCCCCTCCCCCACCCCCCGCCCAGCCCCCCCCAGGCCCCCCCGAGCCGCCGCGTCTCGGCCGAGCCGGAGCCGGGTGAGTGACCCCTGAGTGACCTTTGACCCCTGCGTCACCCTTGAGTGACCCCAAATGACCCCGCGGTGACCTTTGACCCCCCAGACCCCCCCGAGGACGCCGATTACTCCAACGAGCCGAGCGGCTACGTGTGAGTGACCTTTGACCTTTGACCCCTGACCCCCCCAAAAACCCCCTCTGACCCCTCCCCCCCCCCCGTTCCAGGACGGTGCTGCCGGACCCGACCCCGCCCAGTGACGTCACCGATGACGTCACCAATGACGTCACGGACGCCCCCGGTGACGTCATCGGGGCGGGGGAGGGGGAGGGGGAGGGGGAGGAGCCCTACGAGAACGTCCCCGAAGGCGACGGCGACTCCCGGGGTGAGAGACCCCAAAAAACCCAAAATTACCCCAAAATTACCCCAAAAATTACCCCGGAAATCACCCGGAATCACCCCGAAATTATCCCCAAAATCCCCCAAAATAAACCCAAAAATTACCCCCAAATCCCCCAAAATTACCCCAAAAATCACCCGGAATCACCCCAAAATTACCCCAAAAATCACTCCAAAATTATCCCCAAAATCAGCCCGAAAAGTACCCGAAAATCACCCAAAATCACCCCAAAATTATCCCCAAAATCACTCCAAAATTATCCCCAAAATCCCCCAAAATAAGCCAAAAAGTACCCGAAAATCACCCAAAATCACCCCAAAATTATCCAAAAATCAGCCCAAAATTACCCCAAATATCAACTCAAAACTATCCCCAAAATCCCTCAAAATCAGCCCAAAAATTACCCCAAAATTACCCCAAAAAATGCCCCTAAATCCTCCAAAATCTGCACCAAAAATTACCCGAAAAATCACCCGAAATCAGCCCAAAATCTCCCCAACATTATCCCAAAATTACACCAAAATTATCCAAAAAATCAGCCCAAAATCACCCCACAATTACCTCAAAATTATCCAAAATTCAGCCCAAAGTTTACCCTAAAATCACCTGAAATTACCCCAGAATTATAAAAAAAAAGCCCCAAAATTACCCCAAAAATCAACCCAAAAATTACCCCCAAATACCCCAAAATCACCCCAAAAATTATCCCAAAAAATGCCCCAAAATCCCCCAAAATCTGCACCAAAAATAACCCCAAAATCCCTAATTTGACCCCCAAAATCCCAAATTTGACCCCAAAAATCCCCAAATTTGACCCCAAATCCCCGAACCGACCCCCAAAATTGCCCAAAAATCCCAAATTTTCCCCCAAATCTGCAGCGCCGAGCCTGGAGTACATCAACGTCCCGGGGGGGGCTCAGGGTGAGTGGAGGAGGGGCCAAAGGGTGGGGGAGGGGCCAAAGGGTGGGGGAGGGGCCAAAATGGGTGGGGGAGGGGCTAAAGGGGTGGGGGAGGGGTTAAAGATTTTGGGGGAGGGGCTAAAGGGGGTGGGGGAGGGGCACCGACCTTTGACCCCGCCCTGCCCCTCCCCCACAGCGAGCGAGAGCGACGAAGGCGCCGACTACGAGAACCTCTGAGGTGCGGCCCGAAATTGCCCAAATTCAGCCCAAAAAACCCCGAAATTCAACCCCACCCCCGAAAAAAATCCCAAATTCAGCCCTAAAAAATCCCAAAATTTAAGCCCCCAAAAAATCCTAAATTCGGGCCGAAAACCCCCAAATTCAGCCCAAAAAAACCCCAAAATTCAAAATTCAACCCCCCCAAAAAGTCCCAAATTCAGCCCAAAAAAATCCCGAAATTCATCCGCTCCAGAAAAATCCTAAATTTGGGCTAAAAAACCCCAAATTAGGCCCAAAAAAGCAAAAAACGGCACACAAAAAAATTTCCAAATTTAGCCCCAAAACAGCCAAATTTAGCACCAAAAAAATCCCAAATTCAGCCCCAAAACAAACAGCCAAATTTAGCCCCAAAAAAATCCCGTTTTCGGGCCAAAAAGGCCCAAATTCAGCCCAAAAAAAGCTAAAATTGGAACAAAAAAAAATTCCAAATTCAGCTCCAAAAGAATTGCTGAATTCAGCCCCAAATAATCCCAAATTCAGCCAAAAATCCCATTTTCCATTCAAAAATCTTCACTTTTCCCCCAAAATTCCAGTTTTCCCCCCAAATTTCCCTTTTTCCACCTGAATTTCTCCTTCCCTCCCCCAGAATTCCTAAATTTCCCCCAAAAAAATTCCCCCCCCAAAAATTCCCCATTTTTTCCCCATTTTCCGCCCCGAATTCCCAGATTTTCGCCCCAAAATTTCCAAATTTCTGCCCCAAATTCCCCCCAAAAATCCCCAAATTCCCGCCCCAAATTCCCCAAATTTCCCCCAAAAATTCCCCATTTTTTCCCCATTTTCTGCCCCAAATTCCCAAATTTTTGCCCCAAAAATTCCCAAATTTCTGCCCCAAATTCCCCCCCAAAAATTTCCCATTTTCCGCTCCGAATTCCCAAATTTCTTCCCCAAAAATTCCCAATTTTTTCCCCAAATTCCCTGTTTTTCCCCGAATTCCCCGTTTTCCCCAAATTCCCCTTTTTTCCCAAATTTCCCCTTTCTCACCCCGAATTTTCTCCTTTTTTCTCCCCCAGGCCCCTCCCCCGCCCCCGTTATTTATTGGCCGACGACGGATCCTGAGAAGGCCCCGCCCCCACCCCACTAAGCCCCTCCCACTTTTATAAGCCCCTCCCCCTTTTTAAGCCCCTCCCCCACCCCAATAAAGCCATTTTTATGTCACTTCCGGTGGGGGAGGGGCTTATTAAAGGGGGAGGGGCTTAAACCTGTGGGTTATTAAAGGGGGAGGGGCTTAATGGAGGGGGAGGGGCTTAACAATGTGGTTTATTGAAGGGGGAGGGGCTTAATGGAGGGGGAGGGGCTTAAGGCTGTGGGTTATTGGAGGGGGAGGGGCTTATGAAAGGGGGAGGGGCTTAAAGATGTGGTTTATTGAGGGGGAGGGGCTTAAAACAGAGGGGGAGGGGCTTAAACCTGTGGGTTATTGAAGGGGGAGGGGCTTAATAAAGGGGGAGGGGCTTAAGACTGTGGTTTATTGGAGGGGGAGGGGCTTAAAAGGGTGGGGGAGGGGCTTATTGGAGGGGGAGGGGCTCGAGGTCATCGTCGTCGTCAAAGGTCAAAGTTCGCCGCGGGTCCGGGGCGGGGGAGGGGCTCCTGTGGGGGGAATTTTTTTGGGAGATTTTTTAGGGATTTTGGGAGATTTTTTGGGGGGGATTTTCAGGGTTTTGGGGGAAAATTTTGGGAGATTTTTTTTTTTCCATGGATTTTTGAGGGAATTTTTTTGGGGGGGATTTTTTGGGGGGTTTTGGGGTGTTTTTGGGAGAGTTTTTGGGGATTTTGGGGGGATTTTTGGGGGTTTTGGGGTGTTTTTGGGAGCGTTTTTGGGGATTTGTTTTGGGAATTTTACGGAGATTTTTTTGGGATTTTGGAGGAGTTTTTAGGGATTTTTAAAGAGATTTTTTTGGGGAGATTTTTAACGGAATTATGGAAGAATTTTTTTGGGGAATTTTGAGAGAATTCAGGGTAATTTTGGGGAGATTTTTTTGGGGAATTTTTGGAGAAATTTTGGGGAAAAATTTTTCTTTTTGGGGAATTTTTGGGGAGGATTTTTGGGTATTTTTTGGGGAAAATTTGGGAGATTTTTTGGGGGGATTTTGGAGGGGACTTTAGGGGGAATTTTGGGGGGAATTTTTGCAAATTTTCCATACAATTTTAGGGAATTTTTGGGGGATTTTTAGGAAGGTTTTCAGGATATTTTTGGAGGAATTTTTTGGGAATTGTGGGAGAATAGAAAAGTATTTTTGGGGAGGATTTTTCGGGAGGATTTTTGGGCATTTTAGGGAAGATTTTTTTGAGGAGTTTTAGGGAGATTTTTAGGATTTTAAGTGACGATTTTTGGGACATTTTTGGGATTTTCGTGAGGAATTTTGGGTGTTTTAAGGGGAGATTTTCAGGAAAATTTTTGGGATTTTTGGGAAGATTTTTTCGGGAATTTTTGGGATTTTCGTGAGGAAGTTTGGGCGTTTTAAGGGGAGATTTTTGGGGGAATTTTGGGGACTTTTGGGAAGATTTTTACGGGAATTTTTGGGATTTTTGTGAGGAATTTTGGGTGTTTTAAGTGGAGATTTTTGGGGGAATTTTGGGATTTTTGGGAAGATTTTGTTGGGAATTTTTGGGATTTTTGTGAGGAATTTTGGGTGTTTTAAGTGGAGATTTTTTGGGAAATTTTTGGGATTTTTGGGAAGATTTTGTCAGGAATTTTTGGGATTTTCGTGAGGAATTTTGGGCGTTTTTAAGGGGAGATTTTTGGGAAGATTTTGTCGGGAATTTTTGGGATTTTCGTGAGGAATTTTGGGTGTTTTAAGTGGAGATTTCTGGGGAAATTTTTGGGATTTTCGGGCAGATTTTTTCGTGAATTTTTGGGGGGATTTCGGGGTGGATTTTTTTGGCCCCCACCTGCTCCCCTCCCCCCTCGGGGGGGCTCCTTCCTCCTCCTCCTCCTCCTCCTCCTCCTCCCCCCCGCGGAGGCTCCAGGGGTCGGCGTGGGGGGGGCGGGGGGGGGTCCGGGGACCCCAAAATCGGCCCCAGAGGGCGGAGCCGAGAGCCGGAACAGCCTGGGGGGAGGGGCAGGATAAGGGGGTGGGGGAGGGGCAGAATAATGGGGGGGAGGGGCAGGATAATGGGGGGAGGGGGATTTGGAGTGGGGGAAGGGCAGAATAAGGGGGGGAGGGTAATTTGGGGGTGGGGGAGGGGAACTTGGAGTGGGGGAGGGGCAGGACAAGGGGTGGGGGAGGGGGGAAATTCAGGGTGGGGGAGGGGGAATTTGGGGAAAGGGGAGATTTGGGGGGAGGATCAGGGAATGGGGGAGGGGGATTTGGGGTGGGGGAGGGGCAGAATAATGGGGGGAGGGGATTTTGGGGTGGGGGAGGGGGAATTTGGGGCAAGGGGGGATTTGGGGGAGGGGCTAGGATTGGGTGGGGGAGGGGCAGAGTGGGGGGAGGGGCAGAAACAGTTGGGGGAGGGGCAGAGTGGAGGGAGGGGGGAGGGGCAGAATAAGGGGGTGGGGGAGGGGCAGAATAAGGGGGGGAGGGGCAGAAAAACAGGTGGGGGAGGGGCATAGGTGGGGGGGAGGGGTGGAATTTGGGGTGGGGGAGGGGAATGGGGATGGGGGAGGGGCGGGGGGGAGGGGGATTTGGGGGTGGGGGAGGGGAATGGGGTGGGGGAGGGGTGAAATTTGGGGTGGGGGAGGGGAATTGGGGTAAGGGGAGATGGGGGGAGGGGCTGGGAATGGGGTGGGGGAGGGGCAGAATAAGGGGGGGAGGGGAATTTGGGGGTGGGGCAGAATAATGGTGGGGAATTTGGGGAGGGGGAGGGGCATAATAATGGGGGGAGGGGAATTTGGGGGTGGGGGAGGGGAATGGGGTGGGGGAGGGGTGAAATTTGGGGTGGGGGAGGGGTGAAAATTGGGGTGGGGGAGAGGTGAAAATTGGGGTGGGGGAGGGGGAATTTGGGGCAAGGGGAGATTTGGGGGGAGGGGCTGGGAATGGGGTGGGGGAGGGGCAGAATAATGGGGGGGGAGGGGTGAAATTTGGGGGTGGGGGAGGGGGAATTGGGGCAAGGGGGGATTTGGGGGGAGGGGCGGGGAATGGGTGAGGGGGAGGGGCAGAATAATGGGGGAGGGGAATTTGGGGGTGGGGGAGGGGAACTTGGAGTGGGGGAGGGGCTGGATAAGGGGTGGGGGAGGGGGGAATTTGGGGGTGGGGGAGGAGAATGGGGGTGGGGGAGGGGCAGAATAATGAGGGGGAGGGGCATTTGGAGGTGGGGGAGGGGCCGCGGCACCTCCAGCCAATCGTCGAGCCGCCGCAGGGCCAGGTCGGCCAATCGGGTGAGGGGTCTCCAGCGCCCCGCCCCCCTCAGCACCCCCCAGCGCAGCAGCTCCGCCGCCGACGGCCGCAGGCGGGGGTCGGGCTCCAACATGGCCGCCAGCACCGCCCGGAGCTCGGGGGACAGCCCTGGGGAGGGAAGGGTTAAAAAATCCTCCCCCACCAACTTTGGGTACAGCCCCTCCCCCACTCCTAAGCACCACCCCCATCTTTGAGGCCACTCCCCATTTCTTTAACCCCTCCCCCACCAACTTTTGCCCCTCCCTCACCATTTAACCTTTCCCCTTTCCCTTTTAACCCCTTCCTACCCATCCCCCCACCCCCACCTCTTTTAACCCCTCCCCTTTCCCTTTTAACCCCTCCCCCACTCCCTTTAACCCCTCCCCCACTCCCTTTAACCCCTCCCCCTTCCCTTTAACCCCTCCCCCCACCAATTTAACCCCTCCCCCACCCTTTTTAACCCCTCCCCCACCCCATTTAACCCCTCCCCCCATAATTCCATCCCCTCCCCCCCCCCCAGCCCCTCCCCCCCTTACCTTCCCCGATGCCGGGGGGCAGCCGCCCCCCTCCCCCACTCCGGACCCTCCTCCACCCCTCCCCCCCCCCCGGGCAGCCGCCGCTCTCCGGCCAGTTCGGCCACGCTCAGCCCGAGGCTGAACACGTCCCCCTCCGGCCCCTCCCCCCCCTCCCCCCCCTCGGGGGCGGCGTACCGCGGGTCCCCTCCCCCACCCCACCCCCGCCCCTCCCCCACCGCGCCGGGGGGGGCGGCCAGGCCGAAATCGGCCAATCGGCAGCGGCCGGAGGCGTCCAGCAGGACGTTGTCCGGTTTGAGGTCGCCGTGGGTCAGCGGCCGTGCGTGGAGGTGCCGAAGGGTCACCAGGAGGTCCCACAGGTACCCCCGGAGCCGCCACTCGGCCATCGGCCGGCCGCTGACCGGTCCCCAGTCCGGCCAGGCCGGAGAGAGGTCAGGAGTGATCGGCCGGCCGCTGACCGGCACAGAGTCCAGCCAGGCCGGGGAGGGGTCAGGAGTGACCGGTCCGGAGTCCGGCCAGGGCAGGGAAATGGCCGGAGAGGGGTCAGGAGTGACCAACTGGCCGCTGACCGGCCCCCAGTCCGGCCAGGCCGGAGAGGGGTCAGGAGTGACCGGCCGGACGGTGACCGGTCCGGAGTCCGGCCAGGCCAGAGAGGGGTCAGGAGTGACCGGCTGGACACTGACCGGTCCCCAGTCCGGCCAGGCCAGAGAGGGGTCAGGAGTGACCGGCTGGACACTGACCGGCCCCCAGTCCGGCCAGGCCGGAGAAACGGCCGGAGAGGGGTCAGGAGTGACCGGCTGGACACTGACCGGTCCCCAGTCCGGCCAGGCCGGAGAGGGGTCAGGAGTGACCGTCCGGCCGCTGACCGGCCCCCAGTCCGGCCAGGGCGGAGAGGGGTCAGGAGTGACCGGTCCAGAGTCTGGCCAGGCCGGAGAAGTGGCCGGAGAGGGGTCAGGAGTGACCGGTCCCGAGTCCGGCCAGGCCGGAGAGGGGTCAGGAGTGACCACAGAGGGTTTGGAAGTGCTCAAGGGGTCACAAGTGGCCGGAGAGGGGGAGAAAGTGGCCGGAGAGTGGCCGGACATGGCCGGACAGGGGTCAGAAACGGCCGGAGAAGGTCTGGAAGTGGTCAAGCGGTCAAGTGTGGCCAGAGTTGGGGCAGAAGTGGCCGGAGAGGGGGAAAAAGTGACCACAGAGGGTTTGGAACTGGTCAAGGGGTCACAAGTGGCCGGAGAGGGGGTGGGAGAGACCGGCCGGCCACTGACCGCCATGGAGTCCGGCCAGGGCAGAGAGGGGTCAGGAGTGACCAACTGGCCACTGACCAGTCCCGAGTCCGGCCAGGCCGGAGAAACGGCCGGAGAGGGGCAGGGAGGGGTCAAGGGGTCAGAGGTGGCCGGAGAGGGGACAGGAGTGACCACAGAGGGTTTGGAAGTGGTCAAGGGGTCAGAGGTGGCCAGAGTTGGGGCAGAGGTGGCCGGAGTGGGGTCACAAGTGGCCGGAGAGGGGGAAAAAGTGGCCAGAGACGGTCTGGAAGTGGTCAAGGGGTCACAAGTGGCCGGAGTGGGCTCGGACATGGCCGGACAGGGGTCAGAAGTGGCCGGAGAAGGGTCAGAAGTGACCGGCCAGCCACTGACCGGCCCGGAGTCCGGCCAGGCCGGAGAGGGGTCAGGAGTGACCAACTGGCCGCTGACCGGTCCGGAGTCTGGCCAGGGCAGTGGAGTGGCCGGAGAGGGGTCAGGAGTGACCAGGATGGGCTTGGACATGGCCGGACAGAGGTCGGGAGTGACCACTGAGGGTCTGGAACTGGTCAAGGGGTCAAGTGTGGCCGGAGAGGGGGAAAAAGTGACCACAGAGGGTTTGGAAGTGGTCAAGGGGTCACAAGTGGCCGGAGAGGGGCTGGGAGGGGTCAAGGGGTCAGAGGTGGCCGGAGAGGGGACAGAAGTGACCACAGAGGGTCTGGATGTGGTCAAGCGGTCACAAGTGGCCGGAGTGGGCTCGGACACGGCCGGACAGGGGTCAGAAGTGGCCGGAGAGGGTCTGGAAGTGGTCAAGGGGTCAGAGGTGGCCGGAGTGGGCTCAGACACGGCCGGAGAAGGGTCAGAAGTGACCGTCCAGCCACTGACTGGTCCGGAGTCCGGCCAGGGTGGGGAAATGGCCGGAGAGGGGTCAGGAATGACCACTGAGGGTTTGGAAGTGGTCAAGGGGTCAGAAATGGCTGGAGTGGGCTCGGACATGGCCGGACAGGGGTCAGAAGTGGCCGGAGAGGGGCTGGGAGTGGTCAAGGGGTCAGAAATGGCCGGAGAAGGGTCAGAAGTGACCACAGAAGGTCCAGACATGGTCAAGGGGTCAGAGGTGGTCAGAGAGGGGTCAGGAGTGACCACAGAGGGTTTGGAAGTGGTCAAGGGGTCAGAGGTGGTCGGAGAGGTCCTGGACATGGCCGGAGAGGGGGCAGGAGGGGTCACGCAGGGGTCAGGAGTGACCACTGAGGGTCTGGAAGTGGTCAAGGGGTCACAAGTGGCCGGAGAAGGGGCAGAGGTGACCACAGAAGGTCCAGACGCGGTCAAGCGGTCAGAGAAGGAAGCCCCGCCCACAGAGGACAAAGCCCCGCCCACAAATGACAGAGCCCCGCCCCTTTTCCCCCTTAGCGGCCAAACCCACCGAGCCACGCCCCCCAAAATCCTGACCACGCCCCTCCAACAACAAGCCACGCCCTTAATGAGCCAAGCCACGCCCCTGGAGACCCAGGCCCCGCCCCCCCGGGCCCAGGCCCCGCCCCCCCAGCCCCCGGCCCCGCCCCCCCGCGCCCCCCGGCGCCAGAGGCGGCCGAGGCTGCCGTGTGGGCACAGGGGGGTCAGCAGCAGGAAATGGCCGCCCTCCTCCCACGCCCCCAGCAGGGGGAGGAGCCCCGGGCCAGGCCCCGCCCCCCGCTGGGCGTGGCACTCCCGCAGCCAATGGCGGCGCTGGGCGGGGCCCGACAGGGGGCGGAGCGAGCGCTTGAGGGCGAAGCGCGACCCGTCGGACAGGCGGCGGACCTGGGGAGGGGTCAGAGGTCAGACAAGGGTCAGGGGTCAATTCTGTAGGGGAGGGGTCACCCAGGGGTCAGTCAGGGGTCAGGGGTCAGGCAGGGGTCACTTGTGTAGGGCAGGGGTCACCCAGAGGTCAGGGGTCAGTCAGGGGTCAGGGTCAGTCAGGGGTCAGGGGTCAGCCAGGGGTCACTTGTGTAGGGCAGGGGTCACCCAGGGGTCAGGGGTCATTCAGGGGTCAATAGTGTGGGGCAGGGGTCACTCAGAGGTCACTTACGTGGAGGAGGGGTCACTAAGGGGTCAGGGGTCACTCAGGGGTCACTCAGAGGTCACTTAGGGGTCACCCAGGAGTCCGGGCTCACTCACAGGTCACTTGTGTAGGGCAGGGGTCACTAATGGGTCAGGGGTCACTCACAGGTCACTTAGGGGTCAGTCAAAGGTCACCCAGGAGTCAGGGGTCACTTACAGGTCAGTCAGGGGTCACACAAGGGTCAGGGGTCACTCAGAGGTCACTTACATGGAGGAGGGGTCACCCTTGGGTCAGGGGTCACTCAGAGGTCAGCCAGGGGTCACGCAAGGGTCAGGGGTCACTGACAGGTCATTTATGTGGAGGAGGGGTCACTTAGGGGTATGGGGTCACTCACAGGTCACTTAGGGGTCAGTTCGGGGTCACACAAGGGTGAGGGGTCACTCACAGGTCACTTATGTGGAGGAGGGGTCACTCATGGTCACTCAGAGGTCACTTAGGGGTCAGGGGTCACTCTGAGGTCACTAAGGGGTCACTCAGGGGTCACCCAGGGGTCAGGGTTCACTCAGAGGTCAGTCAGGGGTCACACAAGGGTCAGGGGTCACTCACAGGTCACTTACGTGAAGGAGGGGTCACCCAGGGGTCAGGGGTCACTTAGAGGTCACTTAGGGGTCAGTCAGGGGTCACCCAGGAGTCAGGGGTCACTCAGAGGTCACTTATGTGGAAGAGGGGTCACTTAGGGGTCAGATGTCAATCAAAGGTCACTTAGGGGTGAGTCAGGGGTCATTCAAAGGTCACTTAAGTGGAGAAGGGGTCACTCAGGGGTCAATAATGGGTCACGGGTCACTTAGAGATCACTTAGGGGTCACACAAGGATCAGGGGTCATTTACAGGTCACTTATGTGGAGGAGAGGTCACTTAATGGTCAGGGGTCACTCAGGGGTCACTTAAGGGTCAGTCAGGGGTCACCCAGGGGTCATGGGTCACTCAGAGATCACTTATGTGGAGGAGGGGTCACTCAGAGGTCACTTAGGGGTCAGGGGTCACTCACAGGTCACTTACGTGGAGGAGGGGTCACCCAGGGGTCAGGGGTCACTTAGAGGTCACTTAGGGGTCAGTCAAGGGTCAGCCAGGAGTCAGGGGTCACTCACAGGTCATTTATGTGGAGGAGGGGTCACTTAATGGTCAGGGGTCAATTAGGGGTCACTCAGAGGTCAGTCAGGGGTCACCCAGAGGTCAGGGGTCACTCAGAGGTCACTTATGTGGAGGAGGGGTCACTTAGGGGTCAGGGATCATTTAAAGGTCACTTCGGGGTAAGGGGTCACTTAGAGGTCACTCAGGGGTCATAAAGGGTCAGGGGTAATTTAGCCCTTCCCCCACCCCTTGTCCCCTCCCCCACCCTTAGCCCCTCCCCCTTCAGCCCCTCCCCCTTGGCCCCTCCCCCTCACCTCCAGCACCTCCCCCCTCGAGCCCCTCCCGAGGCTCCGAACGATCTCGAAGCTCCTCAGGGAGGGGGCGGGGCCAAAAGGGGGCGTGGCCACGTCCAAAGCCCCGCCCCCCTCCGCCCCCTCCCCCTCCCCCCGCGGCGGGGGAGGGGCGTGGCCCGGACGGCGGCGCCTGATTGGCCGAGAGGGGCGGCGGGGGGGAGGGGGCGTGGGGGGGAGGGGCATGGAGGGGGTGGGGGAGGGGCTGAGAGAAAAGGGGGGGGGAGGGGCGAGTCAGGGGGGTGGGGGCGCCTTGGCCCCTCCCCCACCCCAAAAATCCCCCCAGAGCCCCTCCCCCACCCCCTAAAGCCCCTCCCCCACCCCAAATATCCCCCCAAATCCCCTCCCCCACCCCAAATATCCCCCCCAAAGCCCCTCCCCCACCCCAAAGCCCCTCCCCCACCCCAAATATCCCCCCAAATCCCCTCCCCCACCCCAAATATCCCCCCCAAAGCCCCTCCCCCACCCCGAAAATCCCCCCAAAGCCCCTCCCCCACCCCAAAAATCCCCCCAAATCCCCTCCCCCACCCCAAAAATCCCCTCCCCCACCCCCCCTCCCCCTCCTCACCTTCCCCGCCGCTCACGTGACCCGGAAGTGGGGGAGGGATTTTTTTGGGGTTTTTTTTGTTTTTCCCGCGCCGATCCCGCGCGCGCCGCTCCCGCCAAACGCGGTTCCGGCTCAAGCCACGCCCATTTCCGCCTCTCTTAGCCAATCACCGCCGCTTCCGCCGATAAACCACGGTCCTTCCCCTCCGCGGCCAATCAGCGGCTGCGTGGCCACGCCCACTTCCCCCCCCCGGACCCCAAAATCGCCGTTTTCTGGTCATTTTTAGGGACATTTTTTGTCATTTTTGGGGTCATTTTTGGCCATTTTTTGGTCATTTTTAGGGACATTTTTTTTGTGCATTTTTATGGACGTTTTTGTCCGTTTTTTGGGTCATTTTTGGCCATTTTTTGGTCATTTTTAGGGACATTATTTGGTCATTTTAGGGACATTTTTCGGCCCTTTTTTGGGGTTATTTTTGGCCATTTTTGCGTCATTTTTAAGGACATTTTTTGGGACATTTTTTGGTAATTTTTTGGGACATTTTTTGGTCATTTTTAGGGACATTTTTTGGTCATTTTTAGGGACAATTTTTGGCCCTTATTTTGGGGCCATTTTTTGCCATTTTTTGGTCATTTTTGGGGACATTTTTTAGTCATTTTTTGGTCATTTTTGGGGACTTTTTTGGCCCTTTTTTGGGGTCATTTTTGGCCATTTTTGGATCATTTTTAGGGACAGTTTTTTAGTCATTTTTGGGGACATTTTTTGGCCCTTTTTTGAGTCATTTTTGGCCATTTTTTGGGACATGTTTTGTTCATTTTTGGGGACATTTTTTGGCCCTTTTTTGGGTCATTTTTGCCATTTTTTGGGTCATTTTTTGGGTCATTTATTGGTTATTTTTTCCCATATTTTGTTCATTTTTTGGGGACATTTTTTGTCCCTTTTTTGGGTTCCTTTTTGACCATTTAAAGTCATTTTAAAAGGGTTTTTTTCCCCAATCAATTTTGGGGCCCTTTTTGGCCATTTTTGGTGTGTTTTCTTTTTTTTTTTCTTTTTTTTTGGCCATTTTTGGGTCATTTCTTACCATTTTTAGGCCTTTTAAAAGGCCTTTTTTTCTTCATTTTTTGGGGTAATTTTTGGCTCCTTTTTGACCGTTTTTAGGACTTTTTAAAGGCTTTTTTCCCCCTTCATTTTTGGCCCCGTTTTTACCATTTTTACCCCCTTTTTACCCATTTTTTGCACACTTTTTTACCATTTTTACCTCCTTTATTAAAAGATAACTCAAACAATATTTTGGACACTTTTCAACCATTTTTGGCCCCATTTTTTTACCCTAATTTTTACCCATTTTTCTCATTTTAAACCATTTTTACCCCTTTTCATCCATTTTTGCCCTTTTCCCCATTCCCCCCAATTTTTTCCCATTCCTCCCAATTTTTTCCCTTTTTTTTCCCATTTCCCCCCATTTCTCTCCCCAATTTTCCCCATTTTTATAATTTTTGCTCTGATTTTCCCCCTTTTTTTCCCATTTTCCCCATTTTCCCCAATTCCCCCCATTTCCCCCCATTTTCCCTATTTCCGCCCCATTTTTCCCTTTTTTCCCAATTCCCCCCATTTTTCCCCATTTCCCCTCATTTTTCCCCTTTTTTCCCCAATTTTCCCCATTTTCCCCCATTTCTTCCCATTTTTATAATTTTTGCTCAGATTTTTCCCCTTTTTTTTCCCCATTTCCCCCCTATTTTCCCATTTCCCCCCATTTTTCCGCATTTCCCCCATTTTTATAATTTTTGTTCTGATTTTTCCCCATTTTCCCCCCTATTTTTTGCTTTTTTCCCCCCATTTTCCCCCATTTTCCCCATTTTCCCCATTTCCCCCTAATTTTCCCCATTTCCCCGTATTTTTTCCCATTTTCCCCTATTTTTCCAATTCTTTCCCTTTTTTTCACATTTCTTCCCATTTTTCCCATTTCCCCCATTTTTACAATTTTCGCTCTGATTTTTCCCCTTTCCCCCCATTTTCCTCCTATTTTTCCGCCTGTTTTTTCCCATTTTCCCCTATTTTTCCCATTTTTTCCTATTTCCCCCCATTTTTTCCCTTTTTCCCATTTCCCCCCATTTCCCTCCACTTTTCCCCATTTTTCCCCCCATTTCCCCCATTTTTCCCCCCATTTCCCCCCCATTTTTTCCCTTTTTTTCCCATTTTTCCCTGTTTTTCCCTTTTTTTCCTATTTCCCCCCATTTTCCCCCTTTCTCCCCATTTTCCCCATTTCCCCCCATTTTCCCCTTTTTTTCCCATTTTCCCCTTTTTCCCAATTACCCCCATTTCCCCCCACTTTTCCCATTTCCCCTCATTTTTTCCCCATTTTCCCAATTTTTCCCCATTTTCCCCATTTTTACAATTTTCTCTCTCATTCCCACCCGCATTTCCCCCCATTTTCCCCATTTCCCCCATTCCCCCATTTCCCCCCATTTCCCCCATTTCCCCCCATTTTTTCCCATTTTCCCCACATTTTTCCACCTGTTTTTCCCCATTTCCCCCATTTTTCCCCATTTTTCCCCATTTTCCCCATTTTCCCCCCATTTTCCCCCCCCCCTCACACCCACCCCTCCCCCACGGCCACGCCCACCACCACGGCCACGCCCACCCCCGCCAGCCCCGCCCTCCCCCTCCCCCCTCCCCCTCCCTGTGGGCGTGTCCCCACCCAGGCCCCGCCCCCTCCCCTCCCGGGCCTCCCATTGGCCGATCCCTTCCCGCCCTGTGGGCGTGGCCAAACCGAGACCACGCCCCCCGCCGCTCCGTGGGCGGGGCCTGGGCCGGGGGGGCGGGGCCAGACGAAGGCCACGCCCCCGGCGCGGGCGGCGATCCAATCAGAGAAGGCGCTGACGCGGGTGTAGACGCCCGGGCGGCGCGGGACCCCGCACCCCTCCCCCCACGAGACGATCCCCACCAGCACCCAGCGCCCCGCGGGGGAGGGGCACACCAGGGGACCCCCGGAGTCGCCCTGCGGGGGGAAAGGTCAAATGAGGGTCACACAGGGGTCATGGGGTCAGTCAGGGGTCATGGGGTCAGTCAGGGTCATTGGGGCACACCAGGGGTCAATGGGGTCACTCAGGGGTCATGGGGTCAGTCAGGGTCATTGGGGCACACCAGGGGACCCCCGGAGTCACCCTGCGGGGGGAAAGGTCATTGAGGGGTCACTGAGGGGTCACTGAGGGGTCATGGGGTCATGGGGTCATTGGGGTCAGTCAGGGTCATTGGGGCACACCAGCGGGCCCCCGGAGTCACCCTGCGGGGGGGAAAGGTCAAATGAGGGTCACACAGGGGTCATGGGGTCAGTCAGGGGTCAGTCAGGGGTCATTGGGGTCAGTCAGGGGTCATTTGGGTGACTGGGGTCAGTCAGGTCATTGGGGTCAGTCAGGGGTCAGGGGGGTCAGAAAGGGATCAATGGGGTCAGTCAGGTCACTCAGGGGTCACTCAGGGGTCATGGGTTCAATCAGGGGTCAGTCAGGGGTCATTGGGTCACTTAGGGTCAATGGGGTCAGTCAGGGGTCAATGGGATCAGTCAGAGTCATTGTGTGAGTCAGGGGTCATTTGGGTGAGTGAGGTCACTCAGGGGTCAATGGGGTCACTCAGGGGTCATGGGATCAGTCAGGGTCATTGGGGCACACCAGCGGGCCCCCGGAGTCGCCCTGAGGGGGAGGGGAGAGGTCACTGAGGGGTCACACAGGGGTCATGGGGTCAGTCAGGGGTCATGGGGTCAGTTAGGGGTCAGTCAATGTCATTGGGGTCAGTCAGGGGTCACAGGGTCAGTCAGGGGTCAGTCAGTTTATTCAGGGGTCAATGGGGTCAGTCAGGGGTCAGTCAGGGTCATTGGGTCACTTAGGGGTCAATGGGGTCAGTCAAGGGTCATTCAGATCACTCAGGGGTCAATGGGGTCACCCAGGGGTCATGGGGTCATTCAGGGGTCATGGGGTCAGTCAGGGGTCATTGGGGTCAGGCAAAGGTCAGTCAGGGTCATTGGGGCACACCAGCGGCCCCCCGGAGTCGCCCTGTGGGGAGGGGAGAGGTCACTCAGGGGTCAGACAGGGGTCACAGGGGGGTCAGGGGGTCAGTCCGGGGTCATTCAGGTCAGGCAGGGGTCCATGGGGTCAGTCAGGGGTTAATGGGGTCAGTCAGGGTCATTGGGGTCAGTCAGGGGTCAATGGGATCAGTCAGGGGTCATTCAGGTCAGACAGGGGTCATTGGGTCACATAGGGGTCATGGGGTCAGGCAAAGGTCACGGGGTCAGTCAGGGGTCATTGGGGCACACCAGGGGACCCCCGGAGTCACCCTGCGGGGGAGGGGAGAGGTCACACAGGGGTCATGGGGTCAGACAGGGGTCAATGGGGTCAGTCAGGGGTCATGGGGTCAGTCAGGGTCATTGGGGTCAGTCAGGGGTCATGGGGTCAGTCAGGGGTCAGAGCTGTATCTCATGAGTAACTCATTAATAACGCTTAAATAACCATTAATAACTCATTAATAACTCATTAATAACCTGATAATAACTCGTTAATAACTCATTATTAATAACCCCTTAATAACTCATTAATAACTCATTAAAAACTCATTAATAACCATTAATAACTCATTAATTACTCACCTTACACGTGTCCTCGCCCCCTCCAGGATCCAGACCACGGCCCATCCCCCACCCCGGGTGTGACCCCGGTGTGACTCATTAATAATTCATTAATAACTCATTAATAACTCGTTAATAACTCATTAATAACCCATTAATAACTCATTAATAACCATTAATAACGCACCTTGCAGGTGTCCATGTCATCCTGGATCGGCCGCGGCTGTGACTGACTCATTAATAACTCACTAATAACTCACTAATAACTCACTAATAACTCATTAATAACTCACTAATAACTCACTAATAACTCACTAATAACTCACTAATAACTCACTAATAACTCACTAATAACCACTAATAACTGATCAATAACTGATCAATAACTCACCTTGCAGGTGTCCCCGCCGCCGCGCGGGTCCCCGGCGCACACCATGTCCCCCTGGATGGGCCGGGGGTGTGACTGACTCACTAATAACTCACTAATAACTCACTAATAACTCACTAATAACTCACTAATAACTGATCAATAACTGATCAATAACACACCTTGCAGGTGTCCCCGCCGCCCCGCGGGTCCCCGGCGCACACCATGTCCCCCTGGATGGGCCGGGGGTGTGACTGACTCACTAATAACTCACTAATAACTCACTAATAACTCACTAATAACTCACTAATAACTGATCAATAACTGATCAATAACTGATCAATAGCGCACCTTGCAGGTGTCCCCGCCGCCCCGCGGGTCCCCGGCGCACACCATGTCCCCCTGGATCGGCCGCGGGTGTGACTGACTCACTAATAACTCACTAATAACTCATTAATAACTCACTAATAACCACTAATAACTGATCAATAACTGATCAATAACACACCTTGCAGGTGTCCCCGCCGCCCCGCGGGTCCCCGGCGCACACCATGTCCCCCTGGATGGGCCGCGGGTGTGACTGACTCACTAATAACTCACTAATAACTCATTAATAACTCACTAATAACTCACTAATAACCACTAATAACTGATCAATAACTGATCAATAAGTGATCAATAACTCACCTTGCAGGTGTCCCCGCCGCCCCGCGGGTCCCCGGCGCACACCATGTCCCCCTGGATGGGCCGGGGGTGTGACTGACTCACTAATAACTCACTAATAACTCACTAATAACCACTAATAACTGATCAATAACTGATCAATAACTGATCAATAGCGCACCTTGCAGGTGTCCCCGCCGCCCCGCGGGTCCCCGGCGCACACCATGTCCCCCTGGATGGGCCGGGGGTGTGACTGACTCACTAATAACTCACTAATAACTCACTAATAACTCACTAATAACTCACTAATAACCACTAATAACTGATCAATAACTGATCAATAACGCACCTTGCAGGTGTCCCCGCCGCCCCGCGGGTCCCCGGCGCACACCATGTCCCCCTGGATGGGCCGCGGGTGTGACTGACTCACTAATAACTCACTAATAACTCACTAATAACTCACTAATAACCACTAATAACTGATCAATAACTGATCAATAACACACCTTGCAGGTGTCCCCGCCGCCCCGCGGGTCCCCGGCGCACACCATGTCCCCCTGGATGGGCCGGGGGGGCAGGGCGGGGCCCAGGTCGGTGCCGTACAGGCGGCGGCAGAGCCCCAGGGGCAGCAGAGGGACACGGAGCTGGCGGAGACGGCGCGGGGCTGGAGAGTGACCAGAGTGACCAGAGTGACCAGAGTGACCACTGACCAGTGAGTGACCATCAGTGACCAGTGACCACTGAGTGACCACTGACCACTGAGTGACCAGTGACCACTGACCAGTGACCTCCCACTGACCAACCCACTGAGTGACCTTGAGTGACCAATGAGTGACCACTGACCAGTGAGTGACCAGTGAGTGACCACTGAGTGACCCCTGAGTGACCACTGACCAGTGAGTGACCAGTGACCAGTGAGTGATCACTGAGTGACTCTGAGTGACCACTGAGTGACCACCCACTGACCAACCCACTGAGTGACCCACTGAGTGACCACTGAGTGACCACTGACCAGTGACCACTGAGTGACCACTGAGTGACCACTGAGTGACCACTGAGTGACCACTGAGTGACCCACTGAGTGACCACTGACCACTGAGTGACCACTGACCGACCCACTGAGTGACCAGTGAGTGACCAGTGAATGACCAGTGAGTGATCACTGACCACTGATCACTGATCAACCCACTGAGTGACTCTGAGTGACCGGTGAGTGACCACTGACCAGTGACCAGTGACCAGTGACCAGTGACCAGTGAGTGACCGCTGATCACTGACCAGTGATCAACCCACTGAGTGACCCTGAGTGACCACTGAGTGACCACTGAGTGACCACTGAGTGACCACTGACCAATGAGTGACCAATGACCAGTGATCAACCCACTGAGTGACTCTGAGTGACCACTGAGTGACCACTGACCAGTGACCGTGAGTGACCAGTGAGTGACCACTGACCACTGAGTGACCACTGAGTGACTCTGAGTGACCAGTGAGTGACCACTGACCACTGACCACTGAGTGACCACTGAGTGACCAGTAAGTGACGGGTGAGTGACCACTGACCACTGATCACTGATCAACCCACTGAGTGACTCTGAGTGACCCATTGAGTGACCACTGACCAGTGAGTGACCACTGAGTGACCAGTGAGTGACCCACTGAGTGACCACTGAGTGACCCACTGAGTGACCAGTGAGTGACCGGTGAGTGACCACTGAGTGACCACTGAGTGACCACTGACCACTGAGTGACCACTGAGTGACCACTGACCAGTGAGTGACCACTGAGTGATCACTGAGTGACCAGTGAGTGACCAGTGAGTGACCAATGAGTGACCACTGAGTGACCACTGACCGGTGAGTGACCACCCATTGACCACTGATCACTGAGTGACCAATGAGTGACCACTGAGTGACCAGTGAGTGACCACTGACCAGTGAGTGACCACCCACTGACCAACCCACTGAGTGACCCGGAGTGACCACTGAGTGACCACTGACCAGTGACCAGTGAGTGACCCTGAGTGACCACTGAGTGACCACTGAGTGACCACTGACCAGTGAGTGACCAATGAGTGACCAGTGAGTGACCACTGACCAGTGACCACTGAGTGACCACTGAGTGACCACTGAGTGACCGGTGAGTGACCAGTGACCAGTGACCACTGATCAATCCACTGACTGACCAGTGACCAGTGACCAACCCACTGACCGACCCACTGAGTGACCAATGAGTGACCCTGAGTGACCTCTCCCAGTTTGTCCCAGTCCCCCCCAATTCCCTCCCAGTCTCCCCCACTCCCCCATTAACCCCCCCAACCCCCCCAAACCCCTCCCAGTCCCTCCCAGTATATCCCAGTTACCCCATTAACCCTTTCCACTCCCTCCAAACCCCTCCCAGTCCCTCCCAGTTTGTTCCCAGTCCCTCCCAGTCCCCCATTAACCCTTTCCATTCCCCATTTAACCCCTCCCAGTTTGTCCCAGTCACTCCCAGTTTGTTCCCAGTCCCTCCCAGTCCCTCCCAGTCCCCCCAGTTCACTCACCGCCGTTCCCGGTGTCCCCCCAGCCGGTGCTGACGCAGTTACCCCATTAACCCCATTAATCCCAGTATATCCCAGTATGTCCCATTAACCCCTCCCAGTTTGTTCCCAGTCCCCCATTAACCCTTTCCACTCCCCCATTAACCCCTCCCAGTGCCCCCCAAACCCCTCCCAGTTTGTCCCAGTATACCCCAGTTACCCCATTAACCCCTCCCAATCCCTCCCAGTTTGTTCCCAGTCCCTCCCAGTCCCCCATTAACCCTTTCCCCTCCCCCATTAACCCGTCCCAGTCCCTCCCAGTATATCCCAGTTTGTTCCAGTCCCTCCCAATCCCTCCCAGTTCCCTCCCAGTTTGTTCCCAGTCCCTCCCAGTCCCTCCCAGTCCCTCATTAACCCTTTCCACTCCCCCTTTAACCCCTCCCAGTCCCCCCCAAACCCCTCCCAGTTTGTCCCAGTCCCTCCCAGTATACCCCAGTCCCCCATTAACCCTTTTAACTCCCTCATTAAGCCCCCAAACTGCCCCCAAACCCCTCCCAGTCCCTCCCAGTCCCTCCCAGTATATCCCAGTTACCCCATTAACCCCTCCCAGTCCCTCCCAGTTTGTTCCCAGTCCCTCCCAGTCCCTCCCAGTATATCCCAGTTACCCCATTAACCCCTCCCACTCCCTCCCAGTTTGTTCCCAGTCCCTCCCAGTCCCTCCCAGTCCCTCCCAGTATATCCCAGTTTGTTCCCAGTCCCTCCCAGTCCCTCCCAGTCCCTCCCAGTATATCCCAGTTACCACATTAACCCTTTCCACTCCCCCATTAACCCCTCCCAGTCCCTCCCAGTCCCTCCCAGTGTGTTCCCAGTCGCCCCCAAACCCCTCCCTGTCCCTCCCAGTATATCCCAGTTACCCCATTAACCCCTCCCAGTCCCTCCCAGTTTGTTCCCAGTCCCTCCCAGTCTCTCCCAGTATATCCCAGTCCCCCCCAAACCCCTCCCAGTCCCTCCCAGTATATCCCAGTTACCCCATTAACCCTTTCCACTCCCCCATTAACCCCTCCCAGTCCCTCCCAGTCCCTCCCAGTTTGTTCCCAGTCCCTCCCAGTATACCCCAGTCCCCCCAGTCCCACTCACCGCCGCTCCCGGTGTCCCCCCAGCCGGTGCTGACGCAGTTACCCCATTAACCCCTCCCAGTATATCCCAGTATGTCCCAGTATGTCCCATTAACCCCTCCCAGTGCCCTCCCAGTATATCCCAGTTACCCCATTAACCCTTTCCATTGCCCCTTTAACCCCTCCCAGTCCCTCACAGTCCCTCCCAGTATACCCCAGTTACCCCATTAACCCCTCCCAGTCTGTCCCTGTCCCTCCTAGTCTGTCCCCTGAAACCCCTCCCAGTCCCTCCCTGTTTGTTTTAATCCCATCCCATCCCAGTTCCCTCCCAGTCCCTCCCAGTCTCTCCCAGTTCACCCCCAAACCCCTCCCAGTCCTCTCCCAGTTCCCCCCAGTAACCCATTAACCCTTTCCACTGCCCCATTAACCCCTCCCCGTCCCCCCCAAATCCCTCCCAGTCCCTCCCAGTCCCTCCCAGTATGTCCCAGTTACCCCATTAACCCTTTCCACTCCCCCATTAACGCCTCCCAGTCCCTCCCAGTTTGTTCCCAGTCCCTCCCAGTGCCCCCATTAACCCTTTCCACTCCCCCATTAACCCCTCCCAGTTTGTTCCCAGTCCCTCCCAGTTACCCCATTAACCCCTCCCAGTCCCTCCCAGTCCCTCCCAGTCCCTCATTAACCCTTTCCACTCCCCCTTTAACCCCTCCCAGTCCCCCCCAAACCCCTCCCAGTCTATTCCCAGTCCCTCCCAGTCCCCCCCAAACCCATCCCAGTCCCTCCCAGTCCCTCCCAGTATAAACCAGTCCCCCATTAACCCTTTCCCCTCTCCCATTAACCCTTTCCCCTCCCCCATTAACCCCTCCCAGTGCCCCCAAACCCCTCCCAGTATATCCCAGTTTGTTCCCAGTCCCTCCCAGTATATCCCAGTATACCCCAATTAGTCTCACCGCCGTTCCCGGTGTCCCCCCACCCGGTGCTGACGCAGGGGGTGCCGGGGGGGAAGCGCAGGGTGGGGGAGGGGAGGCAGACGGGGCCCATCCCCCGCCGGTAGCGCAGCGGCCGCCGCAGCCGCAGCAGCGCCACGTCCCCGCTGGTGGCCTCGCCGGCGTAGCGGGGGTGGGGCAGGAGCTGCGACACCCCCACCGACACCCCCGGGGGCACAGGGGTCACTTCCGGGGTCACTGAGGTCACGCCCGGGGTCATTGGGGCCGCCCCTCCCCCACGGTCGGTGTCACTGTCGGGCAGTTCGGACGTGCCCAACAGCACCGAGAACTGGCGCGGGTCACTGCTCCTGGGGGAGGGGCACAGAGGGGTCAGTCAGGGGTCACACAGGGGTCAATCAGGGTGGGGGAGGGGCACAGGGGTCACTGAGGGGTCAGGGGTCAGTCAGGGGTCACTGCTCCTGGGGGAGGGGTAAAGAGGGGGAGGGGTCAATGGAAGGGTCAGGGGGGTGGGGGAGGGGCAGAGAGGGGGTGGGGGTCAATGTGGGGTCAGGGGTCAATGGGGTGGGGGAGGGGTCAGTGGGGTGACTCAGGGGTCAGTCAGGGGTCACTGCTCCTGGGGGAGGGGCACAGAGGGGTCAGGGGTCAGTCAGGGGTCACACAGGGGTCACTGCTCCTGGGGGAGGGGCACAGAGGGGTCAGTGAGGGGTCATGCAGGGGTCAGTGGGGTCAGTCAGGGGTCAGTCAGGGGTCAGTGGGGTGGGGGAGGGGTCAGTGAGGTGGGGGAGGGGCACAGGGGTCAGTCAGGGGTCACACAGGGGTCAGGGGTCAGTCAGGGGTCACTCAGGGTGGGGGAGGGGTCAGTGAGAGTGGGGGAGGGGCACGGAGGTCAGGGGTCAGTCAGGGGTCAGTCAGGGGTCAGTCAGGGGTCACTCAGGGTGGGGGAGGGGCACAGGGGTCAGTGGGGTCACTCAGGGGTTAGTGGGGTGGGGGAGGGGCAGTGGGGTCACTCAGGGTGGGGGAGGGGTCACTGCTCCTGGGGGAGGGGCACAGAGGTCACTCAGGGGTCAGGGGTCACACAGGGGTCAGTCAGGGGTCAGTCAGGGGTCACTCAGTGGGGGAGGGGTCAGTAGGGTCAGTGGGGTGGGGGAGGGGCAGAGGGGTCAGTGGGGTCAGTGGGGTCAGTCAGGGGTCAGTCAGGGGTCACACAGGGGTCACACAGGGGTCACACAGGGGTCAGGGGAGTGGGGGACGGGCACAGGGGGCAGGGTCAGTGTGGGGGAGGGGTACAAAGTGGGGGAGGGGATCAGTGGGGTCATTCTGCGTGGGGGAGGGGCACAGGGGTCACTCAGGGTGGGGGAGGGGCGCAAAGGGGTCAGTGGGGTCACTCGGGGGTCACTCAGGGTGGGGGAGGGGCGCAAAGGGGTCAGTGGGGTCACTCGGGGGTCACTCAGGGTGGGGGAGGGGCGCAAAGGGGTCAGTGGGGTCACTCGGGGGTCACTCAGGGTGGGGGAGGGGCACAGAGTAGGGGAGAGGTCAGTGTGGGGGAGGGGGAGGGGCACAGGGGTAATTCAGGGTGGGGGAGGGGCAGAGGGGTCACTCAGGGTGGGGGAGGGGCACAGAGTAGGGGAGAGGTCAGTGTGGGGGAGGGGGAGGGGCACAGGGGTAATTCAGGGTGGGGGAGGGGCAGAGGGAGGAGTGGTCAGTGTGGGGGAGGGGTCAGTGGGATCATTCTGGGTGGGGGAGGGTCAGTGGGGTCACTCAGGGGTCACCCAGGGTGGGGGAGGGGTCACTGCTCCTGGGGGAGGGGCACAGGGGTCAGTGAGGGGTCAGGGGTCAGTCAGGGGTCACTCAGGGTGGGGGAGGGGTCAATGGAAGGGTCAGTCAGGGTGGGGGAGGGGCACAAAGGGGGGGAGGGGTCAGTGGGGTCACTCAGGGGTCAATCAGAGTGGGGGAGGGGCAGAGGGGTCAGGGGGGTGGGGGAGGGGTCCCAGTCCCTGTTCCCACTCCCATACTGGTTTATACTGGTTCATACTGGTTTATACTGGTTTATTCTGGTTTGCCCCAGTTTATCCCAGGTTATACTGGTTTATCTTGATCCATACTGGTTTATACTGGTTTATCCCAATTTATACTGGTTTATACTGGTTTGATGGATTTCTATGGGTTTTTTTGGGTTTATACCGGTCCATACTGGTTTATACTGGTCCATACTGGTCCATACTGGTTTATACTGGTTTATACTGGTTTATACTGGTTTGATGGATTTCTATGGGGATTTTTGGGTCCATACTGGTTTAAACTGGTCCGTACTGGTCCATACTGGTTTATACTGGTCTATACTGGTTTGATGGATTTCTATGGGGATTTTTGGGTCCATACTGGTCCATACTGGTTTCTATGGATTTCTATGGATTTTTTTTGGCCCATACTGGTCCATACTGGTCCATACTGGTTTATACTGGTCCATACTGGTCCATACTGGTTTCTATGGATTTCTATGGATTTCTATGGGTTTTTTTCAGTCCATACTGGTCCATACTGGTTTATACTGGTTTCTATGGATTTCTATAGGGTTTTTTAGGTTTAAACTGGTCCATACTGGTCCATACTGGTTTATACTGGTTTCTATGGATTTCAATGGGGTTTTTTGGGCCCATACTGGTTTAAACTGGTCCGTACTGGTCCATACTGGTTTGATGGATTTCAATGGGGATTTTTGGGTTTAAACTGGTTTGAACTGGTCCATACTGGTTTATACTGGTTTGATGGATTTCTATGGGGATCTTTGGGTCCATACTGGTTTTAACTGGTCCATACTGGTTTAAACTGGTCCATACTGGTTTATACTGGTTTATCCCAATTTATACTGGTTTATACTGGTTTGATGGATTTCTATGGGGATTTTTGGGTTTATACTGGTTTAAACTGGTCCATACTGGTCCATACTGGTCTATACTGGTTTATACTGGTTTATACTGGTTTCCATGGATTTTTATGGGGATTTTTGGGTTTAAACTGGTTTGAACTGGTCCATACTGGTTTATACTGGTCTGTACTGGTTTCTATGGATTTCTATGGATTTCTATGGGGTTTTTTGGTTTATACTGGTTTAAACTGGTCCATACTGGTCTATACTGGTCCATACTGGTCCATACTGGTCCATACTGGTTTATACTGGTTTCCATGGATTTCTATGGGTTTTTTTGGCCCCATACTGGTTTAAACTGGTTTATACTGGTCCATACTGGTTTATACTGGTTTCTGTGGATTTCTATGGGGATTTTTGGGCCCATACTGGTTTATACTGGTCCATACTGGTTTCTATGGATTTCAATGGGGATTTTTGGGTTTAAACTGGTCCATACTGGTTTAAACTGGTTTAAACTGGTTTATACTGGTTTGATGGATTTCTATGGGGTTTTTTGGGTTTATACTGGTTTAAATTGGTTTATACTGGTCCATACTGGTTTCTATGGATTTCAATAGGGATTTTTGGGCCCATACTGGTTTATACTGGTTTATACTGGTTTGATGGATTTCTATGGGGATTTTTGGGTTTAAACTGGTTTAAACTGGTCCATACTGGTTTATACTGGTCCATACTGGTTTATATTGGTTTATACTGGTCCATACTGGTTTATACTGGTTTCCATGGATTTTTATGGGGATTTTTGGGTTTATACTGGTTTATACTGGTCCATACTGGTTTGATGGATTTCTATGGGGATTTTTGGGTTTATACTGGTTTAAACTGGTCCATACTGGTTTATACTGGTTTATACTGGTTTGATGGATTTCTATGGGGTTTTTTGGGTTTTTACTGGTTTAAACTGGTCCATACTGGTCCATACTGGTTTATACTGGTCCATACTGGTTTCTATGGATTTCTATGGATTTCTATGGGGATTTTTGGGCCCAAACTGGTCCATACTGGTTTATACTGGTTTCTATGGATTTCAATGGGTTTTTTTGGGTTTAAACTGGTTTATACTGGTCCATACTGGTCCGTACTGGTGACTCACCCCTGCAGGCAGTGCGCGGCCGTCAGGACCCACTCGGGGGACACGAGGGACACCCCACAGACGTGGGTCCCCCCCCGGCGCAGGGACCCCTGCCAGGGCCAGCGCCCCTCCCCCGCCTCCGAGCCCCCCACGGCGCGGGACAGCGGGGGGGGGTGGGGCAGGCCGCACTCTGCGGGAACAGCCGGGAGGCGGGTTGGGGGGGTTTGGGGGATTTGGGGGATTTGGGGGGATTATTGGGGGATTTAGGGGGGTTTGGGGGGATGTGGGGGGGTTTGGGGGGATTTGGGGGGATTTTGGGGGATTTTGGGGAATTTGGGGGGTTTGGGGGGGGTTTGGGGGGATTTGGGGGGATTTGGGGATATTTGCGTGGATTTGGGGGGATTCAGGGGGGATTTGGGGGATTTTGGGGGGGATTTGGGGAGATTTGGGGGAATTTGGGGGAATTTGGGGAATTTGGGGGGGTTTAGGGGGGATTTTGGGGGATTTTGGGGGGATTTGGGGAATTTGGGGCAATTTTGGGAGATTTTAGGGAGATTCTGGGGGATTTTAGAAGATTTTGGGGGGATTTTGGGGGGATTTGGGGGGGGATTTTGGGGGGGATTTTGGGGGGGTTGGGGGGATTTCGGGAGGATTTGGGGGATTTTGGGGGGATTTTGGGGGGGTTGGGGGGATTTCGGGAGGATTTGGGGGATTTTGGGGGGATTTTGGGGGGATTTGGGGGGGATTTTGTGGGGGTTGGGGGATTTCGGGAGGATTTGGGGGATTTTGGGGGGATTTTGGAAGGGTTTGGGGGTGTTTTAGGGAGGTTCTGGGGGATTTCAAAAGATTTTGGGGGGATTTGGGGGATTTGGGGGGGATTTAGCGGGGGGTTGAGGGGAATTTGGGGGATTATTGGGGGGATTTTGGGGGGTTTTGGGGGAGTTATTCGGGGTTTTGGGGGATTTTGGGGGGATTTTGGGGGGATTTGGGGGGGATTTGAAGGGGTTGGGGCAGATATGGGGGATTTTGGGGTGTTTTGGGTGATTATTGGGGGATTATTGGGGGGGTTTGGGGGGATTTTGGGGTGTTTTGGGGGATTTGAGGGGGATTTAGCGGGGGGTTGAGGGGATTTGGGGCAGTTTTGGGTGATTATTTAGGGGATTTGGGGGGGATTTTAGGGGTTTTGGGGGGATTTTAGGGAGATTCTGGGGGATTTTGGGAGGATTTGGGGGGATTTGGGGGGAATTTGGGGGAATTTTGGGGGATTTGAGGGGATTTTGGGGGATTTTGGGGAGATTTGGGGGATTTTGGGGGATTTGGGGGGATTTTGGGGGGTTTTGGGGTGTTTTGGGTGATTACTTGGGGGGATTTGGGGGGAATTTGGGGGGGTTGGGGGGATTTCGGGAGGATTTGGGGGATTTGGGGAGATTTTGGGAGGATTTGGGGGATTTTGGGAGGATTTGGGGGGGTTTGGTGGGATTTTTGGAAGATTTGGGGGGATTTTGGGGAGATTTGAGGGATTTTGGTGGAATTTGGGAGGATTTGGGGGGATTTTGGGGAGATTTGGGGGAAATTCGGGGGATTTTGGGAGGGATTTGGGGGATTTTGGGATATTTGCGTGGATTTGGGGGGATTTAGGGGGGATTTAGGGGGATTATTGGGGGCATTTTGGGGGATTTTGGGGGATTTTGGGACATTCTGGGGGGGGTTTGGGGGGATTTTGGGGAGATTTTGGGGGATTTTGGGACATTCGGGGCCCTCACCGCGCTCCGTCTCCGTGAGTTCCCGGGACCCATCTGGGGGGGAAAGGGGGAGGGGGGTCAGGGGGGTCTGAACCCCAAAAAATGCAAAAAAACCCCAAAATCCACACGAAAAGACCCAAAAATCCACCCAAAACCCCCACAAAAACCCAAAAAATACAAAAGACCCACCAGAAACCCTCCAAAATCCACCCAAAAACCCCAAAATACCCCAAATCCACACCAAAAAAACTCCAAAATCTGCCCAAAAAACCCCTAAAAAACAATCAAAAAACCCCAACCCCAAAATCTCCCCCAAAAAAATTTTAAAAAGCCCAACAAAACTCCCAAAATTCATCCAAAGAGGGAGAAAATCCCAAATTTCCACCTGGAACACCCCAAAATTCCATCCAAAATCCAAATTTTCCACCCAAAATCCAAAAATTCCATTCAAAATTCCCAAAATTCCAGCCAGGAACCCCAAAAATCCCCAAATTCCCACCCCAAACCCCAAAATTACCTCCAAAATCCCTCCAAAAATCCAAATTTTCCACTGAAAATCCCCCAAATTCCACCCAAAACCCCCAAAATTCCACCTCAAACCCCAAAATTCCTCCCAAAACCCCCAAATTCCCAACCGGGGTCCCCAAAAATCCCAAAAGTTCCACCTCAAACCCCAAAATTCCCCTCAAAACTCCCAAAAATTCCCCAAATTCCCACCCCAAACCCCAAAATCCGCCCCCAAAAGCCCCAAAATTCACCCCAAACCCCCAAAACTCCCCCCAAAACCCCCAAAATTCCCCCAAAACCCCCAAATTCCTACACGGGCAAACCCCAAAACCCCCAAAATTCTCCCCCCAAACCCCCAAATCCTTTTCCAAAATTCCCACCCCCAAACCCCAAATTCCCCCTCCCCCCCCAAACCCCCGAAAAACCCCCAAAAACCCCCAAAAAACCCCCCAAAAAAACCCAAAAAAACCCCAAAACCCCCCAAAAAACCCTAAAAAAACCCCCCAAAAACCCCCCAAAAACCCCAAAAAACCCCCAAAACCCCCCCCAAAAAACCCTAAACCCCCCCCAAAACCCCCAAACCTCCCAAAAACCCCAATAAAACCCCCCCAAAAAAACCCCAAACCCCAAAAAACTCCAAAAAAACCCAAAAAAACCCCAAAAAGACCCCAAAAAACCCCAAAACCCCCCAAAACACCCCAAAAAAACCCCAACCCCCCAAAAAACCCCCAAAACCCACCAAAACCCCCCCAAAAACCCCCAAAAAAACCCAAAAAACCCCAAAAACCCCAATAAAAACCCCAAAACCCCCCAAACCCCCCCCAAAAAAACCCTAAATCCCCCCAAAACCCCCAAACCCCCCAAAAAGCCCGCAAAAAAACCCCAAAACCCCAAAACACCCCAAAACCCACCCAAAAAAACCCCAAAACCCCCAAAAAACCCCCAAAACCCCAATAAATACCCCAAAAAAACCTCAAAAAACCCCCAAAAAAACCCCAATAAAACCCCAAAATCCCCCCAAACCCCCAAAAAAAAACCCCCAAACCCCCAAAAACCCCCCCAATAAAACCCCAAAAACCCCCCAAACCCCCAAAAAAACTCCCAAAAAACCCAAAAAACCCCCAAAAAGCCCTAAAAAAACCCCCAAACCCCCCCCAAAAAAACCTTAAACCCCGCCAAAACCCCCAAATCCCCAAAAACCCCCAAAAAAACCCCCAAACCCCCCCAAAAAAACCCCCCAAAACCCCCAAAAACCCCAACCCCCCCCAAAAAAAAACCCCAAAAAACCCCCAAAAACCCCCAAAAACCCCAAAACCCCCCAAAAAACCCCGAAAAAAAACCCCAATAAAAACCCTAACCCCCCCCCAAAACCCCCAAACCCCAAATTTCCCCTCCCCCCCCAAACCCCCCAAAACCCCCAAAAAACCCCAAAACCCCCCCAAAACCCCCCCAAAACCCCCCAAAAAACCCCAATAAAACCCCAAAAACCCCAATAAAAACCCCAATAAAAACCCCAATAAAAACCCCAAAAATCCCCCAAAAAACCCCCCAAAACCCCCAAAAAAGCCCCCAAAAAAACCCCCCAAAACCCCCAAAAAAACCCCCAAAAAACCCAATACCCCCCCAAAAAAACCCAAAAAACCCCCAAAGAAACCCCCAAAACCCCCCAAAAACCCCCAAAAAACCCCAATAAATCCCTTCCTACGGGTGGGGGAGGGGCGGGGGGGGGGATCCCCCCGATATTTATTTTTTGGGGGGGGGTTGTACCTGCGGGGGGGTCCCCGGGCGTGACGTCACAGGCGAGGGCGGCCAGCAGCAGGAGGGGGAGGGGCAGCAGCGGCCGCGGGGTCCCCATGGCGCCGCCGCCCCTCCCCCACCCCGCGCTGCCCCTTTAAAACCGCGCGGGGGGTGGGGGAGGGGCGGGGAGGGGAGGGGTGGGGGAGGGGCCGCCCCCCCCCCCCGACGCCGTTTGACGGGTCCGCCCGAGCCGCGGGGCAGGGGCGGGGCGCGCCCCTCCCCCACCCCCGCCCCGCCCCCGCCATTCCCGGGATTGGGGTTGGGGTGGGGGAGGGGAAAAGGGAAAATTTGGATCGGAAATTCGGGGGTTTTCAGCCGAAATTCTGCTTGAAATATGGATTTTCCATCTGAAATCTGAATTTTCCATCAAAAATCCGAATTTTCCACCAAAATTCCGCTCGAAATCCAAAATTTCCCACCAAAATCCGAATTTTCCATCCAATTTTGACTCAAAATCTGAATTTTCCACACAAATTCCAATCAAAATCCAAACTTTCCACCCGAAATCTGAATTTTCCGCTCAAATTCAACTCGAAATCCAAATTTTCCACCAAAAATCCAAATTTTCCACCTAAATTCCACCCGAAATCTGAATTTTCCACCCCAAATTCCACTAGAAATCCAAATTTTCCTCCAAAAATCCAAATTTTTCACCTAAATTCGGCTCGAAATCCAAATTTTTCATCCGAAATCTGAATTTTCCACCCCAAATTCCAATAGAAATCCAAATTTTCCACCAAATTTTCACTCAAAATCTGAATTTTCCATCCAAAATTGGAATTTTCCACCCCAAATCCCCAAATTCCGCTCGAAATCCAAAATTTCCACCTGAAATCCGAATTTTCCACCCCAAATTCCATTTAAAATCTGAATTTTTCACCGAAATCCGAATTTTCCACTCAAAATCTGAATTTTCCACCCAATTTTCACTCAGAATCCAAATTTTCCACCTTAAATTCCAATCAAAATCCAAAATTTTCCACCCCCAATTACACTCAAAATCTGAATTTTCCACCCCAAATTCCAATAAAAATCCGAATTTTCCATCCAAAATTGGAATTTCCACCCCAAATCCCCAAATTCCGCTCGAAATCCAAATTTTCCACCCGAAATCCGAATTTTCCACCCGAAATCCGAATTTTCCACCAAAAATCCAAATTTTCCACCTAAATTCCATTCGAAATCCAAATTTTCCGTCCAAAATTCGAATTTTTCACCCGATTTTCACTCAAAATCCAAAATTTTCCACCAAAATTCCACTCAAAATCCAAATTTTCCCACCCCAAATCCCCCAAAATTCCACTCAAAATCCAAATTTTCCACCCAATTTTCACTCAAATCAGAATTTTCCACTGCCAATTCCACTCAAAATCCAAATTTTCCACCCAAAATTCCAACCAAAAATCCAAATTTTCCACTAAAAAATCCAAATTTTCCGCCCAAAATATGAATTCCGCTTGTAATCCAAATTTTCCACCCCAAATTCCACTCAAAATCCAAAATTTTCCACCAAAAGTCCGAATTTTCCACCTAATTTCCGCTCGAAATCCAAATTTTCCGTCCAAAATTCGAATTTTTCACCCGAGTTTCACTCAAAATCCAAAATTTCCACCCAAATTTCCAATAAAAATCCAGATTTTCCACACGAAATCTGAATTTTCCACCCAAGATCCGAATTTTCCACATAAATTCCGCTCGAAATCCGAATTTTCCACCCAAATCCAGAATTTCCACCCGAATTTACTCAAAATCTGAATTTTCCACCCAAATTCCAATCAAAATCCAGATTTTCCACCCAAAATCCAAAATTTCCCCCCAATTTTCACTCGAAATCCGAATTTTCCACATGAAATCCAAATTTTTCAACCCAAATCCCCCAAAATTCCACTCAAAAATCCAAATTTCCCACCCCAAATTCCAATCAAAATCCAGATTTTCCACCCAATTTTCACTCAAAATCCAAATTTTCTACCCAAAATCCAAAATTTCCACCCAATTTTTTCTCAAAATCCGAATTTTCCACCCGAAATCTGAATTTTCCACCTCAATTTTCACTCAAAATCCAAATTTCCCACCCAAATTCCACTCAAAATCCAAAATTTCCACCCGAAATCCAAATTTCCCACCCAATTGTCACTCAAAATCCAAATTTTCACCCCAAAATCAAAATTATCCACCCAAAATCCAAATTTTCCACCTCAAATCCCCAAATTCCACCCGAAATCAGAATTTTCCACCCAATTTTCACTTAAAATCCGAATTTTCTGCCCAGAATTCCAACCAAAATCCAAATTTTCCACCCAATTTTCACTCAAAATCTGAACTTTCCACCCAAAATATCAATTTTCCACCTAAATTCCACTCAAAATCCCAATTTTCCCACCAAATTCCACTCAAAACCCAAATTTTCCACCCAAATTCCACCCGAAATCCAAAATTTCCACTCAAAATCCCAATTTTCCAACCGAAATCCTCAAAAGCTCCGAATTCCACCCAAAATTCCACATAAAATCTCCCAAAAATCCGAATTTTCCACCCAAAAATCCCTAAAAAATTCTGCCCAAAATCTGAATTTTCTACCCAAAGTTCCATAGAAAATCCGAATTTTCCACCCAGAATCCCAAAATTCCACTCAAAATTCCCAAATTCCGCGAGAAATCCAAATTTTCTGCCGAAATTCCACCCAAAATTCCCAAAATTCCGCCCAAAATTCCCAAATTTTCCCCCAAATTTGGCCCCGTTTTTCCCTTCTCAAAATGGCGGCTCCGCCTCCCCCACACCGCAGCCGTGACCTTCCTAAGATGGCGGCGCTCTCGCGAGATTTGGGCCGCGCTTTCCCTTCCCCGCCGCGGGGGCCGCCGGGATCGCGGCGGACCCGGAGCCGGCGGAGCGGCCGCCATGGTGAGACGCGGGCGGGAGGCGGCGGCGGCGGCGGCTCCGCGGCGCTTTTGGGGCCGTTCCGGAGCTTTTGGCCGCTTTGGGAAACCCCCGGGATTGGGGCTGGGGTGGGAAATCCCCGGGGTTTGCACCGAAATGCCGAAATTTCGCCTCAAAACCGTCCCACCCCCCCCCATTACCAACCCCCACATAACGCCATCAGCGCGCGCTGCCCCCGCGGAGGCCACGCCCCCTCGCGGAGGCCACGCCCACTTTTCCACCCATCGCGGAGGCCACGCCCCTTCATAGGAGGCCACGCCCACATCCCGGCACAGGCCATGCCCCTTTATGGACCAAAAATTGACCAAAAATGGACAAAAAATGACCCAAAAATGACCCAAAAGTGGACAAAAAATGACCCAAAAATGGCCAAAAAATGGCCCAAAAATGACCCAAAAGTGGACAAAAAATGACCCAGAAATGGACAAAAAATGACCCCAAAAGAGACAAAAAATGACCCAAAAATCGACAAAAAATGGCCCAAAAATAGACAAAAAAAGGCCCAAAAATAGACAAAAAAATGACCCAGAAATGGACAAAAAAATGACCCACAAATAGACAAAGAATGGCCCAAAAATGGACAAAAAATGACCCAAACATGAACGAAGAATGACCCAAAAATGAACCCAAAAATAGACAAAAAAAGACCCCAAAATTGACAAAAAAACTACCCAAAAATGACCCAGAAATGGATAAAAAATGACCCAAAAATGACCCACAAATAGACAAAAAATGCCCCAAAAATAGACAAAAAAAGTACCCAAAAATGGACAAAAAAATGACACAAAAACAAACAAAAAATGATCCAAAAATGACCCAAAAATGAACCCAAAATGGTCCAAAAATGGACCAAAATGGTCCAAAAAATGGACTAAAAATGACCAAAAAATGGAACCCCAAATGGCACAAAAATGGCAGAAAAATGGAACTCAAAATGGACCAAAAATGGACAAAAAATGATCCAAAAATGGACCAAAAATGACCCAAAATGGACCGAAAAAGGGACCAAAAAATGAACCCAAAAATGACCCAAAATGCCCCAAAATGGATCCCTTGGACTGAATTTCCTCTGGCCACGCCCCTTTATCCCAATTAAACCATTGCTTTTTATGCAAATGAGCCTCAATTCCTAATTACCGCACCCCTGTCACCTAATTATTCTTTTGATGACACCTTTTATTAATTAGCCACGCCCATAAGAGGCAAGCTCCGCCCATTTATGTGGTGACCACGCCCATTTTCTATTAGCCACGCCCCCAAACTCAATATAAGACCTTCCAAAACCCCTAAAAATGGCTGGAAAAGCCCCAAAAATCCCGAATTTTCGGTGGCCAACCCCAATTTTGGTGGCCCCGGCCCCGATTTCGGTGTCCCCGGGCCGGTCTCACCCTCCCCTCCCCCCCAGGACGTGTTCCTGATGATCCGGCGGCACAAAACGACGATTTTCACCGAGGCCAAGGAGTCGTCGACGGTTCTGGAGCTGAAGCGAATCGTGGCGGGAATCCTGCACCGCCCGCCCCACGAGCAGCGCCTCTACAAGGTGGGAACAGGGGGATTTGGGGGGAATTTGGGGGTTTTTGGGGATTTTTAAAAAAAAATTTATTTTAGTTTTTTGGGGATTTATTTGGGATTTTTTAAAAAATTTTTTTTTAATTTTTTGGGGATTTTTTCGGGATTTTTTTAGGATTTATTTTGGATTTTTTGGGGATTTTTTTGGGTTTTTTTTAGGATTTATTTTGGATTTTTTGGGGATTTTTTTAGGATTTTTTTAGGATTTTTTTAGGATTTATTTGGATTTTTTGGGGGATTTTTTGGGACTTTTTTGGGGTTTTTGGAGGATTTACTTGGGATTTTTTAAGGATTTATTTCGGATTTATTTGGGAATTTTTTTAGGGGTTTATTTGGGATTTATTTCGGATTTTTTTGGGATTTTTTTGGAATTTTTGGGGATTTTTTGAGGATTTTTTCAGGGATTTATTTTATTTTATTTTTGGGGATTTTTTGGGGGAATTTTAGGGGTTTTTTAGGGATTTTTTGGGGTTTATTTGGGATTTTTTTGGGTTTTTTGTGGAATTTTTTGGGGATTTTTTTGGGGGTTTATTTGGGATTTTTTGGGGATTTTTTTTTTGATTTTTTGAGGATTTCTTTGGGATTTATTTGGGATTTTTTTGGGATTTATTTATGATTTATTTGGGATTTTTTAGGTGTTTTTTGGGGATTTTTAAAAAATTTTTTTTTATGTTTTGGGGATTTTTTTGGGGTTTATTTGAGGTTTTTTTTGGGGGTTTACTGGGGGTTTTTTGAGGATTTTTTTGGGGATTTTTTTTTTTTGGGGGGGATTTTTTTGGGAATTGTTGGGCATTTTTTTAGGATTATTTTTGGGTTTTTGGGGGTTTATTTAGGATTTTTATTATTACTATTATTACTATTATTACTATTATTACTATTATTACTATTATGGGGAGGATTTTTTTAGGATTTTTTTTGGGTTTTTTTGGGATTTTTTGGTGGGGTTTTGGGGGGAATTTCGGGATATTTCGGGGACATTTTGGGATAATTTCAGGATAACTTTGGGATAATTTCAGGACCATTTCAGGGATATTTTGGGATAATTTCAGGACCATTTTGGGAGAATTTCCGGAACATTTCGGGATAATTTTGGGATAATTTCGGGACCATTTTGGGGTAATTTCAGGATAATTTTGAGGATATTTTGGGAACATTTTAGGATAATTTCAGGATAATTTTGGGGTGCTTTCGGGATAATTTTGGGGTAATTTCAGGATAATTTTGGGATAATTTCAGGACCATTTTGGGATAATTTCAGGACCATTTTTGGGATAATTTCAAGATAATTTTGGGGTAATTTTAGGATAATTTTGGGATAATTTTGGGGATATTTTGGGATAATTTCAGTATGATTTTGGGATAATTTCAGGATAATTTTGGGATCCTTTCAGGATAATTTTGGGATAATTTCGGTACCATTTTGGGGATATTTTGGGATAATTTCAGGGTAATTTTGGGATAATTTTTGGACCATTTTGGGATAATTTCACGATAATTTCAGGGTAATTTTAGGATAATTTTGGGATAATTTCAGGATAATTTCGGGATAATTTCAGGATAATTTTGGGGTGATTTCAGGATAATTTTGGGATAATTTCAGGAACATTTCGGGGTGCTTTTGGGATAATTTCGGGGTGATTTCAGGATAATTTTGGGGTGCTTTCAGGATAATTTTGGGGTATTTTCAGGACTATTTTGGGATAATTTCAGGATAATTTTGGGATAATTTCAGGATAATTTTGGGGTGATTTCAGGATAATTTCAGGATAATTTTGGGATAATTTCGGGAACATTTTGGGGTAATTTCAGGATAATTTTGAGGATATTTTGGGAACATTTTAGGATAATTTCAGTATAATTTTGGGGTGCTTTCGGGATAATTTTGGGATAATTCTGGGATAATTTCAGGGTGATTTTGGGATAATTTTGGGATAATTTCAGGATAATTTTGGGGTAATTTCAGGATAATTTTGGGGTAATTTCAGGATAATTTCAGGTGCTTTCAGGATAATTTTGGGGTGCTTTTAGGATAATTTCAGGATAATTTCAGGATAATTTTGGAGTAATTTCAGGATAATTTTGGGATAATTTTGGGGTGCTTTCACAGGACCATTTTGGGATAGTTTCAGAATAATTTCGGGGTGCTTTTGGGATAATTTTGGGGTGCTTTCAGGATAATTTTGGGGTGCTTTCAGGATGATTTCAGGATAATTTCAGGATAATTTCGGGGTGCTTTCGGGATAATTTTGAGATAATTTCAGGACAATTTTGGGGATATTTTGGGAACATTTTAGGATAATTTCGGGGTGCTTTTGGGATAATTTCAGGATAATTTTGGGGTGCTTTCGGGATAATTTCGGGGTAATTTCAGGATAATTTCGGGGTGTTTTCCCCCCCCCCAGGATGACCAGCTGCTGGAGGACTCGAAGACTTTGGGCGACTGCGGCTTCACCAGCCAGACGGCGCGGCCGCAGGCCCCGGCCACCGTGGGGCTGGCGCTGCGCTGCGGGGGTCAGCCTTTGGGGGGGATTTTGGGGGGTTTGGGGGGTCCTGGAGGGGTTTTGGGGGGATTTTGGGGGTCCTGGGGGGGGTTTGGGGGGGATTTGAGGGGATTTTGGGGGAATTTTGGGGGTCATGGTGGAGAATCTGGGAGGTCCTGGGGGAGATTTTGGGAATTTTTGAGCGTCTTTTAGGGGATTTTGGGGTGTTTGGGGGAGTTTGGGGGGAATTTTGGGGGGTCCTTGGGGGGATTTTGGGGAGTTTTGGGGGTCCTGGGGGGATTTTGGGGTGACCTGGGCAAGAGTTTAGGAATTTTTGGGGGACCCTGGGGGGATTTGGGGGCGTCTGCAGGGGTTTGGGGGGGATTTCAGGGGGTTTGGGGGGGATTTGGGGGGGATTTTGGGGGTCCTTGGAGAGGTTTAGGGGGGATTTGGGGATTTTGGGGGTCCTGGAGGGGTTTGGGGGGATTTTAGGGGGTCCCGGGGGGCTTTTGGGGGTTCTGGGGGGATTTTCGGGGGGGAATTTGGGGATCCTGGGGGGGGATTTTGGGAGGTCCTGGGGGGGATTTGGGGAATTTTGGGGGTCCTGGGCAAGATTTTTGGGATTTTAGGGGGTTTGGGGGTCCTTGGGGGAGATTTTGGGATTTTTTTGGGGATTTTTTTTTCAGATTTTTTTTTTGTGTTGAATTTTGGAATTTTTGGGTTTCCCGTTTATAATTTTAACCCTTTCCCCCCCGAGCAGAGGAATCCTTCGAGGGGCTGCTGAGAGAATCGGGCTGAGATTTCGGGATTTTTTTGGGGATTTTTTTGGGATTTTTTTTTTGGGTTGGATTTTTTGGGGTCCCTGGGTGGGATTTTTGGGATTCTTGGGTTGGATTTTTTGGGGATTTTTTAGGTTTTTGGGGTTCCTGGGTTGGATTTTTTGGGGATTTTTTTGGGTTGGATTTTATGGATTTTTGCGGTTTCTGGGTTGGATTTTGGGGATTTTTTGGGGATTTTTTTTGGGATTTTTTGGGAATTTTTTTTTCAGATTTTTTTTTTTGTGTTGAATTTTGGGATTTTTTGGTTTCCCTGAATTTAATTTTAACCCTTTCCTCCCCAAACAGAGGAATCCTTCGAGGGGCTGCGCATCGAGCCCTTCTCCAGCCCCCCGGAGCTGCCGGACGTGATGAAGCCTCAGGACTCCACCGGCGCCGCCACCGACCCCCCCCTGCCCTGAGGGGCCAATTTTGGGCTCAATTCCCCCGATTTTGGGGCTGGGGGGAGGGGCGGGGAGGGGGAGAAAGAAAATAATAAAAAAACAAAAAAAAAACCCCAAAAAAATCCCCCCAAAAAACCCCAAAAAATCTAAATAAAAACCCCAAAAAACCCCAAAAAAACGAAATAAAAAACCCAAAAAACCCCAAAAAATCGAAATAAAAACCCCAAAAAAACCCAAAAAAATCCCCAAAAAAACCTCCAAAAAACCCCAAAAAATCGAAATAAAAAACCCAAAAACCCCCAAAAAATCGAAATAAAACCCCTAAAAACACCTGGGGGAGCTCAGAGTGAATTTTGGGGGAGTCGGAGGGAGAAATTTGGGGATTTTGAGGGTTCTGAGGGAATTTTGGAGGAAAATTTGGGAATTTTGGGGCTTTTGGAAATTTTGGGGGGTCATAAGTGAATTTTGGGGGTTCTGAGAGAATTTTGGGGGGGGAAATTTGGGAATTCTGGGGGGTCCCGAGGGGATTTTGGAAATTTTGGGGGGGAAATTTGGGGATTTTCGGGGGGAAATTTGGGGATTCTGGAAATTTTGGGGGGTCCTGAGGGAATTTTGGGGAGGAAATTTGGGGATTTTGGGGTTTTTGGAAATTTTAGGGGGTTCTGAGGGAATTTCGGGGGGGGAAATTTGGGGATTTTGGGGGTTCTGAGGGAATTTTGGGGTTTTTGGAATTTTTAAGGAGTTCTGAGGGAATTTTGGGGGGGAAATTTGGGAATTTTGGGGAATTTTGAAATTTTGGGGGATCCCGAGAGAATTTTTGAGGGGAAATTTGGGGATTTTGGGGTTTTTGGAAATTTAGGGGTTTCTGAGGAAATTTTGGGTTGGAAATTCGGGAATTTTGGGGGATCCTGAGGGAATTTTGGGGGTAAATTTGGGAAATTTCCGGGAGAATTTCGGGAGGAATTTTTGGCTCTTTGGGGTCCCCTCCCTCCCCCGCCCCTCCCCCCTCATTACCCTAACCCCGCCCCCACCACAGGCCCCGCCCCCACGCACAGACCACGCCCATTTTCGTTTTTTGGGTCGTTTTAATGTAAAACAGGAACAGAAACAAAAAAGGGGCGGAGCCCGAGAGGGAAAATGGGCGGAGCTTAAGAAAAGGGGGCGGAGTCTGGAAAAGGGGCGGGGCTAAACAAGGAGAGGGGGCGGGGCTAAAGCGAGGGCGTGGTCAGGAGAAACGGGCGGGGATTGGCTGAGGGGAAAGGGGCGTGGCTTGCGGTAAAAGGGGCGGGGCTAAAGGAAAAGGGGCGGGGTTTGAAGTCGGGGGCGGAGCTTCGGGGGGGCGGAGCTGCAAGAGAAGAAATGGGTGAGGGGGCGGGGCTTAGGGGGGTGGGGGAGGGGCGACCCCGATTTTTGGGGGGTCCCGGAGTTGATTTTTTTGGGGGGGCCCCTCCCCCACACGTACCAGAGGCCTCCTGGAGCGGCCGCGCCGGCGTGGGGGGAGGGGCGACCCCGCCGTGACCCCCCGGTGACCCCGCAGGGACCTGAGGAGTGACCCCGGCACCGCCCCCGCGGTCACCCCAAATTCGGGACCCCCGAATTCACCCATCCCCCTCCCCCACCCCCCCATAGACCCAAAATCCCAAAAATTCCACCCAAAATCCCCCTCCCCCACCCCCACCGAAAATGGGCGTTTCCAGCACGAAGGCGACCCCAGATCGGGAATTTTCACCCCAAAATTCGGGATTTTTTAGCCCAAAATCCACCCCAAAACCGGCCAAGGTCACCCCAAAATCCACCCGGAAATGGGAATTTTTTTAACCCCGAAATTGGGAATTTTCGCCCCAAATTCCACCCCAAAACCTGGGTAGGTTCACCCCGAAACTCCTCCCCGAAATTGGGAATTTTCGACCCAAAATCCACCCCCAAACTGGGAAAAGTCACCCCAAAATCCACCCCGAAATTGGGAATTTTCACGCCAAACTCCGCCCCAAAATAGGGAATTTTTAACCCAAAATCCACCCCAAAAGTGGGAATTTTCACCCCAAAATCCACCCCAAAACTGGGAATTTTCACCCCAAAACTGGGAATTTTCACCCCAAAATTCACCCAAAAATTCACTATTTTCACCCCAAAACCCACCCCAAATCCCAACCCCAAATTTCCACATTTTCACCCCGAAAAGGACATTTTTGACCCAAAAAATGACATTTTTTACCCCAAAATCCGCCCTCAGAGCGGGCGTTTCCATCCCAAAATCCACCTGCAACCTGAGCGTTTTCACCCTAAAAACAACCCCCAAACCGGCCGTTTTCACCCCAAATTGTGCCCTAAAATCCGCCCCAAAGTTGGTGTTTTTCACCCCAAAATCCTCCCCCAAACTGGGCATTTTCATCCCAAAAACCAACCCAGAAACTGGGAATTTTCACCCCAAAATCCACCCCCAAACTGGGAATTTTCACACCAAAATCCACCCCCAAAACTGGGAATTTTCAACCCAAAAACCACCCAAAATTGGGAATTTTAAACCCCAAATTGTGCCCCAAAATCCACCCCAAAATCGGCGTTTTTCACCCCAAAATCCACCCCCAAATCGGCCGTTTTCACCCCAAAATCCACCCCGAAATTGGCTGTTTTCACCCCAAAATCCACCCCCAAATGGGGCCTTTCCAGCCCAAATTGTGCCCCGAAATTCACTCCCAAAACTGGTGCTTTTCACCCCAAAATCCACCCCCAAACCGGCCGTTTTCAGTCCAAAATCGGGCCCAAAATGGGCAATTTTCACCCCAAAATCAGTGTTTTTTACCCCAAAATCCTCCACTCAACCGGACATTTTTACCCCAAATTCCACCCCAAAATCCACCCCCAAAATTGGCCGTTTTCACCCCAAAATGTGCAATTTTCACCCCAAAATCGGTGTTTTTCACCCCAGTATCAACCCCAAAATGGGCCATTTTCACCCCAAAATCCACCACAAAATAGACAATTTTCACTCTAAAATCCACCCCCAAAATCGGCCATTTTCACCCCAAAATCCACCCCCAAAATTGGCCGTTTTCACCCCAAATTGCATCCCAAAATCAGGAAATTTTCACCCCAAAATAAACAATTTTCACCCCAAAATCCGCCCCAAAATCAGCAATTTTCATCCTAAAATCCACCCAAAATCAGCAATTTTCACCCCAAAATCGGAGTTTTTCACCCCAAAATCCACCACTCAACCGGACATTTTTACCCCAAATTCCACCCCAAAATTGGCCATTTTAACCCAAAATCCGCCCAAAATCGGCCATTTTTACCCCAAAATGGGCGATTTTTACCCCAAACTCCACCCCAAAATTGGCCGTTTTCACCCCCAAATAGACGATTTTCATCCCAAAATCCACCCCAAAATGGGCAATTTTTACGCCAAAATCCACCACAAAATAGAGAATTTTTCACCCCAAAATGCATCCCAAAATCAGCCATTTTCACCCCAAAACCACCCCAAAATTCCAAATTTTAACCCCCAAAATCCACCCTAAAAATGGCAATTTTTACCCCAAAAATGCCAATTTTTTACCCCAAAAATGGCAATTTTTACCCTAAAACTGGGAATTTTCTCCCCAAATCCCACCCCGAAATTCCAAAATCCAACCCAAAAATTCACCCTGAAGAAATTTCAAATTTTAACCCCAAAAATGGCAATTTTTACCCAAAAATGGGAATTTTAACTCTAAAAACGCCAAAATCCACAAAAAAAAAGGGAATTTTAAGTCTAAAAAAGTGGGAATTTTTACCCCGAAAATGGGAATTTTCACCCCAAACCCCACCTTAAAATCCACCCCAAAAAAGGCAATTTCCACCCCAAACCTGAGAATTTCGTCATTCAAATCCATCCCAAAACTTCAAATTTTAACTTCAAAATTCCAAAATTCCAAACTTTTAACCCCAAAATTCCGAATTCCGACCCCAAAACCCTCCCCAAAAATGTGAATTTTTAACCCCGAAATCCGCCCCGAATTCCGACTTTTACCCCCAAAAAAATTCCAAATTCCAACCCCGAAGTCCACCATAAAATTCCAAAATTTAACCTCAAAATTCCCAATTTTAACCCCAAAATCCACCCCAAAAATGGGAATTTTCACCTTTAAAACCCACCCAAAAAATGGGAATTTTCACCTTAAAATCCACCCAAAAAATAGGAATTTTTACCCCAAAGTTCACCCCAAAAAATGGGAATTTCCACCTTAAAATCCACCCCAAAATTCCGATTTTTAACCCCAAAATTGCGATTTTTCAGCCCAAAATTCCGAATTCCCGCCCCTTGGCCCCGCCCCTTTCCCAGGCCCCGCCCCCGTCTCTCACCTCCGCCAATCACGTGCAGGGAGGGAGGGGCTTAACCCGGAAGTGCCGGCGCTGACTCCACCTCCGTTGAGGGCGGGGCTTCAGCCATGGCCACGCCCCCCGCGAGGCTCCGCCCCCGCGGCTTTGGGGCTAAATCCCCCAAATTCGGGGCTAAAAAACCCCGATTTTCTGCTCAACCCCCAAATTTCGGGTCCGAAACCCCCAAATTTGGGAACAAACCCCCAAAACCTCCTTAAAATCCCCCAAATTTGGGCACAAACCCCCCAAAACCTCCTTAAAATCCCCCAATTTTGGGTCCAAACCCCCCAAAACCTTTTTAAAATCACCCAAATTTGATTAAGATTTATCAAAACCCCAAAACCTCCTCAAAATCCCCAAATTTGGGCCCAAACCCCCCAAAACATTTTTAAAATCACCCAAATTTCGGTCCAAGACCCCAAAACCTCCTTAAAATCCCCCAATTTTGGGTCCAAACCCCCCAAATTTGGGTCCAAAACCCCAAAACCTTTTAAAATCACCCAAATTTGATTAAGATTTTCCAAAACCGCCTTAAAATCCCCAAATTTGTGTCCAAAACCCCAAAACCTCCTTAAAATCCCCAAATTTGGGTCCAAAACCCCAAAACCTTTTTTAAAATCCCCCAAATTTGATTAAGATCTCCCAAAATCTCCTTAAAATTCCCCAAATTTGGGTCCAACCCCAAAAACCTCCTTAAAATCCCCCAATATTGGGTCTTAATTCCCTAATTTTGGGTCACAATCCTCCAAATTTGGGTCCAAACCTCAACATTTTCAGTCCAAAACCCCCAATTTTGGGTCCAACCCCCCAAACCTCTTTAGAATCCCCAAATTTGGGTCCCAACCCCCCAGTACATCCTTAAAAACCCCAAATTTAAGTAAAAACCTTCAAGATTTGGGTCAGAACCCCCAAATTCGGGTCTAAATGCCCAAAAACCTCCATAAAATCCCCCAAATTTAGGTCCAAACCTCCGAATTTTGGGTCCAACCCCCCTATTTTGGGTCCAAACCCTCCAAAATTGGGTCTAACCCCCCAAACCTCCTTAAAATCCCCCAAATTTGGGGCCAAACCCCCAAAATTTAGGTACAAACCTTAAAATTCCTCAAATTCCGGGTCAAATCCCCCCAGATTTGGGTCAGAACCTCCAAAACCTCCTCAAAATTCCCCAAATTTGGGTCAGAACCCCCAAAACCTCCTTAAAATTCCCCAAATTCCGGTCAGAACCTCCAAAATCTCCTTAAACTTCCCTAATTTTGGGTCAGAATCCTCCAAATCTCCTTAAAATCCCCCAAATTTGGGTCAGAAGCCCCAAAATCTCCTTAAAATTCCCTTAATTTGGGTCAGAACCTCCCGTATTTGGGTCAGAACCCCCGAAAATCTCCTCCAAACCTCAAATTTGGGTCAGAACCTCCTGGATTTGGGACAGAACCTCCAAAAATCTCCTTAAATTCCCTAATTTGGGTCAGAACCCCCCAAAATCTGCTCCAAACCCCAAATTAGGCTCAGAACCCCCCAAATCTCCTTAAAATTCCCCAATTTTGGGTCAGAACCTCCTGGATTTGGGACAGAACCCCCAAAATCTCCTTAAAATTCCCTAATTTTGGGTCAGAACCCCCATATTCTCCTCCAATCCCCAAATTTTGGGTCAGAATCTCCCGGATTTGGAACAGAACCCGCCAAACCTCCTTCAACCCCCAAATTTCGGTCAGAACCCCCAAAATCTCCTTAAAATTCCTTAATTTTGGGTCAGAACCTCCTGGATTTGGGACAGAACCTTCCAAATCTCCTTAAAATTCCCTAATTTTGGGTCAGAACCTCCTGGATTTGGGACAAAACCCCCCAAAACCTCCTTAAATTCCCCAACTTTGGGTCAGAACCCCCCAAATCTGGATCATAACCTCCCAAAATCTCCTCCAAACCCCAAATTTGGGTAAAAACCTCACGGATTTGGGACAGAACCCCCAGAAATCTCCTTAAAATTCCCCAAATTGGGTCAGAACCTCCTGGATTTGGGACAGAACCCCCCAAAATTTTAAAATTCCCTAAACTTGGGTCAGAACCCCCCAAATCTGGATCATAGCCTCCCGAATTTTGGGTCCAAAGCCCCCAAATTTGGGTCAGAACCTCCTGGATTTGGGACAGAACCCCCAAAACCTCCTTAAAATTCCCCAAAATTGGTTTAGAACCTCCAAATCTCCTCCAAACCCCCCAAAATCTCCTCCAGACCCCAAATTGGGTCAGAACCTCCTGAATTTTGGGAAAGAACCCCGAAAACCTCCTTCAAACCCCAAATTTGGGTCAGAACCCCCAAAATCTCCTTCAACCCTTAAATTTAGGTCAGAACCTCCAAAAATCTTCCTAAAATCCCCCAATTTTGGGTCAGAACCTCTTGGATTTGGGACAGAACCTTCAGAACTTCCTTAAAATTCCCCAAATTTGGGTCAGAACCCCCAAATTCTCTCAGCCCCCCCTCCCCCCTCACTGGGCGGGGCTGACCCAGTTCCCCCAACTCACCCCTCCCCCACTGCCCCCCCACCCCTCCTGCGTCCCCCCCTCCCCCCCCCCAGGCCGCCGTTCCCGCCGTTCCCGCCCCTCCCCCCGCCGCTGTTCCCGCCGCCCCTCCCCCCGCGCCGGCCCCGTACTGGTTCCCAGTTGCCGCCGCGTACTGGGCGGCGTCGGCGGCGCCGCTCCCGGCACTGGCGGCACTGGCGGCGGCGTTGGCGGCGGCGCCGGCGCCCGAGGCGGCGTACTGGGCGGCGCTGGCGGCGTACTGGGCGTACTGGGAGCCGTCGCCGGCGCCGTACTGGGAGCCGTCGCTGGCGCCGTACTGGGAGTACTGGGAGTACTGGGAGGCCAGCTGGGCGTACTGGTACTGGTACTGGGAGTACTGGGAGGAGGAGGCGGGGCTGTACTGGGAGGAGGCGGGGCTGTACTGGGAGGGGGAGGAGCCGTACTGGGAGTACTGGGAGGAGCTGGAGCCGTACTGGGCCATGCGGGCGGCCATGCTGGGCGTCATGGCGAAGGGGGAGGGGCTTCTGGGCGTGGCCCCGCCCCCCGACAGCGAAGCCCCGCCCCTTCCGTGATAACAACACCCGCGGTGGCCGCAGGGGCTGACGCGATTGGCTGCTGCTGAGGCCACGCCCACGTTGCCGTGGAAACGGTGCATGCAAGCCCCGCCCCCCAGGCGGGCGGAGCAGCCCAGCCCCGCCCCCAGGTTGCCGTGGAAACGGTGCAGGCAGGCCCCGCCCCCGCCCAGCCGAGGCCACGCCCCCCCGGCCACGCCCCCCCGCAGGAAGGGGGAGGAGGGGGAGCGCGGGCTCCACCCCCCGCGCGTGGGCGTGGCCAGGAAGGGCGTGGCCGCCCGCTGGAAGGAGGCGGAGCCTGGGCTGCGGGCGGCCAATAGGGGGAAGGGGCCTCCGCCACGCCCCGCCACGCCCCGCCCGGCGGCGGCCAATGAGAGCAGGGAGCCGGGGGGGCGGGGCGAGGGGCGCAGGCCACGCCCCCCAGCGGGCGTGAGTGACAGCAGCGAGCCGGGGGGGCGGGGCATGGCCGAGGCTCCGCCCACCGCCGCGGGTTTGAGTGACAGGAGGGGCGTGGCTTGGGTGGAAGTGGGCGTGGCTTGGGCAGAAGTGGGCGTGGCTGATGTGGTGGGCGTGGTTTGGGTGGAAGTGGGCGTGGTTTGGGTGGGCGTGGCTGTACAGGAGGGGGCGGGGACAGCAGAAGTGGGTGGGGCTTCGGAAAGGGGCGTGGCTTCGGTTTGGGGCGGGGCTTGGGGCGGGGCCTCGGAGGAGGAGGAGGAGGAGGAAGAAGAGGAAGAGGAGGAGGAAGAAGAGGAGGAGGAGGAAGAAGAGGAGGAAGAGGAGGAGGAAGAGGAGGATGAGGAGGAGCTGGAGGAGGAGGAGGAGGATGAGGAGGAGGAGGAGGAGGAGGAGGAGGAAGAGCGGCGCCGTTTGCGCCGGGGGACGGGCACGGTGGCACCGGTGGCGGTGGCGATGGCGGCGCCCTCGGGTGGGGCGGCACCCTCGGGTGGGGACGGGCCGGTGGCCGCGGTGGCCGCGGTGACGATGGCGGCGGCGGCGGTGTCACTCGGGGACCTGCGGGGAGAGAGGGGTCAGAGGGGGGAGGGGCTGGGGACACCTTGGGGACACTGGGGCAGGGGTGGGTGACACCCTGGGGACACTGGGGTGAGGTTTGGTGGCACCTTGGGGACACTGGGACATCCTCAGGGATGTGGCACAGGGGTTGGGGACACCTTGGGGACACCAGGAGAGGGGCTGGTGGCACCCTGGGGACACTGAGACCCAAATTACGGGACCCTTGGGGACACAGGGACACCCTCGAGGACACTGGGCAGGGGTTGGTGGCACCCTGGGGACACTGGGACCCAAATTAAGGGACCCTTGGGGACATCAGGACACCCTCAGGGACACTGGGACAGGGGTTGCTGGCACCTTGGGGACCTGGGATAGGGTTTGGTGGCACCTTGGGGACATTGTGACCCAACTTAAGGGACCCTTGGGGACACTGGGACACCCTCGGGGACACTGGTCAGGGGTGGGTGACACCTTGGGGACAAAGTGACCCAAATTAGGGGACCCTTGGGGACACTGGGACACCCTCAGGGACACTGGGACGAGGTTTGGTGGCACCTTGAGGACATTGGGACACCCTTGGGGACACTGGGCAGGGGTTGGTGGCACTTCGGGGACACTGGGACACCCCTGGGGACACTGGGATTAGGTTTGGTGGCACCTTGGGGACACTGGGACCCCAATTAAGGGACCCTTTGGGACACTGGGACACCCTCAGGGACACTGGGATAGGGTTGCTGGAACCCTGGGGACACAGGACCGAAATTAAGGGACCCTTGGGGACACTGGGACACCCTTGGGAACACTGGGACGGGGGTGGCTGACAGCCTGGGGACACTGGGACAAGGTTTGGGTGCACCTTGGGGACGCTGGGACACCCTCAGGGACACTGGCCAGGGGTTGGTGGCACCTTGGGGACACAGGACCCAAATTAAGGGACCCTTGGGGACACTGGGGACACCCTCAAGGACACTGGGCAGGGGTTGGGGACACCCTGGGGACACTGGGACCCAACTTAGGGGACGCCTGGGGACACTGGGACACCCATCAGGGACACTGGGATGAGGTTTGGTGGCAACTTGGTGACATTAGGACACCCTCGGGGATGTGGCACAGGGGTTGGTGACACCCTGGGGACACTGGGACCCAACTTAAGGGACACTTGGGGACACCCTCAGGGACACTGGGATGAGGTTTGGTGGCACCTTTGGGACACCAGGACAGGGGTGGGTGGCACCTTGGGGACATTGGGACACCCTCAGGGACACTGGGCAGGGGTGGTGGCACCTTGGGGACACTGGGATGAAGTTTGGTGGCACCCTGGGGACACTGGGACAGGGGTGGTGGCACCTTGGGGACACTGAGATGAGGTTTGGTGGCACCTTGGGGACACTGGGACACCCTTGGAGACATCGGGACGACGTTTGGTGGCACCCTGGGGACATTGGGACACCCTCAGGGACAGGGGATGGGGTGGGTGGCACCTCGGGGACACTGGGACCAACTTAGGGGACCCTTGGGGACACTGGACGGGGTGGGTGCCACCCTGGGGACACTGAGCAGGGGTGGGTGGCACCTTGGGGACATTGGGACACCCTCAGGGACACTGGGATGAGGTTTGGTGGCACCCTGGGGACATTGGGACACCCTTGGGGACACTGGACAGGGGTTGGTGCCACCTTGGGGACACTGGGACCCAAATTAGGGGACCCTTGGGGACACTGGGACACCCTTGGGGACACTGGGACAAGGTTTGGTGGCACCTTGGGGACACTGGGACACCCTCAGGGATGTGGCACAGGGGTTGGTGGCACCTTGGGGACATTGGGACCCAATTTAAAGGACCCTTGGGGACACTGGGACACCCCTGGGGACACTGGGATGGGGCTGGGTGGCACCCTGGGGACACTGAGACCCAACTTAAAGGACCCTTGGGGACACTGGGACACCCTTGGGGACACTGGGACGAGGTTTGGTGGCACTTCGGGGACACTGGGGACACCCTCAGGGACAGGGGACGGGGTTGGTGGCACCTTGGGGACACTGGGACCCAACTTAAGGGACACTTGGGGACACTGGGCAGGAGGTGGGTGGCACCTTGGGGACACTGGGACACCCTCAGGGGCAGGGGACAGGGGTTGGTGACACCCTGGGGACACTGAGACCCAAATTAGGGGACCGTTGGGGACACTGGGGACACCCTCAAGGACACTGGGACGAGGTTTGGTGGCACCTTGGGGACACTGGGATGAGGTTTGGTGGCACCTTGGGGACACTGGGACCTCAATTAAGGGACCCTTGGGGACACCGGGACACCCTCAGGGACACTGGGACAGGGGCTGATGGCACCCTGGGGACACTGAGAAGAGGTTTGGTGGCACCTTGGGGACACTGGGACACCCTCGGGGACACAGGACAAGGGCGGGTGGCACCTTGGGGACACTGGGACCCAAATTAAGGGACCCCTGGGGACACTGGGACAGGGTTGGGGACACCTTGGGGACAAAGTGACCCCAATTAAGGGACCTTTGGGGACACTGGGACAGGGGTGGGTGACACCCTGGGGACACTGGGACCCAACTTAAGGGACCCTTGGGGACATTGGGACACCCTTAGGGACACTGGGCAGGGGTGGGTGGCACCTTGGGGACACTGGGACCCAACTTAAGAGACACTTGGGGACATTGGGACACCCTTAGGGATGTGGGACAGGGGTGGGTGACACCTTGGGGACACTGAGATGAGGTTTGGTGGCACCTTGGGGACATTGGGACACCCTTGGGGACACTGGGACGAGGTTTTGGGACACCTTGGGGACACTGGGACCCCAATTAAGGGACACTTGGGGACACTGGGACCCCCCTATACCTTTAAAAGGGGTGTGGCCTAACCGAAAATGGGCGTGGCTTTACAAAATGGGCGTGGCTTAATTGACAACGGGCGGGGCTCAGCCTCGCCCAATCAGGCACTGCAGTGGGCGTGTCCTCACAGGTGGGCGGGGTTTAACAAGGAAAGGGGCGTGGTTACACAGGGAAAGGGGCGTGGTCTCACCCGGTGGGCGTGGTTAAACAGGGAAAGGGGCGTGGTCTCACCCGGTGGGCGGGGTTTAACAAGGAAAGGGGCGTGGTCTCACCCGGTGGGCGGGGCCGGCGAGGGCGGGGCGGAGTCGGAGTCGCTGGAACTGGAGTCGGAGTCGGAGTCGCTCGAGGAGGAGGAGGAGGAGGAGGAGGAAGAGGAGGAGGAGGAGGATGAAGAGGAAGAGCTGCCCTTGGGGCCGGCGGCCGGCGGCGCGCTGGGAGCCACTGGTGTGCCCGTACTGGTCATACTGGGAGCACTGGGAGCCACTGGTGTGCCGCTACTGGTCATACTGGGAGCCACTGGTGTGCCGGTACTGGTGATACTGGGAGCACTGGGAGCCGCTGGTGTGCTGGTACTGGTCATACTGGGAGCACTGGGAGCCACTGGTGTGCCCGTACTGGTCATACTGGGAGCCACTGGTGTGCCGGTACTGGTCATACTGGTCATACTGGGAGCACTGGGAGCACTGGGAGCCGCTGGTGTGCTGGTACTGGTCATACTGGGAGCACTGGGAGCACTGGGAGCACTGGGAGCCACTGGTGTGCCGGTACTGGTCATACTGGGAGCCACTGGTGTGCCGGTACTGGTGATACTGGGAGCACTGGGAGCCGCTGGTATTCCTGTACTGGCGCTACTGGGAGCACTGGGAGCCGCTTCCACGGTGATACTGGGAGCACTGGGAGCTGCAGCCATGGTGGCACTGGGAGCACTGGGAGACGCTTCCATGGTGATACTGGGAGCACTGGGAGCACTGGGAGCCGCTGCCATGGTGGTACTGGTGATACTGGGAGCACTGGGAGCCGCTGCCACGGTGATACTGGGAGCACTCGGAGCACTGGGAGCCGCAGTCATGGTGGTACTGGTCATACTGGGAGCACTGGGAATGCTCTGAGGTGCAGCACTGGTGATACTGGGAGCACTGGGAGCCACTGGTGCAATGGTACTGGTCATACTGGGAGCACTGGGAGCCGCTGGTGTGCCCATACTGGTGATACTGGGAGCCGCTGATGTGCCTGTAGTGATGATACTGGGAGCACTGGGAGCTGCTGTCAGGGTGGTACTGGGAGCACTGGGAGCGCTGGGAGCCATTGCCAGGGTGGTACTGGGAGCACTGGGAAGGCTCTGAAGTGCAGCACTGGTGGCACTGGGAGCACTGGTGACACTGGGAGCTGCAGCCATGCTGATACTGGGAGCACTGGGAGCCATTGGTGTGCTCATACTGGTGATACTGGGAGCGCTGGGAGCTGCAGCCAGGGTGGTACTGGGAGCACTGGGAATGCTCTGAGGTGCCGTACTGGTGATACTGGGAGCTCTGGGAGCCACTGGTGTGCCCATACTGGTGATACTGGGAGCACTTGGAGCCGCTGTCATGGTGGTACTGGGAGCACTGGGAGCACTGGGAGCACTGGGAGCCATTGCCAGGGTGGTACTGGGAGCACTGGGAGCCGCTGGTGTGCCCGTATTGATGATACTGGGAGCACTGGGAGTGCTCTTGACCGTAGCCATGGTGGTACTGGTCACACTGGGAGCACTGGGAGCCATTGGTGTGCCCGTACTGGTGATACTGGGAGCACTGGGAGCCATTGCCAGGGTGGTACTGGGAGCACTGGGAACGCCATGAGGTGCAGCACTGGTGGCACTGGGAGCACTGGGAGCCCGGGGTGACGCAGCCATGATGGTACTGGTGCTACTGGGTGCACTGGGAGCTGCTGCCACGGTGACACTGGGAGCACTGGGAGCCAAACTGGTACCACTGGTCATACTGGTGACATTGGGAGTTGCAGCACTGGTCACACTGGTTGTACTGGGAGCCACAGCACTGCTCAAACTGGTCATACTGGTTGTACTGGTGACACTGATGACACTGGGAGTTGCAGAACTGGTCAGACTGGTCATACTGGTGACACTGGGAGCCACAGAACTGGTCATACTGGTGCCACCGGTCGTTCTGGTGGCGCTGACAACAGAGGCACTGGTGACACCGGGACCGACTGCACTGGTCAAACTGGTCATACTGGTGACACTGACAGCTGCAGCACTGGTCAAACTGGTTGTACTGGTGACACTGGGAGCCACTGCACTGCTCAAACTGGTCGCACTGGTGACACTGGGAGTTGCAGAACTGGTCAAACTCTTTGTACTGGTCGTACTGGGAGTCGCGGCACTGGTCAAACTGGTGACACCAGGAATTGCAGCACTGGTCAAACTGGTCAAACTGGTGACACTGGGAGCCGCAGAACCGGTCAAACTGGTCGTAATGGGAGCTGCAGAACTGGTCAAACTGGTCGTAATGGGAGCTGCAGAACTGGTCAAACTGGTTGTACTGGGAGCCACAGCACTGGTCGTACTGGTTGTACTGGTGATGCTGGGAACCCCAGCACCACTCAAACTGGTTGTACTGGGAGCCGAAGAACTGCTCAAACTGGTCGTACTGGTCATACTGGGAGCCGAAGAACTCATCAAACTGGTCAAACTGGTTGTACTGGGAGCTGCAGAACTGGTCAAACTCGTCGTACTGGTGACACTGGGAGCCACTGCACTGGTGGTACTGGTCATACTGGTGACGCCAGCAGCCGTGGCACTGCTCAAACTGGTCATACTGGTTGTACTGGTGACACTGGGAGCCGGAGAACTCATCAAACTGGTCGTACTGGTGACACTGGTCGCCGCAGCACCGCCCAAACTGGTCATACTGGTGACACTGGGACTGGTCCCGCCGGTGGCCTTGGGGACACTCCCAGCACCGACCCTGCCCGGACTGGTCATACTGGTCAAACTGGTCAAACTGGTCATACTGGTGTAACCGGTCACCGCCGTTTTAGCGCCGATGCCGCCGCCCAAACTGGTCCCAGCGCCGGTGCCCTTACTGGTCATACTGGTGATACTGGTGGCCCCGGTGGCGCGTGCCATGGCGCTGGCCTTGGCGGCGTTGTCGGCGCTGGCGCGCAGGATGGCGGCGCCCAACGGGCTGACAACACCCCCGGTGATCGTTTTGGCGTCGCCGGCGCCGCTTTTGGCGCCGCCCAACCGCGCCGAGGCCGATTTGGCGCCCAACGCCCCCGGCAGCAGCGGCGGCAGCGCCGAGGCCGCCACGGGCGAGGACGGGAGGCTGAGCCGCGCCGCCGGCAAAAGTGACGCCGCCGCGGTGACGCCGGTTGGGTTGGGAGAACGCGCCAAAACCCGCGGCAACCCCGGCGGCGGCGGCGGTGGGGGACGTTTGGGGTCGGTTTTGGTGGTTGGCGACGCTTTGGGCGGTTCCATCACCGGTTTGGTGTCAGGTGGTTTGGTGACGCTCGGCGACGCCGTTTTTGCCGGCGGCGAGGGCGGAACGTCCAATTTGGCGACGCTCGGCGCCGCGGTGACGACTGACGGCGCCGGCGGCGGTTTGACTTCACCATTGGGCGTTTTCACCTCGTTGACGCCCGGTTTGGCGTCACCGATTGCCGGTTTGGCATCACCAACTGTTGGTTTGGCATCACCGATTGTTGGTTTGGCATCACCAACTGTTGGTTTGACCACAACCGGTGTTGGTGTTGATTTGGCGGCTCCCGGCGACGTCACCGGCGCCAAATCCGGTTTCTCCTCACCCGCCGGTGCCGTTTCAGCCGCGGTTTTGCCGCTCTCGGTGCCGGGCGGTGCCGGTTGAGCCCCACCAATGGGCACCCACTTGGACGCCGCGGTTGTCGCCGGCGTTGCCGTCACCGTCGCGCCGCGGGGCGGGTGCAGCTCCGCCAACGGGACCCACTTGGGCCGCCCGGGGCCGGGTGACGGCAATTTGGTGGCGTTGGCGCCGGTGGCCGGTGTCGGCGGTGACGGTGACAACCGCCGCGCCGGGGCGGGGGAGGGGGAGTCGCTGCGGTCGCGGCGTCGCCGCGGCGTCGCCGAACGGGATCGTTGGCGCTTTTTGGGCATCGGTGAGCTCAGCGAGCGGCTGCGGCGGGCGCCGCCGTGCCGGGACTTGCCGGAGGAGTCGGAGCGGCTGCGGCGCGCGGCGCGGCGGCGGCGGCGGCGGTCGGGGGACGGCGACAAGGACCGAGAGCGGCGGCGAGAACGGGAACGACGGCGCGACCGAGAACGGCGCCGGGAGCGCGAACGGCGCCGGGAACGCGATCGGCGGATCGGTGACCGCGATCTTCGGATCGGCGACCGCGATCTTCGGATTGGCGAACGCGATCGGCGAATCGGCGACCGCGATCTTCGAATCGGTGACCGCGATCGGCGAATTGGTGAACGGGAACGGCGAAATGGTGACCGGGAGCGGCGCCGAGACCGCGACCGGCTCCGCGACCGTCCCCACCGCCGCGACCGCGACCGTCTCCGTGACCGCGACCGCCGCCGTGTGCGTGACCGGCTGCGCGAGCGCGCGGCGGCGGCGGCGGCGACGGCGCTGCCGGAGGTGGGGATGCTGTTGGGCAGCGTCAGCGGCGTGGCGGCGAAGGCGGCGCCGGGCCAGCGCGGCGGCGAGGCGGCGTTGGGCGTCCAGAGCGGCGTGCGGGAGCGGGAGCGGCGGCGCCGGGAGCGGGAGCGGCGCCGGGAGCGGGAGCGGCGCCGGGAGCTCCTCGTGGCGGTGCCGGTGCCGCCGCGGCGACGGGAACGCGACCGGGATCGGGATCGTGACCGCGATCGCCGCGATGAGGATGAGGAGGGGGGAGGGGCGGCGCGTTTCGGGGGTGGGGGAGGGGACGGGGACGGGGAGGGGGAGGGGCTCACGGGCGGCGGCTCCGCGGCGACGCCGGGGGACGGCGCCGGCGAGGGCGGCGCGAGCGGCTCCGGCTGCGGCTCCTGCCGAAATATGGGGGGGGGAGGGGTCAGTGTGGGTGAAACTCCGCCCCTCCCCCACCCCCTGGCCACGCCCCCTCCCCCCGGCCCCGCCCCCGGCGCTCACCTGCGGCGGGGGAGGGGCGGCGGCGGCAGGTGAGGCCGAAGGCGGCGGCGGCGGCGGCGCCGGATCCTCTTCCGTGCGGCGCTGCGCCGGGGTCGGGGTCGGGGTCGGGGCCGCGGCGCTGCGGGACCTGCGGGGGCGCCGGCCGGTGGGGGAGGGGCTTTTTTTGGGGTTTTTTTGGGTGTTTTTGGGGTTTTTTGGGGTTTTTTTTACCTGCTGCGGGAGGAGCCCGAGGAGGAGGAGGAGCCGGCCGGGGAGGAAGAGCGCTCCGGCTTCTGCGATTGGCTGGTGGATCTGTGGGGGCGGGGCCAAAATGGTCAGTGGGGGAGGGGCTTAAAAAGGGGGGAGGGGCTTAAAAAGGAGGGGGAGGGGCTTAAAAGGGGGCGGGGTTTAAAAAGGGGGCGTGGTTTACCTTTTGCGCTTCTTCTCCTTGGCCTTGTGCTTGGCCTTGGGGCTGGGCGAGCTGGGTGGGGGAGGGGCGATGACGTCATCAGTGAGGCCACGCCCACCGACGGGCCACGCCCACCGCCCCTCCCCCACCCCCCACCCCCCCCTTACCGGTGCTTTCGCTTCTTGGCCTCAGATTCGGACCTGGGGGGAGGGGAAATGGGCGGGGCTTAGGGTGGCCACGCCCCTTTATTATGCGAGGCTACGCCCCTTTATTTTGTTTTTTGAGGCCACGCCCCTTTGCAGGTGAGGCCACGCCCCCCTTTTCTCACCTGTGCTTCTTCTTCTTGCTCTTCTTCCTCTCCCCGGAGCGGCTGGCGGACCTGGGGGGGAGGGGAGGGGGAATGGGGGGAAAAACCCGAAATTCCCGAAAATCCGCCCAGAATTCACGAAAATTCCGCTCGAAAATCCCACCCGAAAAACCCAAAAAATTCCCAAAATTCCAACCCAAAAAACCCTCAAAGTCTCAAAATTCCACCCCAAAATTACCAAAATTCCACCCGAATATTCCCAAAATTCAGCCCCAAAAATCCACCTGAAAATTCCCCAAAATTCCGCCCGAAAAATTCAAAAAATTCTCAAAATTCCACTCCAAAAAACTACCCGGAGATTTTCAGAATTCCACCCAAAAATTCCCAAAATTCCACCCTAGAATCCACCCAGAAATTCTCAGAATTCCACCCAAAAATTCCCCAAAGATGCACCCAAAAAATCCACCTGAAAATTCCAAAATTCCACCTCAAAAAACCACTCGGAAATTCCCAGAATTCCACCCAAAAATTCCCCAAAATTGCACCTGAATATTCCCAAAATTCTACCCTAAAAATCCACCCGGGAATTCCCAGAATTCCACCCAAAAAATCCCTGAAATTCACAAAATTCCACCCCAAAAATCCACCCGGAAATTCTCAGAATTCCACCCCAAAATTCCCAAAATTCCACCCGAATATTCTTAAAATTCAACCCCAAAAATCCACACGGAAATTCCCAGAATTCCACCCAAAAAAAACCTGAAATTCCCAACATTTCACCCCAAAAAACCACCCAGAAATTCCCAGAATTCCACCCAAAAATTCCCCAAAATTGCACCTGAATATTCCCAAAATTCTACCCTAAAAATCCACCCGGGAATTCCCAGAATTCCACCCAAAAAATCCCTGAAATTCACAAAATTCCACCCCAAAAATCCACCCGGAAATTCTCAGAATTCCACCCCAAAATTCCCAAAATTCCACCCGAATATTCTTAAAATTCAACCCCAAAAATCCACACGGAAATTCCCAGAATTCCACCCAAAAAACCCCTGAAATTCCCAACATTTCACCCCAAAAAACCACACGGAAATTCCCAGAATTCACCCAAAAAATCCCTGAAATTCCCAAATTTCCAACCCAAAAATGCACCTGGGAAATTCCCAGAATTCCACCCAAAATGTCCCCAAAATTCCATTTGAATATTCCCAAAATTCTACCCTAGAAATCCACCCGGAAATTCCCAGAATTCCACCCGAAAAACCCCTGAAATTTCCAAAATTTCCACCCAAAAAAACACCCAGGAAGTCCCAAAATTCCACCCAAAAATTCCCCAAAATTGCACGGAAAAAAAACCCCTGAAGTTCCCAAAATTCCACCCCAAAAAACCACCCAGAAATTCCCAAAATTGCACCCAAAAATACCCCAAAATTGCACCCAAGAAAACCCCAGAAATTCCCAAAATTCCACCCAAAAATTCCCCAAAATGGCACCCAAAAACCCCTGAAATTTCCCCTCACCTGCCCCGATCCTTCTTCTCCTTCTGCTTCAAAATCCTCCAAAAATCCCTTAAATCCCCCAAAATCCCCCCAATCCCTCCAAATTTACCCCAAACCCCTCAAAATTTCCCAAAAATCTCCAAAAATCCCCAAAATTCCCCAAAATTCCCTAAATTTCCCCTCACCTGCCCCGATCCTTCTTCTTCTTCTTCTTCTTCTGCTTCGGCGAGGGCGAGCGGGAGCTGGACGGCTCCGGGGGAGCGCTGCCAAGATTTGGGGCATTTTGGGGAAATTTGGGCATTTTGGGGGGATTTTGGGGAGATTCTGGAAGAATTGGGAGGATTTTGGGGGATTTTTGGGGATATTTGGGGATTTTGGGGGGATTTTTGGGGATTTTGGGGGGATTTTGGAAGAATTGAGAAGATTTTGGGGGTTTTGGGACATTTTTTGCCAAATTTGGGGGATTTTGGGAGGGTTTGGCGGATTTTGGGGAGATTTTGGAAGAATTGAAAGGATTTTGGGGGATTTTGGGAGATTTTTTGGGAAATTTGGGCGATTTTTAGAGATTTGGGGGGACTTTAGGGGGATTTTAGGGATTTTGGGAGATTTTTGGGGAAATTTGGGAGATTTTTGGGGATATTTGGGGATTTTGGGGGGATTTAGGGGGAATTTGGGGGGATTTTAGGGGGGATTTTTGGGAGATTTTTGGGAAAATTTTGGGGATAATTGGGGGTTTGGGGGTTTTGGGGAGATTTTGGAAGAATTGAGAGGACTTCAGGGGATTTTGGGGGATTTTAGGGGAAATTTTGACGATTTTAACAGGATTTTTTCCGGAATTTTTGGGTTTTTTACGGGGATTTTTTGGGAATTCCGGGATTTTCGGGAATTTGGGAATTTTGGGAATTTTTGGGTACCTGGGGGGCTCCTGGGGGGGCTCCTGGGGGGAGAATTTTTGGGTGGATTTTGGGGCAGATTTTGGGTCAACTTTGACCATTTTAACGGGATTTTTTCCGGAATTTTTGGGTTTTTTTACGGGGATTTATTGGGAATTCCGGGATTTTCGGCAATTCCGGGAATTCCTGGAATTTTGGGGTACCTGGGGGGCTCCTGGGGGGGCTCCTGGGTGGGGTCCCAGGGGGGGAATTTTTGGGCGGATTTTTGGTCAATTTTGACCATTTTAACGCGATTTTTTCCGGAATTTTTGGTTTTTTTACGGGGATTTTTTTGGGAATTCCGGGATTTTCGGGAATTCCGGGAATTTCGGGAATTTTTGGGTACCTGGGGGGCTCCTGGGGGGGCTCCTGGGGGGGGTCCCGGGGGAGGATTTTGGGGCCGATTTTGGGTCAATTTTGACCATTTTAACCGGATTTTTTCAGGGATTTTTGGCTTTTTTTGCGGGGATTTTTTGGGAATTCCGGGTTTTTCGGGAATTTCGGGAATTTCTGGAATTTTTGGGTACCTGGGGGGCTCCTGGGGGGGCTCCTGGGGGGGGTCCCGGGGGGGATTTTGGGGCGGATTTGGGGTCAATTTTTACAATTTTACCGGGATTTTTTCCAGGATTTTTGGGTTTTTTACGGGGATTTTTTGGGAATTCCGGGATTTTCGGGAATTCCAGGAATTTTTGGGTACCTGGGGGGCTCCTGGGGGGGCTCCTGGGGGGCTCCTGGGGGGAGATTTTGGGGCGGATTTTGGGTCAATTTTGACGATTTTAACGGGATTTTTTCAGGGATTTTGGTGTTTTTTACGGGGATTTTTTGGGAATTCCGGGATTTTCAGGAATTTGTAGAATTTCTGGAATTTTGGGGTACCTGGGGAGCTCCTGGGGTGGCTCCTGAGGGGGAAATTTGAGGAATTTTTGGGTGGATTTTGGGGTGGATTTTGGGTCAATTTTGACCATTTTAACAGGATTTTTTCCGGAATTTTTGGTTTTTTTAATGGGATTTTTATGGGAATTCCGGGATTTTCGGGAATTCCGGGAATTTTGGGTACCTGGGGGGCTCCTGGGGGGGGTCCCGGGGGGAGATTTTGCGGCGGATTTTGTGTCAATTTTGACAATTTTAACGGGATTTTTTCCGGAATTTTTGGTTTTTTAAAATGGGATTTTAATGGGAATTCCGGGATTTTCGGGATTTTCGGGAATTTTGGTAATTTGGGGAATTTTTGGGTACCTGGGGGGCTCCTGAAGCAGCTCCCGGGGGGAATTTTGGGTCATTTTTTACAATTTTAACGTGATTTTTTCCTGAATTTTTGGGTTTTCTTACGGGGATTTTTTGGGAATTCCGGGATTTTCGGGAATTTGGGGAATTTCAGGAATTTTGGGGTACCTGGGGGGGGTCCCGGGGGGGGAATTTTTGGGTGGATTTTATGGCGGATTTTGGGTCAATTTTGACCATTTTAACGGGATTTTTTCCGGAATTTTTGGGGTTTTTTACGGGGATTTTTTGGGAATTCCGTGATTTTCGGGAATTTTGGGAATTCCTGGAATTTTGGGGTACCTGGGGGGCTCCTGGGGGGGCTCCTGGGGGGGGTCCCGGGGGAGGATTTTTGGGCCGATTTTGGGTCGTTTTTGACGATTTTAACCGGATTTTTTCAGGGATTTTTGGGTTTTTTTCAGGGGATTTTTTTGGGAATTCCGGGATTTTCGGGAATTTTCGGGAATTTCGGGAATTTTTGGGTACCTGGAGGACTCCTGGGGTGGGGGAATTTATGGGTGGATTTTGGGGCGGATTTTGGGTCAATTTTGACCATTTTAACGGGATTTTTTCCGGAATTTGGGTTTTTTTACGGGGATTTTTTGGGAATTCCGGGATTTTCGGGAATTTCGGGAATTTGGGGAATTTTTGGGTACCTGGGGGGCTCCTGGGGGGGCTCCTGGGGGGGGTCCCGGGGGCGCCGTCCCGGCTCGAAGGCGGATCCGTCCACGTAGGAGTCGCTGATGCCGAAGGCGGCGCGGAGCCGCTCGTTCTTCCGCTCGTTAGCCTCGGCCAGCTGGTGCGTCTCCGTGGCCCTAATTAGCATAATTAATCAGCACATCCATTAATTAATTCATTACAGAGAAAAAACGGGGAGAAACCCACAAAAAATCGCGAAAATCCCGCCAAAAATGTGAATTTTTTGGTGGTTTTGAGAGGTAAAAATTTAAATTAAGCCCTAAAAAATCACTAAAAAAAACAGTTATTAATTATTGCTAATTAACACACATTAATTAATTAAAATAAGGATTTTTCAGGTAATTAATGATGGTGTCAATCACCAAAAAACCCAAATTTCCTCTCTTTATTATTTAAATGATTAAAGACACCAAATCCCAAAATCCCGCACTGAAATTAGTGGTAATTAACAAAAATTAATTAATAAAGGCTTCACTAATGAATATTGACATTGCTAATGAGCTCAAAACCCCCAATTTTCCTCCCCAAAATTCACAATTTCTCTCCAAAAATCTCCTTTTTCTCACCCAAAATTCTCTTTTTTTCCCCAGCCCAACCTCCCCCCAATTAACAGGGCTGGTTAATGAGCGGTAATTAAGCTAATTAACAAACTTATTTAGGTACTAATGACCGAAAAAATCTCCAATTCCCACTCAAATCACCCCAAAAATCTCATTTTTCCCTCCCGAAATTCACGTTTTTTCCCCCAAAACACTCTGAGGGATGCAGATTAACGAGGGCTGATGAAGCTAATTAAGCTAATTGAGCTAATTAATGAACTTATTTTAGTAGTAACAATCCCAAAAACCCCAATTCCAAATAAAATCCCCCCAAAAATCTCATTTTATCTCACCCAAAATTCCCTTTTTTCCTCCCCAAAACCTCTCCAGAGGGCTGGTTAATGAGAGCTAATTAAGCCAATTAAGCTAATTAAGGTAATTAATGAGCTGACACGTACTAGAGACCCCAAAAATCCCCAATTCCCACTCAAATCACCCCAAAAATCTCTTTTTTTCCCTCCCAAAATTAATGTTTTTCCCCCAAAACGCTCTCAGGGGGCTGGTTAATGAGGGCTAATGAAGCTAATTATGCAAATTATGCAAATGAGGGCGCTCACGTGGGTTTCTGCTCGGGGTCGCCGGGCCCCTCGTCCTTCTCCAGCAGCATCGTGCGGAACGTGGCCACCTTGGCCTCGATCTCCTCGGCCGAGTAGCTGCAAAAATCCCATTTTGGGGCTGTTTTTGGGGCTATTTCTGGGGTTTTTGGGTTCTTTTTTGGGGCTGTTTTTGCGTATTTTGGGCTCGTTTTTGGGGCTATTTTTGGGTATTTTGGGCTCTTTATCTGGGCTATTTTTGAGGCTATTTTTGGGGTTTTTGGGGCTATTTGGTGCTATTTTTGGGCTCTTTTTCAGGGATATTTTTGAGACTATTTTGGGCTATTTTTCATGGCTATTTTTGGGGCTTTTTTTGGGTATTTTGGGCTCTTTTTCTGGGCTATTTCTGGGTATTTTGGGCTCTTTTTTGGGGCTATTTCTGGGTATTTTGGGTTCTTTTTTCCAGTGTATTTCTGGGGCTGTTTGGTCCAAGTTTTGGGGCTATTTTTGAGTATTTTGGGTTCTTTTTTCCACAGCATTTTTGGGATGTTTGGGCTCTTTTTTGGGGCCATTTTTGGGTATTTTGGGCTCTTTTTAACACGGCATTTTTGGGATGTTTGGGCTCATTTTTGGGGCTATTTCTGGGTATTTTGGGCTCTTTTCTCCAGGGTATTTCTGGTCTATTTTTGGGGTTATTTCTGGGTATTTTGGGCTCCTTTCGGGGTCTTTTTTCCAAGCTATTTTGGGGGCGTTTGTGACTACTTCTTTTGGGACACTTTGGATATTCTGGGCTCTTTTTTCCAGGGTATTTCAGGGATATTTCCTGGATATTTTAAGGATGTTTCTCCTATTTTTGGGCGCATTATGGGTGCATTTTTGGGGCTATTTTTGGGTGCATTTTTGGCCTCTCCAGCACTCACCCCTGCTCCTCCATCAGCTCGGCCAGCTCCAGGCATTTCACCGATTATTTTAGGATATTTTTGGGTATTTTGGGCTCTTTTTTGGGGCCATTTTTGGGAATTTTGGGTTCATTTTTGGGGCCATTTTTGGGGCCATTTTTGGGGTAATTTTTGGGTATTTTGAGTTCTTTCTTGGGGCCATTTTTGCGGCTATTTCTGAGTATTTTGGGCTCCTTTTTTGGGACTATTTCTGGGTATTTTGGACTCCTTTTTTGGGGCTATTTCTGGGTATTTCGGGCTCTTTTTCTGGGCTATTTTTGGGGCTATTTCTGGGTATTTCAGGCTCATTTTTGGGGTTTTTTTTGGGGCTATTTCTGGGCATTTTGGGCCCTTTTTTTTGCCTTCCCAGCACTCACCCCTGCTCCTCCATCAGCTCGGCCAGCTCCAGGCATTTCACCGATTATTTTTGGGTATTTTGGGCTCTTTTTTTGGGGCTATTTCTGGATATTTTGGGCTCATTTTTGGCGCCATTTCTGGGTATTTTGGGCTCTTTTTCTGGGCTATTTTTGGGGCTATTTCTGGGTATTTTGGGTTCTTTTTTGGGGCCATTTCTGGGCATTTTGAGCTCTTTTTTTTGCCTTCCCAGCACTCACCCCTGCTCCTCCATCAGCTCGGCCAGCTCCAGGCATTTCAGCTCCACCCTCCGCTTGCGCTGGTGGTCGAGGATGTCGGCGTTGGGTTTCTTGGCCAGGGCGGCCTCGAGGCGCCGCAGCTCCTCCTCGCCGGGGGGGGGGTCCGCGCCCGCCCCCCCTTTCTTGGGCCGCAGGGCCGAGAGGTTGCGCTGGACGTAGCCGTTGGTGCCGCTGCCCCGCGGCGTCGGCAGCCCGATCCCATTGTACATCCCAGCGCTGGGAAGGGGGGAGTCAGGGCCCCCCACATCCCCCAGATCCCCCAAATGCCTGTGTCCCAAATCCCCTAAATCCCCTAAATTCCTGTGTCCCAAATCCCCTAAATCCCTGTGCCCCAAATCCCCCCGATCCTACAGCCCGATCCCATTGTACATCCCAGCGCTGGGAACGGGGGAGTCAGGGCCCCCCACATCCCCCACATCCCATATCCCCAAATCCCCTAAATCCCTGTGCTCAAAATCCCCCAAATCCCCCTGTTCCTATAGCCCCAAATCCCCTAAATCCCTGTGCCCAAATCCCCCTGTTCCTACAGCCCGATCCCATTGTACATCCCAGCGCTGGGAAGGGGGGAGTCAGGGCCCCCCACATCCCCCAGGTCCCCAAAATCCCAGTGCCTAAAATCCCCGAAATCCCTGTGTCCCAAATCCCCGAAATCCCTGTGCCCCAAATCCCCCCGATCCTACAGCCCGATCCCATTGTACATCCCAGCGCTGGGAACGGGGGAGTCAGGGCCCCCCACATCCCCCAGATCCCCCAGATCCCTGTGTCCCAAATCCCCAAATCCCTAAAATCCCTGTGCTCAAAATCCCCAAAATCCCTGTGCCCAAAATCCCCTAAATCCCTGTGCCCAAAATCCCCGAAATCCCCTTATTCCTATTGCCCCAAATCCCCACGGTTCCTATAGGCCCAAATCCCCAAAATCCCCTAAATCCCTGTGGCATAAATCCCTGTGCCCGAAATCCCCTAAATCCCTGTGCCCAAAATCCCCCTGTTCCTATAGCAACAAATCCCCAAAATCTCTGTGACCCAAATCCCCAAAATCTCCTAAATCCCTGTGTCCCAAATCCCCTAAATCCCCTTGTTCCTATAGCCCCAAATCCCCAAAAATCCCTGTGCCCAAAATCCCCTAAATCCCCCTGTTCCTATAGCCCCAAAATCCCCTAAATCCCCTAAATTCCTGTGCCCCAAATCCCCAAAATCCCCTTGTTCCTATAGCCCCAAATCCCCCCGGTTCCTATTGGCCCAAATCCCCAAAATCCCTGTGCCCCAAATCCCCTAAACCCCTGTGCCCCAAATCCCCAAAATCCCCTTGTTCCTATAACCCAAAATGCCCCTGTTCCTATAGCCCCAAATCCCCGAAATCCCCGTGCCCCAAATCCCAAAAATCCCCCTGTTCCTATAGCCCCAAATCCCAAAAATCCCTGTGCTCAAAATCCCCCCGATCCTACAGCCCGATCCCATTGTACATCCCAGCGCTGGGAAGGGGGGAGTCAGGGCCCCCCACATCCCCCAGATCCCCAAAATCCCAGTGCTCAAAATCCCCAAAATCCCCCTGTTCCTACAGCCCCAAATCCCCCCGATCCTACAGCCCGATCCCATTGTACATCCCAGCGCTGGGAACGGGGGAGTCAGGGCCCCCCACATCCCCCAGATCCCATAGCCCCAAATCCCCTAAATCCCTGTGCCCCAAATCCCCTAAATCCCTGTGCCCCAAATCCCCAAAATCCCCTAAATCCCTGTGCCCCAAATCCCCAAAATTCCTGTGCCCCAAATCCCCAAAATCCCCCTGTTCCTATAGCCCCAAATCCCAAAAATCCCTGTGCCCCAAATCCCCCTGTTCCCATAGCCCCAAATCCCCGAAATCCCTGTGCCCTAAATCCCCCCGATCCTACAGCCCGATCCCATTGTACATCCCAGCGCTGGGAACGGGGGAGTCAGGGCCCCCCACATCCCCCACATCCCCCTGTTCCTATAGCCTCAAATCCCAAAAATCCCTGTGCCCAAAATCCCCCTGTTCCTATAGCCCCAAATCCCCTAAATCCCTGTAATCCCTGTGCCCCAAATCCCCAAAATCCCCTTGTTCCTATAGCCCCAAATCCCCCTGTTCCTATAGCCCCAAATCCCCAAAATCCCTGTGTCCCAAATCCCCCTGTTCCTATAGCAACAAATCCCCAAAATCTCTGTGACCCAAATCCCCAAAAATCCCCCTGTTCCTATAGCCCCAAATCCCAAAAATCCCCTGTTCCCATAGCCCCAAATCCCCACGGTTCCTATAGGCCCAAATCCCCAAAATCCCCTAAATCCCTGTGCCCAAAATCCCTGTGCCTGAAATCCCCAAAATCCCCAAAATTCCCGTGCCCCAAATCCCCAAAATCCCCAAAACCCCTGTGCCCAAACCCCCAAAATCCCCTTGTTCCTATAGCCCCAAATCCCCAAAATCCCTGTGCCAAAAATCCCCAAAATCCCCTTGTTCCTATAGCTCCAAATCCCCTAAATCCCTGTGCCCCAAATCCCCCAAATCCCCCTGTTCCTATCACCCCAAATCCCCTAAATCCCCTAAATCCCTGTGCTCAAAATCCCCAAAATCCCCCTGTTCCTATAGCCCCAGATCCCCAAAATCCCTGTGCCCCAAATCCCCCCGATCCCACAGCCCGATCCCATTGTACATCCCAGCGCTGGGAACGGGGGAGTCAGGGCCCCCCACATCCCCCAGATCCCCCAAATCCCTGTGTTTGAAATCCCCGAAATCCCCGTGCCCAAAATCCCCAAAATCCCCCTGTTCCTATAGCCCCAAATGCCAAAAATCCCCTTGTTTCTATAGCCCCAAATCCCCGAAATCCCTGTGTCCCAAATCCTCAAAATCCCCCTGTTCTATAGCCCCAAATCCCAAAATCCCAGTGCCTAAAATCCCCGAAATCCCCGTGTTTGAAATCCCCAAAATCCCCCTGTTCCTATGGCCCCAAATCCCAAAATCCCTGTGCCCAAAATCCCCCTGTTCCTATAGCCCCAAATCCCCAAAATCCCCTAAATCCCTGTGCCCCAAATCCCCTAAATCCCCCTGTTCCTATAGCCCCAAATCCCAAAAATCCCCTAAATCCCTGTGCCCAAAATCCCCAAAATCCCCCTGTTCCTATAGCCCCAAATCCCCCTGTTCCTATAGGCCCAAATCCCCTAAATCCCTGTGCCCAAAATCCCCAAAATCCCTGTGCCCCAAATCCCCAAAATCTCCCTGTTCCTATAGCCCAAAATCCCCAAAATCTCTGTGCCCCAAAATCCCCCTGTTCCTATAGCCCCAAATCCCCTAAATCCCCTAAATCCGTGCCCCAAATCCCCCCAATCCTACAGCCCCAAATCCCCAAAATCCCCTAAATCCCTGTGCCCAAAATCCCCGAAATCCCTGTGCCCCAAATCCCCAAAATCCCCCTGTTCCTATAGCCCCAAATCCCAAAAATCCCTGTGCCCCAAATCCCCGAAATCCCTGTGCCCAAAATCCCCAAAATCCCCCTGTTCCCATAGCCCCAAATACCCTTGTTCCTATAGCCCCAAAATCCCCTAAATCCCTGTGCCCCAAATCCCAAAAATCCCCCTGTTCCTATAGCCCCAAATCCCAAAAATCCCTGTGCCCCAAATCCCCTAAATTCCTGTGCCCCAAATCCCAAAAATCCCCTTGTTCCTATAGCGCCAAATCCCAAAAATCCCCTAAATCCCTGTGCCCCAAAATCCCCTAAATTCCTGTGCCCCAAATCCCCAAAATCCCCTTGTTCCTATAGGCCCAAATCCCCTAAATCCCTGTGCCCCAAATCCCCAAAATCCCAAATCCTACCACCCCAAATCCCCCATTCCTACATCTCCAAAACCCCCTGAACCCCCAAAATTCTACAGCCCCAAATCCCCAAAATCCCCCAATTCCTACAACCCCAAATCCCCCATTCCTACATCCTCAAAATCCCCTGAATCCCCCAAAATCCCCCGAATCCTACAACCCCAAAATCCCCAAATCCTACAGCCCAAAATTCCCAAAATCCCCAAATTCTACAGCCCCAAATCCCCCAATTCCTACATCCCCAAAATCCCCAAATCCTACAGTCCCAAATCCCCCAAAATCCCCCAATTCCTACATCCCCAAAATCCTCAAATCCTGCAACCCCAAAATCCCCAAATCCCCCAAAATCCACCAAATCCTACAGCCCCAAATCCCCAAAATCCCTATGCCCAAAATCCCCCTGTTCCTATAGCCCCAAATCCCCCAAAATTCCCCAAATCCCCTGAAATTCCCCAAATCCCCCATTCCTACATCCCCAACCCTCAAATTTCCCCCGCCCCAAATCCCCCCTCACTGACCCCAAAAAAAACCTCCCACCCTAAAAAAAACCCTTTTCTAACCCAAAATCCCAATTTTTCTTCCCAAAATCCCCATTTTCCTACAGGAATTCCCACTTTTTAACCCCAAATCCCCATTTTTCTCCCCAAAATTCCTGTTTTTCTACACAGATTCTCACCTTGTCAACCCAAAATTCCCATTTTTCTCCTCAAAATCCCCATTTTCCTACAAGAATTCCCACTTTTCAACCCAAAATCCCCACTTTTCTCCCCAAAATTCCCATTTTCCTACAGGAATTCCAACTTTTTAACCCAAAATCCCCATTTTTTCCCTCAAAATCCCATTTTCCTACAGGAATTCTCCACTTTTAACCCAAAATCCCCATTTTTCTCCCCAAAATCCCCATTTTCCTACACGAATTCCCACTTTTTAACCCAAAATTCCCATTTTTCCCTCAAAATTCTAATTTTCCTACATGAATTCCCACTTTTTAACCCAAAATCCCCATTTTTCTCCCCAAAATTCCTGTTTTCCTACACAGATTCTCACCTTTTCAACCCAAAAATCCCCATTTTTTCTCTCAAAATTCCCTTTTTCCTACAGGAATTCCCACTTTTTAACCTAAAATTCCAATTTTTCCTCCCAAAATCCCAATTTCCCTACACAAATTCCCACTTTTTAACCCAAAATCCCAATTTTTTCCCTCAGAATCCCCATTTCCCTACATGAATTCCCACTTTTAACCCAAAATCCCTATTTTTCTCCCAAAAATTCCCATTTTCATACAGGAATTCCCACTTTTCCTTCCCAAAATCACTTTTTCCCACTCCAAAATCCACTTTTCCCTCCCAAAATCACTTTTTTCCCCTCAAAATCCCTTTTTTTTTCCCCTCACAACACCCTAAAACAAATAATTTTCCCCTAAAATGTGAATTTTTGCCCTTTTCCTCTCAAGACTCCCCTCAAATTTCATTTTTCCCCTCACACTCCTAAAAAACCTCATTTTTCCCTCAAAATTCCACTTTTTTCCCTCACAAATTCCCTAAAAAATGGATTTATCTCCCCAAAATCCCTTCAGAACTGTCCCAAACCCCAAATTTCCCCTCAGAATTCCCACAAAAACGCTTTTTTTCCCACACAAAAATCAAATTTTTCCACTAACACCATTTCCACTCCCCAAACTCCTCAGAATTCCCCTAAAATTACTTTTTTTGTTCAAAATCCACAAAAAAAATCAATTTTCTCCTCAGAACTCGCCCCAAAATTCACTTTTCCCCTCAAATTTCCACTAAAATTACTTTATTTTTACAAAACACCCAAAAAACTTTCATTTTCTCCTCAAAACTCACCCCAAAATTCACTTTTCCCCTCAAAATTCCATTAAAATTACATTTTTCACACAAAACACCCAAAAAAATCAATTTTCTCCTCAGAATTCTCCTCAAAATTCACTTTTCCCCTCACAATTTCCCTAAATTCCACTTTTTTCCCCTCAAATCTCCACAAAAATCCACTTTTTTTACTTTGGATTTCCCCAAAATCCTTTTCCTCCCTCAGAACTCCAAAATTTACATTTTTTTTCTCCTGAAACCCCCCAAAATTTCACTTTTCTTCCTCAAAAGCGCTTTTTTACCTCATAAATTCAAACGAAATTTTAAATTTTCGCCTCATAAATTACCTCAAATTAAATTTTACCTCACAAACTTTACAAAAATCTCCATTTTTCCCCTTCCAACACCCCAAAAATCTCATTTTTTCCCCCAAAATGACAATTTATCTCCTCAGAACTCCAATTTTTACTTTAAAACCCCCAAAAAATTCAACTTTTACTCCTCAGCTCTCTCCTAAAAACCTTAAAATCCCTCAAACTTTATTTTTCCCCTCAAAATAACTTTTTAAAAATCACTTTTTTCCCACTAAAAACTCTTTTCCCTTAAAAAACTTAAATTTTTCCCCTCACAAACCCCCTGAAACTCCTAAAAAAATCACTTTTCTCCTCAAAAACCTCCCCAAAACCCCACCACACCTCAAAAAAATTCCCTTTTCCACCAAAAAATCTCCTTTTTTCTCATATTCCTGTTTTCCTGCAGAAATCCCCCAAAATTTCCCATTTTCCACCCCAAAAATCACAATTTTCCCTCTATTTTACCCCAAATTTCCCCTCACACTTACCAAAAAAAAGCCTTTTTTTCATCCAAAATCGCCTTCTTTGCACTGGAATCCGCTTTTCCCTCCTCAAACCCTCATTTTTTACCCCAAAATTCCCATTTTCCCCTCAAAATCCCGGTTTTTTACCCCAAATTCCGCTTTTCCCCTCACAAACCTCCCAAAAATCCCCATTTTCCCTCAAAATTCTCCCAAAAATCCCCATTTTCCCCTCAAAATTCTTCCAAAAATCCCCATTTTCCCCTCAAAATTCTCCCAAAAATCCCCATTTTCCCCTCAAAATTCTCCCAAAAATCCCCATTTTTCCCTCAAAATTCTCCCAAAAATTCCCATTTTCCCCTCAAAACTCCCCGAAATCCCAACTTTCCCCTCACAAACCCCTAAATTCTTCTTTTTAACCCCAAATCCCCAAAAATCCCATTTTTTCCCCTCATGACCCCAAAAAATCTCTTTTCATCCCCAAAATCCTATTTTTTCCTCCCTCGCCTCAAAATTTCCCCATTTTCCACCCAAATTTTCCCATTTTTACTCAAAATCCCATTTTTTTCCTCCCTCACTCCAAAAGTTTCCCATTTTTTTACCCAAAATCCAATTTTTTTATCCCTCGCCTCAAAAATTTCCAATTTTTCACCCAAAATCCAATTTTTTCCTCCCTCTCCCCATATTTTCCCCACTTTTCACCCAAATTTCCCCATTTTTCCCCCTCTAAAATCCCATTTTTCACCTTTTTCTCCCCACGATCCCCCTCAAAAAAATCCAAATTTCCCCAGAACTTTTTTTCTTTTTAACCGAAACCTCTCCTTTTTCACCCAAAACTTTTTCTCACCCAAACCTTTTTTTTCCCCTCCCACTTCCCCTGTTAAACTTTCACTTTCCCCTCTCAACTCATTTTTATTCCTCTTTTTTCTCTTTTTTTTACCCCAAATCTCCCTTTTCCCCCCAACCCATTTCCCCAAAAATGGCTTAATTTCCCCAAATTCCCCGTTTTTCACCCCAAAATCTCATTTTTTCCTCCCTCGCCCCAAACTTTCCCCATTTTTCACCCAAAACTTCCCCATTTTTTACCCAAATTCCCATTTTTTCCTCCTTTACCTCAAAATTTCCCCATTTCCCATTCTTTTGCACCCCAAATCCAAAATTTCCCCATTTTTCACCCAAAACTTCCCCATTTTTTACCCAAATTCCCATTTTTACCTCCTTCACCTCAAAATTTCCCCATTTTTACCCAATTTTTCCCCAGGTTTCACCCAAAATTCCATTTTTTCCTCCCTCACCTCAGAACTTCCCCATTTTCCACCCAAACTTCCCATTTTCCACCCAATTTTCCCCATTTTTCACCCAAAACTTTCCCACTTTTCACCCCAAATCCCATTTTTCCCTCCCTCACCTCAGAATTTCCCCATTTCCCACCCAAATATTCCCATTTTCCCCATTTTTCACCCAAAATTCAATTTCTTCCTCCTTCACCTCAGAATTTCCCCATTTTCCACCCGAATTTCCCCATTTTTCACCCAAATTTCCCCATTTTCACCCAATTTTCCCCATTTTTCACCCCGAATTTCCCTTTTTTCCCTCCCCTCACGCCGCCCCCCCCCCTCCCCTCACGGCGTCCCCCCCTCACGCCGCCCCTCATATTTTCCCCATTTTTTACCCAATTTCCCCCATAACTTTCCCATTTTTCACCCAAAATTCCATTTCTTCCTCCCTCACCTCAGAATTTCCCCATTTTCCACCCAATTTCCCCATTTCCACCCAAATTTCCCCATTTTTCACCCGGAATTTCCCTTTTTTTCCCTCCCCTCACGCCGCCCCCCCCCCTCCCTTCACGGCGCCCCCCCCCTCACGCCGCCCCTCATATTTTCCCCATTTTTCACCCAATTTTCACCCAATTTCCCCATTTTTCACCCAAAACTTCCTCACTTTTCACCCAAAATTCCATTTCTTCCTCCCTCACCTCAGAACTTCCCCATTTTTACCCAATTTTCCCCATTTTTCACCCGGAATTTCTTTTTTTTTTCCCACCCCTCACGCCGCCCCCCCCTCCCCTCACGGCGCCCCCCCCCTCACGCCGCCCCTCATATTTTCCCCATTTTCCCCCCAATTTTCCCCATTTTTCACCCAAAACTTCCTCACTTTTCACCCAAAATTCCATTTTTTCCTCCTTCACCTCAGAATTTCCCCATTTTTACCCAATTTTCCCCATTTTTCACCCCGAATTTCCCTTTTTTTACCCCCCCTCACGCCGCCCCCCCCTCCCCTCACAGCGTCCCCCCCCCTCACGCCGCCTCCCATATTTTCCCCATTTTTCACCCAAAACTTCCTCATTTTCCACCCAAATTCCCGTTTTTTCCTCCCTCATCTCAGAATTTCCCCATTTTCCACCCGAATTTCCTCATTTTCCACCCAAATTTCCCCATTTTTCACCCAAATTTCCCCATTTTTCACCCGGAATTTCCCTTTTTTTTCCCCCCTCACGCCGCCCCCCCCCTCCCCTCACGGCGCCCCCCCCCCCTCACGTTCCCGCCAAGGCCGCGCGCGGGCCTCGCCCCTCCCCCCCCCTTTCCCCTCCCCCCCCGCGCCCCCTCCCCACGTCCCCCCCCTCCCCCTTTGCCCTCACCTGCTCCTCTATCGCCGACAGCTCCGCTCTGTCGCGACAGTTCCCCGCGAATCCCCGCGCGGCCTCCCCTGAGCGGACGCTGAGGCGACGCCACGCGCGCGGGCCCCACCTCCACTTCCGCCCCGCGCGCATGCGCGGCCGCGGGGGACGACGGGGGTCGTAGTTCTTTAGCTCCGCCTCTTCCGTTAACGGCGGGGTGGGGCGGACTACTATTCCCAGCGTGCGCCGCGGCGCGCCGCCATTTTGTACTCGGCTGCTGCGCGGTGTGTGATGGGAGTTGTAGTTGCTTAGCGAGCATAGCCAATTATAAGTAATGCGGTTTGAACTACGACTCCCGGCGAGCATCGCGCGCGGCCGCCATCTTGTAGACACAGGCCTCGCCGCGCTGTGTGAGGTCCTCCGAGCCGCTATGCGGCGCCACAAAGCCCGCCGGGTTTATACCCCAAAAAAAGGCGAATTTTGGGTGTTTTTTTCACGATAAAAACGTGGAATTCGGGGCGTTTCCACAGCAAAGGGGCGGAGTTTGGGTGGGTCCTCTGTGGAGGGGCGTTTTCTTCGTGAAGGGGCGAAATTGGGGGGGTTAACCCCCACACGGGGGGAAAAAATTTAATTTTTTTGCTATTAAAAACCACAAATTTAAGGATTCGTTCGTTTTAAAATGACCAAATTCGGGGATTTTCCCCCAAATTTGCAGAGTTCAGCGCCTTTTCACGTCAGACACGCGGAGTCGAGGGTGGGTTTTTATTAAAAAGCCAAAATTCCGCAAAAAGGCAAAAAAATCCCGTGGAAACCCCCAAATTCCTGATGTTCCATCAGAAAAGAGCGTTTTTCTCTTAAAAATGGGAATTTTAGGGTTTATTCCTTAAAAAAGCCTCAGAAATGATGGGGGTGCCTCGGAGGGGCGGAGTCGGGGGTGTTTTCCCTTCAAAAAAGGCAAAAATCGGGAAAATCTGGGGGGGGAGGAGAAAAAAATGAGGGAAAAGAGGGAAAATCAGGGAAAAAAGAGGAAAAATCTGGAAAATAATGGGAAAATCGGGGGGAAAATGGGAAAATCGGGGGAAAATTGGGAAAAACAGGGACACAACCCCCAGAGAGCCCCAAAATTTGGCGTTTTCTCCTCATTTTGGGGCGAATTTTGGAATTTTTTCCTCCTTTTTGAGGCCAAGTCTGAGGGAATTCAGAGTCGGAAAAGTGAATTTATTCCCCCCCCAAAAAAATGTAAAATTGGGTTTTTATCCCCCAAAAATCCCCAAATTTGGGATGTTCCCCCCCCCGCTGTAAAATCCGATTTTTTTTTCCCGAAAAACGCTAAAATAAAGTAATTAAAAATTAAAAAAATAATAAAAGAAAGGGAAATTCCGTTGGTTTTTTTGGGTTTTTTTTTTTTTTTGGCAGCGAAAAGGGCGGATTTTGGGATTTTTCTCCCAAAAAAGGGCAGGGCCGGGGGTCCCTCCCCCTCCCCCCCCCCCAAAAGGGGCCCCCGGGCCGCCCCTCCCCCACCCCCGCCCGGATTCGGAGCCGCTCCGGAGCCATGGAGGTAACGGGACCCCAAAATTGCCCAAAATCCCCCGAATTCACCCCAAAAAAACCCAAATTCGCCCCAAAACTCCCAAATTGCCCAAAATCCCCCGAATTTACCCAAAAAAAAGCCCCAAAATACCCCCAAAAACTCCTCAAATCCCCCGAATTCACCTCAAAAAAAACCAAATCCACCGAATTCACCCAAAAACTCCCAAAATCCCCCGAATTCACCCCAAAAAAACCCAAATTCACCCAAAAACTCCCAAAATTGCCCCAAATCCCCCGAATTCAATCCCAAAAAAAGCCCCAAAATACCCCAAAAACTCCCAAAATTCCCTCAAATCCCACAAATTCACCCGAAAAATGCCCCAAAATACCCCCAGAAACTCCTCAAATCCCCCGAATTCACCCCCCAAAAAACCCAAATCCACCGAATTCACCCAAAAACTCCCAAAATCCCCCGAATTCACCCCAAAAAAACCCCAAATTCACCCAAAACCTCCCAAAAATTCCTCAAATCCCCCGAATTCACCCAAAAACTCCCAAAAAACTCCAAAAATCCCCCAAATTCACCCCAAAAAAAGCTCCAAAATACCCCCAAAAACTCCTCAAATCCCCCGAATTCACCCCCAAAAAAACCCCCAAATCCACCGAATTCATCCAAAAACTCCCAAAATCCCCCGAATTCACCCCAAAAAAACCCCAGATTCACCCAAAACCTCCAAAAATTCCCTCAAATCCCCCGAATTCACCCCAAAAAAGCCCCAAAATCTCCCAAATTCAACTCGGGAATGCCAAAATCTCCCAAATCCATCCCAAAAACTCCTTAAATCCCCCGAATTCTCCCCAAAAAAGCCCCAAAATCCCCCAAATTCAACTCGGGAATAGCAAAATCCACCCTGGGAACCCCAAAATCCCCCAAATCCACCCCAAAAAACTCCCCAAATTCCCTCAAATCCCCCGAATTCACCCCAAAAAAGCCCCAAAATCTCCCAAATTCAACTCAGGAACCCCAAAATTCTCCAAAATCCCCGAAAATTCCTCAAATTTCCCCCAAATCCCTTCCGGAAACCCCAAATTAACCCAAAATTTCCCAGAAATTCCCTCAAACCGCCACAACCCCCCCAAATTTCCCCCAAATTCCCTTCGGGAATCCTCAAAATCTCCCAAAATTCCCAAAAATCCCCCCAAATCCCCCAAATTTCCCCAAAATTCCCCAAAATTTCCTCAAAACCCCCCAAATTTCCCCAAAAATTCCCCCAAATTCCCTTCAGGAATCCTCAAAATCCCCCAAAATTTCCCCAAATTCCCTTCAAAAAACCCCAAAATCCCCCAAATTTCCCCCAAATTTCCCCCAAATTCCCTTCGGAAACCCTCAAAATTCCCCCAAATCCCCCAAATTTTCCCAAAATCCCCCAAATTTGCCCCAAATCCCCCCCCCCCAGTTCGTGGCCGTGGCGCTGCTGGTGGCGCTGGGGACCCTCAGCCGGGGGCAGCCGATCGGACCCCAGGGTGAGACTGGGACGGACTGGGATGAACTGGGAGGGACTGGGAGGGACTGGGAGGGAACTGGGAGGGACTGGGAGGGGTTAAAGGGGGACTGGGATGGACTGGAAGGGAACTGGGACAAACTGGGAGTTACTGGGATGGACTGGGAGGGACTGGGGGGGACTGGGAGGGACTGGGATAAAGTGGGAGGGGTTAAAGGGGGACTGGGAGGGACTGGGACGAACTGGGATGGACTGGGATGAACTGGGAGGAACTGGCGGCGCTGGGGTGGGGGAGGGGCGGCGCTGACGCCTCCGGGGGGGTGGGGGAGGGGCCGCAGACCGAGAGTGACCCCGCTGCCCCTCCCCCACCCCCAAACCCCATTTTTACCCCTCCCCCACCCCCCCAAATCCCATTTCCACCATTTTTACTCCTCCTTCACCCTTAAATCCCATTTCTACCCCTCCCCCACCGCCTCTCCCCACTTTTCCCCCTCCCCCACCCCCCTCTCCCCCTCCCCCACCCCCCAAATCCCATTTCCGCCATTTTTACCCCTCCCCACCCCCAAATTCTATTTTTACCCCTCCCCCACCCCCCAAATCCCATTTCCGCCATTTTTCCCCCTCCCCCACCCCATTTTCTCCCCCCTCCACCCCTTTCTGCCCCTCCCCCACCCCCCAAACCCCATTTTTCCCCCACCCCTTCCCCCCCTCATTCCGCCCCTCCCCCACCCAAACCCCATTTTTCCCCCTCCCCCACCCCAAATTACTTTTTCCCCCCTCCCCCACTCCATTTTTACCCCTCCCCCACCCCGCAAACCCCATTTTTCCCCCTCCCCCACCCAAACCCCCTCATTCCGCCCCTCCCCACCCAACCCCCATTTTTATCCCCCCACCCCCCCAAACCCCCTCATTCCGCCCCTCCCCCACCCGAACCCCATTTTTGCCCCTCCCCCACCTCATTTCTCCCCCTCCCCCACCCCAACCCCCCTCATTCCGCCCCACCCCCACCCACCCCCCCTCATTCCGCCCCTCCCCCACCCACCCCCCATTTTTCCCCCTCCCCTCCCCCCCCAGCCCCCCCGTTCTGCCCGCCCCTCCCCCCCCGGGACTGCCAGGACGTGCACGCGGGGGGGGCGCGGGAGGACGGGGTGTACCTGGTGTCCCCCGCGGGGGGAGGGGCGCCCCCCGTGCCCGTCTACTGCGACATGAGCACCCAGGGCCACGTCTGGACGGTACCGCCCCTCCCCCACCCCTCCCCCTCCCCCACCCCGGGGGGCTGCCGCCCCTCCCCCACCCACCCGAAATCCCCCCCGAGAAATTCGGGCCCGGGATCGCCCCTCCCCCACTAAGGGAACCACCCCAAAATCGCCCCTCCCCCACCCCCAAAATCACCCCAAAATTGCCCCTCCCCCACCAAGAGAATCACCCCAAAATCGCCCCTCCCCCACCCCCAAAATCAGTCAGGGGTCACCCCTCCCCCACCCTGAAAATCAACCTGGGATCGCCCCTCCCCCACCCCTAAAAATCTCCCTCTGTGCCCCTCCCCCACCCCAAAAATCAACCTGGGATTGCCCCTCCCCCACCTCAAAAAATATCTCTGACTGCCCCTCCCCCACCCCTAAAATCAACTGGGGATCGCCCCTCCCCCACCCCCAAAATCATCCCAAAATTGACCCTCCCCCACCGAGAGAATCACCCCAAAATCGCCCCTCCCCCACCGGGAGAATCACCCCAAAATCGCCCCTCCCCCACCCCCAAAATTAACCTGGGATTGCCCCTCCCCCACCCCCAAAATTGCCCCTCCCCCACTTCCAAAATTTATCTGGGATCGCCCCTCCCCCACCCCCAAAATCGCCCTGCCCCCACCCTGAAAATCAACTTGGGGTTGCCCTTCCCCCACCCCCAAAATTGCCCCTCCCCCCATTTTCTACCCCTCCCCCATTTCCTCCCCCTCCCCCACCCCTCCCCCATTTCCTGCCCCTCCCCCACCTTACACCTCCCCCATTTCCCCCTCCCCCATTTCCTGCCCCTCCCCCACCCCTAAAATGACCCCCTCCCCCACCCACCCCTCCCCCACCCCTCCCCCTCCCCATTTCCCACCCCTCCCCCATTTCCTGCCCCTCCCCCACCCCTCCCCCTCCCCCATTTCCTTCCTCTCCCCTCCCCCTCCCTCATTTCCTGCCCCTCCCCCATTTACTGCCCCTCCCCCACCTGCCCCTCCCCCACATTTCCCGCCCCTCCCCCACCCCAAAATGACCCCTCCCCCATTTACTGCCCCTCCCCCTCCCCCATTTCCCTCCCCTCCCCCTTTCCCGCCCCTCCCCCACCCGCCCCTCCCCCTCAGGTGTTCCAGCGCCGGTTCAACGGCTCCGTCAGTTTCTTCCGCGGTTGGAACGATTACCGGGCCGGCTTCGGCCGCGCCGACGGCGAGTACTGGCTGGGTACGGACCCGAAACCAGTATGGACCAGTATGGACCAGTATAAACCAGTAGGGACCAGTATGGACCAGTATAAACCAGTATAGAGCCAAAAATCCCCATAAAAATCCATAGAAATCCATAGAAACCAGTATAGACCAGTATGGACCAGTAGGGACCAGTAGGGACCAGTAGGGACCAGTAGGGACCAGTATGGACCCAAAAATCCCCATCGAAATCCATAGAAATCCATAGAAACCAGTATGGACCAGTATAGACCAGTATGGATCAGTAGGGACCAGTATAAACCAGTATAGAGCCAAAAATCCCCATAAAAATCCATAGAAATCCATAGAAACCAGTATAGACCAGTAGGGACCAGTATGGACCAGTATGGACCCAAAAAACCCCATAAAAATCCATCGAAATCCATAGAAACCAGTATGGACCAGTATGGACCAGTAGGGACCAGTAGGGACCAGTATGGACCAGTAGGGACCAGTAGGGACCAGTATGGACCAGTAGGGACCAGTAGGGACCAGTATGGACCAGTAGGGACCAGTATAGACCAGTATGGACCAGTATAAGCCAGTATAGACCCAAAAAACCCCATAGAAATCCATAGAAACCAGTATAAACCAGTATGGACCAGTATGGACCAGTATGGTCCCAAAAATCACCATCAAAATCCATAGAAATCCATAGAAACCAGTATGGACCAGTATAAACCAGTATAGAGCCAAAAATCCCCATCAAAATCCATTGAAATCCATTGAAATCCATAGAAACCAGTATGAACTAGTATAGACCAGTATAAACCAGTATGGACCCAAAAATCCCCATTGAAATCCATAGAAACCAATATGGACCAGTATAAACCAGTAGGGACCTAGTATGGACCAGTATAGATGGACCCCAGAGTGACCCCTGACCCGTGAGTGACCCCGAGTGACCCCGAGTGACCCCTGAGTGACCAATGAGTGACCCTGAGTGACCCCTGAGTGACCCTGAGTGACCAATGAGTGACCCTGAGTGACCTTGAATGACCCCAACTGATCCCAAGTGATCCCTGAGTGACCAATGAGTGACCCTGAGTGACCAATGAGTGACCCCAACTGACCCCAACTAACCCCTGAATGACCCCTGACCATGACCTTTGACCCCAGGCCTGCAGACCCTGGCCCTGCTGACCCTCCAGGCCCTGAGTGACCCCTGAGTGACCCCGACTGACCCTCAGTGACCAATAAGTGACCCTGAGTGACCTTGAATGACCCCAACTGACCCCTGAGTGACCCAAATGACCCCTGAGTGACCCAAATGACCACTGAATGACCCCTGACTGACCCCAACTGACCCCAACTGACCCTGGGTGACCAATAAGTGACCCCTGAGTGACCCTGAGTGACCCAAATGACCACTGAGTGACCAATGAGTGACCCAACTGACCCCAACTGAGCCCTGAGTGACCCTGAGTGACCCTAACTGACCCTGACTGACCCTCCAGGCCCTGAATGACCCTGAGTGACCCTGACCATGACCTTTGACCCCAGGCCTGCAGACCCTGGCCCTGCTGACCCCAACTGACCCCTGTGTGACCTTTGACCCCAGGCCTGCAGACCCTGGCCCTGCTGACCCTCCAGGCCCTGAGTGACCCTGTCAGTGACCTTTGACCTTTGACCCCAGGCCTGCAGACCCTGGCCCTGCTGACCCTGACTGACCCCTGAGTGACCCCTGTGTGACCTTTGACCCCAGGCCTGCAGACCCTGGCCCTGCTGACCCTCCAGGCTCTGAGTGACCCTGAGTGACCCCGACTGACCCTGGGTGACCAATAAGTGACCCTGAGTGACCCCAAATGACCCCTGAGTGACCAATGAGTGACCAATGAGTGACCCTGAGTGACCTTTAATGACCCTGACTGACCCCTGAGTGACCCAAATGACCACTGAGTGACCAATGAGTGACCCCAACTGACCCCAACTGACCCTGGGTGACCAATAAGTGACCCCTGAGTGACCCTGAGTGACCCCAACTGACCCCTGAGTGACCAAAATGGCCCCGACTGACCCCAACTGACCCCAACTGACCCCTGAGTGACCCCGAGTGACCCCGACTGACCAATGAGTGACCCTGAGTGACCAATGAGTGACCCTGAGTGACCTTGAATGACCCCGACTGACCCCTGAGTGGCCCAAATGACCAATGAGTGACCAATGAGTGACCCCAACTGACCCCTGGGTGACCAATGAGTGACCCGGAGTGACCAATGAGTGACCAATAAATGACCCCAAATGACCCCTGAGTGACCAATAAGTGACCCCTGAGTGACCCTGAGTGACCCTGAGTGACCCTAAGTGACCAATAAATGACCCTGAGTGACCCCGACTGACTCCAACTGACCCCTGAGTGACCCTGAGTGACCCCAACTGACCCCAAATGACCCCTGAGTGACCAATAAGTGACCCCTGAGTGACCAATGAGTGACCAATGAGTGACCCCAAATGACCCCTGAGTGACCCCAACTGACCTGGAGTGACCCCGAGTGACCCCTGAGTGACCAATGAGTGACCCTGAGTGACCTTGAATGACCCCAACTGACCCCTGTGTGACCTTTGACCCCAGGCCTGCAGACCCTGGCCCTGCTGACCCTCCAGGCCCTGAGTGACCCTGTCCATGACCTTTGACCATGACCTTTGCCCCCAGGCCTGCAGACCCTGGCCCTGCTGACCCTCCAGGCCCGTTACGAGCTGCGGGTGGAGCTGGAGGACTTTGAGAACAACTCGGCCGCCGCCACCTACGGCTCCTTCGCGCTGTCGCCCACCGCGGTCAGCGCCGAGGAGGACGGCTACGCCCTGCACGTGGCCGGCTTCGTCGACGGCGGCGCCGGTGCGTGCCACGGTGGGCCTTGGGTGGGCAGCGGTGGGCAACGATGACCCTTGGGTGGTCATCAATGGTCAAGGAAATCAAGGAAATCAAGGTTGGCCATTGGGAGGTCAATGGAGGTGAATTGTGGTCAATGGTGGTCAATTGAGTCAAGGTTGGCCATTGGGAGGTCAATGGGGGTCAATGGTGGTCAACCAAGTCAAGAAAATCAACAATGACCACTGGGTGGTCATCAATGGTCAAGGAAATCAAGGTTGGCCATTGGGTGGTCAAGGTTGGCCATTGGGTGGTCAATGGGGGTCAATGGCGGTCAACGGAGTCGAGAGAATCAACAATGACCATTGGGTGGTCATCGGAGTCAAGGTTGGCCATTGGGTGGTCAATGGGGGTCAATGGTAGTCAATTGAGTCGAGGTTGGCCATTGGGTGGTCATCGATGGTCAACTGAGTCAAGGTTGGCCCTTGGGAGGTCAATGGGGGTCAATGGTGGTCAACGGTGGTCAACAATGACCATTGGGTGGTCAACGGAGTCAAGGTTGGCCATTGGGTGGTCAATGATGACCATTGGGTGGTCAACAGGAGTCAACTGAGTCAAGGTTGATCGTTGGGTGGTCAACAGTGGTCAACCGAGTCAAGGTTGGCCATTGGGTGGTCAATGGAGTCAAGGTTGGCCATTGGGAGGTCATTGGGGGTCAATGGTGGTCAATTGAGTCAAGGTTGGCCATTGGGAGGTCAATAGGGGTCAATGGTGGTCAACTGAGTCAAGGTTGGCCATTGGGAGGTCAACAAAAGTCAACCGTGTCAAGGTTGGCCATTGGGTGGTCATCGATGGTCAACAATGACCATTGGGTGGTCAATGATGGTCAACCGAGTCGAGGTTGGCCATTGGGAGGTCAATGGTGGTCAATGGTGGTCAATGGTGGTCAACTGAGTCAAGGTTGGCCATTGGGTGGTCAATGATGACCATTGGGTGGTCAACGGTGGGCAACTGAGTTGAGGGTGGCCATTGGGTGGTCAATGGAGTCGAGGTTGGCCATTGGGAGGTCAATGGTGGTCAACGATGACTATTGGGTGGTCATCGATGGTCAACCAAGTCAAGGGAATCAACAATGACCATTGGGTGGTCAATTGAGTCAACGTTGGCCATTGGGTGGTCAACTGAGTCAAGGTTGATCGTTGGGTGGTCAATGGTGGGCCATTGAGTCAAGAGAATCAAGGTTGGCCATTGGGTGGTCAATGGAGTCAAGGTTGATCGTTGGGTGGTCATCAATGGTCAATTGAGTCAAGGGAATCAACAATGACCATTGGGAGGTCAACAGGAATCAACCGAGTCGAGGTTGATCGTTGGGTGGTCATCGGTGGTCAATTGAGTCGAGGGTAGCCGTTGGGTGGTCAATGGTGGTCAACAATGGTCAATTGAGTCAAGGGAATCAACAATGACCGTTGGGTGGTCAATGGTGGTCAATGATGGTCATCGATGGTCAACAATGACCATTGGGTGGTCAATGATGGTCAACTGAGTTAAGGGTGGCCATTGGGAGGTCAATGGGGGTCATTGATGGTCAATTGAGTCAAGGGTGACCATTGGGTGGTCATCGGTGGTCAACCAAGACAAGGTCACCCCCCAGGAGCTCATCGGGGCGGTCAAGCGGCCGATCCAACATCTCCCACCACCCCAACCTCCCGTCCCACCCGTGTCCCCACCAGGCGACTCCCTGAGCTACCACAACGGGCAGAAGTTCTCCACCTTCGACCGCGACCAGGACCTGTTCGCCCAGAACTGCGCCGCGCTCTCCTCGGGGGCCTGGTGGTTCCGCAGCTGCCACTTCTCCAACCTCAACGGCTTCTACCTGGCCGGGCCCCACCTCTCCTACGCCAACGGCATCAACTGGGCCCAGTGGAAGGGTTTCTACTACTCGCTCAAGCGCAGCGAGATGAAGATCCGACGGCTCTGAGCGACGCGCCCGAGCCCGGCCCCGCCCGGCCCCGCCCCCAATAAACAGCCTGCCTTGATTGGTGGTGGTGGAAACATCTCGGGGGGGTTCTGGAGACATCTCCAGGGGGTTCTGTGAGGGGTTTTTTGGGGGGCTTTGAGGTGTTTTGGGGTCTCGAGGGTCATTTGGCCCCATCCCCACCATTAATTAAGGAGATCTTGATTGGTTGGTGGAGGTTTGGTGGTGGAAACATCTCCAGGGGGTTGTAAGAGGGGTTTTTTGGGGGGCTTTGAGGTGTTTTGGGGTCTGGGGGGTCACTTGACCCCATCCCCACTATTAATAAGGGAGATCGTGGTTGATCAGTGAGGATTTCATGGTGGAAACATCTCCAGGGGGTTCTGGGAGGGTTTATTTGGGGGGCTTTGAGGTGTTTTGTGGTCTCGAGGGTCACCTGACCCCATCCCCACCATTAATTAAGGGAGATCTTGATTGGTTAGTGGGGATTTGGTGGTGGAAACATCTCAGACGGGTTCTGGAGACATCTCCAGGGGGTTCTGGGGGTGGTGGAAACATCTTGGGGGAGTTCTGGAGACATCTCAGAGGGGTTCTGGGGACGGTGGAAACATCTCCGGGGGGTTCTGGAGACATCTCGGGGGGGTTCTGGGGGTGGTGGAAACATCTCCAGGGGGTTCTGGGAGGGGATTTCTTAGGGGGATTTGAGGAGTTTTGGGGTCTCGAGGGTCACTTGACCCCACCCCCACCATTAATTAATTAATCTCATCCCTAATTAAGGGAGATCTTGATTGGTCAGTGGGGATTTGGTGGTGGGAACATCTCGGGGGGTTCTGGGAGGGGATTTTGGGGACGTCTCGGACGAAATTTGGGGATTTTTGAAGGAATTTTGGGAATTTTTTTGAAGGAATTTTGGGACTTTTCGGGGACAAATGTTGAGAGTTTCTAAAATGAATTTTAGGAATTTTTTTGGGGATAAATTTTGGGATTTTTTGGGGGATGAATTTTGGGACTTTTTCAACAAATTTCGGGATTTTTTTGGGGGGATAAATTTTGGGACTTTTTGGGATAAATTGGAGAATTTTTTGGGGATAAATTTTGGGACTTTTTGGGATCCATTTCCAAAATTTTTTGGGGGGATATTTTTGGGATTTTTGGCCAAATTTTGGGACTTTTTGGGACTTTTCGGGGAAGAATTTGTGGATTTTTTTTAGGGCTAAATTTCAGAATTTTTTTGGGCTAAATTTCATTTTTTTGCCCGAATTTTGGGATTTTTTGGGGACAAATTTTGGGTTTTTTTTATTTTTCCTCCCCCCTCCCCCACCCCCCATCCCCTCCCCCACCCCCCCATAAAAAAACCCCAAAAACCCCCAAAAATCGATGGGTGGGGGAGGGGCGATTCCCTTTATTGGCAATAAATAAGCGAGGGGGGGGTGGGGGAGGGGCGGGGGCGGGGTCAGGGTGGGGGAGGGGCCAAAATTAGCCACGCCCCCTCCCCTAATTTAAATATTAATTTGGGGGGGGGTTTAATGAATTTTGGGGGGGCCCCACTGCGGGGGGCGACCCCAAAACCCCCCCCGGGTTGGGGGGGGGGGGGAATTTGGGGTGGGGGAGGGGCGGGGTGGGGGGGAGGGGTCAGGGTGGGGGAGGGGCCGATGTTGGCCACGCCCCCTCCCCAAATTTGGGGTTTTTTTTGGGGGGTCGGGGGTCCCCAAAATCGTCACTTCCGCCGCTGCTTCCGGCCGGGCTCTTCCGCTGCGGGGGAGGGGAAGGGGGAGTGACGTCATCGGCGGTGCGGTGACGTCATCGGGGTGATGTCATTGGGGTGATGTCACAGAGGGGGGGAGGGGTCGGCCACGCCCATCCCCCACCCGCCCCTCCCCCTCCCCTCTCCCAGAGGGCAAAGGTCACGGGGGAGGGGACACGAGGGGGGGCGGTGACGTCATAAGGGGGGGCAATGACGTCACAGGGGTGGCGGTGATGTCATAAGGGGACAATGACGTCATAGGGGTGACGTCATGGGGGTGGCAGTGACGTCATAGGGGGTGACGGTGACAATGAGGTGATGGTGATGTCACGGGAGTGACAGTGATGTCATAAAGGGGTGACAGTGACATCATAAGGGGACAGTGATGTCACAGGAGTGGCAGTGATGTCATAGGGGACAGTGATGTCATAAGGGGGGAACAATGAGGCCACAGGGGTGGCAGTGATGTCATAGGGGTGACAGTGACATCATAAGGGGGACAATGATGTCATAGGGGGGACAGTGACATCATAGGGGATAGTGACATCATAAGGGAGGTGACATTGGTGACACTGAGGTGACAATGGAGGTGACAATGACACAGAGGTGACACCGAGGTGACACCGAGGTGACAATGGAGGTGACACGGAGGTGACAATGACATGGAGGTGACAATGAAGGTGACACAGAGGAAACAATGACACCGAGGTGACACTGGGGTGACAATGGAGGTGACAGAGGTGACAATGGTGACAGAGGCAACACTGAGGTGACAATGACACTGAGGTGACACAGAGGTGACAATGGTGACAATGAAGGTGACACAGAGGTGACAATGAAGGTGACAAAGGTGACACTGAGCTGTCCCCAGGTGTCCCCGGTACCTGCCGCGGTGTCGGGCCCGGTCGGGTCACGCTGAGGGACGAGAAGATGGAGATGGAGATGAGAGGGGGAGGGGACAGGGGACAGGGGACAGGGGACAGGGGGGACATGGGGTGACCATGGAGTGACCATGGAGTGACCATGGACCAGGAGGTGACCATGGAGTGACCATGGGGTGACCATGGAGTGACCAGGAGATGGTCAAGGGGATGGGGAGGTGACCAGAAGGTGACCATGGACCATGGAATTGACCATGGAGATGGTCACGGTCACCTGGAGGTGGACAAGGGGACAAGGAGGGGATGAAGGTGAACATGGACCATGGAGGTGACCATGGAGTGACCAGGAGGTGACCATGGACCTGGAGGTGACCATGGAGTGACCATGGAGATGGTCAAGGGGATGGGGAGGTGACCATGGAGGTGACCATGGAGTGACCAGGAGGTGACCAGGAGGTGACCATGGAATGACCAGGAGATGGTCAAGGGGACAAGGAGGTGACCATGGAGGTGACCATGGACCATGGAGGTGACCATGGAGATGGTCAGGGTCACCTGGAGATGGTCAAAGGGATGGGGAGATGACCATGGAGGTGACCATGGAGGTGACCAGGAGATGGTCACAGTCACCTGGAGGTGGACAAGGGGACAGGGAGGGGATGGAGGTGACCATGGACCAGGAGGTGACCATGAAGGTGACCAGGAGATGGTCAAGGGGATGGGGAGGTGACCATGGAGGTGACCATGGACCATGGAATTGACCACGGAGGTGACCATGAAGGTGACCAGGACATGGAGGAGATGACCAAGGCCACGACGGAGGTGACCACGAAGGGTGGAGATGACCCCGAGGGGGAACAGGAGGGGACACGAGGACAACCCCGCGGTGGCCGGGCCACCTCCTCACCCTCCAGGTAGTTCCTGGCGATGAACTTGAGGGCCTCGTCCAGAAGAATGACCGGGAAGGAGATCTTGATGACCATCAGCCAATGGGTCAGCGTCAGCGGCGTCAGCTTGAAGATCATCTGGGGACATCGGGGGACACGGCTGGGACCTCCTCCCAGGCCACCACCAGGGCCACCAGAGGCCACCAGAGGTCATCGAACCCGGTGGTCACTCAAGGGTCATCAGACCCGAGGTCATCGTGGTGGACGTGGCCACCAAAGTGACCCCCGTGGCCACCAGAGTCACTCAAGGTCAACGGTCGCCGTCTTGGTGGCCACCAAGGCAATGTCCCCCTGGCCACCAAGGCGATGGCCACCACCCAGTGACCACCATCTTGATGACCACCACAGTGGCGACCAACCCAAGGCCACCAACCCAATGACCATCACCTCAATGGCCATCAATGACCACCACCCCAAGGTCCCCATGACCACCAACCCAATGACCACCACCCCAAGGTCCCCAAGGCCACCAATGACCACCAATGACAACCACCCCAATGACCACCAATGACCACCAATGACCACCACCCCAAGGCCACCACCCCAAGGCCACCACCCCAAGGTCCCCATGACCACCACCCCAATGACCACCAATGACCACCAATGACCATCACATTGACCACCACCCCAAGGTCCCCAAGGCCACCAACCCAATGACCACCAACCCAATGACCACCACCCAATGACCACCATCTTGATGACCACCAGTTTGATGGCCACCAACTCAGTGTCCCCAATGACCACCACCCCAATGACCACCAATGACCACCACCCCAATGACCACCAACCCAATGACCACCAATGACCACCACCCCAATGGCCACCACCCCAAGGTCCCCAAGGCCACCAACCCAATGACCACGACCCAATGACCACCACCCCAATGTCCCCAAGGCCACCACCCCAAGGTCCCCAAGGCCACCACCCCAAGGTCCCCAAGGCCACCATCCAATGACCACCACCCCAATGACCACCAATGACCACCAACCCAACGTCCCCAAGGCCACCAACCCAATGACCACCAACCCAATGACCACCAACCCAATGACCACCACCCCACCAATGACCACCACCCCAAGGTCCCCAAGGCCACTACCCCAAGTTCCCCAAGGCCACCACCCCAATGACCACCACCCCAAGGCCACCACCCCAATGTCCCCAAGGCCACCAACCCAATGTTCCCAAGGCCACCAACCTAATGACTATCAACCCAATGACCATCACCTCAATGGCCATCAATGACCACCAACCCCAACGTCCCCATGACCACCAACCCAATGACCACCAATGACCACCACCCCAATGACCACCACCCCAAGGTCCCCATGACCACCAACCCAAAGGTCCCCAAGGCCACCAACCCAATGGCCACCACCCCATGACCACCAATGACCACCACCCTCATGGCCACCAACCCCATGACCACCAATGACCACCAATGACCACCAACCCAATGACCACCAGTGGCCACCACCCCAAGATCCCCAAGGCCACCACCCCAAGGCCACCCCCCGTGTCCCCGCGGCCACCAAGCCCATGGCCACCAACCCCATGGCCACCAATGACCACCAACCCAAGACCACCACCCCAATGACCACCAATGACCATCAACCCAATGTCCCCAAGGCCACCAACCCAATGACCACCACCCCAAGGTCCCCATGACCACCCCCCCAAGGCCACCACCCCGTGGCCACCCCCCCGGTGTCCCCGCGGCCACCACCCGCGGTGTCCCTTACGGGCAGGGGGTCGATGTAGAGGATGACGAAGTGCAGGGACATGGAGAGGCAGATGGAGCCCATCAGCCAGATGTTCACCCACGGTGGCATCCGGGCCAGAGACTGGTTCTCCGACAGGCTGGGGACAGCGGGGACAGCGAGGTCACCATGGGGACATCCCGGTGGCCATGGGGACATTGAGGTAGCCATGGGGACATCGAGATGGCCATGGGGACATTGAGGTGGCCATGGGGACATCGAGATGGCCATGGGGACATCATGGGGACACAGGGACCATAGGAACATTGAGGTGACCACAGGGACCATGGGGACATCCTGGTGACCATGGGGACATCGAGGTGACCATGGGGACCATGGGGACATCCCGGTGGCCACAGGGACCATGGGGACATCCCGGTGACCACGGGGACATTGGGGACATCGAGGTGACCACAGGGACCATGGGGACATCGAGGTGACCACAGTGACCATGAGGACATGGAGGTGACCACAGGGACCATGGGGACATCCCGGTGACCATGGGGACATCCCGGTGACCACAGTGACCATAGGGACATTGAGGTGACCATGGGGACATTGGGGACATCAAGGTGGTCATGGGGACATCAGGGTGACCACGGGGACATTGGGGACATTGATGACCACAACGACCACAATGACTACAACGACCACAACAACCACAATGACGAAGATGACGATGACCACGATGACCACAATGAAGATGACCACGATGAAGGTGACCATGGTGACCACAATGACCACAACGACCACAACAACCACAATGACAAAGATGACGATGGTGACGATGACCACGATGACCACAATGAAGATGACCACGATGAAGATGACCACAATGAAGATGACCACGGTGACCACGTCCTCACCTGTTGAGGGCGTTGCACATCTCGATGGTCACCACGATGACCATGACAATGACCACAATGACCACAACAACCACAATGACAAAGATGACGATGACCATGATGACCACAATGAAGATGACCACAATGAAGATGACCATGGTGACCACGATGAAGGTGACCACGATGAAGATGACCACGTCCTCACCTGTTGAGGGCGTTGCACATCTCGATGGTCACCAGCACCGACAGCGCCATCGTCATCGGCACCGGCGACTCGAAGATGTCACAGTCCAACCCCTCGAAGTCCACGTTGTGCTCGGAGCACTGCATGAAGTGGGTCTGGGGGGACATCGGGGGTCACCTCGGGGACAACCTGAGGACATCTGGGGACACCTGGGGACACTCGGGGACTCACCAGCTGGTGGTAGCTGACGTTGGGTCCGTCCTCAGCGAAGAGGAACCACCAGGCGGCCGCTCCCACCGTGGCGGCCCCGACGTAACCTGGGGGGACAAACGAGGGGTTGGGGACACCTGGGGACACCTGGAGGTCTCTGAGGTGCCACCTTGAGGGTCTCCAGGTGGTTTTTTGGTGGTTTTTTGAGGTCTCCAGGTGGGTTTTTTGAGGTCTCCAGGTGGTTTTTGGGGGTGTCCAGGTGGTTCTATGAGGTTCTCGAGGTGGTCCTGTGAGGTTCTCCAGGTGTTCCTCACCAAGTTCTTCAAGGAACCTTCTCCATGGGGGTCTCAAGGTGATTTTTTAGGGTCTCAATGTGATTTTTTTTTGGAGTCTCCAAGTGGTTTTTGGGGTCTCCTGGTGGTTTTTTGGGTACTCCAGGTGGTTCCTCAAAGAACCTTCTCCCTGACCCTCCTCAATCTCATTTTTTGAGGTTCCTGGACGCTTTTATGGAGTTTCCAGGTGGTTTTTTAGGGTTCCCAGATGGGTTTTTTCAGTCTGCAGGTGGTGTTTTTGGGTTCTCCAGGTGGTTCCTCAAGGAACCTTCTCCCTGACCCTCCTCAATCTCATTTTTGAGGTTCTCAAGACATTTTATGGAGTCTCCATGTGGTTATTTTGGGATTCCCAGATGTTTTATGGAGTCTCTTGGTGGTTTTTTGGGGTTCTCCAGGTGGTTCCTCAAGGAACCTTCTCCCTGACCCTCCTCAATCTCATTTTTTGAGGTTCTCAAGATGTTTTATGGGTTCTCCAGGTGGGTTTCTATGGTCCCCAAATGGTTTCTTAAGTCTCCAGGTGGTTTTTTGGGTTCTCCAGGTGGTTCCTCAAGGAACCTTCTCCCTGACCCTCCTCAATCTCATTTTTTGAGGTTCCTGGACACTTTTATGGAGTCTCCAGGTGGTTTTTTTGGGGTTCTCAGACATTTTATGGAGTCTCCTGGTGGTTTTTATGGGTTCTCCAGATGGTTCCTCAAAGAACCTTCTCCCTGACCCTCCTCAATCTCATTTCTTGAAGTTCTCAAGATGTTTTATGGAGTCTCCAGGTGATTTTTTTGAGTTCCTGGACGTTTTTATGGAGTCTCCACCTCACTTCCAGCTCTCCCCTGACCCAACCTTCTCCACAACTGACCACAACTGACCAGAAGGTGACCACAACTGACCAGAAGGTGACCAGCGGTGGTGGACGGGCGCTCACCTCCGATGGCCAGGTAGCGGAAGAAGAGCCAGCCGGAGATGAGCGGCTCCTTGGGGCTGCGCGGTGGCTTGTCCATGATGTCCAGGTCCGGGGGGTTGAAGCCCAGAGCGGTGGCCGGGAGACCGTCGGTCACCAGATTGACCCAGAGCAGCTGGACGGGGATCAGCGCCTCGGGCAGGCCCAGAGCGGCCGTCAGGAAAATGCTGCGGGGGGAGGGGTTATACTGGGATATACTGGGATATACTGGTTTATACTGGAAGGGACGGGGTTATACTGGTTTATACTGGGATATACTGGGTTATACTGGGAGGGACGGGTTTATACTGGGATATACTGGGTTATACTGGGATATACTGGTTTATACTGGGAGGGACGGGTTATACTGGGATATACTGGGTTATACTGGTTTATACTGGGATATACTGGGAGGGATGGGCTTATACAGGGATATACTGGGATATACTGGTTTATGCTGGTTTATACTGGTTTATACTGGTTTATACTGGTTTATACTGGGATATACTGCGTTATACTGGTTTATACTGGGATATACTGGGAGGGACTGGGTTAAACTGGGATGGACTGGGAGGGACGGGTTATACTGGGATATACTGGGTTATACTGGTTTATACTGGGATGGACTGGGATATACTGGGATAAACTGGGATGGACTGGGAGGGACTGGGAGGGACGGATTATACTGGGATGGACTGGGTTATACTGGGATGGACTGGGAGGGATGGGTTATACTGGGATATACTAGTTTATACTGGGAGGGACGGGTTATACTGGTTTATACTGGGATGGACTGGGATCAACTGGGAGGAGATTGGGACAAACTGGGACAAACTGGGAGGGACTGGGAGGGGATGGGTTATACTGGGATATACTGGGATATACTGGGATATACTGGGAGGGACTGGGAGGGGCCTGGGAGGGGACTGGGAATAAACTGGGTTATACTGGGAGGGACTGGGATAGACTGGGAGGGACTGGGAGGGACTGGGAGGGACTGGGTTAAACTGGTTTATACTGGGAGGGACGGGGTTAAACTGGGATAAACTGGGATGGACTGGGGGGGACTGGGACAAACTGGGAGGGACTGCGTTATACTGGGAGGGACTGGGTTAAACTGGTTTATACTGGGAGGGATGGGGTTAAACTGGGATGGACTGGGAGGGACTGGGAGGGGATTGGGACAAACTGGGACAAACTGGGAGGGGATGGGGAGGGACTGGGTTCTACTGGTTTATACTGGGAGGGACTGGGATCAACTGGGATAAACGGGGGGGCACTGGGATGGGACTGGGAGGGACTGGAACAAACTGTGACAGACTGGGTTATACTGGTTTATACTGGGAGGGACTGGGATAAACTGGGAGAGGATAAGGAGGAACTGGGTTATACTGGTTTATAGTGGTTTATACTGGGCCAAACTGGGAAGGGACTGGGTTATACTGGGATGGACTGGGATGGAACTGGGTTATACTGGTTTATACTGGGCCAAACTGGGAGTGGACTGGGAGGGACTGGGTTATACTGGTTTATACTGGGATGAACTGGGACAAACTGGGATGGACTGGGAGGGACTGGGACAAACTGGGAACAAACTGGGAGGGACTGGGAGGGACTGGTTTATACTGGTTTATACTGGGCCAAACTCGGAGGGAATTAGGACAAACTGGTCCAAACCGGTCCAGACTGGTCCAAACTGGTCCAAACTGGTCCAAACCGGTCCAAACCAGTTTCGGGCTCACCAGACGACCTCGCCGACGTTGGAGGAGATGAGGTAGCGGATGAACTGCTTCATGTTGTTGTAGATGGCCCTGCCCTCCTCCACGGCCGCCACGATGGTGGAGAAGTTGTCGTCGGCCAGGACCATCTCCGAGGCCGTCTTGGCCACCGCCGTCCCCGAGCCCATGGCGATGCCGATCTCCGCCTTCTTCAGCGCCGGCGCGTCGTTGACGCCGTCGCCCGTCTGCGAAAGAGGTCCACAAGGAGGTGGGGTGGGTGGTGGGACTCCATAAATACACCAGGGTTGGTGGTGGGACTCCGTAACTACGTCAGAAGTTCTCAATATGGGGTTGGGTGGGTGGTGGGACTCCATAACTACGTCAGGGTGTGTGGTGGGACTCCATAACTACGTCAGGAAGTGTGGTGGGACTCCGTAACTACGTCAGAAGTTCTCAAAAGGAGGTGGGGTGGGTGGTGGGACTCCGTAACTACGTCAGGGTTGGTGGTGGGACTCCATAACTACGTCAGGAATTGTGGTGGGACTCCATAAGTACGTCAGAAGTTCTCAAAATGAGGTGGGATGGGTGGTGGGACTCCATAACCACGTCCACCAACAACATTGGACTCCAAACCCCCATAAACCCACTTCAGACCTCCAAAACCCCACCAGAACCCCTCCAAACCCCATGGTGGACCTCCATAACCACGTCCATCAACAACTTTAGACCCCAAACCCCCACAAACCCACTTCAAACCTCCCAAACCCCACCAGAACCCCTCAGAACCCCATGGTGGACCTCCATAACCCCACACAAACAAGCTCAAACCCCATGGTGGACCTCCACAACCACGTCCATCAACAACTATGGACCACAAAATCACATAAACCTATGGTAGACCTCCCAAACCCCACCAGAACCCCTCAGAACCCCATGGTGGACCTCCATAACCACGTCCATCAACAACTTTTGACTCTAAATCCCCATAAATCCATGGTGGACCTCCATAACCACGTCCACCAACAACTTTGGAACCCCAAACCACCATAAACCCATGGTAGACCTCCATAACCACGTCCATCAAGAACTTTAGACCCCAAACTGCCATAAATCCACTTTGGACCTCCAAAACCCCACCAGAACCCCTCAGAACCCCATGGTGGACCTCCATAACTAAGTCCATCAATAACTTTTGACTCCCAACCCCCATAAATCCATGGTGGACCTCCATAACCACGTCCATCAACAACTTTAGACCCCAAACCCCTACAAACCCACTTCAAACCTCCAAAACCCCACCAGAACCCCTCAGAACCCCATGATGGACCTCCATAACCACGTCCATCAACAACTATGGACCACAAAATCCTGTAAACCTATAGTAGACCTCCAAAACCCCACCAGAACCCCTCCAAACCCCATGGTGGGACTCCATAACCACGTCCATCAACAACTTTTGACTCCTAACCACCATAAACCCATGGTGGACTTCCATAACCACGTCCATCAACAACTATGGACTCCAAACCTCCATAAACCCACTTCAGACCTCCAAAACCTCACTCAAACCCACTCAAACTCATGGTGGACCTCCATAACCACGTCCACCATGAACTTTCAATAACAAACCCCTCCAAACCCATGGTGGACCTCCATAACCACGTCCATCAACAAATTTTGACTCCAAACCACCATAAATCCATGGTGGACCTCCATAATTACGTCCATCAATAACTTTTGACTCCCAACCCCCATAAACCCATGGCAGACCTCCAAAACCTCACTCAAACCCACTCAAACCTCATGGTGGACCTCCATAACCACATCAACCATGAACCTTCAATAACAAACCCCGCCGAACCCATGGTGGACCTCCATAACCACGTCCATCAACAACTATGGACCCTAAACCCCTCCAAACCCATGGTAGACCTCCAAAACCCCTTTGGAACCCCTCAGAACCCCATGGTGGACCTCCATAACCACGTCCATCAACAACTTTTGACCCTAAATCCCCACAAACCCATGGTAGACCTCCAAAACCCCACCGGAACCCCTCCAAACCTCATGGTGGACCTCCATAACCACGTCCACCATGAACTCCTAATAACAAACCCCTCCAAACCCATGGTGGACCTCCAAAACCCCACTGGAACCCCTCCAAACCCCATGGTGGACCTCCATAACCACGTCCACCATGAACTTCCAATAACAAACCCCCCCAAACCCCATGGTGGACCTCCATAACCACGTCCATCAACAAATTTTGACTCCAAACCACCCTAAATCCATGGTGGACCTCCATAACCACGTCCATCAACAACTTTGGCCTCCAACCCCCCCCAAACCCACTTCAGACCTCCCAAACCCCACCAGAACCCCTCAGAACCCCATGGTGGACCTCCATAACCACATCCATCAACAACTTTGAACCCCAAACCCCCATAAACCCATGGTGGATCTCCAAAACCCCACTGGAACCCCTCCAAACCCCATGGTGGACCTCCGTAACCACATCCATCAACAACTATGGACCCCAAACCCCCCAAACCCCATGGTGGACCTCCATAACCACGTCCATCAACAACTATGGACCACAAAATCCCGTAAACCCATGGTAGACCTCCAAAACCTCACCCAAACCCACTGAAACTCATGGTGGACCTCCATAACCACGTCCACCTCCATCTCCCCCCTCACCATGGCTGTGATCTCGTCGAAGGACTGGAGGAACTCGACGATCTTGGACTTGTGGGTGGGCTCGACGCGGGCGAAGCAGCAGGCGCGGCGACAGGCCTCGCGCTGCTCGCTCAGCGGGAGGTCATCGAACTCGCGGCCGGTGTAGGCGCGGCCGGTGACCTCCTCGTCCTCGCCGAAGATGCCGATGCGGCGGCAGATGGCGATGGCCGTGCCCTTGTTGTCCCCCGTGATCATGATGACGCGGATGCCGGCGTCGCGGCACAGGCGGATGGAGCCCATCACCTCCTTCCGCGGTGGGTCCAACATGCCCACGCAGCCCACGAAGGTCAGGTCGGTCTGGAGGAGATGTCAGGGGGGGTTTGAGGTGGTGGTGGTGGTGGTGGAGGAGGTTCAAAAATGGGGTTTGGAGGTCATCAAGGTCCAGGAAGCTCCAGAAATGGGGTTTGGGAGAACATCAAGGAAGAGGAACCTCCAAAAGTGAAGTTTTGGAGGTGGTGGTGGACCAGGAACCTTCAAAAATGGGGTTTGGAGGACATTGAGGTGGCCAAAAATGGGGTTTGGAGGTGGTGGTGGAGAAGGAACCACCAAAAGTGAAGTTTTGGAGGTCACCAAGGACCAGGAACCTCCAAAAATGGGGTTTGGAGGTGGTGGTGGAGCAGGAACCGCCAAAAATGGGGTTTGGAGGTCATCAAGAAAGAGGAACCACCAAAAATGGGGTTTGGAGGTCATCAAGGACCAGGAACCGCCAAAAGTGAAGTTTTGGAGGTCACCAAGGAGCAGGAAGCTCCAAAAATGGGGTTTGGAGGTCATGGAGGTGTCCAAAAATGGGGTTTGGAGGACATCAAGGAAGAGGAACCTCCAAGAATGGGGTTTGGAGAAGGTGGTGGAGAAGGAACCTCCAAAAATGGGGTTTGAAGGACATTGAGGTGTCCAAAAATGGGGTTTGGAGGTCACCAAGGACCAGGAAGCTCCAAAAGTGAAGTTTTGGAGGTCATCAAGGACCAGGAACCATCAAAAATGGGGTTTGGAGGTCATGGAGGTGTCCAGAAATGGGGTTTGGAGGTCATGGAGGACCAGGAACCGCCAAAAATTGGGTTTGGAGAACATCAAGGTGTCCAAAAATTGGGTTTGAAGGTCATGGAGGATCAGGAAGCTCCAAAAATGGGGTTTGGAGGTCGTGGTGGAGCAGGAAGCTCCAAAAATGGGGTTTGGAGGACATCGAGGTGTCCAAAAATTGGGTTTGGAGGTCACAGAGACCTCCTGAGGAGCCCAGAGAAGGTCCCAGGTGGTCCTACAGAGTCAAGAACCCCAAAAGGAGCCAAGAACGCCCCAAAAACGAGGTCCCACCACCCAAACCGAGGTCCCACCACCCAATCTGAGGTCCCACCACCCAATTTGAGGTCCCACCACCCAATTTGAGATCCCACCACCCAATTTAAGGTCCCACCACCATATCTGAGGTCCCACCACCCAAACCTTGGTCCCACCACCCCAAACCTTCTCCAGCTTTGGTCCCACCACCCAAACCAAGGTCTCACCACCCAATCTGAGGTCCCACCACCCAAAAATGAGGTCCCACCACCCAATTCTGAGATCCCACCACCAAATTTGAGGTCCTACCACCCATAACCACGTTCCACCACCCAACCCAAGGTCCCACCACCCAATCTGAGATCCCACCAGCCAAACCTTGGTCCCACCACCCAAACCTTCTCCAACCTCCATCCCACCACCCCAAACCTTCTCCAGCCTTGGTCCCACCACCCAAACCTTGGTCCCACCACCCAAACCTTCTCCAATATCCATCCCACCACCCCAAATCTTGGTCCCACCCCCCCAAACCTTCTCCAGCTTTGGTCCCACCACCCAAACCAAGGTCCCACCACCAAATCTGAGGTCCCACCACCCAAACCAAGATCCCACCACCCAATCTGAGGTCCCACCACCCAAACCTTCTCCAGCCTTGGTCCCACCACCCATTCTGAGGTCCCACCACCCACTTTGAGCTCCCACCACCCAGAGGACACCTCATGACCACCAACCTCATACTCAGCGAACTTGGAGGAGTCCTCGAGGACCATGTCCTCCTTCTTGGGTGGGGTGTCCCTGGTGGCCAGGGCCAGGCAGCGCAGGGTGTCCCTGCCCGTGCCCCACTCCTTGATGACGCTCTGGATCTTCTCCTTCACCGCCGGCGTCAGCGGCACCCGCGTGGTCCCCACCCGGACGTAGTTACAGCGGTCAATGACGCCCTCGGGGGCACCCTGGGGTGGGACACGGGGCGGTGGGACAGGGGACATCCTCGGGGTGGTGGGATGGAGGGTGGAGAAGGTTTGGAGTGGTGGGACGGAGGGTGGAGAAGGTTTGGGGTGGTGGGATCAAAGTTTGGGGTGGTGGGATGGAGGTTGGAGAAGGTTTGGGGTGGTGGGATGGAGGCTGGAGAAGGTTTGGGGTGGTGGGACCAAAGTTTGGGGTGGTGGGACCAAGGTTGGAGAAGGTTTGGGGTGGTGGGATGGAGGTTGGAGAAGGTTTGGGGTGGTGGGATGGAGGTTGGAGAAGGTTTGGGTGGTGGGACGTGGTTATGGGGTGGTGGGATGGAGGTTGGAGAAGGTTTGGGGTGGTGGGACCAAAGTTTGGGGTGGTGGGATGGAGGTTGGAGAAGGTTTGGGGTGGTGGGACCAAAGTTTGGGGTGGTGGGACCAAGGCTGGAGAAGGTTTGGAGTGGTGGGACGTGATTATGGGGTGGTGGGATGGAGTTTGGAGAAGGTTTGGGGTGGTGGGACCAAAGTTTGGGGTGGTGGGATGGAGGTTGGAGAAGGTTTGGGGTGGTGGGACCAAGGCTGGAGAAGGTTTGGAGTGGTGGGACCAAGGTTGGAGAAGGTTTGGGGTGGTGGGATGGAGGTTGGAGAAGGTTTGGGGTGGTGGGACCAAAGTTTGGGGTGGTGGGATGGAGGTTGGAGAAGGTTTGGGGTGGTGGGACCAAGGCTGGAGAAGGTTTGAGGTGGTGGGAGGTGGTTATGGGGTGGTGGGACGTGGTTATGGGGTGGTGGGGTGGAGATTGGAGAAGGTTTGGGGTGGTGGGACGTGGCTATGGAGTGGTGGGATGGAGGTTGGAGAAGGTTTGGGGTGGTGGGACGTGGTTTTGGGGTGGTGGGACCAAGGTTGGAGAAGGTTTGGGGTGGTGGGATGGAGGTTGGAGAAGGTTTGGGGTGGTGGGACGTGGTTTTGGGGTGGTGGGACCAAGGTTGGAGAAGGTTTGGGGTGGTGGGATGGAGGCTGGAGAAGGTTTGGGGTGGTGGGACCAAGATTTGGGTGGTGGGACCAATGTTGGAGAAGGTTTGGGGTGGTGGGACCAAAGTTTGGGGTGGTGGGATGGAGGCTGGAGAAGGTTGGGGTGGTCAGACCAATATTTGGAGTGGTGGGACGGAGGTTGGAGAAGGTTTGGGGTGGTGGGACCAAGGCTGGAGAAGGTTTGGAGTGGTGGGATGGAGGTTGGAGAAGGTTTGGGGTGGTGGGACCAAGATTTGGGGTGGTGGGATGGAGGTTGGAGAAGGTTTGGGGTGGTGGGATGGAGGTTGGAGAAGGTTTGGGGTGGTGGGACCATGGTTGGAGAAGGTTTGGAGTGGTGGGACCAAAGTTTGGGGTGGTGGGATGGAGGTTGGAGAAGGTTTGGGGTGGTGGGACCAAAGTTTGGGGTGGTGGGATGGAGGTTGGAGAAGGTTTGAGGTTGTGGGACGTGGTTATGGGTGGTGGGATGGAGGTTGGAGAAGGTTTGGGGTGGTGGGATGGAGGTTTGGAGTGGTGAGATGGAGGTTGGAGATGGTTTGGGGTGGTGGGACCAAAGCTGGAGAAGGTTTGGAGTGGTGGGACGTGGTTATGGGGTGGTGGGACCAAGGCTGGAGAAGGTTTGGGTGGTGGGACCCAGGTGACCTCCAGGTGACCTCCAGGTGACCTCATGTCCCACCTTGACGAACATCTTGTTGCCCACGGCGGCGCGCGAGGCTTTGGCCGGGGAGCAGAAGACCGACATGGACTTCCTGTCCCTGGAGAACTCCAACGTGAACTCCTTCTTCATCAGCTGCTTGATCACCTGAGGGACACGGACGGGGGGACATGGACAGGTGGGACAGGGACAGGTGGGACAGGGACAGGTGGGACAGGGACAGGTGGGACAGGGACAGGTGGGACAGGGACAGGTGGGACATGGACAGGTGGGACAGGGACAGGTGGCCAAGGTGGGACATGGACAGGTGGGACAGGGACAGGGGGACAGGGACAGGTGGGACAGGGACAGGTGGGACAGGTGGCCCAGAAGGTGACCCAGAAGGTGACAATGGGAGGTTCTCCAGGTGGCCCAGAAGGTGCCAACAGGAAGTTCTCCAGGTGGGACAGGTGGGACAAGTGGTGCCAACGGGAGGTTCTCCAGGTGACCAAGGTGGGACAGGTGGGACAGGTGACCCAGAAGGTGACAACTGGAGGTTCTCCAGGTGACCAAGGTGGGACAGGTGGGTCAGGAGGTGCCAACAGGAGGTTCTCCAGGTGGGACAGGTGGGACAGGTGGTGGGACAGGTTCTCCAGGTGGGACAGGTTCTCCAGGTGGCCAAGGTGGGACAGGTGGGACAGGTGGGACAGGTGGGACAGGTGGGACAGGTGGCCCAGAAGGTGACATGGGAGGTTCTCCAGGTGGCCCAGGAGGTGCCCGAGGTGGTGGCCCCGGTGGCCCCGGTGGGACAGGAGGTGCCCAAGGTGGGACAGGTGACCCAGAAGGTGACACGGGAGGTTCTCAAGGTGGCCAAGGTGGGACAGGTGGGACAGGTGACCCAGAAGGTGAACACAGGAGGTTCTCCAGGTGGGACAGGTGGTGGGACAGGTGGGACAGGAGGTGCCAATGGGAGGTTCTCCAGGTGGGACAGGTGGGACAAGTGGTGGGACAGGTGGGACAGGTGGGACAGGTGGCCCAGGAGCTGCCCAAGGTGGTGGCCCTGGTGACCCAGGTGGGACAGGTGACCCAGAAGGTGACATGGGTGGGACAAGTGGCCCAAAAGGTGACAACAGGAGGTTCTCCAGGTGACCCAGGTGGGACAGGTGGCCCAGAAGGTGCCAATGGGAAGTTCTCCAGGTGGCCCAGATGGGACAGGTGACCCAGAAGGTGACATGGGTGGGACAGGTGGTGGCCCTGGTGGCCCCGGTGGGACAGGTGGGGCAGGTGGCCCTGGTGTGCCCGAGGTGGTGGCCCTGGTGGCCCCGGTGGGACAGGTGGTGGCCGTGGTGGCCCTGGTGGCCCTGGTGGGACAAGTGGCCCAGAAGGTGACAACGGGAGGTTCTCCAGGTGGCCCAGAAGGTGACACGGGGACACTCACGGCGTTGCAGGCGTTGGCGCGCTCCACCTTGGACAGGTTCCTGACGTCGGTGTTGAAGACGTTCATCTTCTCCACCAGACACGTCAGCGCCGTCTCGGTGGCCTCACCGACCTTCTCGTAGACACCCTTGGCCTGGGGAGGGGAGGGGACAGTCAGGGGTGGGGACAATCAGGGCTGGGGACAATCAGGGGTGGGGACAGTCAGGGGAGGGGACAACCACTGGCCATGGTGGTGGCCCTGGTGGTGGCCCAGGTGACCTCCATGGTGGGCCAGTTGGTGACCATGGTGGTGACCCCAGTGGTGGCCCAGGTGGTGGCCCAGGTGGTGACCCCAATGGTGGCCCAGGTGGGACAGGTGACACAGGTGGTGGCCCAGGTGATGACCCCAATGGTGGCCCAGGTGGTGGCCCAGGTGGGACAGGTGACCTCAATGGTGGCCCTGATGGTGGCCCAGTGGTGACCATGGTGGTGGCCCAGGTGACCCCAAAGGTGGCCCAGATGACCTCCATGGTGGCCCTGATGGTGGCCCAGTGGTGACCATGGTGGGCCAGGTGGTGGCCCAGGTGGTGGCCCTGGTGGTGACCCCAATGGTGGCCCAGGTGGGACAGGTGACACAGGTGACCCCAAAGGTGGGACAGGTGACCCAGATGACCCTGATGGTGGCCCTGATGGTGACCCCAGTGGTGGCCCAGTGGTGACCCCCATGGTGACCCTGATGGTGACCCTGGTGGTGACCCTGGTGGTGACCCCAATGGTGGCCCAGGTGGTGGCCCAGGTGGGACAGGTGACCCTCATGGTGACCCCTATGGTGGCCCAGATGACCCCAAAGGTGGCCCAGATGACCTCCATGGTGGTCCAGATGGTGGCCCCAGTTGGTGACACCCATGGTGACCCCCATGATGACCCTGTGGTGGCCCAGATGACCCAGATGACCCCAATGATGGCCCAGATGGTGACCCCAATGGTGACCCCCATGGTGACCTCCATGGTGACCCTGATGGTGGCCCAGATAACCCTGATGGTGGCCCAGGTGACCCAGATGACCCCAGATGACCCCATGATGTCCCCCTGGTGGCCCTGGTGTCCCCATGGTGTCCCCATGGTGTCCCCATGGTGTCCCCGTGGTGTCCCCATGGAGACCCTGATGGTGGCCCAGTGGTGACCATGGTGGTGGCCCAGGTGACCCCAAAGGTGGGACAGGTGACCCAGGTGACCTCGATGATGGCCCTGATGGTGACCCAGGTGGGACAGATGACCCTGATGACCTCAATGGTGACCCTGGTGGTGACCCTGATGGTGGCACAGATGGTGGCCCAGATGACCCCCATGGTGTCCCAGATGACCCTGATGGTGGCCCAGGTGACCCAGATGACCCCAGATGACCCCCATGATGTCCCCGTGGTGTCCCCATGATGTCCCCATGGTCCCCCTGGTGTCCCCGTGGTGTCCCCATGATGTCCCCATGGTCCCCCTGGTGTCCCCGTGGTGTCCCCGTGGTGGCCCCATGGTGTCCCCTATGATGACCCCCATGGTGGCCCAGGTAGTGACCCCCATGGTGGCCAAGTGGTGGCCCAGGTGACCCTGATGGTGACCCCAGTTGGACCCCCATGATGACCTCCATGATGACCCCAGTGGTGACCATGGTGGTGTCCCAGATGACCCTGATGGTGGCCCAGGTGACCCTGATGGTGACCTAGGTGGTGACCCCCATGGTGACCCCCATGGTGACCCTGATGGTGACCCAGGTGACCCAGGTGACCCAGATGGTGACCCTGATGATGATCTCCATGATGACCCCAGTGATGACCCCAGTTGGTGACCCCCATGGTGGTCCAGATGACCCCAATGATGGCCCAGATGGTGACCCCCATGATGACCCTGATGGTGGCCCAGATAACCTCGATGGTGGTCCCCATGGTGGCCCAGACGACCCTGATGGTGACCCCCATGATGACCCCATGGTGACCTCCATGGAGACCCTGATGGTGGCCCAGGTGACCCAGATGACCCAGATGACCCCATGATGTCCCCATGATGTCCCCGTGGTGTCCCCATGGTGTTCCCCATGTTGACCCCCATGATGACCTCCATGATGACCTCCATAGTGACCCTGATGGTGGCCCAGATAACCCTGATGGTGACCCTGATGGTGACCCCCATGATGACCCCCATGGTGACCCCCATGATGACCCCAGTGGTGACCCTCATGGTGACCCTGATGGTGGCCCAGATGACCCCATGGTGACCCTGATGGTGACTGATGGTGGCGCAGTGGTGACCATGATGGTGACCCCCATGGTGACCCCAATGGTGACCCAGATGATCCCCATGGTGACCTCCATAGTGACCCAGGTGGTGGCCCAGATAACCTCGATGGTGGCCCAGATGATGACCCCAAAGGTGGCCCAGGTGACCCAGATGACCCAGATGACTCCAGTTGGACCCCCATGGTGGCCCCATGATGTCCCTGTGGTGTCCCCATGGTGTCCCCGTGGTGTCCCCATGATGACCCCCAGGTCACCCCCATGGTGACCCTGATGGTGGCCCAATGATGACCCCCATGATGACCCCATGGTGACCCTGGTGATGTCCCTCATGGTGGCCCAGATGACCCAGGTGATGACCCCAATGATGACCCAGTTGGTGGCCCTGATGGTGGCCCAGATGACCCTGATGGTGTCCCCGTGGTCACCTCGTTGTAGTCCAGCGAGGAGTCGTTGCAGAGGGCGCAGATCGTGGCCAGTTCCACCAGCCCATCGAACTGTCCCGCCTTGACCGGCCGCTCCTGCTTCAGCCTGGGGACGGGGACACCTCAGGAGGTCTGGGAGCTCCAGAAGGTCTGGGGACCTCCCAGAAGGTCCTGAGAACCTTTGAGAAGGTCCTAAGAACCTCCCAGAAGGTCCTGAGGAGCTCTGAGAAGGTTCTGAGAACCTTTGATGAGGTTTTGAGAATCTCCAAGAAGGTTCTGAGAACTTCTGAGAAGGTTTGAGGACCTCTGAGAAGGTTTTGGGGACATTCCATAAAGTTTTGAGGACCTCCAGAAGGTCCTGAGAACCTCCGAGAAGGTTTTAAGGACATTTCAGAAGGTTCTGAGAACCTCTGAGAAGGTTCTGAGGAGCTCTGAGAAGGTCCTGAGGAGCTCCGAGATGGTTTTGAGGACATCTCAGAAGGTCCTGAGGACTTCTGAGAAGGGTTGAGGAGCTCTGAGAAGGTCCTGAGAACCTTTGATGAGGTTCAGAGAACCTCTGAGAAGGTTTTTAGGACCTCTGAGAAGGTCCTGAGAACCTCTGAGAAGGTCCTGAGAACCTCTGAGAAGGTTCTGAGAACCTTTGATGAGGTTTTGAGAACCTCCGAGAAGGTTCTGAGAACTTCTGAGAAGGTTTGAGGACCTCCAAGAAGGTCCTGGGGACCTCCAGAATGTACTGGGGACCTCCAAGAAGGTCCTGGGGACCTCCCAGAAGGTCCTGAGGAGCTCCGAGAAGGTTCTGAGAACCTCCGAGAAGGTCCTGAGGAGCTCCAGGAAGGTTTTGAGGAGCTCCGAGAAGGACCTGAGGAACTCCGAGAAGGTCCTGAGAACTTCTGAGAAGGTTTTGAGAACCTTTGATGAGGTTTTGAGGACCTTTGAGAAGGTTTTGAGAACCTCCAAGAAGGTCCTGGGGACCTCTGGGAACGTTCTGAGAACCTCCCAGAAGGTTTTGAGAACCTCTGAGAAGGTCCTGAGAACCTCTGAGAAGCTTTTGAGGACCTTTGAGGAGACTTTAGAGCTCTGGAGCTCCTGGGGTGACATTTGGTGACCCCGAGGTGACACCTGAGGACCCCGAGGTGACATTTGGGGACCTCCTGGACTCACACTTCTCCTTCGGGCGCGTAGGTGGAGCCGGTGATGGAGAACTCGCTGAGGGAGCAGACGTCGCCCTCCACCTTGTCCATGATGAACATCTGGGGACAAACGGGGACAACGTTGGGGACCTCTGGGGACACCTCGGGAGGTTCCTCGGGGGTTCCTCGGAGGAATTTTGGGGTGTCCATGGAGATTTTGGGGTCTCCTGGAGAAGTTTTGGGTTCTCCATGGACCAATTTTGGGTTCTCCATGGACCAATTTTGGGTTCTCCATGGACCAATTTTGGGTTCTCCATGGACATTTTGGGTTCTCCATGGACATTGTGGGTTCTCCATGGACATTTTGGGTTCTCATGGACATTTTGGGTTCTCCATGGACATTTTGGGTTCTCCATGGACATTTTTGGGGTTCCTGAAGAAATTTTGGGTTCTCCATGGACATTTTGGGTTCTCCATGGACCAATTTTGGGTTCTCCATGGACATTTTGGGTTCTCCATGGACATTTTGGGTTCTCCATGGAAATTTTGGGTTCTCCATGGACATTTTGGGTTCTCCATGGACATTTTGATGTTTCCAGAAGAAATTTTGGGTTCTCCATGGACATTTTGGGTTCTCCATGGACATTTTGGGTTCTCCATGGACATTTTGGGTTCTCCATGGACATTTTGGGTTCTCCATGGACATTTTGGGTTCCCAGAAGAAATTTTGGGTTCTCCATGGACATTTTGGGTTCTCCATGGAACAAGTTTTGGTTCTCCATGGACCAATTTTGGGTTCTCATGGACATTTTGGGTTCTCCATGGACATTTTGGGTTCTCCATGAACATTTTGGGTTCTCCATGGACATTTTGGGTTCTCATGGACATTTTGGGTTCTCCATGGACATTTTGGGTTCTCCATGGAAATTTTGAGGTTCCTGAAGAAATTTTGGGGTTTTCATGGAACAATTTTGAGGTTCTCATGGACATTTTGGGTTCTCATGGACATTTTGGGTTCTCCATGGACCAATTTTGGGTTCTCCATGGACATTTTGGGGTCTCCTGGAGAAGTTTTGGGTTCTCCATGGAACAATTTTGGGTTCCCAGAAGAAATTTTGGGTTCTCCATGGAACAATTTTGGGTTCTCATGGACATTTTGGGTTCTCCATGGACATTTTGGGTTCTCCATGGACCAATTTTGGGTTCTCCATGGACATTTTGGGTTCTCCATGGACATTTTGGGTTCCCAGAAGAAATTTTGGGGTCTCCATGGACATTTTGGGTTCTCCATGGACATTTTGGGTTCTCCATGGACATTTTGGGTTCTCCATGGACATTTTGGGTTCCTCATGGACATTTTGGGTTCTCCATGGACATTTTGGGTTCTCCATGGACATTTTGGGTTCTCATGGACATTTTGGGTTCTCATGGACATTTTGGGTTCTCCATGGACATTTTGGGTTCTCCATGGACATTTTGGGTTCTCATGGACATTTTGGGTTCTCCATGGACATTTTGGGTTCTCCATGGACATTTTGGGTTCTCCATGGACATTTTGGGTTCTCCATGGACCAATTTTGGGTTCTCCATGGACATTTTGGGTTCTCATGGACCAATTTTGGGTTCTCCATGGAGATTTTTGGGGTTCCTGAAGAAATTTTGGGTTCTCCATGGACATTTTGGGTTCTCCATGGACATTTTGGGTTCTCCATGGAACAATTTTGGGTTCTCCATGGACATTTTGGGTTCTCATGGACATTTTGGGTTCTCCAAGGACATTTTTGGGGTTCCTGAAGAAATTTTGGGGTCTCCATGGGCCAATTTTGGGTTCTCCATGGACATTTTGGGTTCTCCATGGACATTTTGATGTTTCCAGAAGAAATTTTGGGTTCTCCATGGACATTTTGGGTTCTCCATGGACATTTTGTGTTCTCCATGGAGAATTTTGGGTCTCCTGGAGAAGTTTTGGGTTCTCCATGGACCAATTTTAGGTTCTCCATGGACATTTTGGGTTCTCCATGGACATTTTGGGTTCTCCATGGACATTTTGGGTTCTCCATGGACATTTTGGGTTCTCATGGACATTTTGGGTTCTCCATGGACCAATTTTGGGTTCTCCATGGTCACTTTGGGTTCTCCATGGACATTTTGGGTTCTCATGGACATTTTGGGATCTCCATGGACATTTTGGGTTCTCCATGGACCAATTTTGGGTTCTCCATGGAACAATTTTGGGTTCTCATGGACATTTTGGGTTCTCCATGGACATTTTGGGTTCTCCATGGAACAATTTTGGGTTCTCATGGACATTTTGGGATCTCCATGGACATTTTGGGTTCTCCATGGACCAATTTTGGGTTCTCCATGGAACAATTTTGGGTTCTCATGGACATTTTGGGTTCTCCATGGACATTTTGGGTTCTCCATGGAACAATTTTGGGTTCTCCATGGACATTTTGGGTTCTCCATGGACATTTTGGGGTTCCTGGAGAAGTTTTGGGGTCTCCATGGACATTTTGGGTTCTCCATGGACATTTTGGGTTCTCCATGGACATTTTGGGTTCTCCATGGACATTTTGGGGATTTTGAGGTCCCACCTTGCAGACGGACATCTGGTTGGTGGTCAGTGTCCCCGTCTTGTCGGAGCAGATGACCGAGGTGCAGCCCAGGGTCTCCACCGAGGGGAGGCTGCGGACAATCGCGTTCTTCTTGGCCATGCGCCGCGTCCCCAGCGCCAGGCAGGTGGTGATGACCGCCGGGAGGCCTGGGGGGACACCAGGGCCACCAATGACCACAGATGGTCCAGAAACCACCACAAACCATCTCCAGCACCCCACCAATGACCATGGATGGTCCAGAAACCACCACCAAACCATCTCCAGAACCCCATAAATGACCATGAATGGTCCAGAAACCACCATGAACCATCTCCAGAACCCCATAAATGACCCCAAACCATCTCCAGAACCCCACAAACCACCACGAACCATCTCCAGAACCCCATAAATGACCATGGATGGTCCACAAATGACCACAAGTGGTTCAGAAACCACCACGAACCATCTCCAGAACCCCAAAAACCACCACAAACCATCTCCAGCACCCCATAAATGACCACGGATGGTCCACCAACCACTGTAAACCTTCTCCAGAACCCCCAAAACTACCATGAATTGTCCAAAAACCACCCCAAACCATCTCCAGCACCCCACCAAGGCCCACAAACCATCTCCAAAACTTCATAAATGACCATGAATGGTCCACAAATGACCCCAAACCATCTCCAGAACCCCATAAATGACCACAAATGGTCCATAATTGACCACGGATGGTCCACAAACCACCATGAACCATCTCCAGAACCCCATAAATGACCACAAATGGTCCATAAATGACCATGGATGGTCCACCAATGACCCCAAACCTTCTCCAGAACTCCACAAACCACCACAAACCATCTCCAAAACCCCATAAACCACCCCAAACCATCTCCAGAACCCCATAAATGACCACGGATGGTCCACAAACCACCACGAACCATCTCCAGAACCCCATAAATGACCACGGATGGTCCACAAATGACCCCAAACCATCTCCAGAACCCCATAAATGACCACGGATGGTCCACAAACCACCACAAACCATCTCCAAAACCCCATAAACCACCCCAAACCATCTCCAGAACCCCATAAATGACCACGGATGGTCCACAAATGACCCCAAACCATCTCCAGAACCCCATAAATGACCACGGATGGTCCACAAACCACCACGAACCATCTCCAGAACCCCATAAATGACCACAAATGGTCCACAAACCACCACAAACCATCTCCAAAACCCCACAAACCACCACGAACCATCTCCAGAACCCCATAAATGACCACGAAGCATCTCCAGAACCCCACAAATGACCATGGATGGTCCACAAACCACCCCAAACCTTCTCCAGAACCCCATAAATGACCACAAATGTTCTCCAGAACCCCATAAATGACCCCAAACCATCTCCAGAACCCCACAAATGACCACAAATGGTCCATAAATGACCATGGATGGTCCACCAACCACCCCAAACCATCTCCAGAACCCCACCAACCACCCCAAACCATCTCCAGAACCCCACAAACCACCACGAACCATCTCCAAAACCCCATAAATGACCACAAATGTTCTCCAAAACCCCATAAATGACCACGAATGGTCCAGCAACGCCCCCAAACCATCTCCAGCACCCCACCCCACCACCCCACCACCGCCACCTTCAGGGATGGCGGCCACGGCCAGGGCCACGGCGATCTTGAAGTAGTAGATGGCGCCGCGGATCCAGGAGCCGCCGTGGACGGGGTCGTTGAAGTGGCCGATGTTGATGGCCCAGACGGCCACGCAGATGAGCGAGATGACCTTGGACAGCTGCTCCCCGAACTCGTCCAACTTCTGCTGCAGCGGCGTCTTGTCCTGCTCGGTGGCCGCCATCTCGTCCCGGATCTTCCCGATCTCCGTGTTGACGCCCGTGGCCACCACGATGCCGACGGCTTTGCCAGCCCCGATGTTGGTGCCCTGGTGGGGTGGGAGGAGAAGGTTGGGGGGTTGGACATCAAATTTTGGGGTGGGAGGAGAAGGTTTGGGGGTTGGACATCAAATTTTGGGGGTTGGAGGAGAAAATTTGGGGGTTGGACATCAAATTTTGGGGGTTGGAGGAGAAATTTGGGGGTTGGACATCAAATTTTGGGGTTTTGAGAAGAAGTTTTGGGGGTTGGAGGAGAAATTTTGAGGTTCCAACATGAAATTTTGGGGTTGGAGGAGAAGTTCTGGTGTTGGAGGAGAAATTTTGGGGGTTGGAGAAGAAGTTTTGGGGTTCCGACATGAAATTTTGGGATTGGAGGAGAAGTTTTGAGGTTCGAGGAGAAATTTTGGGGTTGGAGGAGAAATTTTGGGGTTTGGTGGAGAAATTTTGGGGTTGGAGGAGAAGTTTTGGTGTTGGAGGAGAAATTTTGGGAGTTGGAGGAGAAGTTCTGAGGTTCCAACATGAAATTTTGGGGTTTGGAGGAGGAACTTTGGGGTTTTGAGAAGAAGTTTTGGGGGTTGGACATCAAATTTTGGGGTTTGGAGAAGAAGTTTTGGGGTTCCAACATGAAATTTTGGGATTGGAGGAGAAGTTTTGGGGTTTGGTGGAGAAATTTTGGGGGTTGGAGGAGAAACTTTGGGGTTGGAGGAGAAGTTTTGGGGGTTGGACATCAAATTTTGGGGGTTGGAGGAGAAGGTTTGGGGGTTGGAGGAGAAATTTTGGGGTTTGGTGGAGAAGTTTTGGGGTTTGGTGGAGAAGTTTTGGGGTTGGAGAAGAAATTTTGGGGTCTGGAGGTAAAAATTTGAGGTTCCTGCACAAATTTTGGGGTTTGGAGAAGAAATTTTGAAGGTTGGACATCAAATTTTGGGGGTTGGAGGAGGAACTTTGGGGTTTTGAGAAGAATTTTTGGGGTTTTAAGAAGAAATTTTGGGGTTTGAGGAGAAGTTTTGGGGGTTGGACACCAAATTTTGGGGTTTGGAGAAGAAGTTTTGGAGTCTGGAGGAGAAGTTTTGGGGTCTTAAGAAGAAATTTTGGGGGTCAGACACGAAATGTTGGGGGTTGGAGGAGAAGTTTTGGGGGTTGGAGGAGAAATTTTGGGGTTTGGAGGAGAAAATTTTGGGGTTTGAGGAGAAATTTTGGGGTTTGGGGGAGGAACTTTGGGGTTTTGAGAAGAAGTTTTGGGGTTTGGAGGTAAAAATTTGAGGTTCCTGCACAAAATTTGGGGTTTGGAGAAGAAATTTTGGGGGTTGGAGGAGAAATTTTGGGGGTTGGACATGAAATTTTGGGGTTCCGACATGAAATTTTCGGATTGGAGAAGAAATTTTGGGGGTTGGAGGAGAAAATTTGGGGTTTGGAGAAGTTTTGGGGGTTGGACATCAAATTTTGGGGTTTGAAGAAGAAGTTTTGGAGTCTGGAGGAGAAGTTTTGGGGTTTGGTGGAGAAGTTTTGAAGGTTGGACATGAAATTTTGGGGTTTGAGGAGAAATTTTGGGGTCTGGAGGAGAATTTTTGGGGTTCCGACATGAAATTTTCGGGTTGGAGGAAAAATTTTGGGGTTTGAGGAGAAGTTTTGGGAGTTGGAGGGGAAATTTTGGGGTTTCTACACAAAATTTGGGGTTTGGAGAAGACATTTTGGGGTTTGGAGAAGAAATTTTGGGATTTTAAGAAGAAATTTTGGGGTTGGAGGAGAAATTTTGGGGGTTGGACACCAAATTTTGGGGTTTGGAGAAGAAATTTTGGGGTTTCTACACAAAATTTGGGGTTTGGAGAAGAAATTTTGAAGGTTGGACATGAAATTTTGGGGTTGGAGGAGGAACTTTGGGGTTTTGAGAAGAAGTTTTGGGGTCTGGAGGAGAAAATTTGGGGTTTGGTGGAGAAGTTTTGGGGGGATTTTGGCAGTTTTGGGGGATTTCGGTGGTTTTTATAGGATTTTTGGGTGGATTTTGGCGATTTTTGGGGGATTTTGGTGGTTTTCAGGAGATTTTTGGGGGGATTTCGGGAATTTTTTTGGGGGATTTTGGTGGTTTCCGGAGATTTTGTCGATTTTTGGGAGATTTTGGCGATTTTGGCTGTTTTTCGGTGGGTGTTTCGATGGATTTCGGGGGATTTTTTTGGGGATTATTTTGGGGATTTTTGAGGGGATTTTGGAGCTTTTTTAGGGGATTTTGGTGGTTTTTAGGGGATTTTTGGGGGGATTTTGGCGATTTTTGGGGGAGTTTGGGGGTTTTTCAGGGGATTTTTGGGTGGATTTTGGCAATTTTGGGCAGATTTTGGTGGTTTTCAGGTGTTTTTTGGGGAGATTTTGGCGATTTTGGCTGTTTTTGGGTGGCCGTTTCAGTGAATTTCGGGGATTTTTCTGCGATTATTTCGGGGATTTTTGAGGGGATTTTGGAGCTTTTTTTGGGGGAATTTCGGTGACATCACCCAGGGATCCCCAATGACGTCATTGATGACGTCATCGATGACGTCACCCACCGAGAACAGCATGTTCTTCTTGTCCTGGTTGACGGCGCGGGGGTCGGGCACCGGCTCCGTGTGCTTGATCACCGACACCGACTCGCCTGCGGGAACCGGTTCCGACCAGTTCGGACCAGTTTGGACCAGTTTGGACCAGTACAAACCAGTATAAACCGGTATAAACCAGTATAAACCAGTAAAAACCGGTAAAAAATGGTAAAAAACAGTTTAAACCATTATAAACCAGTATAAACCAGTATGAACCAGTCTGGGATACAACGAACCCACCCTCAATTTCCACTGAGATCCCAGTAAAAACCAGTATAAACCAGTTTAAACCATTATAAACCATTATAAACCAGTATAAACCAGTAAAAACCAGTAAAAACCGGTAAAAAACACTTTAAACCATTATAAACCAGTATGAACCAGTATGGACCAGTATGAACCAGTATAAACCAGTATGAACCAGTCTGGGACACAGCAAACCCACCCTCAATTTCCACTGAAATCCCAGTATAAACCAGTTTAAACCAGTAAAAGCCATTATAAACCAGTTTAAACCAGTTTAAACCAGTATAAATCATTATAAATCAGTATAAACCAATTTAAACCAGTATAAAACAGTATAAACCAGTATAAACCAGTATGAACCAGTATAAACCAGTATGAACCAGTCTGGGACACAGCGAACCCAACCTCAGTTTCGACTGAGATCCCAGTAAAAACCAGTATAAACCACTTTAAACCAGTATAAACCAGAATAAACCAGTTTAAACCATTATAAACCAGTATAAACCAGTTTAAACCATTATAAACCACTTTAAACCATTATAAACCAGTATGAACCAGTATAAACCAGTATGAACCAGTATAAACCAGTATGAACCAGTCTGGGACACAACGAACCCACCCTCAATTTCCACTGAAATCCCAGTAAAAACCAGTATAAACCAGTTTAAACTATTATAAACCATTATAAACCAGTATAAACCAGTAAAAAACAGTAAAATCCAGTAAAAAATGGTAAAAACCAGTTTAAACCATTATAAACCAGTATGAACCAGTATAAACCAGTATGAACCAATCTGGGACACAGCGAACCCAACCTCAATTTCCACTGAAATCCCAGTATAAACCAGTTTAAACCAGTATAAACCAGTTTAAACCAGTTTAAACCAATTTAAACTATTATAAACCAGTATAAATCATTATAAACCAGTATAAACCAGTTTAAGCCAGTATAAACCAGTATAGACCAGTATGAACCAGTCTGGGACACAGCAAACCCAACCTCAATTTCCACTGAGATCCCAGTATAAACCAGTATAAACCAGTTTAAACCGGTTTAAACCAGTATAAACCAATTTAAACCAGTATAAACCAGTATAAACCAGTAAAAACCAGTAAAAACCAGTAAAAAATGGTAAAAAACACTTTAAACCATTATAAACCAGTATAAACCAGTATGAACCAGTCTGGGACACAGCAAACCCACCCTCAATTTGAACTGAAATCCCAGTATAAACCAGTACAAACCAGTTTAAACCAGTATAAACCAAATTAAACCAGTATAAATCATTACAAACCAGTATAAACCAGTATAAACCAGTTTAAACCAGTACGAACCAGTATAAACCAGTATGAACCAGTCTAGGACACAGCAAACCCACCCTCAATTTGAACTGAAATCCCAGTATAAACCAGTATAAACCAGTATAAACCAGTATAAACCAGTTTAAACCAGTATAAACCAATTTAAACCATTAAAAACCAGTACAAACCAGTATAAACCAGTATGAACCAGTCTGGGACACAGCGAACCCAACCTCAATTTCAACTAAAATCCCAGTATAAACCAGTATAAACCAGTATAAACCAGTATAAACCAGTATAAACCAGTTTAAACCAGTATAAACCATTATAAACCAGTTTAAACCATTATAAACCAGTAAAAAACAGTTTAAACCAGTTTAAACCAGTTTAAACCATTATAAACCAGTACAAACCAGTTTAAACCAGTAAAAACCAGTATAAACCAGTATAAACCAGTATAAAAATCCCCTTTAACGTGGGTTTCCCCCCATTTTTAACCCTTTAATCCCCTCCCAGTCCCTCCCAGTCCCTCCCAGTTTGTCCCAGTTTGTCCCAGTTTGTCCCAACCCCCCTCCCGGCCCCCTCCCAGCCCAAACCAGTCCAAACCAGTACAAACCAGTACGAACCAGTAAGGATGGACTGGTCCACGCGCAGAGTGGTGGATTTGATGGAGATGATGCGGATGTCGGCCGGGACCTTGTCCCCAACTGGGAACAGAGCGGTCAAACTGGGATGGACTGGGACAAACTGGGAGGGACTGGGACAAACTGGGATGGACTGGGATGGACTGGGACAGACTGGGACAAACTGGGACGAACTGGGAGGGACTGGGAGGGACTGGGATGGACTGGGAGTGACTGGGATGGACTGGGAGGGACTGGGACAAACTGGGATGAACTGGGATGAACTGGGACAGACTGGGATGGACTGGGAGGGACTGGGAGGGAACTGGGAGGGAACTGGGACAAACTGGGATGGACTGGGAGGGAACTGGGATAAACTGGGAGGGACTGGGAGGGACTGGGAGGGACTGGGATGAACTGGGATGAACTGGGACAAACTGGGACGGACAACTGGGAGGGGATGGGAGTTAAAGACTCTTTGTCCCCCCAATGTCCCCAATGTCCCTGTGACCCCTGTGACCCCTGAGTGTCCCCAATGTCCCCAATGTCCCCTGATGTCCACCATGACCCTGATGTCCGCCAAGTCCCTTTGACCCCTGGATGTCCCCAATGTCCCCAATGTCCCCAATGTGCCTTTAACCCCTGAGTGTCCCCAATGTCCCTGTGACCCCTGTGACCTCTAGGTGTCCCCAGTGTCCCCAATGTCCCCAATGTCCCCATGACCCCTGTGACCCCTGGGTGTCCCCAATGTCCCCAATGTCCCCAACGTCCACCATGTCCCCAATGTCCCTCAACATCCTCCTGACCCCAATGTCCCCAATGTCCCTTTAACCCCTGAATGTCCCCAATGTCCCCAATGTCCCCAATGTCCCCAAGGTCCCTGTGACCCCTGGTGGCCCTGTCACCGCCGGTGTCACCTGCCACCTCGGCGATGTCCCCTGGCACCAGGTCCCGGGCTTTGATCCTCTGCACGGCCTTGGGGTCACTGCGGTGTCCCCAATGTCCCCAATGTCCCTGTGACCTCTGTGACCCCTGGGTGTCCCCAATGTCCCCAATGTCCCTGTGACCCCTGTGACCTCTGTATGTCCCCAATGTCCCCAATGTCCCTGTGACCTCTGTGACCCCAATGTCCCCATTGTCCCCAATGTCCCCAATGTCCCCTGATGTCCACCATGACCCTGATGTCCCCCAAGTCCCTTTAACCCCTGAGTGTCCCCAATGTCCCCAATGTCCCCTGTGTCCCCAGTGTCCCTGTGACCCCTGGGTGTCCCCAATGTCCCCAATGTCCCCAATGTCCTCTGATGTCCACCATGACCCCGATGTCCCTCAACGTCCTCCTGACCCCGATGTCCCCAATGTCCCCAATGTCCCTGTGACCCCTGTGACCCCTGGGTGTCCCCAATGTCCCCAATGTCCCCAATGTCCCTGTGACCCCTGTGACCCCTGGGTGTCCCCAATGTCCCCAATGTCCCCAATGTCCCTGTGACCCCTGTGACCCCTGGGTGTCCCCAATGTCCCCAATGTCCCCAATGTCCCCAATGTCCCCTGATGTCCACCATGATCCCAATGTCCCTCAACATCCTCCTGACCCCAATGTCCCCAATGTCCCTTTAACCCCTGGGTGTCCCCAATGTCCCCAATGTCCCCAAGGTCCCCAATGTCCCCGATGTCCCCAGTGTCCCTGTGACCCCTGTGACCTCTGGCTGTCCCCAATGTCCTCAATGTCCCCAAGGTCCCCAATGTCCCCGATGTCCCCAGTGTCCCTGTGACCCCTGTGACCTCTGGCTGTCCCCAATGTCCTCAATGTCCCCAAGGTCCCCAATGTCCCCGATGTCCCCAGTGTCCCTGTGACCCCTGTGACCTCTGAGTGTCCCCAATGTCCCCAATGTCCCTGTGACCCCTGTGACCCCTGGATGTCCCCAATGTCCCTGTCACCCCGGTGTCACCTGCCACCTCGGCGATGTCCCCTGGCACCAGGTCCCGGGCTTTGATCCTCTGCACGGCCTTTCGGTCACTGCGGTGTCCCCAATGTCCCCAATGTCCCCAATGTCCCCAATGTCCCCAATGTCCCCAATGTCCCTGTGACCCCTGTGACCCCTGAGTGTCCCCAAGGTCCCCAACGTCCCCAATGTCCCTGTGACCCCTGTGACCCCTGAATGTCCCCAATCCCCCCAATGTCCCCAATGTCCCCAATGTCCCCAATGTCCCTGTGACCCCCGTGACCCCTGAATGTCCCCAACATCCCCAATGTCCTTGATGTCCCCAATGTCCCAAATGTCCCCTGATGTCCACCATGACCCCGATGTCCCCAATGTCCCCAATGTCCCCAAGGTCCCCTGATGTCCACCATGACCCCGATGTCCCCCAAGTCCCTTTAACCCCTGGATGTCCCCAATGTCCCCAATGTCCCCAATGTCCCTGTGACCCCTGTGACCCCTGAGTGTCCCCAGTGTCCCTGTGACCCCCATGACCCCCTGGTGTCCCTGTCACCCCGGTGTCACCTGCCACCTCGGCGATGTCCCCTGGCACCAGGTCTCGGGCTTTGATCCTCTGCACGGCCTTTCGGTCGCTGCGGTGTCCCCAATGTCCCCAATGTCCCTGTGATCCCTGTGACCCCTGTGACCTCTGTGTGTCCCCAATGTCCCCAATGTCCCCAATGTCCCTGTGACCCCTGTGACCTCTGGGTGTCCCCAATGTCCCTGTGACCTCTGTGACCCCTGGGTGTCCCCAATGTCCCTGTGACCCCTGTGACCCCTGGGTGTCCCCAATGTCCCCAATGTCCCCAAGTCCATTTAACCCCTGAGTGTCCCCAATGTCCCTGTGACCCCCGTGACCCCGGGTGTCCCTGTCACCCCGGTGTCACCTGCCACCTCGGCGATGTCCCCTGGCACCAGGTCCCGGGCTTTGATCCTCTGCACGGCCTTGGGGTCACTGCGATGTCCCCAATGTCCCCAATGTCCCTGTGACCCCTGTGACCCCTGAGTGTCCCCAATGTCCCTGTGACCCCTGTGACCCCTGGTGTCACCTGCCACCTCGGCGATGTCCCCTGGCACCAGGTCCCGGGCTTTGATCCTCTGCACGGCCTTTCGGTCACTGCGATAGACCTTCCCCATCTCGGGCTCGTACTCCTTCAGCGCCTCGATGGCGTTCTCCGCGTTACGCTCCTGGGGACAGCGGGGACATTGGGGACATTGGGGACATCATGGAGACCTTGGGGACATTGTTAGGGACATCCTTGGGACATTGGGGACATCACAGAGACATCACAGGGACATCACAGGGGACAGAACAAGGGACACTCCTTCAGCGCCTCGATGGCGTTCTCTGCGTTCCGCTCCTGGGGACAGCAGGGACATTGGGGACATTGGGGACATTGGGGACATTGGGGACATCCTTGGGGCATCATGGACATCATGGACATCATGGAGACATCCTTGGGGACATCCTTGGGACATTGGGGACATCACAGACACAGCACAGGGGACACACAGGGATGGTCCTTCAGCGCCTCGATGGTGTTCTCCGCGTTCCGCTCCTGGGGACACGGTGGGGACATCTTGGGGACATCATGGAGACATCATGGACATCATGGACATCATGGGGACATCCTTGGGGACATCTTGGAGACATTGGGGACATCACAGAGACATCACAGGGGACAGAACAAGGGACGGTCCCACAGCGCCTCGATGGCGTTCTCCGCGTTACGCTCCTGGGGGGACATTGGGGACATTGGGGACATTGGGGACATTGGGGACATCGCTGGGACATCGTTGGGACATCATTGGGTCAAGTTTGGGACATTGGGGACATCACAGGGACAGCACAGAGACATCACAGGGGACAGCACAAGTGATGCTCCTTCAGCACCTCGATGGCGTTCTCGGTGACATCGTTGGGGACATCATTGGGACATTGGGGACACCTTGGGGACATCCTTGGGACATTGGGGACATCATGGAGACCTTGGGGACATTGTTAGGGACATCATTGGGACATTGGGGACATCACAGACACAGCACAGGGGACACACAGGGATGGTCCTTCAGCGCCTCGATGGCGTTCTCCACGTTCCGCTCCTGGGGACACAGTGGGGACATTGGGGACATCTTTGGGACATTGGGGACATCATGGACATCATGGGGACATCCTTGGGGACATCTTGGAGACATTGGGGACAGCATAGACACAGCACAGGGGACAGAACAAGGGACACTCCTTCAGCGCCTCGATGGCGTTCTCCGCGTTCCGCTCCTGGGGACAGCGGGGACATTGGGGACATCGTTGGGGACATCTTTGGGACATTGGGGACATCACAGAGACAGCACAGGGACATCACAGGGGACAGAACAAGGGACACTCCTTCAGTGCCTCGATGGCGTTCTCCGCGTTACGCTCCTGGGGACATCAAAGGGACATTGGGGACATTGGGGACATCATGGAGACCTTGGGGACATTGTTAGGGGCATCTTTGGGACATTGGGGACATCACAGAGACATTGGAGACATCGTTGGGGACATCTTTGGGACATCAAAGGACACCACAGAGACATTGGGGACACCTTGGGGACATTGGGGACACCTTGGGGACATCCTTGGGGACATCTTTGGGACATTGGGGACATCTTGGGGACATCATGGGGACATTGTTGGGTCATCGTTGGGTCAAGTTTGGGACATGTTGGGGACATCACAGGGACATCACAGGGGACAGCACAAGGGACACTCCTTCAGCGCCTCGATGGCGTTCTCCGCGTTCCGCTCCTGGGGACACGGTGGGGACATTGGGGACATCTTGGGGACACTGGGGACATCATGGACACCTTGGGGACATCGTTGGGGACATCACAGAGACATCACAGGGACATCACAGGGACATTGGAGACATCGTTGGGGACATCTTGGGGACATCATGGAGACCTTGGGGACATCATGGAGACACCAAAGGACACCACAAAGACATTTGGGACACGTTGGGGACATGGTGAGGGACACACAGGGATGGTCCTGCAGCGCCTCAATGGCGTTCTCGGTGACATCGTTGGGGACATCATTGGGACATTGGGGACATCATGGACATCATGGGGACATCCTTGGGGACATCCTTGGGACATTGGGGACATCACAGGGACATCACAGGGGACAGAACAAGGGACACTCCTTCAGCGCCTCGATGGCGTTCTCCACGTTACGCTCCTGGGGGGACATTGGGGACATTGGGGACATTGGGGACATTGGGGACACAAAGGACACCACGAGAACAACAAAGCTGCCCCAAACCCCCCAGAATGTCCCCAAATCCCCCTAAAATCTCCCCAAATCCCCCCAAAACATCCCAAAATGTCCCCAAATCCCCCCAAAGTCCTCCAAAAATGTCCCCAAATATCCCCAAAATCCCCCCAAAATGCCCAAAATGCCCCAAATCCCCTCAAATCCCCCAAATCCCCCCAAAATGTTCCCCAAATCCCCCCAAAATGTCCCCAAATGTCCCCAAAATGCCCCCAAAGTCCCCAAATCCCCCAAAATCCCCCCAAAAGTTCCCAAATGTCCCCAAATGTCTCTAAAATGTCCCAAGAGCCCCCTAAAATTCACCCCAAATCCCCCAAAATGTCCCCAAATCCCCCAAAATATCCCCAAAATGTCCCCAAATCCCATCAAAATGTCTCCAAAAATGTCCCCAAATCCTCCAAAATGTCCCCAAATCCCCCCAAAGACCTCCAAAAATGTTCCCAAACCCCCCCAAATATCCCCAAAAATGTCCCCAAAATCCCCCTAAAAAGTCCCCAAAATCCCCCAAAATATCCCCAAATCCCCCAAAATATCCCCAAAATGTCCTCAAAATGTCCCAAAAATGTCCCCAAATCCCCCCAAAATCCCCTCAAAATGTTCCCAAAATTCCCCAAAATCCCCCAAAATCCCCCCAAAATTTTCCAAAATCCCTCCAAATATCCTAAAATTCCCAAAATGTCCCCAAAATCCCCCAAAATCTCCCCAAAATCCCCCAAATCCCCCTAAAAAATGTCCCCAAAACCCCCCAAATTCCCCAAAATTTTCCCCAAATCTCCCCAAAATATCCCCAAAAATTTTCCAAAATCCCTCCAAATATCCCAAAATCCCCAAAATTCCCAAAATCCCCCAAAATCCCCCAAAATCCCCCAACTCCGCACCTGCCAGACGCCGACGACGGCGTTGGCGATGAGGATGAGGAGGATGACGAAGGGTTCCACGAAGGCCGTGATCGTCTCCTCACCCTCCTCGAACCAGGCCAGCACCTGGAAAATCCCAAAAATTCCCAAAATTACCCCAAAAAAATCCAAAATTACAAAATTCCCAAAAAATTCCCAAAAAAACCCCAAAAATAACCGAGCAAAAAATCAAAATAATCGCAAAAATTGACCCAAAATTCACCCCAAGGACCCTCCTCGAACCAGGCCAGCACCTGGAAAATCCCAAAAAATCCCAAATTTACCCCCAAAAAATCCAAAATTACAAAATTCCCAAAAAATCCCCCCAAAAAACCCAAAAAAACCGAGCAAAAAATCAAAATAATCGCAAAAATTGACCCAAAATCCACCCCAAGGACCCTCCTCGAACCAGGGCAACACCTGGAAAATCCCAAAAATTCCCAAAATTACCCCAAAAAAATCCAAAATTACAAAATTCCCAAAAAATTCCCAAAAAAACCCCAAAAAAAACCGACCAAAAAATCAAAATAATCGCAAAAATGGACCCAAAATCCACCCCAAGGACCCTCCTCGAACCAGGGCAGCACCTGGAAAATCCCAAAAAATCCCAAAATTACCCCAAAAAAATCCAAAATTACAAAATTCCCAAAAAATTCCCCAAAAAAAAACCCCAAAAAACCGGCCAAAAAATCAAAATAATCCCAAAAATTGACCCAAAATTCACCCCAAGGACCCTCCTCGAACCAGGCCAGCACCTGGAAAATCCCAAAAAATCCCAAAATTACCCCAAAAAAATCCAAAATTACAAAAAAAATCCAAAATCTAAAAAATCCTCCCAAAAAACCTCAAAAAAAACCACAAAAAAATCAAAATAATCCCAAAAATGGACCCGAAATCCCAAAAATTCCTTTTAAAAGCCCCAAATATTCCACCAAAAATTCCCAAAAAATTTCCCCAAAAATTCCCCAAAAATTATCCAAAAAAGGTCCAAAAAAAAAAAAAAATCCCCAAATTTCCCCCATTTTGGAGATTTTTGGGGCCACTTTTGGGGATATTTTTTGGCCATTTTTGGGGCCATTTTTGGGATATATTTGGGATATTTTGGGATATTTTTGGGATATTTTGGGGATTTTTGGGCCATTTTTGGGGCATTTTTGGGATACTTTTGGATCATTTTTGGAATATTTTTGGATCATTTTGGGGGATTTTGGGGCCATTTTTTGGGCCATTTTGGGGGTGTTTTTGGGCCATTTTTGGGATGTTTTTGGGGGATTTTGGGGCCACTTTTTGGGGCCATTTTTGGGATGTTTTTGGGCCATTTTTGGGATATTTTTAGGATGTTTTTGGGCCATTTTTGGGATATTTTTGGGGGATTTTTGGGGTGTTTTTGGGCCATTTTTGGGATGTATCTGGGCCATTTTTGGGGTGTTTTTGGGCCATTTTTGGGATGTTATTGGGGCCATTTTTTGGGCCATTTTTGAGATTTTTTGGGATGTTTTTGGGCCATTTTTGGGATGTTTTTGGGCCGTTTTTGAGATGTTTTTGGGCCATTTTTGGGGCCATTTTTGGGATATTTTTGGGATGTTTCTGGGATGCTTTTGGGCCATTTTTGGGATGTTTTTCGGCCATTTTTGGGCCATTTTTGGGATATTTTTGGACCCTTTTTGGGGATGTTTTTGGGATGTTTTTGGGGTGTTTTGGGGATTTTTCTGGGCCATTTTTGGGACGTTTTTGGGCCATTTTTGGGACGTTTTTGGGCCATTTTTTGGGCCATTTTTGGGATGTTTTTGGGTCATTTTTGGGATATTTTTGGGCCATTTTTTGGATGTTTTTGGGCCATTTTGGAGATATTTCTGGGCCATTTTTGGGATGTTTTTGGGCCGTTTTTGGGCCATTTTTTGTGCCATTTTTGGGATATTTTTGGGGGATTTTTGGGCCAGTTTTTGGGACCATTTTTGGGGCCATTTTTGGGATATTTTTAGGATGTTTTTGGGATGTTTCTGGGCCATTTTTGGGGTGTTTTTGGGCCATTTTTTGGGCAATTTTTGGGGTGTTTTTGGACCATTTTTGAGCCATTTTTTGGGATATTTTTGAGATATTGTTGGGCCATTTTGGGGATGTTTTTGGGCCGTTTTTTGGGCCATTTTTGGGGTGTTTCTGGGCCATTTTTGGGGCCATTTTGGGGATATTTTTAGGATGTTTTTGGGATGTTTCTGGGCCATTTTTGGGGTGTTTTTGGGCCGTTTTTTGGGCCATTTTTTGGGTCATTTTTGGGATCTTTTTGGGCCATTTTTGGGATATTTTTGAGATATTTTTAGGATGTTTTTGGGATGTTTTTGGGCCGTTTTTTGGGCCATTTTTTGGGATATTTTTGAGATATTTTTGGGCCATTTTTGGGATGGTTTTGGGATATTTTTGGGCCATTTTTGGGGTGTTTTTGGGCCGTTTTGGGCCATTTTTGGCCATTTTTGGGACTCACGAAGGAGATGCAGGCCGCCAGGAGCAGAATCCGCACCAGGAGATCCTCGAACTGCTCCACCACCAACTCCCAAATTGATTTACCTGCGAAAATTGGGGAAAATTCGGGTTTTTTTGGGAATTTTGGGGATTTTGGGGAGACATTTGGAGATTTTGGGGGAAAATTTGGGGATTTTTGGGGAAAATTTGGGGATTTTTGGGGAAAATTTGGGGAATTTGGGTGAAATTCTGGGGGTTTTGAGGGAAATTTGAGGTTTTTTGGGGGAAATTTGGAGACTTTGGGGGGAATTTGGGGATTTTGGGGGGAATTCTGGGAAAATTTGGGGATTTTTGTGGGAAAATTTGATGATTTTAGGGGAAATTTGGGGGATTTGCGGGAAAATGTGGAGAATTTGGGTATTTTTAAGGCATTTTTTTTGATTTTTGGTGAAATTTGGGGATTTTGGGGGCATTTGGAGACAATTTTGGGAGGTTTTCGGGTTTTTTTGGGAAAATTTGGGGGGAATTCGGGGTTTTTTTGGGTTTTTTGGTGGATTTTTGGGGCTTTTTGGGCCATTTCAGGGATATTTGGGGAGCACCTGGGAATTTTTGGGACAATTCTGGACTTTTTGGGGCGTTTGGGGTCATTTTTTAGACATTTGGGGATATTTTGGGGATATTTTTGGGATATTTTTGGGAAATTTTTGGATTTTCACTCACCTTCCTCCGCTGGCAGCTCTGGGGGGGGAGAAGGGACAGGTTAGAGGGGACCCCCAAAATCCCCCAAATTTTGACCAAAACCCCCCAAAAATCCCCCCAAAAATACCCCCCAAAAATCCCCACAAAATCCCCCAAAAAATCCCAAAAATTTGCCATAAACCCCCAATTTTTTTACCAAAATCCCCCCAAAATCCCCAATTTTTTTCCTAAAATCCCCAAAATTTCTCCCAAATTCCCCAAATCTCCCCAAAGAAACCCAAAAATCCCCAAGATCCCAAAGTTTTTTACCAAAATCCCCCCCAAAAAAAACCCAAAAAACCTCGCATCTCCCCCAAAATCCCCAAAAATTCCCCCCAAATCCTCCAATTTTTTACCAAAATCCCCTAAAAAACGACAAATCCCCCCAAAAACCCCAAACCCCCCAAATTTCCCCCAAATTCCCCAATTTTTAACCAAAATTTCCCCCAAATCCCTGATTTTTTTACCAAAACCCACCCAAATTCCTCCAAAAATTCCCCAAATCCCAAACCCCCTCGAAAATCCCCCCAAAACTCCCAAAAAACCCTGAAAATTTCCCAATTTTTCCCAAAATCCCCCCAAAAGCTCCCAAAAAAATCCCAATTTTCCCCAGAAATTCCCAATTTTTTCCCAAAATTTCCCCAAAATCCCCCCAAAAATCCATGAAAATCGCCCAGAAACTCCAAAAAAAAATCCCAAAAACCCCCAATTTTTTACCAAAATCCCTCCAAAAAATCCCAAAAATTCCAATTTTTCCCAATAAATCCCAATTTTCCCCCAAAATTCCCAAATTTTATCCCAAAATTACTGATTTTTTTCCCAAAAGTCCCATTTTCCCCCGCCAAAATCTCATGTTTTCCAAAAAAATTCCCATTTTTTTTCTCAAAAATCCCATTTTACCCCAAAAATCTCGTATTTTTCCCCAAACCCCCCCATTTTTTTCCCCAAAATATCCCATATTTTTCCCTTAAAAATCCCATATATTTCCCCCCAAAAAATCCCAATTTTTTCCAAAAAAAATCCCATTTTTCCCCCCAAAAATCCCATATTTTTCCCCCCCAAAAATCCCATATTTTTCCCAAAAAAATCCCATTTTTCCCCCCAAAAAATCCCAATTTTTTCCAAAAAAAATCCCATTTTTCCCCCAAAAAATGCCATTTTTTCCCTTAAAAAACCCCATTTTTTTTCCAAAAATCCCATTTTTTTTCCCAAAAATCCCATTTTTTCTCCTAAAACTCCCGAATTTTTTCCCGAATTCTCATTTTTTTCCCAAAATCGCCGTTTTTCGCCCCAAACCCCCCTCACCGTTGGGTCCGTATTTCTCGAGGCTCCTCTTGACCTGCTCGGGGCTCAGCCCGACCCCTTCGCTCACCCCGAAAAAGGCCAAAATCCCCCAAAATCCCCCAAAATTCCTCCAAAATCCCCCAAAATCCCCTAAAATCCCCCCAAAATCCCCAACTTTTAAACCAAAATCCCTCAAAAAAATCCCCCAAAATCCCTAAAACCCCAATTTTTTCCCAAAAATTCCCAAATTTTTTCCCAAAACCCCCATTTTGCCCCCAAATACCCCATATTTTTCCCCCCAAAAAATCCCACATTTTTTCCCCCAAAAATTCCCATTTTTCCCCCCAAAAAATCCCATTTTCCCTCCAAAAATCCCATTTTTTTCCCAAAAAAGTACCCAATTTTTTCCCAAAATTCCCAAATTTTTTCCTAAAATGCCCATTTTTCCCCCAAAAATACCATTTTTCCCCCAATAATCCCATTTCCCTCCAAAAATCCCATATTTTCCCCCCTAAAAGAATCCCATATTTTGCCCAAAAAAATCCCATATTTTCCCCAAAAAAATCCCATTTTTTTCCCCAAAATTCCCATATTTTTCCCAAAGATATCTCATTTTTTCCCCCCAAAAAAATCCCATTTTTCCCAACAAAAATCCCATTTTTCCCCCCAAAAAATCCCAATTTTTTCCAAAAAAAAATCCCATTTTTCCCCCAAAAAATCCCATTTTTTCAAAAAAAAAATCCCATTTTTTTCCCTAAAACTCCCATTTTTTTTCCCCAAAACTCCCGATTTTTTTCCTGAATTCCCATTTTTTTCCCAAAATCGCCGTTTTTCGCCCCAAAATTCCCTCACCGTTGGGTCCGTATTTCTCGAGGCTCCTCTTGACCTGCTCGGGGCTCAGCCCGACCCCTTCGCTCACCCCGAAAAACCCCAAAATGCCCCAAAATCCCCCAAAATCCCCTAAAATCCCCCAAAATCCCCTAAAATCCCCCCAAAATCCCCAACTTTTAAACCAAAATCCCTCAAAAAATCCCCCAAAATCCCTAAAACCCCCATTTTTTCCCAAAAATTCCCAAATTTTTTCCCAAAACCCCCATTTTGCCCCCAAATACCCCATATTTTTCCCCAAAAAAATCCCACATTTTTCCCCCCAAAAATTCCCATATTTTCCCCAAACATCCCATATTATTTTTCCCCAAAAACATCCCATTTTTTCTTCCAAAAAATCCCATTTTTTTTCCCCAAAATCCCATATTTTTCCCAAAAATATCTCATTTTTTTACCCCCCAAAAGTCCCATTTTTTCCTAAAAAAATCCCATTTTTTCCCCCAAAAAAATCCCATTTTTCCCCCCAAAAATCCCATATTTTTCCCCCAAAAAGTCCCATATATTTCCCCCCAAAAAATCCTAATTTGTTCCAAAAAAAAATCCCATTTTTCCCCCCAAAAATCCCATATTATCCCCTCAAAAATTCCAATTTTTTTCCCCAAAAAATCCCATATTTTCCCCCAAAAAAATCCCATTTTTCCCCCCAAATAGCCTATATTTTTCCCATCAAAAATCCCATTTTTCCCGTTAAAAATCCCATATATTTCCCAAAAGAATCCCATTTTTTCCCCCAAAACTCCCGAATTTTTCCCCAAAACTCCTGATTTTTTCCCCAAATTCCCGAATTTTTTCCCAAAATCCCCATTTTTTCCCCCAAAATCCCATTTTCCCCCCAAATATCCCATTTTTTCCACCCAAAATTCCCACTTTCCCCAAAAAAATCCCGTATTTTTCCAAAAAAGAATCCAATTTTTTTTCCCAAAAACCCCCAATATTTTCCCCAAACCCCCCCATTTTTCCCCCAAAAAAATCTCATTTTTCCCCCCCAAAAATCCAGTATTTTTCCCCCAAAAAATCCCATTTTTTCCCAAAAAAATCCCATTTTTCCCCAAAAACTCCCGAATTTTTTCCCAAAATTCCCAATTTTTCCCCCAAAATCCCATATTTTCCCGTTCCAAAATCCCATACTTTTCCCCAAAATTCCCATATTTTTCCCAAAGATATCTCAATTTTTCCCCCCAAAAAAATCCCATTTTTTCCAAAAAAAATCCCATTTTTTCCCCAAAAAAATCCCATTTTTTGCCCAAAAAATCCAATTTTTTTTCCCAAAATTGCCGATTTTTTTTCCCAAACTCCCGATTTTTCCCAAAATCGCCGTTTTTCGCCCCAAACCCCCCTCACCGTTGGGTCCGTATTTCTCGAGGCTCCTCTTGACCTGCTCGGGGCTCAGCCCGACCCCTTCGCTCACCCCGAAAAACCCCAAAATGCCCCAAAATTCCTCCAAAATCCCCCAAAATCCCCTAAAATCCCCCCAAAATCCCCAACTTTTAAACCAAAATCCCTCAAAAAAATCCCCCAAAATCCCTAAAACCCCAATTTTTTCCCAAAAATTCCCTAATTTTTTCCCAAAACCCCCATTTTGCCCCCAAAAAACCCCATATTTTTCCCCCCAAAAAATCCCACATTTTTTCCCCCAAAAATTCCCATTTTTCCCCCCAAAAAATCCCATTTTCCCTCCAAAAATCCCATTTTTTTCCCAAAAAAGTACCCAATTTTTTCCCAAAATTCCCAAATTTTTTCCTAAAATGCCCATTTTTCCCCCAAAAATACCATTTTTTCCCCCAATAATCCCATTTCCCCCCAAAAATCCCATATTTTCCCCCCTAAAAGAATCCCATATTTTGCCCAAAAAAATCCCATATTTTCCCAAAAAAAATCCCATTTTTTCCCCTAAAACCCCCCATTTTTCCCCAAAAAATCACATTTTTTTCCCCCAAAAAATCCCATTTTTTTCCCTTAAAAAACCCCATTTTTTTCCCAAAAATCCCATTTTTTTTCTCAAAAATCCCATTTTTTCTCCTAAAACTCCCAAATTTTTTCCCAAAATTCCCAATTTTTCCCCCAAAATTCCCATTTTTCCCCCTCACCGTTGGGTCCGTATTTCTCGAGGCTCCTCTTGACCTGCTCGGGGCTCAGCCCGACCCCTTCGCTCACCCCGAAAAAGGCCAAACACTCCTCGGCCGTTTTGGCGTGAGCGTTTTCCATGGTGGCGCCCAAATTCCACCCGAAATTCCAGCGGGAAAACCCAAAATTCCAAACGGGGGGAAAATGGGGAAAAAATGAGAAAAAACGGTGAAAAAATGGGGAAAAAATGAGAAAAAAAGGGGAAAAAATGAGAAAAAAAGGGGAAAAAATGAGGGAAAAAATGAGAAAAAAAGGGGAAAGAAATGAGAAAAAAAAGGGGAAAAAATGAGAAAAAAAAAGGGGAAAAAATGAGAAAAAAAAGGGAAAAAATGAGAAAAAAAGGGGAAAAAATTGGGAAAAAAAGAGAAAATACGGGGGAAAAAAAAGAGAAAAAAAGGGGAAGAAATGAGAAAAAAACAGGGAAAAATGAGAAAAAAATGGGGAAAAGATGAGGAAAAACGGTGAAAAAAGGGGAAAAAATGAGGAAAAAAAAGGGAAAAAAATGGGAAAAAAAATGAAATTAAAATCCACCAAAAAAGGAGAAAAAAAAAGAAAAGAAAAAGGGAAAAAATAAATTAAATAAAGGAAAAAATAAATTAAAATAAAGGAAAAAATAAATTAAAATAAAGGAAAAAATAAATTAAAAATAAAGGAAAAATTAACCCTAAAAAAAGGCCCGAAAAGAAGGAAAATAAAGGGAAAGGGAAATAAATTAAGATCAAATAGTAATAAGGGGATTAAATTAAGACTGATGGATAATTAATTAGGAATTTAAGTTTAAGTAATTTAAAGTGAAATTAAGACTTAGATGAAAGAGAAAATAAAAAAAATCAAATTAAAACTTAAAATTGGATTTGAAGGGGAAAAAAAAAGGGATTTAAAGGGGGAAAAAAATGGGATGAAAAGGGGAAAATTGGGTTAAAAGGGGAAAAAATTGGGATTAAAAAGGGGGAAAATTTGGGTTAAAAGGGGAAAAAAATCGAATTAAAGGGGAACAAAAAATCAAATTAAAAGGGGAAAAAAACCACCAAAAAAATCAAATTAAAAGGGAAAAAAAACCCCAAAAAAATCAAATTAAAAGGAAAAAAAAGCCCAAAAAAAGCGAATTTTGTTCCCCCTCCCCCCCCCAAATTTCGGCCGCGGCGCTCGAGGCGCTTTGGGGGAGGGGGCGGCGGCCGCGGGGGTTAAAAAGGGGGGGAGGCCCCCCCAGAGTGTCCCCAAAATGTCCCCTCCCCCCCCTCCCCCCCCTCCCCCCCTCCCCGGTGTCGTTTTCACCCCCCCGAGCCCCTCCCCCACCCCCCAAAACCCCCCCCGAGCCCCTCCCCCACCCCCCAAAAATCCCCTCCCCCACTCCTTTAGCCCCTCCCCCACCCCTTCAGCCCCTCCCCCACCCCCCAAAAATCACATCGGACCCCTCCCCCACCCCAAAATCCCTTCAGCCCCCCCCCCCCCCCAAAATTCCCTCAGCCCCTCCCCCACCCCAAAACCCCCATGGCCCCTCCCCCACCCCCCCAAAATCACCCCCCAAATCCCCCACGGGCCCCTCCCCCACCCCTTCAGCCCCTCCCCCACCCCCAAAATCCCCCCCGGCCCCTCCCCCACCCCCCCAAAAATCACCCCGAGCCCCTCCCCCACCCCCAAATCTCCCCTGCCCCTCCCCCACCCCCCCAAAAATCACCCTCCGGGTCCCTCCCCCACCCCCCAAAATTCCCTCAGCCCCTCCCCCACCCCAAAATTTCCCCCCTCAGCCCCTCCCCCACCCCCCAAAATCCCACCCCCCAAAAATCACCCCCCGGGCCCCTCCCCCACCCCCCAAAAACCCCACGACCCCTCCCCCACTCCTTCAGCCCCTCCCCCACCCCCCAAATCCCCCCCGGCCCCCCCAAAATCCTACCCCCCCAAAATCACCCCTGTCCCTCCCCCACCCCAAATCCCCCCTCCAGCCCCTCCCCCACCCCCCCAAAATCACCCCAATTCCCCTCCCCCACCCCCCAAAATCCCACCCCCCAAAAATCACCTCGGGCCCCTCCCCCACCCCCCCAAAATCACCCCCCAAATCCCCCCTTCAGCCCCTCCCCCAGCCCCAAAAATCCCATCGGGCCCCTCCCCCACCCCCGCCCCTCCCCCCCCCGGTTATTTCGGGCCTTGATGGACGGGAGGGGCTGTGGGGGGGGAGGGGCGGGGGGGGGGAGGGGAATTGGGGCAAAAGGCAGCGAAAAATTGGGGGGGAAATTGGGGAAAATTGGGAAAAAAATTGGGGGAAAATGGGGGAAATAATTGGGGGGAAAATTGGGGGAAAATTGGGGAAAATTGGGGAAAAAATTGGGGAAAAATTGGGGGGAAATGGGAAAAAAAATGGGGAAATTATTGGGAAATAATGGGGAAAATTGGGGGAAAATTGGGAAAATAATTGGGGAAAAATTGGGAAAAATTGGGAGAAAATTGGAAAAAAATTGGGGGGAAATTAGGGAAAATAATGGGGGAAAATTGGGAAAAAAATTGGAGGAAAATTAGGGAAAAATGGGGAAATTATTGGAAAAATTTGGGGGAAAATTGGAGGAAAATTGGGGGGAAATTGTGGAAAAAATTAGAGAAAATGTGGGGAAAAATTGGGGAAAAATTGGGGAAAAATTGGGGGAAAATTGGGGAAAATAATGGGGAAAAGTTTGAGGAAAATGGGGAAAAAATTGAGAAAAATGGGGGGAAATGGGGAAAAAATTGGGAAAATTTGGTAAAAGAATTGAGAAAATATGGGGGGAAATTTGGGGAAATAATTGGGAAAATTTGGGGAAGAATTGGGGAAAAATTGGGAGAAAACTGGGAAAAAATTGGGGGAAAATTTGGGGAAATAGGGAAAAAATTGGGAAAAAAATCCCAAAAAATTCCCTGAAACCACCCCAAAAAAATCCCAAAATTCCCCCCGAAAAATCCCTGAAATGCCCCCAAAAAAATCCCCAAAATTGCCCCAAAATTGCCCCAAAATGACCCCAAAAATCCCTCCGGGGTCAAAGGTCGCGTCCTCCACTCGGGGTCACCCCAAGGGGGGGGAGGGGTGGGGGTGGGGGAGGGGCGGGAAGGACTTTTGGGAAAATTTTTGGTGATTTTTTTGAGAATTTTTGGGGTTTTTGGGGGGAATTTTTGAGGATTTTTTGGAGAATTTTCGGGGATTTTTTTGGGAATTTTGGGGGGAATTTTTGGGGATTTTTTGAGAATTTTTGGGGATTTTTTTTGGAGAATTTTTTTTGATTTTTTTGAAAATGTTTGAGATTTTTGGGGGAGTTTTTTTGAGAACCTTTGGGGAAATTTTGGGGATTTTCCTGAGAATTTTTGGGGTTTTTTTTTTGAGAATTTTGGGGGATTTTTTTGAGAATTTTTGGGGTATTTTTTTGAGAATTTTGGGGTGAATTTGGGGATAATTTTGAGGGAAATTTGGGGAGAATTTTGGGGATTTTTGGGGAGATTTTAGGGGATTTTTTTTATTTCGGGGGGATTTTTTTTTTCATTTTTGAAGGATTTTCTGGGAGAGTTTTTTGGGATTTTGGGGGGATTTTTTGGGAAGAATTTTGGGGGATTTTCTGGGGATTTTTTGAGGAGAATTTTGGGGATTTTGAGGGGAATTTTTGTGGAGAATTTTGGGTATTTTGAAGAATAATTTTGGGGATTTTTGGGGCATTTTGGGGGGGACATTGAGGGAATTTTTAGGAGAAATTTGGGGCAATTTTAGGGAAATTTTTGGTAATTCTGGGAGAATTTTTTGGGATTGTTTTTTAAGATTTTTGCGGATTTTTTTTTAGATTTTTGGCGATTTTTCGGGGGGGTTTTGGGGTGGGGGAGGGGCCTGGGCGGGGATTTTTTTTTGGGGTCATTTCGGGAGGGTGGGGGAGGGGCCTGGGGGGGTGGGGGAGGGGCGGAGCGGTCCCGGTTTTACCCTAAAAAGGCCCCGGCGGGAAAAGGACCCAAAAATAACCCCCGGGGTGGGGGAGGGGCGGCAGCTGCGCCCCCCCAAATTTGGGAGCCGCCCCTCCCCCACCCCCCGCCCTGGCCCCTCCCCCACCCGGATTGGGGGGGGAGGGGAATTCTCAAATTAAGGTGAAAAAATCCTCTCAAAACGGGGCCAAAATTCCCCAAAAAAAATGCAAAAATTGGCAAAAAATGGAGCCAAAATTCTCCAAAAATAAAGCAAAAAGTTGCTAAAAAATGGAGCCAAAATTCCCCCCAAAAAGGCAAAAATTCGGTGAAAAAAGGAGCCAAAATTCCCCAAAAATTGCCAAAAAATGGAGCCAAAATTCCCAAAAACAAAACAGAGCCAAAATTCCCCCAAAAAAGGCAAAAAGTTGGCAAAAAAGCAGCCAAAATTCTCCCAAAAAAATGAGCCAAAATTCTCCAAAAAAGGGCAAAAAGTTGGCAAAAATGGAGCCAAAATTCCCCAAAAATACTGATCAAAAATTCTCCAAAAAAAGGACCCAAAATTCTCCAAAAATAAGGCAAAAATTGCCAAAAAAGGAGCTAAAATTCCCAAAAAAACAGAGCCAAAATTTCCTAAAAAAAGGCAAAAATTGCCAAAAATGGAGCCAAAATTCCCAAAAGAACTGAGCCAAAATTCCCCCAAAAAAGGAAAAAAGTTGGCAAAAAATGGAGCCAAAATTCCCCCAAAAAACTGAGCCTAAATTTCCTAAAAAAGGCAAAATTTGCCAAAAAAAGGAGCCAAAATTCCCCCAAAATACTGATCAAAAATTCTCCAAAAAAAGGACCCAAAATTCTCCAAAAATAAGGCAAAAATTGCCAAAAAATGGAGCCAAAATTACCCCAAAAACCTGAGCTAAAATTCCCCAAAAAAAGGCAAAAAGTTGGTAAAAAACGGAGCCAAAATTCCCCCCAAAAAAGGCAAAAAGTTGCTAAAAAACGGAGCCAAAATTCCCAAAAAAACAGAGCCAAAATTCCCAAAAAAAAGGCAAAAAGTTGGCAAAAAAAGGAGCCAAAATTCTCCAAAAAAAGGCAAAAAGTTGGCAAAAAATGGAGCCAAAATTCCCCAAAAATAAGGCAAAAATTGCCAAAAAATGGAGCCAAAATTCCCCCAAAAAACGGATCAAAAATTCTCCAAAAAAAGGCAAAAAGTTGGATAAAAAATGGAGCCAAAATTCCCAAAAAACCAGTGTCAAAATTCCCCAAAAATAAGGCAAAAATTGGAGCCAAAATTTCAAAAAAAAAAAAAAACAGAGCCAAAGTTCCCCAGAAAAAGGCAAAAATTGCCAAAAAATGGAGCCAAAATTCCCCATAAAAAGGGCAAAAAGTTCCCAAAAAAGGGCCTCAAAATTCCCAAAAAAAAGGCAAAAAATTTCCCCCAAATTTCCACCTAAAATTCCCTAAAAATGGACCCAAAAATTCCCAAAAGAACGGGAAAAAAGGTCCCAAAAGTTCAGTCCGAAATTCCCAAAAAATTGGATCCAAAATTCCCAAAAAAAAGAAACTCGACATATGGATCCAAAATTCCCAAAAAAAGTCCAAAAGTTCCCAAAAAATGGCCCTGAAATTCTCCCAAATTGGACCCCAAAAATGGCCCCAAATTCACCCAAAAATCCCCCAAAAATGCCCCAAAAAAGTCCCAAAATTCCCAGGAAATTCCCGAAATGGAAGGAAAATCCCAAATTTTGAGGGAATTCCCAAAATTCCCAGAAAAATCCGGTTTTTTTCCCGTTTTATTCGGAATTTCACCCAAAAAATCAAAGTGGGGGCGGAGGGAAAACCCGGAGTGGATCCGAAGGGAGGCGAGGAATGGGATCGGGAATGGGGAAAACCCGGAGTGGATTTACGGGGGAGATTTTGGGGGAGAATCCCGGAATTTCTTTGGGATTGGGGGAAAACCCGGCCTGGAGTGGGATCAGGAGCAAATCCCGGCCTGGATCAGACCCAAATCCCGGACTGGATTCTGGTCTGGAGTGGGATCAGACCCAAATCCCGGACTGGATTTCCCTCGGGATCGGGATCAGGAGCAAATCCCGGCCTGGATTTCCCTCGGGATCGGGATCAGACCCAAATCCCGGCCTGGATTTCCCTCAGGATCGGGATCAGACCCAAATCCCGGCCTGGATTTCCCTCGGGATCAGGATCAGACCCAAATCCCGGCCGCATTTTCCTTTTTTTCTCATTTTTTAATGCATTTTTCCACCATTTTTTCACCGTTTCCCCCCCTTTTTCCACCATTTTTTCACATTTTCCCCCCATTTCCTCCAATTCTTAACCCCTCCATGTCCAGACCCACTCCAGGATCCATTTCCTCCTCCAACCGCCATTTTTAACCCTTTCTTTCCCATTTCCCCACCATTTTTTCCCATTTTTTCACCAATTTTCACCAATTTTTGCCATTTTTCCCATTTTTTTCCCCATTTTTGCCCATTTTTAACCCCTCCATGTCCAGACCCAAACCACGACCAATTCCTCCTCCAACCGCCATGTTTAACCCTTTCTCTCCCATTTCCCCCCAATTTTTCACTGTTTCCCCCCATTTTTTCACCAATTTTTTTCCAATTTTTGCCATTTTTGCCCCATTTCCCCCCATTTTTAACCCCTCCATGTCCACACCCACTCGAGGATCCATTTCCTCCTCCAACCACCATTTTTAACCCTTTCTCCCCCATTTCCCCGCTGTTTTTCTGGATTTTTTTCCCTTTTTTTGCCATTTTCCCCATTTTTTCCCATTTTCGCCATTTTTGCACCATTTCTTCCAATTTTTAACCCCTTCATGTCCAGACCCAAACCACGACCATTTCCTCCTCCAACCGCCATTTTTAACCCTTTCTTCCCCATTTCCCCGCCATTTTTTCACCGTTTTCCGTCGTTTTTTCACCATTTTTCCGCATTTTTTTCACCGTTTCCCCCCATTTTTACCTCGTTTCTTCCCGTTTTTAACCCCTCCATGTCCAGACCCACCCCATGACCATTTCCTCCTCCAGCCACCATTTTTAACCCTTTCTTCCCCATTTCCCCGCTGCTTTTCTGGATTTTTTTCCCTTTTTTTGCCATTTTTTTCCCATTTTTGCCATTTTTTCCCCGTTTCCTCCCGTTTTTAACCCCTCCATGTCCAGACCCACTCCAGTATTCCTTTCCTCCTCCAACTGCCGTTTTTAACCCTTTCTCCCCCATTTCCTCACCATTTCCCCCCATTTTTTCACCATTTCCGCCCGTTTTTTCACCATTTTTCCGCATTTTTCACCATTTTCCCCCATTTTCACCCCGTTTCCTCCCGTTTTTAACCCCTTCACGCCCCGTCCAGCTGCCTCAGCCACCCCGCCGTCCTCTCCCGCGCCTCCTCCCAGGAGAAGAGCGGCCGGTAGCCCAACTCCCGCTCGGCCTTGGCCGTGCGGACGCTGAACGGGGTGGACGCCACCGCCCACGTGTAGGGGTTCAGCAGCGGCGCGAAAAACACCCCGAAACGCCCCAAAACGGCCCTGAGGACCCCGTTGAACCAGGCCAGCAGCGCCGAGAGTTTGGGGGGCACGCGGGGACCCCCCGAGATGCCGGCGGGGCCCAGCAGGAGGAGGTTGAACTCCTCGTAGGGCGCCCACGGAGACGCGTCGTAGCAGAAGAAAAACTCGCCGCCCACCGAGGCCGGGCGGGCGCGGGCGGCGCGGGCGGCCAGCAGGTGCATCCAGGCCACGTTTCCTGCGGGAAATTGGGGGAAATTTAGGGGTTTTTGGGAAAATTTGGGGATTTTTAGGGAAAATTTGGGGATTTTGGGGCTTTTTTTGGGGATTTTTTGGTGAAATTTGGGTGAAATTTGAGCGAAATTCAGGGGTTTTATGGGAGGATTTACTGTGGTCAGAAGGTGCATCCAGGCCACGTTTCCTGCAGAGTTTGGGGGAAAATTGGGAAAATTTGGGAAAATTTGGGGATTTTTGGGTTTTTTTGGGTATTTTTGGGGGTTTTTTGGGGATTTTATAGGCATTTTTTGGCAAAATTTGGGTGAAATTTAAGTGAAATTCAGGGATTTTATGGGGGGATTAATAGAGTGGCCAGGAGGTGCATCCAGGCCACGTTTCCTGCCAGGAATTTGGGAGAAATTTGGGGAAATTTAGGAAAATTTGGGGATTTTTGTTTTTTTTTTTTTTTTTTGGGATTTTATGGGGTGTGTTTTGGGGGTGCCCAGGTGAGTTTGGGGTGCCCAGGTGCATTTTGGGTGTCCCCAGGTACATTTTGGGTGTCCCCAGGTACATTTTGGGTGTCCCCAGGTATATTTTGGGGTGCCCAGGTGCATTTTGGGGTGCCCAGGTGATTTTTGGGTACATTTTTGGGTCTCCCCAGGTGATTTTTGTGTGTCCCCAGGTATATTTTGGGGTGCCCAGGTGAGTTTTGGGGTGCCCAGGTGAGTTTTGGGGGTGCCCAGGTGAGTTTTGGGTCTCCCCAGGTGAGTTTTGGGTACATTTTGGGGTGCCCAGGTGCGTTTTGGGTGTATTTTGGGGTGCCCAGGTGAGTTTTGGGTAAATTTTTGGGGTTCCCAGGTGATTTTTGGGTGAATTTTGGGGTTCCCAGGTGATTTTTGGGGTCCCCAGGTGAGTTTTGGGTCTCCCCAGGTGAGTTTTGTGTGCATTTTTGGGGTGCCCAGGTGAGTTTTGGGTACATTTTTGGGGTGCCCAGGTGAGTTTTGGGTGTCCCCAGGTAAATTTTGGGGTGCCCAGGTGAGTTTTGGGGGTGCCCAGGTGAGTTTTGGGTGTATTTTGGGTGCCCCTAGTTGTATTTTGAGGGTGCCCAGGTGAGTTTTGGGTACATTTTTGGGGTGCCCAGGTGAGTTTTGGGGGTGCCCAGGTGAGTTTTGGAGGTGCCCAGGTGAGTTTTGGGGTGCCCAGGTGATTTTTGGGTACATTTTTGGGGTGCCCAGGTGAATTTTGGGGTGCCCAGGTGATTTTTGGGGGTGCCCAGGTGAGTTTTGGGTGTCCCCAGGTATATTTTGGGGTGCCCAGGTGAGTTTTGGGTACATTTTTGGGGTGCCCAGGTGAGTTTTGGGTGTCCCCAGGTGTATTTTGGGGTGACCAGGTGAGTTTTGGGTACATTTTTGGGGTGCCCAGGTGAGTTTTGGGTACATTTTGGGGTGCCCAGGTGATTTTTGGGTACATTTTTGGGGTGCCCAGGTGAGTTTTGGGTGCATTTTTGGGGTGCCCAGGTGAATTTTGGGGTGCCCAGGTGAGTTTTGGGTACATTTTGGGGTGCCCAGATGAGTTTTGGGTGCATTTTTGGGGTGCCCAGGTGAGTTTTGGGTACATTTTTGGGGTGCCCAGGTGAGTTTGGGGTACATTTTTGGGGTGCCCAGGTGATTTTTGGGTGAATTTTGGGGTGCCCCCTCACCTGCGTAGACGCGGGCGTGTTCGGCGTTGCGGGGGAGGGTCCGGGGCACCCTCCCCCCCAGGCCCCTCCCCCGCCGGTAGAAGAGCTCCAGCAGCGGGTGCCGCTCCCCGAAAATGCCGGTGGGGCGCAGGGCCAGGGTCACCAGCCGGGCCCCGCCCGCCACCTGCAACCCCAAAAATTCCAGATGAAATCCCCAAAAAATTACAGCCAAAAATTCCACCCAAAATCCCAAAAAAATCCACCAAAAAATTCCAGCCGAAATCCCATTATTTACACCCAAAATCCCAAAAATTCCACCCAAAAATCCCCGAAAATGCCGGTGGGGCGCAGGGCCAGGGTCACCAGCCGGGCCCCGCCCGCCACCTGCAACCCCAAAAATTACACCTGGAACCCCAAAAATTACACCCAAAATCCCGAAAATTCCACCCAAAAATTCCACCCGAAATCCCAAAAAATCCACCCAAAATCCCATTAATTCCACCCCAAATCCCAAAACTTCCACCCAAAAATTCCACCCCAAATCCCAAAAATCCCACCCGAAATCCCAAAAAATTCCACCCAAAATCCCAAAAATCCCACCCGAAATCCCATTAATTCCACCCAAAATCCCAAAAATGCCGGTGGGGCGCAGGGCCAGGGTCACCAGCCGGGCCCCGCCCGCCACCTGCAACCCCAAAAATTCCAGATTAAATCCCAAAAAATTACACCCAAAAATCCCATTAATTCCACCCAAAAATTCCACCCGAAATCCCAAAAAATTCCAGCCAAAATCCCAAAAATTCCACCCAAAAATTCCACCTGAAATCCCAACGATTCCACCCGAAATCCCAAAAATCCCACCCAAAATCCCAAAAAATTCCACCCAAAATTCCCACAAATTCCACCCCAAAGCCCATTAATTCCACCCGAAATCCCAAAAAATTCCAGCTGAAATCCCCAAAAATTCTACCCAAAATCTCAAAAATTACACCCAAAAATCCCCAAAATGCCGGTGGGGCGCAGGGCCAGGGTCACCAGCCGGGCCCCGCCCGCCACCTGCAACCCCAAAAATTCCAGATTAAATCCCCAAAAAATTACAACAAAAAAACCCCCAAAAAATCCAGCTGAAAATTCCACCCGAAATCCCAAAAATTCCAGCCAAAATCCCAAAGATTCCAGCCAAAAATTCCAGCTGAAATCCCAAAAATTCCACCCAAAAATCTTATTAAGTCCACACAAAATCCCAAAAAATTTCAGCTGAAATCCCAAAAAATTCCACCCAAAATCCCATTAATTCCAGCCAAAAATCCCAAAAAATTCCACCCGAAATCCCAAAAATCCCACCCGAAATTCCAAAAAATTCCAGCCAAAAATCCCCAAAAATTCCAGCCAAAATTCCCATATTTTTGCCCCAAATTTCCAGATTTTCTCTCGAATTCCCAGATTTTCCCCCAAATTCCCATATTTTTATCCCAAATTCCCAGTTTTTTGCCCCGGAATTCCCGAATTTTGGCTTTTCCTCACAGATTTGACATTTCCATCCCAAATTCCCATATTTTTGCCCCAAATTCCCAAATTTTTCCCCCAAATTCCCGTATTTTTTCCCCAAATTCCTGGATTTTTTCCCCAAATTCCCATATTTTTTCCCCAAATTCCCAAATTTTGCCCGGAATTCCCGAATTTTGGCTTTTCTTCACGGATTTTCCATTTACATCCGAAATTCCCAGATTTTTTCCCCACCTCCTGAGTTTTTTCCCCAAATTTTCTGATTTTTTTCCCCAAATTCCCGGATCTCTGCTCCGAATTCCCGGATTTTTCCCCAATTCCCGTATTTTCCCCCAAATTCCCAGATTTTTGCCCCAAATTCCCGGATTTTTCCCCCAAATTCCCAGATTTTTTCCCCAAATTCTCATATTTTTCCCCCAAATTCCCAGTTTTTCCCCCCAAATTCCCATTTTTTTCCCCAAATTCCCAATTTTTTGCCCCAAATTCCCGTATTTTTCCCCCAAATTCCCATATTTTTCCCCCAAATTTCCATATTTTTGCCCCGAATTCCCGGATTTTCCCCCAAATTCCCAATTTTTTTCCCCCAAATTCCCATATTTTTCCCCCAAATTCCCAATTTTTTCCCCCAAATTCCCAATTTTTTGCCCCAAATTCCCCGACTTTTCCCCCAAATTCTCATATTTTCCCCCCAAGTTCCCGTATTTTTCCCCCAAATTCCCATATTTTTGTCCCAAATTCCCGTATTTTTTCCCCAAATTCCCGTATTTTTGCCCAAATTCCCGTATTTTTCCCCCAAATTCCCGATTTTTTCCCCAAAATTCCCGAATTCCGGCTTTTCCTCACGGGTTTCCCGTTGGCCTCCAGGACGAGGCGCTCGGCCTGAGCTTTGCTGAGCGGGTACGGCTCCGAGTGCCGGGTGGGGTACGGCGTCTCCTCGTCCCCCCTGCGACCCAAAATCCCCAAAATTCACCCCAAAATCACGAAATCCAAAATTCCCCAAAATTCCTAAAAAAACCCCTAAAAAATCCGGCGAAATTCGGCCCAAAAACGGCCAAAAATCGCCTCAAAATCACCGAATCTCGCCTTAAATTTTCATTTTTTTGGGGGGTTTGGGAGACCCAAAAATGCCCAAATTCACCCCAAAATCCCAAAATCCCCAAAATTCCTAAAAAAATCCCCAAAAATCCGGCGAAATTTGGCCCCAAAACGGCCAAAAATCGCCTCAAAATCACCAAATTTTCTTGTTTTGGGGGAGCCAAATCCATTTTTTGGGGCAGTTTTGGGTTATTTTTGGGTTTTTGGGGGGTGTTTAGTCCAATTTTGGGGTTTCTTGGGTGCATTTCGGGTTTTGGGTGATTTTGGGGTGCATTTTGGGGTTTTTGGGGGTGCCAAGTCCAATTTTGAGGTGGTTTTAGGGGGTTTTTGGGACGCTGAGTAAATTTTTGGGGTTCTTTGGGGTGTTTTTTAAGGTTTTTGGGGGTGCCAATTCCATTTTTGGGTTGCATTTTGGGGTTTTTGGGGGTACTGAGTCAATTTTTGGGGTTTTTGGGGGCACCGATTCCGTTTTTGAGCCAGTTTTTGTGGTTTTGGGGTGATTTTTGGGGTGTTTTTTGGGGTGTTTGGTGGCACCGATTCCATTTTTGGGGTTTTTGGGGGTTTTGGGTGATTTTTGGGGTGTTTTTTGGGGTATTTGGGGAGCCAATTCCATTTTTGGGTTGCATTTTGGGGTTTTTGGGGGTACTGAGTCCATTTTTGGGGTTTTTGGGGTCACCAATTCCAGTTTTGAGGCAGTTTTTGTGGTTTTGGGGTGATTTTTTGGGTGTTTTTTGGGGTTTTTGGGGGTGCCAATTCCATTTTTGGGGTTTTTTTTGGGGCACTGATTCCATTTTTGGGGTTTTTGGGGGTGCCAATTCCAATTTTGAGGCAATTTTTGGGGTTTTGGGGTGATTTTTTGGGTGTTTTTTGGGGTGTTTGGTGGCACCGATTCCATTTTTGGGGTTTTTGGGGGTTTTGGGTGATTTTTGGGGTGTTTTTTGGGTTTTTGGGGGCGCCGAGTCCATTTTTGGGGTGGTTTTGGGGGTTTTTGGGGGCGCCGGGTCCGTTTTTGGGGTTTTTGGGGGCGCTGAGTCCGTTTTTGGGGTGGTTTTGGGGGTTTTTGGGGGCGCCGGGTCCGTTTTTGGGGTTTTTGGGGGCGCTGAGTCCGTTTTTGGGGTGTTTTTTGGGGTTTTTGGGGGCGCCGGGTCCGTTTTTGGGGTGCATTTTTTGCTCCGGGGTGTTTTGGGGCGCGTTTCGGGGTTTTTGGGGTCCCCACCTGACGAAGGGGTCCCCGCGGGTGTTGGGCCCCACCACCTCCATGCTGCTGGTGTAGATCAGCACCGGCACCCCCGCGGCCCGGCAGGCCCGGATCACGTTCTTGGTGCCTGGAAAAGCACCCAAAACCGCCTGAAATCACCCCAAAAATAGCCCAGAACCTCCCCAAAAATATCCCCAAAATAGCCCCAAAATATCCTGAGATTGCCCCAAAAATAGCCTGGAACCGCCCCAAAAATATCCCCAAAACCGCCTGAAATCACCCCAAAAATAGCCCGGAACCTCCCCAAAAATATCCCCAAAACCGCCTGAAATCACCCCAAAAATATCCCCAAAATATCCCCAAAATATCCTGAAACCACTCCAAAAATATCCCCAAAATATCCTGAAATTACCCCAAAAATAGCCTGGAACCACCCCAAAAATATCCCCAAGATATCCCCAAAATACTCTGAAATTATCCCAAAAATACCCTGAAATTACTCCAAAAATAGCCTAGAACCACCCCAAAAACAGACCCCAAAATATCCCCAAAATATCCTGAAATCACCCCAAAAATATCCCCAAAACCTCCTGAAATTACCCCAAAAATAGCCTGGAACCGCCCCAAAAATATCCCCAAAATATCCCCAAAATATCCTGAAATTACCCCAAACATATCCCCAAAATACCCTGAAATTACCAAAAAAAATCCCCAAAATATCCCCAAAAGATCCTGAAATTACCCCAAAAATAGCCTGGAACCACCCCAAAAATATCCCCAAAATATCCCCAAAATACCCTGAAATTACCCCAAAAATAGCCTGGAACTGCCCCAAAAATATCCCCAACATAGCCCCAAAATATCCTGAAATTAGCCAAAAAATATCTCCAAAATACCCTAAAAATATCCCCAAAATACCCTGAAATCACCCCAAAAATAGCCCCAAAATATCCCCAAAATATCCTGAGATTGCCCCAAAAATATCCCCAAAATATCCTGAAATCACCCCAAAAATAGCCTGGAGCCTCCCCAAATATATCCCCAAAATATCCCCAAAATATCCTGAAATTACCCCAAAAATATCCCCAAAATATCCTGAAATCACCCCAAAAATAGCCTGGAGCCTCCCCAAATATATCCCCAAAATATCCCCAAAATATCCTGAAATTACCCCAAAAATAGCCTGGAACCGCCCCAAAAATATCCCCAAAATACCCTGAGATTACCCCAAAAATATCCCCAAAATATCCTGAAATTATCCGAAAAATATCCCCAAAATATCCTGAAATTACCCCAAAAATAGCCCAAAAATACCTCAAAAATATCCCCAAAATACCCTGAAAATACCCCAAAAATATCCTGAAATCACCCCAAAAATCTCCCCAAAATACCCTGAAAAGATCCTGAAATTAACCTCAAAATACCCCCAAAATATCCCCAAAATACCCCACAATTATCCCAAAAAATTCTCCACAAATCCCCTTAAAAAAAAAACCCAAAAAAGAGCCCCGGGCCCTCCCAGTCCCCCCCCAGTTTATCCCAGTTTGTCCCAGTGCCCCTCAAACCCCTCCCAGTCCCTCCCAGTTCATCCCAGTCCCTCCCAGTTTGTTCCCAGTATATCCCAGTCCCTCCCAGTCCCCCCCAAACCCCTCCCAGTCCCTCCCAGTTCCCTCCCAGTTCCCTCCCAGTCCATCCCAGTATATTCCAGTTCCCTCCCAGTTTGTTCTCAGTCCCTCCCAGTATATCCCAGTCCCCCCCAAACCCCTCCCAGTTTGTCCCAGTTAGTCCCAGTCCCCCCCAAATCTCTCCCAGTTCCCTCCCAGTCCCTCCCAGTATATCCCAGTCCCTCCCAGTCCCATTCCCAGTCCCTCCCAGTATATCCCAGTCCCCCCCAAACCCCTCCCAGTATAACCCAGTCCCATTCCCAGTCCCTCCCAGTATATCCCAGTCCCCCCCAAACCCCTCCCAGTCCCTCCCAGTTCCCTCCCAGTCCCTCCCAGTCCCTCCCAGTATATCCCAGTTCCCTCCCAGTTCCCTCCCAGTCCCTCCCAGTTTGTCCCAGTCCATCCCAGTTTATCCCAGTCCCTCCCAAACCCCTCCCAGTTTGTCCCAGTTTATCCCAGTTCCCTCCCAGTCCATCCCAGTCCCTCCCAGTCCCTCCCAGTCCCTCCCAGTTCCCTCCCAGTCCCTCCCAGTATATCCCAGTTCCCTCCCAGTTTATCCCAGTCCATCCCAGTATATTCCAGTCCCCTCCCAGTCCCCTCCCAGTCCCCTCCCAGTCCCTCCCAGTTTATCCCAGTTTATCCCAGTCCCTCCCAGTCCCCCCCAAACCCCTCCCAGTATATCCCAGTTTGTCCCAGTCCCCTCCCAGTTTGTCCCAGTTTGCCCCAGTTCCCTCCCAGTCCCTCCTCAATTCCCTCCCAGTATATCCCAGTCCCTCCCAGTCCATCCCAGTCCATCCCAGTCTCACCCAGCACGTTGACCTTGGCCACCTCCTCGGGGCTGCAGCGCCCCCAAACGTCCACCAGGGCGGCGCTGTGGAGCACGGCCCCAGCCCCGCCCAGAGCGGCCGAGAGCGCCGAGAGCGCCGTGACGTCACCGGGGAACAGACGGACACGGTCACCTGTCCCAAAATCGGCCAAATTTACCCCAAAATTCACCCCAAAAACACCCCAAAGTCACCCAAAAAATTCAGCCCAAATTCACCTCACAGTCACCCCAAAATTCTTCCCAAAATCACCCCAAAATTCACCCAAAAAACCCCAAAATTTACCCTAAATTAACCCAAAATTCACCCCAAAACTCACCCAAAATTCACCCCAAAATTTATCCCCAAAACCCCAAAATTCAGCCCAAATTCATCCCAAAGTCACCCCAAAATTCATCCCAAAATTCAGCCCAAATTCATCCCAAAATTCACCCCAAAGTCATCCCATGGTCACCTGTCCCAAAATACCCAAAATTCACCCCAAAATTCACCCAAAAGTCAGCCCAAAATTCACCCCAAAATCGCCCCAAAATTCACCCCGAAACCCCCAAAATTCAGTCCAAATACCCCAAAATTCACCCCAAAATTCACCCCAAAATTCACCCTAAATTAACCCCAAAATTCATCCAAAATTCACCCCAATGTCACCCCGGGTCAGTGACGTCACCGGGGAACAGACGGACACGGTCACCTGTCCCAAAATACCCCAAATTCACCCCAAAATTCACCCCGGGTCAGTGACGTCACCGGGGAACAGCCGGACACGGTCACCTGTCCCAAAATACCCAAAATTCACCCCAAAATTCACCCCAAAATTCACCCCAAAATTCACCCCAAAGTCACCCAAAATCCCCAAAATTCACCCCAAAATTCATCCCAAAAAACCCATAATTCATCCCAAAGTCACCCCGGGTCAGTGACGTCACCGGGGAACAAACGGACACGGTCACCTGTCCCAAAATACCCAAAATTCACCCCAAAATTCACCCCAAAGTCACCCCAAAGTCACACAAAAAATTCATCCCAAAATACCCAAAATTCACCCCAAAATTCACCCCAAAGTCACCCCGGGTCAGTGACGTCACCGGGGAACAGACGGACACGGTCACCTGTCCCAAAATACCCAAAATTCACCCCAAAATTCACCCCAAAGTCACCCCAAAGTCATCCAAAAAATTCAGCCCAAAATACCCAAAATTCACCCCAAAATTCACCCCAAAATTCACCCCAAAGTCACCCCGGGTCAGTGACGTCACCGGGGAACAGACGGACACGGTCACCTGTCCCAAAATACCCAAAATTCACCCCAAAATTCACCCCAAAGTCAGCCCGGGTCAGTGACGTCACCGGGGAACAGACAGACACGGTCACCTGTCCCAAAATACCCCAAATTTACCCCAAAATTCACCCCAAAGTCACCCCAAAGTCACCCCAAAATTCAGCCCAAAATCCCCAAAATTCACCCCAAAATTCACCCCAAAAAACCCATAATTCACCCCAAAAACCCCAAAATTCATCCCAAAATTCACCCCAAAATTCACCGCAAAAACACCAAAATTAACCCTAAATTAACCCAAAATTCACCCCAAAGTCATCCCAAAGTCACCCCAAAATTTTGGAGCAGATTTTTGGGCAGATTTTTGGGGGGTATTTGGGGGATCTTGGGGCAGATTTTTGGGAATATTTTGGGGATTTTTTTAGGGATTTTGGGGCGGATTTTTGGGGGCAAATTTGGGGGATTTTGGGACAGATTTTTGGGGATTTTGGGTGGGATTTTTGGGGCGAATCGGGGGGATTTTGGGGCAGATTTTTGTGATTTTTTTTTGGAATTTTAGGGCGAATTTGGGGGATTTTGGGGTGAATGTGGGGGATTTTGTGTTGGATTTTTGGGGTGAATCGGGGGGATTTTGGGGCAGATTTTGGGGGATTTTTTTGGGATTTTTTTGGGATTTTTGGGTGGGATTTCTGGGGCGAATCGGGAGGATTTTGGGGCGGATTTTTTTTTATTTTGGGCAGATTTTTGGGGCGAATCGGGGGGATTTTGGGGCAGATTTTGGGGATTTTGAAGCAGATTTTTGGGGCGAATGGGGGGGATTTTGGGGCGGATTTTTTTGGATTTTGGGTGGTATTTTTGGGGCGAATCGGGGGGATTTTGGGGCGGATTTTTTGGGATTTTGGGGCAGATTTTTGGGGCGAATCGGGGGGATTTTGGGGCACATTTTTGTGATTTTTTTTTTAATTTTAGGGCGGATTTGGGGGATTTTGGGTGGTATTTTTGGGGCGAATCGGGGGGATTTTGGGGTGGATTTTTGGGCAGATTTTTTGGGATTTTTGGGGCGAATCGGGGGGATTTTGGGGCAGATTTTTGGGGATTTTGGGGCGGATTTTTGGGCAGATTTTTGGGGATTTTTGGGGCGAATCGGGGGGGGATTTTGGGGCAGATTTTGGGCAGATTTTTGGGGTGATTTTTGGGCGGATTTTTGGGCAGATTTTTTTGGATTTTGGGTGGTATTTTTGGGGTATATCGGGGTGATTTTGGGGCTCACGGTGGCGCTCCGGGACCATGGCGGGGTCGGGGTTGAGGTCGAGGATCCGCAGCTCCCGAAGCTCCGGCGCCGCCTCCAGCAGCACCTGCACCAGGTGGGAGCCCAGGAACCCCGAACCGCCCGTCAGCACCAGCACCAGCCCCTGCGAGGGTCCAGATCCAACTGGGAATACTGGGATTGAACTGGGAATCCCAAATTCCCAAAAATTCCCCAAAAAAAACTACAAAAAAATGCACCAGGAATGGCCAAAACGGTCAAAATTCACTAGAAATCGTCAAAATCCAACTGGAAAGCGTCAAAATTCACCTGGAAATCATCAAAATCAAACTGGGAAACCCAAAAAATCCAACTGGGAATACTGGGATTGAACTGGGAATCGCAAATTCCCAAAAATTCCCAAAAAAACCCCAAAAACCCCCAAAAAATCGCACCGGGAACGGCCAAAATGGTCAAAATTCACTGGGAATCGCCAAAATTCACCTGGAAATCATCAAAATCCAACTGGGAACCCAAAAAAATCCAACTGGGAATACTGGGAGGGAACTGGGAATACTGGGAATCCCAAAATCCCCAAAAAAACCCCAAAAAAACCCCAAAAAATCGCACCGGGAATGGCCAAAATGGTCAAAATTCCCATTGGAACCCCAAAAATGCACCTGGGAATTGTTGAAATCCACCTGGGAATGAACTGGGATTGAACTGGGAATACTGGGATTGAACTGGGATTGAACTGGGAATACTGGGAGGCAACTGGGAATCCCAAATTCCCAAAAATTCCCCAAAAAACCCACAAAAAAATCGCACCGGGAATGGCCAAAATGGTCAAAATTCACCTGGAAATCATCAAAATTCACCTGGAAATCATCAAAATCCAACTGGGAACCCCAAAAAATCCAACTGGGAATACTGGGATTGAACTGGGAATACTGGGAATCCCAAAATCCCCAAAAATCCCCAAAAAAACCCCCCAAAAAACCTAAAAAATCGCACCGGGAACGGCCAAAATGGTCAAAATTCACTGGAAATCATAAAAATTCACCTGGAAATCATCAAAATCCAACTGGGAATGAACTGGGATTGAACTGGGATTGAACTGGGAATACTGGGAGGGAACTGGGAATACTGGGAATCCCATATTCCCAAAAAATCCCCAAAAAAACCCCAAAAAATTGCACCGGGAACGGCCAAAATGGTCAAAATTCACCTGGAAACCCCAAAAATGCACCTGGAAGTCATCAAAATCCAACTGGGAATACTGGGAATGAACTGGGATTGAACTGGGAATCCTGGGATTGGACTGGGAATCCCAAATTCCCAAAAAAACCCCAAAAAAATCGCACCAGGAATGGTCAAAATGGTCAAAATTCACTGGAAATTGTCAAAATTCACCTGGAAATCATCAAAATCAAACTGGGAATGAACTGGGATTGAACTGGGAATACTGGGAGTGAACTGGGAATCCCAAAATCCCAAAAATCCCCAAAAAAACCCCAAAAAAATCGCACCGGGAATGGTCAAAATGGTCAAAATTCACCTGGAAACCCCAAAAATGCACCTGGGAATCATCAAAATCCAACTGGGATTGAACTGGGATTGAACTGGGATTGAACTGGGATTGAACTGGGAATACTGGGAGGGAACTGGAATCCCAAATTCCCAAAAATTCCCAAAAAAACCCCAAAAAAATCGCACCGGGAACGGCCAAAATGGTCAAAATTCACCTGGAAATCGTCAAAATTCACCTGGAAATCATCAAAATCAAACTGGGAAACCCAAAAAATCCAACTGGGAATACTGGGATTGGACTGGGAATCCCAAATTCCCAAAAATTCCCCCAAAAAAAACCCAAAAAAACCCCAAAAAATCGCACCGGGAACGGCCAAAATGGTCAAAATTCACCTGGGAATCGTCACAATTCAACTGGGAATCATCAAAATCAAACTGGGAATGAACTGGGATTGAACTGGGAATACTGGGATTGAACTGGGAATCCCAAATTCCCAAAAAACCCCAAAAATTCCCCAAAAAAACCCCAAAAAATCGCACCAGGAACGGCCAAAATGGTCAAAATTCACCTGGAAATCGTCAAAATTCACCTGGAAATCATCAAAATCCAACTGGGAATGAACTGGGATTGAACTGGGAATACTGGGATTGAACTGGGAATCCCAAATTCCCAAAAATTCCCCCAAAAAAACCCCAAAAAACCCCAAAAAACCCCAAAAAATCGCACCGGGAACGGCCAAAATGGTCAAAATTCACCTGGAAATCGCCAAAATTCACCTGGAAATCATCAAAATCCAACTGGGAACCCAAAAATTCCAACTGGGAATGAACTGGGAGGGAACTGGGAATACTGGGAGGGAACTGGAATCCCAAAATCCAAAAAAAACCCAAAAAATCCCCCAAAAATCCCATCGGGAATCGTCAAAATTCAAATTTCAACCCCAAAAATGCCCCCGGGGGAGCCCAAAATGCCAAAAAAACCACAAAAAACCCCAAAATTCTAAAAAATTCCCAAAAATCCCCAAAATCCGCCCCAAATTCTCCTCCCCCACCGAGAAGCGGCTCCGAAATTGCCCAAAATTCCCCAAAAAAATCCCCAAAATTTCCCCCAAAAATTCACTCCGGGACCCCCAAAATTCTCTCAAAAAATCCAAAAATTCCCAAAAAAATCCCCAAATTCTCCCCAAAATCCCCCAAATTCTCCTCCCCCACCCGGAAGCGGCTCCGAAATTGCCCAAAATTCCAAAAAAACCCCAAAAAATTCCCAAAAATCCCCAAAATTCACTCCGGGACCCCCAAAATTATCTCAAAAATTCCCCAAAAAACCCCAAAATTCTCCCAAAATTCGCCCCAAATTCTCCTCCCCCACCCGGAAGCGGCTCCGAACTTGTCCGAAATTGCCCAAAATGCCCCAAAAATCCCAAAAATCCCCAAAATTCCCCCCAAAATTCCCCCCCCCCCCCTCACCTGGGGCTCCATGGCGCCGCCGCTGCCCCTCCCCCACCCCGAATTTGGGGCAATTTCCCGGAATTTTGGGTCGGCCACGCCCCCCTGGGGGTGGGGGAGGGGCGGGGCGGGACCGGGGAGGGCGGAGTCAAAAAATCCCGGGAATTTTGGGGCGAAAAATCGGGAATTTGGCTAAAAAAAAAGCGGAATTTTTGGTGGGAATTTGGGGGGAAAAAAGGGGATTTTTGGAAAGGAAATGGGGTTTGGGGGGAAAATTGGGGAAATTGGGATGGGAATGGAGGTTTTGAGGGGGGATTGGGGGTTTTTGGGGGAATATTGGGAATTTTTTGGGGGAAATTTGGGGATTTTGGGCAAAATCAAAAAGGGGAATTGGGGCCAAAACGGCTCCGACCGGAAGTAACCATAGAGAGGAAGCGGAAGTGCCGGCGCGGACCGGAAGTGACCATAGAGACGAGGGCGGAGCGTTGCGGTTAACGGAAGTCGCGGTCCTCCGAGCGGCCCAGAGCGGCTCGCAGCCGGAAACAACGGAAAGGCGGCCCCAAAACGCGGCGTTTTGGCACCAAAAAGGAAAACCCGTGACGCAATCGGGGCCTCAAACCGGAGCCGGAGTCGGTTTGGGGTAAAATTTCCGTTTTTCGGGATTTTTTTGTTTTTTGGAGGGGATAGTTCCGGTTTCACCACCCACTTCCGGCGGCGTTGCCTCCTTTGCCTTCCCCCCGCGTTCACTTCCGGTCGCACCCGCTTCGTTCCGGCCCAGGTGAGTCCCAAAATCGGCGAATTTTGCCCCAAAATCGGCGAATTTTGCCCCCAAATCAGCGAATTTCGCCCCAAAACCCCGCGAGGAAGGAGAGGGAGGGGGAGGGGAACTTCCCCCGGGCCGCTGATCGATGCGGATCGATGGATCGATCAATTTTCCCAATAATCGCCGTTTTCACCCCAAATCCGCCCCCCCCTTTTCCCGATTTCCCCGATTTTTACCCCAAAGGCTCCTCCGGGTTCGGTTTGGGGCAAGTTGGGTCATTTTGGGTCAATTTGTGCTGATTTGGGTAATTTTGGGTCGATTTGTGTTGATTTGGGTCAATTTGTGCTGATTTTGGTCATTTTGGGTCAATTTGTGCCACTTTGGGTCAATTTGGGTCAATTTCTGCTGATTTGTGTCTCTTTTTTTTATTTGCTGACTCAAATCGACCAAAATTGACCCAAATTGACCAAAATGGAACCAAATTGGCCAAAATTGACCCAAATTGGTCTTGGATTGACCCAAATCGACCCAAATTTGGGTCCATTTTGGGTCAATATGTGCCAATTTGGGTAATTTGGGCCTGTTTTGGTCAATTTGTGCCATTTTGGCCAATTTGGGTCAATTTTGGTCAATTTGGGTCAATCCAAGACCAATTTGGGCCAATTTTGGCCAATTTGGATCCATTTTGGTCAAGTTGGGTCAATCCAAGACCAAATTGGGCCAATTTGTGTCAATTTGTGTCAATTTTGGCCAATTTGTGTCAACTTTGGTCAAATTTGTGTCAAGTTGAGTCAATCCAAGACCAATTTGTGTCAATTTTGGTCAATTTGGGTCAATCCAAGACCAATTTGGGTCAATTTTGGCCAATTGGCTCAATTTGAGTCAATCCAAGACCCATTTGGGTCAATTTTGGTCAATTTGGGTCAATCCAAGCCAAATTTTGGCCAATTTGTGTCAATTTTTGCCAATTTGTTTCAATTTTGGCCAATTTGGATCCATTTTGGTCAAGTTGGGTCAATCCAAGACCAATTTGGGTCAACTTTGGCCAATTTTGGTCAATCCAAGACCAATTTGGGTCAATTTGGGTCAACTTTGGTCAATCCAAGACCAATTTTGGCCAATTTGTGTCAATTTTGGTCAAGTTGGGTCAATCCAAGACCAAATTGGGTCAATTTTGGCCAATTGGTTCAATTTGGGTCAATTTTGGCCCATTTGGATCCATTTTGGCCAATTTGGATCCATTTTGGTCAAGTTGGGTCAATCCAAGACCAATTTGGGTCAATTTTGGCCAATTTGGGTCAATTTTGGTCAATTTGGGTCAACCTTGGTCAATCCAAGACCAATTTGGGTCAATTTTGGTCAATCCAAGCCAAATTTTGGCCAAATTGGGTCAATCCAAGACCAATTTGGGCCAATTTTGGTCAATTTGGATCAATCCAAGATCAATTTGGGTCAGTTTTGGCCAAATGGCTCAATTTGAGTCAATCCAAGACCAATTTTGGCCAAATTGGGTCAATCCAAGACCAATTTGGGCCAATTTGTGTCAACTTTGGTCAATCCAAGACCAATTTGTCTCAGTTATGGCCAATTTGTGTCAATTTTGGTCAAATTTGTGTCAAGTTGGGTCAATCCAAGACCAATTTGTGTCAATTTTGGTCAATTTGGGTCAATCCAAGACCAATTTGTGTCAATTTTGGTCAATTTGGGTCAATCCAAGACCAATTTGGGTCAATTTTGGCCAATTGGCTCAATTTGAGTCAATCCAAGACCCATTTGGGTCAATTTTGGTCAATTTGGGTCAATCCAAGCCAAATTTTGGCCAATTTGTGTCAATTTTTGCCAATTTGTTTCAATTTTGGCCAATTTGGATCCATTTTGGTCAAGTTGGGTCAATCCAAGACCAATTTGGGTCAACTTTGGCCAATTTTGGTCAATCCAAGACCAATTTGGGTCAATTTGGGTCAACTTTGGTCAATCCAAGACCAATTTTGGCCAATTTGTGTCAATTTTGGTCAAGTTGGGTCAATCCAAGACCAAATTGGGTCAATTTTGGCCAATTGGTTCAATTTGGGTCAATTTTGGCCCATTTGGATCCATTTTGGCCAATTTGGATCCATTTTGGTCAAGTTGGGTCAATCCAAGACCAATTTGGGTCAATTTTGGCCAATTTGGGTCAATTTTGGTCAATTTGGGTCAACCTTGGTCAATCCAAGACCAATTTGGGTCAATTTTGGTCAATCCAAGCCAAATTTTGGCCAAATTGGGTCAATCCAAGACCAATTTGGGCCAATTTTGGTCAATTTGGATCAATCCAAGATCAATTTGGGTCAGTTTTGGCCAAATGGCTCAATTTGAGTCAATCCAAGACCAATTTTGGCCAAATTGGGTCAATCCAAGACCAATTTGGGCCAATTTGTGTCAACTTTGGTCAATCCAAGACCAATTTGTCTCAGTTATGGCCAATTTGTGTCAATTTTGGTCAAATTTGTGTCAAGTTGGGTCAATCCAAGACCAATTTTGGTTGATTTGGGTCAATCCAAGAGCAATTTGGGTCAACTTTCGTCAATCCAAGACCAATTTGGGTCAAGTTTGGTCAATTTGGGTCAATTTTGGCCAATTTGGATCAATTTTGGCCAATTTTGATCCATTTTGGTCAAGTTGGGTCAATCCAAGACCAATTTGGGCCAATTTTGGTCAATCCAAGACCAATTTGGGTCAATTTTGGCCAATTTTGGCCAATTTGAGTCAATCCAAGATCAATTTTGGTCAAGTTGGGTCAAACCAAGACCAATTTGGGTCAATTTTGGCCAATTTTGCTCAATCCAACACCAATTTGGGTCAACTTTGGCCAATTGGTTCAATTTGAGTCAATCCAAGACCAATTTGGGTCAATTTTGCTCAATCCAAGACCGATTTTGGCCTATTTGTGTCAATTTGTGTCAATTTTGGTCAAATTTGTGTCAATTTTGGTCAAATTTGTGTCAATTTGGGTCAATCCAAGACCAATTTGGGTCAATCCAAGACCAAATTGTGTCAATTTGGGTCAATTTTGGCCAATTTGGGTCAATTTTGGTCCATTTGTGTCAATCCAAGACCAATTTTGGCCAATTTGTGTCAATATGGGTCAATATTGGTCAAATTTGTGTCAGCTTGGGTCAATCCATGACCAATTTGGGCCAATTTTTGTCAATTTGGATCCATTGTGGCCAATTTGGATCCATTTTGGTCAAGTTTGCTCAATCCAAGACCAATTTTGGCCAATTGGCTCAATTTGGGTCAATCCAAGACCAATTTGGGTCAATTTTGCTCAATCCAAGACCAATTTTGGGCAAATTGGGTCAATCCAAGACCAATTTGGGCCAATTTTGGCCGATTTGTGTCAATTTGGGTCAATCCAGGACCAAGTTGGGTCAATTTTGGCCAATTGGCTCAAGTTGGGTCAATCCAAGACCAATTTGGGCCAATTTTGGCCAATTGGCTCAATTTGTGTCAATTTTGGTCAAATTTGTGTCAATTTTGGCCAATTTAGGTCCATTTTGGTCACGTTGGGTCAATCCAAGACCAATTTGGGTCAATTTTGGTCAATTTGGGTCAATCCAAGACCAATTTTGGTCAATTTGGGTCAATCCAAGACCAATTTGGGTCAATCCAAGACCAATTTGGGTCAATTTTGGCCAATTGGCTCAAATTGGGTCAATCCAAGACCAATTTAGGCCAATTTTGGCCAATTTTGATCCATTTTGTTCAAGTTGGGTCCATTTTGGTCAATCCAAGACCAAATTGGGTCAATTTGGGTCAATCCAAGACCAATTTGGGCCAATTTTGGTCAACATTGGCCAATTGGCTCAATTTGGGTCAACCCAAGACCAATTTGTGTCAACTTTGGCCAATTTTGACCCATTTTCACTTAATTTTTGCCTATTTTCACGTAATTTTCGCCTATTTTCACGCAATTTTCGCCTATTTTCACGCAATTTTCACCGATTTTCCCCGTTTTTTCCCCAATTTCCCCCTCTTTCCTCCCACAGCCCCCCAGCCGGACGATGCCCAGGCCCCTGCGGCCGCGTCCGGCGGAGCGGCTGCGGGCGCGGCTGCGGCGGCTGCGGCGCGCGGCGCGGGCGCTGGTGCTGGAGAACGCGGCGCTCTGCGACGAGCTGGCGCGCCTCGAGGCCAAGTGGACGTTGGCCCGCGGCCAGCGGCGATTCCTGCTCGGACGGCTGCTCGGACACCGCGCGGCGGCCGGAGAAGCGGCCGCAGAAACGGCCGGAGAGGCGGCCGGAGAGGCGGTCAAGCGGCCGCGGAGAGCTCGGACGGCCGCGGGGAGGGGGAGGGGCGGGAGGGGTGGCTCAAGGGATGACCAGTGGTCAGCAGGGGCAAAGGATGACCAGTGGTCAGCGGGGGTGAAGGATGACCAGTGGTCAGCGGGGGCAAAAAGTGACCAGTGGTCAGCTAAAAGTGACCAGTGGTCAGCGGGGCCCAAAGATGACCAGTGGTCAGCGAAAAGTGACCAGTGGTCAGCAGGGCCCAAAAATGACCAGTGGTCAGCAAAAAGTGACCAGTGGTCATCTGGAGGAAGTGCCCGGCCAAAGGATGACCAGTGGTCAGCAAAAGGTGACCAGTGGTCAGCAGGGCCGAAGGATGACCAGTGGTCAGTGAAGGTGAAGGATGAGCACTGGTCAGCAGGATCAAAAGATGACCAGTGGTCAGCTGGAGGAAGAGCCCGGCCAAAGGATGACCAGTGGTCAACAGGGTCAAAAGATGACCAGTGGTCAGCTGGAGGAAGATCCAGGCCGAAGGATGACCAATGGTCAGCAAAAGGTGACCAGTGGTCAGCGACGGTCAAGGATGAGCAGTGGTCATCGGGGCCGAAGGATGACCAGTGGTCAGTGAAGGTGAAGGACGAGCCGTGGTCAGCCAAGGATGACCAGTGGTCAGCGGGGCCCAAGGATGACCAGTGGTCAGCTGGAGGAGGAGATGGGGTGAAGAATGACCAGTGGTCAGCGGGGCCGAAGGATGACCAGTGGTCAGTGAAGGTCAAGGACGAGCCGTGGTCAGCGGGGCCGAAGGATGACCAGTGGTCAGCGAAAGATGACCAGTGGTCAGTGAAGGTGAAGGAGGAGCAGTGGTCAGCGGGGTCAAAAGATGACCAGTGGTCAGCGGGGCCCAAGGATGACCAGTGGTCAGCGGGGCCGAAGGATGAGCAGTGGTCAGTGAAGGTGAAGGACGAGCCGTGGTCAGCGGGGCCGAAGGATGACCAGTGGTCAGCAAAAGATGACCAGTGGTCAGTGAAGGTGAAGGAGGAGCAGTGGTCAGCGGGGTCAAAAGGTGACCAGTGGTCAGCGGGGCCCAAGGATGACCAGTGGTCAGTGAAGGTGAAGGACGAGCCGTGGTCAGTTGAGGTGAAGGACGAGCAGTGGTCAGCGGGGCCGAAGGATGACCAGTGGTCAGCGGGGCCGAAGGATGACCAGTGGTCAGCCAAAGATGACCAATGGTCAGCGAAAGATGATGACCAGTGGTCAGTGAAGGTGAAGGAGGAGCAGTGGTCAGCGGGGCCCAAGGATGACCAGTGGTCAGTGAGGGTGAAGGAGGAGCCGTGGTCAGCGGGGCCCAAGGATGACCAGTGGTCAGCGAAAGATGACCAGTGGTCAGCGGAGCTGCGAGATGACCAGTGGTCAGCGGGAGGAAGGCCCGGCCAGAGCGATGACCAGTGGTCAGCTGGAGGAAGGCCCGGCCGGAGCGATGACCAGTGGTCAGCTGGAGGACGGCCCGGCCGGAGCGATGACCAGTGGTCAGCGGGCTCCGGAGATGACCGGTGGTCAAGCGGCCGAGCGGTGTCCACGCCGATGGCCGGAGATGACCACAGGCCGGACGGAGGCGGCGCTGACCGCTCGGCCGCCGTCCGGCCGGAGGAGGAGGAGGAGGAGGATGACCACGATGACCACGATGACCACGATGACCACGAGGAGGACGAGGATGACGAGGATGAGGACGAAGGCTCCGCTCCGGCCTTTGGCTACTCCGGCCTCTTCCTGGCCAGTCCGGCCGGCTCGGACGACTGACCGCTCAATAAAGGACCCCGGCCGCGGTGGCCGGAGGGGTTGTGGTCACTCTGTGCTGTGGTCTGGGTGGTGTTTGGCCGCGCCGTGATGACCGCTGAGTGGCCACTATGGCCACTGACCGTCCCACTGACCACTGACCGTCCCACTGACCACCCCAATGACCGCTGAGTGGCCACGATGGCCACTGACCATCGCACTGACCCCCTTGAATGACCACTGACCCCCCTGAATGACCACTGACCGCCCCCAATGACCACTGACCACCCCAATGACCACTGACCGCTCCACTGACCACCCCCAATGACCGCCCCAATGACCACTGACCACCCCAATGACCGCCCTGAATGACCACTGACCGCCCCCACTGACCACCCCACTGACCCCTTGACCACTCCTGATGACCACTGACCCTTGGTCACTCCTTGACCCCCCACTGACCCCTTGACCACCCCACTGACCTCTTGACCACCCCACTGACCCCTTGACCACCCCAATGACCCCTTGACCACTCCTGATGACCATTGACCACCCCACTGACCCCTTGACCCCTCCCACTGACCCCTTGACCACTGACCCCCTTGACCCCCCAGGACCTCTTGACCACCCCACTGACCACTGACCACCCCAATGACCCCCCTGAATGACCACTGACCGTCCCACTGACCACCCCAATGACCACTGACCGCTCCCAATGACCACTGACCACCCTGAATGACCACTGACCCCTCCCGCTGACCACTGACCACCCCAATGACCACTGATCACCCCCACTGACCACTGACCGCCCCCAATGACCACCCTGAATGACCACTGACCACCCCACTGACCCCTTGACCACTTCTGATGACCACTGACCACCCCCAATGACCCCCTGACCTCCCCACTGACCCCTTGACCACTCCTGATGACCACTGACCACTCCCATTGACCCTTGGTCACTCCCAGACCACCACTACTGACCCCTTGACCCCTTGACCACCCCACTGACCCCTTGACCACCCCACTGACCCCTTGACCACTCCCACTGACCCTTGGTCACTTCTTGACCACTCCCACTGAACCCTTGACCACTCCTGATGACCACTGACCACTCCCATTGACCCCTTGACCACTCCCCTTGACCCCCCCCCTTGACCTCTTGACCACCCCACTGACCCATTGACCACTCCTGATGACCACTGACCACTCCCATTGACCGCTCTGTGTCCTTTATTGACCACCGGGGGTGGTGGCCGGAGCCGAGTGACCACTGGGGGCGGTGGCCGGAGCCGAGTGACCACTGGGCGGTGTGTCTGGAGCCGCGGCCGGAGCTGAGTGACCACCGGGTGTGACCTCCAGAGCCGAGTGACCACCGGGCGGTGTGGCCGGAGCCGAGTGACCGCCGGGGGTGACCTCTGGAGCCGAGTGACCACCGGGAGCTGTGGCCGGAGCTGAGGCCGGAGCCGAGTGACCACCGGGTGTGAGCTCCGGAGCCGAGTGACCACTGGATGATGTGGCCGGAGCCGTGGCCGGAGCCGAGTGACCACTGTGGGTGGTGTCCGGAGCTGAGTGACCACCGGACAGTGTGGCCGGAGCTGAGGCCGGAGCCGAGTGACCACTGGGTGTGACCTCCAGAGATGAGTGACCACCGGGGGCTGTGGCTGGAGCCGTGGCTGGAGCTGAATGACCACTGGGGGTGGTGTCCAGAGCTGAGTGACCACCAGGGGTGGTGTCCAGAGCCGAGTGACCACTGGATGGTGTGGCCGGAGCTGCGGCCGGAGCTGAGTGACCACTGGGCAGTGTGGCCGGAGCTGAGTGACCGCTGTGGGTGGTGTCTGGAGCTGAGTGACCACCGGGGGCTGTGGCCGGAGCCGAGTGACCGCCGGGCGTGACCTCCAGAGCCGAGTGACCACTGGACGATGTGTCCGGAGCCGAGTGACCGCCGGGCGTGACCTCTGACCCCTGCTGCAGGTTGTGGTAGAGGCCGGCGATGTCCGGCCGGCCGGCCAGAGCCCCCAGCAGCCGCTCGGCCGCGGCCCGAGCCCCGGCCGGAGGGGTCAGCGCTGACCGCGGCCGGAACTCGACGGCGGCCGAGAGCGGCCGGAGCCCCGCGGCCACCAGGGACTGCCGGACAGTGGCCAGAGAGGGGGGGGCACACAGGAACTGCAAAGGGCAAAGGTCAGGGATCAGGGAGGGGGGTCAGTGAGGGGGGTCAGGGGTCAGTGAGGGGTCACACAGGAACTGTGGGAGAGAGGGCCAAGGGGTCACTCGGGGTCAGGGGGTCACTCAGAGGGGTCAGTGGTCAGCCAGGAACTGTGGGGGAGGGGGTCAAGGGTCAGTGGGGGGGGGTCAGGGGGTTAGGAAGGGGTCAGGGGTCAGTGAGGGGTCACACAGGAACTGCAAAGGGGGCAAAGGTCAGGGGTCAGACAGGGGTCAGGGGTCAGTCAGGGGGGTCAGGGGTCACACAGGAACTGCGGGGGCAAAGGGCAAAGGTCAGCCGGGGGGTCACTCGGGGGTCAGGGAGGGGTCAGGGGGTCAATGAGGGGGGTCAGGGGTCAGTGGGGTGGTCAGTGGTCATTCTGGGGGGTCAGGGGTCACACAGAGGGTCAGGGGTCAGCCAGGGGGTCATTGGGGTGGTCAAGGGGTCAGTGAGAGGTCAGTGGTCAATCAGGAACTGTGGGGGAGGGCGCCAAGGGGTCATTCAGGGGGGTCAGGGGTCACTCAGGGTGGTCAGGGGGTCAATCAGGGGGTCAGTGGTCATTGGGGTGGTCAGTGAGGGGTCAGTGGGGAGGTCAAGGGGTCACTCAGTGGGGGTCAAGGGGTCACTCAGGGGGTCAGGGGTCAGTGAGGGGGGTCAGGGGTCAGTGGTCAGTCAGGGGTCACACAGGAACTGTGGGGTCGGGGGGCAGCGGTCAGTGAGGGGGTCAAGGGGTCACTCAGGGGGTCAGGGGGTCATTTAGGGTGGTCAGTGAGGGGGGTCAGAGAGGGGTCAGGGGGGTCATTCAGGGGGGTCAGGGGTCAGCCAGGGGTCATTGGGGTGGTCAGGGGGGTCATTCAGGGGGTCAGGGGTCAGTGGTCAGTCAGGGGTCACACAGGAACTGTGGGGTCAAGGGTCAGTGGGGGGGTCAAGGGGTCACTCAGGGTGGTCAGTGAGGGGCCAGAGGTCAGCCAGCGGTCAAGGGGTCACTCAGGGGGGTCAGTGAGGGGGTCAAGAGGTCACTGGGCTGGTCAAGAGGTCAGTGAGGGGTCAGTGGGAATGGTCAGTGGTCATTCAGGGGGGTCAAGGGGTCAGCAAAGGGTCAAGGGGTCGGTGGAGGGGTCAGTGGTCAGTGAGGGGTCAGTGAGGAGGTCAAGGGGTCAGCAAAGGCTCAAGGGGTCAGTGAGGGGGGTCAAGGGGTCACTCAGGGCGGTCACTCTGTTCCCAAGAAGTGACCACTGACCCCCAGGGGACAGCCGAGGAGTGACCCCGAGTGACCCCAAGTGACCCCAGAGTGACCACAGCAGCGGTCAGCGATTGGCCGGAGCCGTTCCGGACCCACCTTGACCTCGTCCTGACCTTCGGCCACCACGTCCTGGGCTCCGGCCACTACGGCCGCCTCCAGCGCCGCCTCCATGGGCAACGTCCGGCCGGACACTCGGACCACGCCCACGGCCTCGAAGGCGTGCCGGACATCGGCGCTCAGCGCGGCCCTGAGTGACCAATAGGGTCAGTGGGGTCATTCAGGGTCAACCAGGGGTCATTTGGGGTCACCCAGGGGTCACCCAGGGGTCATTAATCCTTCCTGAGTGACCACTGTGGGGGGGAGGGGTCAGTGGGGTCATCCAGGGGTCACCCAGGGGTCAGTGTGGTCACTCAGGGGTCAGTGTGGTCACTCAGGGGTCACCCAGGGTCATCCAGGGGTCACACAGGGGTCAGCGCGGCCCTGAGTGACCAGTGGGGTCAGTGGGGTCATCTGGGGGTCAGTGGGGTCATTTGGGATCACCCAGGGGTCATCAGGGGTCAGTGCGGTCACTCAGGGTCAGTGTGGCCACTCAGGGGTCACCCAGGGGTTACCCAGGGGTCAGCGCGGCCCTGAGTGACCAGTGGGGGGGGAGGGGTCAGTGAGGTCATCTAGGGGTCACTCAGGGGTCAGCAGGGGGTCATTAAACCTTCCTGAGTGACCAGTGGTCACTCAGGGGTCACCCAGGGGTCAGTTCGGTCACCCAGGGGTCACTCAGGGGTCAGTGTGGTCACCCAGGGGTCAGCGTGGCCCTGAGTGACCACAGGGGGAGGGGTCATTCAGGGGTCATCTGGGGTCAGTGTGGTCACCCAGGGGTCAGTGTGGTCACTCAGCGGTCAGTGCGGCCCTGAGTGACCACGGGGGGGGGGGAGGGGTCAGTGGGGTCAGCAGGGGTCAGTGGGGTCACTCAGGGGTCATCAGGGGTCACTCAGGGGTCAGTGTGGCCCTGAGTGACCAATAGGGTCAGTGGGGTCATTCGGGGGTCATCTGGGGTCAGTGTGGTCACTCTGGGGTCAGTGGGGTCACTCGGGGTCATCAGGGGTCAGCGCGGCCCTGAGTGACCAGTGGGGGGGGAGGGGTCAGTGGAGTCATTCAGGGTCACCCAGGGTCATCCATGGGTCAGCGCGGTCCTGAGTGACCACAGGGGGGAGAGGGGTCAGTGGGGTCACTCAGGGGTCACTGGGGTCACTCAGGGGTCAGTGTGGTCATCAGGGGTCATCAGGGGTCACCCAGTGCTCAGCGCGGCCCTGAGTGACCAGTGGGGGAGGGGTCATTCAGGGGTCATCTGGGGTCATTCAGGGGTCAGTGGGGTCATCCAGGGGTCACCCAGGAGTCACCCAGGGGTCATTAGGGGTCATTAATCCCTCCTGAGTGACCAATGGGGGGGGCAGCGGTCAGTGTGGTCACTTAGGGGTCAGCAGGGGTCACTCAGGGGTCAGTGGGGTCATTCGGGGTCAGTGTGGTCACTCAGGGGTCAGTGCGGCCCTGAGTGACCAGTGGGGGAGGAGGGGTCAGTGGGGTCACTTGGGGGTCACTCAGGGGTCATCAGGGTCACCCAGGGGTCATCAGGGGTCAGTGTGGTCACCCAGGGGTCACCCAGGGGTCAGTGTGGTCACTCATTGGTCACTCAGGGTCACTCAGGGTCACTCATTGGTCACTCAGGGTCACTCAGTGGTCACTCGGGTCACTCAGGGGTCACTCAGGGGTCACTCAGGGGTCACTCAGGGTCACTCAGGGGTCACTCATTGGTCACTCAGGGGTCACTCAGGGGTCACTCATTGGTCACTCAGGGGTCACTCAGGGGTCACCCAGGGGTCACCCAGGGGTCAGCACTGACCCGTGCCGTCCGAGCAGTGTCCGGAGCTCGTCCCGAGTGCGCCGGACGTTGTCCGTGCGGACGTCCAGCAGCAGCAGCGCCCCCCCCGGGCCCCGAGCGGTCAGCAGCAGCCGCGACCCCCCGGCCGGACGCTCCTGTGGCCGGAGAGAGAGGTCAAAGGTCAAAGGTCAGCGGTCAGTGGTCAGTGTTTCCACCCCGGACGCTCCTGTGGCCGGAGAGAGAGGTCAAAGGTCAGTGGTCAGTGACCCCATGGCCGGAGAGAGAGGTCAAAGGTCAGCGACCCTCCCCCGGACGCTCCTGTGGCCGGAGAGAGAGGTCAAAGGTCACTGACCACTCCTGTGGCCGGAGAGAGAGGTCAGAGGTCAGTGGTCACTCATTGGTCCCTCAGGGGTGGTCAGTGGTCACTCAGTGGTCATTGGTCACTCAGGGGTCACTCATTGGTCACTCAGGGGTCACTCAGTGGTCACTCAGGGGTCACTCAGGGTCACTCATTGGTCACTCAGGGGTCACTCAGGGGTCAGTGGTCACTCAGGGTCACTCAGGGTCAGTGGTCACTCAGGGTCACTCAGGGTCACTCAGGGGTCAGGGGTCAGGGGTCACTCACCCTGGCTGACCGCAGGGCGCCCTCGATGGTGGCCTTGGGGACGTTCTGTGTCACTGGTCAGTGGTCACTCAGGGGTCAGTGGTCACTCAGGGTCACTCAGGGTCACTCGGGGTCAGAGGTCAGAGGTCACTCACCCTGGCTGACCGCAGGGCGCCCTCGATGGTGGCCTTGGGGACGTTCTGTGTCACTCACTGGTCACTCATTGGTCACTCACTGGTCAGTTACTGGTCAGTGGTCACTCAGGGTCACTCAGGGTCACTCAGGGGTCAGGGGTCAGGGGTCACTCACCCTGGCTGACCGCAGGGCGCCCTCGATGGTGGCCTTGGGGACGTTCTGTGTCACTGGTCAGTGGTCACTCATTGGTCACTCATTGGTCACTCACTGGTCACTCAGTGGTCAGTGGTCACTCGGGGTCACTCAGGGGTCAGAGGTCAGGGGTCACTCACCCTGGCTGACCGCAGGGCGCCCTCGATGGTGGCCTTGGGGACGTTCTGTGTCATTGGTCACTCATTGGTCACTCATTGGTCAGTGGTCACTCAGGGTCACTCAGGGTCACTCAGGGGTCACTCAGGGGTCAGGGGTCAGGGGTCACTCACCCTGGCTGACCGCAGGGCTCCCTCGATGGTGGCCTTGGGGACGTTCTGTGTCACTGGTCAGTGGTCACTCATTGGTCACTCATTGGTCACTCACTGGTCACTCAGTGGTCAGTGGTCACTCGGGGTCACTCAGGGGTCAGAGGTCAGGGGTCACTCACCCTGGCTGACCGCAGGGCGCCCTCGATGGTGGCCTTGGGGACGTTCTGTGTCATTGGTCACTCATTGGTCACTCATTGGTCAGTGGTCACTCAGGGTCACTCAGGGTCACTCAGGGGTCACTCAGGGGTCAGGGGTCAGGGGTCACTCACCCTGGCTGACCGCAGGGCGCCCTCGATGGTGGCCTTGGGGACGTTCTGGCTGCGGCAGCGCTCCAGCAGCGCCGCCAGCGCCGGGTTCAGCGACGCCTCCGCCCCGCCCTCTGTGACATGTCGCGATAGAGACACGATGTCGCGATATGTCGCGATAGAGCCGTGATAGAGACACGATAGAGACACAATATTGTGATAGAGACGCGATAGAGCCGCCATATGTCGCGATAGAGCCGCGATAGAGACACGATATCGTGATAGCCCCATGTCCCAATATCCCGATATCCCGATATCCCAATGTCCTGATATCCCAATGTCCAAATCTCCTGATATCGTGATATCCCGATGTCCCGATATCCCAATTTCGCAAGGTCCCAATATCACGATATCCCCATATCCCATTATCTCAATATCGCGATATCCCCATGTCCCGATATCCCAGTGTCCCAACGTCTCAATATCGCGATATCCCAATATCCCAATATCCCCATGACCCAATATCCTCATGTCCCGATATCCCAATATTCCAATGTCCCAATGTCTCAATATCGTGATATCCCAATGTCCCGATATCGGGATATTCTGATATCTCAACGTCCCAATATCGCGATATCCCCATGTCCCAATATCCCAATATCCCGATATCCCAATATCGCGATATTGCAATGTCCCAATATCGTGATATCCCAATGTCCTGATATCGCGATATCCCCATATCCCAATATCCCAATATCATGATATCCCCATATCCCAATGTTCCAATATTGCAATATCCCAACGTCCCGATATACCCATATCACGATATCCCGATATCCCAATATCCCGATATCCCAATATCCCAATATCGCGATATCCCAATGTCCCAATATCGCGATATCCCAATATCCCAATGTCCTGATATCCCAATATCCCAATATCCCAATATCCCGATATCCCAATATTCCAATGTCCCGATAGTGCAATATCGCGATATCCCAATGTCCCAATATCCCAATATCCCCATATCCCAACGTCCCCATATCACAATATCCCAGTGTCCCAATATCGCGATATCCCCATGTCCTGATATCCCCATATCCCAATATCCCAATGCCCCGATATCCCGATATCGTGATATCCCAATCTCCCAATATCACAATATCCCCATATCCCAATATCCCCATGTCCCAATGTCCCAATATCGCGATATCCCATTTTCCAGGGTCCCAATATCCCGATATCCCAATATTCCGATGTCCCAGTATCTCCATATCCCGATATACCCATATCTCAATATCGCGATATCCCAATGTCCTGATATTGCGATATCCCGATATCCTGATGTCCCAATGTCCCAATATTGTGATATCCCATATCCCGATATCCTGATATCCCAATATCCCAATGTCCCCATGTCCCAATATCGCGATATCCCAATTTTCCGATATCCCAATGTCTCGATATCCCAATATCCCAATCTCCCGATATCGCAATACCCCGATGTCCCGATATCCAAATGTCCCAATATCCCTATATCGCGATATCCCAATATCCCGATATCCCAATATCCCGATATCCCAATATCCCGATATCCCAATATCCCAATATCCCGATATCCCAATATCCCGATATCCCAATATCCCAATATCCCGATATCCCAATATCCCAATATCCCAATATCCCGATATCCCCATATCCCAATATCCCAATATCCCAATATCCCGATATCCCAATATCCCAATATCCCAATATCCCGATATCCCGATATCCCAATATCTCAATCTCCCAATATCGCGATATCCCAATATCCCAATGCCTCAATATCCCGATATCCCAATATCCCCATATCCCGATATCCCAATATCCCCATATCCCAATGTCCCAATATCCCCATATCCCGATACCCCAATCTCCCAATATCGCGATATCCCGATATCCCCATATCCCAATGCCTCGATATCCCAATATCCCAATATCCCAATATCCCAATATCCCGATATCCCAATCCCCCAATATCGCGATATCCCACTGCCCAAATATCGCGATACCTCAACATCCCAATATGGCGACGCCCCTCCCATTACCCCAACACCCCCTCCCCCCTTCCCCCCTCATATCGCGACATCCCACCCCCCCATTACCCCGCCCATATCGCGACATCCCCCCGCCTATCCCCACCCCCCATATCGCGATATCCCCCGCCTATCGCGACACCTGCGGCGGCCGCGCGCAGCATCCGCGTCAGGCGCTGCCGTTCGCGGCTCCGCTCCGCGTCCCGCGGGGCCTTCACGTGCCGCACTTTGGACCAGCGGTTGTGTCCGGCCATGGCCCGCACCGGGACCGTTCCTGGGGCTACCGGGGCACCGCCGGGGCTCCGCGGCCACCCCGGGATGGAACCGGGGCGCCGGGACAGAACCGGGACAGCGCGGGACAGAACCGGGCCCAGGCGGGACAGAGCCGGGCCCAGCCGGGACAGCGCCGCCATCTTGGGAGCGACGGCTTCTTCCTCATGAGGGAGCGGCGCGCGGAGTGATGGGTAATGGTAAATTTGCATAGCCACGCCCCGGGGTTGGTGAAGGGTGTATTGGTGGTAATGGAGAGATTTGCATAGCCACGCCCACAGGTTGGGGAAGGGTATAGGGGTGGTAATGGGGGTTATTTGCATAGCCACGCCCCCACTTAAAACCATATATTTTTATATATATATATTTATTATATATATTATCTATATATAATATTATAAAATATAATATTAAGTTTTATATATATAATATACATATAATATATAATATATTATGTATTATATAATATGATATATAATATATATATATAATATAATACATTATATATGTATATTTTATATATATATATATATATATATATATAAAGGTGTTAATAGGGGTGATTTGCATAGCCACGCGCCCACTTAAAAACATATATTTATATATATTTATTGTATATTTTATATATATATATAATATAATATTGTAATATTATATATTATATATAATATATATATAATATAATGCATTATATATTGTATAATATGATATATAATATATATAATAATATAATATAATATAATACATTATATATATATTTTTTATATATATATATATAAAATGGTGTTAATAGGGGTGATTTGCATAGCCACGTCCCCACTTAAAAACATATATTTTTATATATATATAAAATATATATATTTATTATATATTATATATATGTATATAATATAAAATATTATAATATATAAATATATAATATATATACATATATAATATATAATATTATAATATATAAATGTATAATATACATATATAATACATTATATATTATATATTATGATATATAATACATATATATAATATCATAATATAATATAATACATTGTATTTTTTATATATATATATATATAAAAAACGGTGTTAATAGGGGTGATTTGCATAGACACGCCCCCACTTAAAAACCCATATAATGGTGTTAATAGGGGTGATTTGCATAGAAACGCCCTCACATTTAAACCTATGTGAGTATGTTAATAGGGGTGATTTGCATAGCCACGCCCCCACTTAACCCATATAATGGTGTTAATAGGGGTGATTTGCATAGCCACGCCTCCTTTAAGACCCCCTCCCCCACCCCTTCCCCTCCCCCCACCTCGGGCAGCGGCTCCTTCCTCTTCCCCTCCCCCCCCCCCCGCCGATGACGTCACCGCGGGGGTGGGGGAGGGGCGGTGACCCCACGTGACCCCCCAAAATTTCCCTCCCCCTCCCCCACCCCTCCCCCCCCCCGCCTTTTCTTTTCTTTCTTTTTTTTAACTTTTTTGGGGTTTTTTCACCCCAAAATTTCTCTCCCCCGCCCCTCCCCCCACCCCCTTCCTGCCCCTCCCCCACCCCTTCCTTTTTTTTGGGTTGTTTTTTTCTTTTTTTTTTGTTTTTTTTGGGTTTTTTTCACCCCAAAATCTCTCACCCGCCCCTCCCCCCACCCCTTTCCTGCCCCTCCCCCTCCCCTTCCGTATTTTTGGGTTTTTTTAAATTTTTTTTTATTTTTTTGGGGCTTTTTTTACACCAAAATTTCTCCCCCGCCCCTCCCCCCACCCCCTTTCGTGCCCCTCCCCCTCCCCTTCCTTTTTTTGGTTTTTTTTTTCTTTTTTTTAAACTTTTTTGGGGCTTTTTCACCCCAAAATCTCTCACCCGCCCCTCCCCCCACCCCCTCTCCCGCCCCTCCCCCTCCCCTTCCTTTTTTTTAATTTTTTTTGGGTTTTTTTTGTTTTGTTTTTTTGCTTTTTTGGGCTTTTTTCACCCCAAAATTTCTCAACCGCCCCTCCCCCCACCCCTTCCTTTTTTTTTTGTTTTTTTTTATGGTTTTTTGGGGTTTTTTTTGGGGTTTTTGTATTTTTTGGGGCTTTTTTTACACCAAAATTTCTCACCCGCCCCTCCCCCCACCCCCTTCCTGCCCCTCCCCCTCCCCTTCCTTTTTTTTATTTTTTTGGGGTTTTTTTTGTTTTGTTTTTTTGCTTTTTTGGTGTTTTTTCACCCCAAAATGTCTCCCCCGCCCCTCCCCCCACCCCTTTCCTGCCCCTCCCCTTCCTTTTTTTTGGGGTTTTTTTTCCTTTTTTTTGGTTTTTTGGGGTTTTTTCACCCCAAAATTTCTCTCCCGCCCCTCCCCCCACCCCCTTCCTGCCCCTCCCCCTCCCCTTCCTTTTTTTGGTTTTTTTCCTGTTTTTTTGGGGTTTTTTTTTGGTTTTTTGGGGGTTTTTTTGGGTTTTTTTGGTTTTTTCACCCCAAAATTTCTCTCCCGCCCCTCCCCCCACCCCCTTCCTGCCCCTCCCCCTCCTCTTCCTTTTTTTTTTTGTTTTTTTTTTGGTTTTTTATTCCTTTTTTCTTTTCTTTTTTTGGGTTTTTTTCACCCCAAAATCTCTCCCCCACCCCCGTCCCCCATTTTCTTCCCCTCCCCCCCTTTTTTTCAATTTTTTTTTAAATTTTTTTTGCGGTTTTCGGGCTTTTTTTCACCCCGAACTTTCCCGCCCGCCCCTCCCCCCATCCCCCACCCCTTCCTGCCCCTCCCCCACCCCAAATTTCCGCTTTTTTTGGGTTTTTTTTTTTGGGGTTCCGACGGAGGAGCCGCGATGGAGCCCCGAGAGCTGCTGGTGGTGCTGGGGACAGGTGAGGTCACCTGGGGTCACCTGGGGTCACCTGGGGGTCACTCGGACACCTGAGGGGTCACTCGGGCACCTGGGGGGTCACTCGGACATTGGGGTGGTCACTCGGACATTGGGGTGGTCACTTGGACACCTGAGGGGTCACTCGGTCACCTGAGTGGTCACTCGGACACCTGAGTGGTCACTCGGACACCTGAGTGGTCACTCGGACATTGGGGTGGTCACTCGGACATTGGGGTGGTCACTCGGACATTGGGGTGGTCACTCGGTCACCTGAGTGGTCACTCGGTCACCTGAGTGGTCACTCGGACATTGGGGTGGTCACTCGGTCACCTGAGTGGTCACTCGGACACCTGAGTGGTCACTCGGACACCTGAGTGGTCACTCGGACACTGGAGTGGTCACTCGGACACCTGAGGGGTCACTCGGACATTGGGGTGGTCACTCGGACACCTGAGTGGTCACTCGGACATTGGGGTGGTCACTCGGTCACCTGAGTGGTCACTCGGACACCTGAGTGGTCACTCGGACACCTGAGTGGTCACTCGGCCATTGGGGTGGTCACTTGGTCACCTGAGTGGTCACTCGGACACCTGAGGGGTCACTCGGACATTGGGGTGGAGTGGACATCTGGACATTGGGGACCCCCCTGGACATTGGGGACACACCTGGGGGGTCACTCGGCCATCAGACCCCTCCAGCCGTGACCTCTGACCCCTGACCTGTGACCTCTGACCCCTGACCTTTGACCTTTGACCCCCAGCCCTGCTGACCGCTGCGCTGGACCTGGAGAGCCCCGAAGTGTTTCCGGGGGGCTCCGGGAGCGGCTTCGGGGTCAGCGTGGCCGGAGTGGGCGGCGGGGACAGGAGCTGGTGAGGGACCCCGAAATGGCCAAAATTCACCCCAAAATCACCCCAAATTATCCCCGAATTATCCCCCAAAATCACCCCAAAATCACCTCAAAGTCACCCCCAATTATCCCCAAATTACCCTGAAATTATTCCCAAAATCACCCCAAAATTCACCCCAAAATCAACCCAAAATCAAGCCTAAATTACCCCGAAATTCCCCAAATTATCCCCAAAATGGCAGCAAAATGGCACCAAAATGGCACCGAAAATCGCCCCGAAATGCCCAAAATTCACCCCAAAATCAACCCAAATTATCCCCAAATTCACCCTGAAATTATCCCCAAAATCCCCCAAAAATCACCCCAAAATCGCCCCAAAATCAACCCAAAATCACCCTGAAATTATCCCCGAAATTCCCCAAAAATCACCCCAAAATGGCACTGAAAGTCACCCCCAAAATCACCCCAAAATCACCCCAAAATCAGCCCAAAGTCACCCTGAAATTATCCCCGAAATCCCCCGAAATCACCCCAAATTATCCCCAAAATCACCCCAAAATCATCTCAAAATGGCACCAAAATCACCCCAAAATGGCACCCCAAATCACCCCGAATTATCCCTGAAATGCCCCTAAATCACCCCAAAATTACCCCAAAATCACCCCAAAATCACCCCAAAATCACCCCAAAATGGCACCAAAATCACCCCAAAATCACCCCAAATTATCCCAAAAATCAACCCAAATTATCCCCAAATTACCCTGAAATTATCCCCGAAATTCCCCAAAATGGCAGCGGAAATCACCCCAAATTATCCCCAAATTATCCCCAAAATCAGCCCAAAGTCACCCCAAAATGGCACCAAAATCACTCCCAATTATCCCTGAAATGCCCCAAAAATCACCCCAAAATAGCACCAAAATCAGCCCAAATTATCCCCGAAATTCCCCAAAAATCACCCCAAAATCACCCCAAAGTCACCCTGAAATTATCCCCGAAATCCCCCGAAATCACCCCAAAAGGGCACCAAAATCACCCCAAAATGGCACTGAAAATCACCCCGAAATGCCCCAAAATGGGACCAAAATCACCCCAAAATGGCACCAAAAGTCACCCCCAATTATCCCCAAATTACCCTGAAATTATCCCCGACTGATCCCCAAATTATCCCAAAATTATCCCCAAAATTATCCCCAAAATTATCCCAAAATTACCCCCAAACCACCTCAAAATCCCCTAATTCCCCCCAAATTTCCCCAAAATTCCCCCAAAATATCCTCAAAACTCCCCCAAAATCCCCCAAAATCCCCAAATACCCCCAAATACCCCAAATCCCCAAATTCCCCCAAATCCCCCAAATTTCTCCCCCAATCCCCCAAATCCCCCAAATCCCCCCAAAATCCCCCAAATTCCCCCCAAATTCCCCCAAATCCCCCAAATTTCCCCTCAAAATCCCCCCAAAATCCCCCAAATGCCCCAAAACCCCCTAAAATCCCCCCAATTTCCCCAAAATTCCCCCCAAAAATCCCAAATTCACCCCAAAATTTTCCCTGAAATCCCCCAAATCTCCCCAAATTCCCTCGAATTTTCCCAAAATCTCCCCGAAATTCCCCAAATTTTCCCTCCAAAATCTCCCCCAAATCCCCCGAATTTTCCCCAAAACCCCCCAAATTTCCCCCCAAAATCCCCCCGAAAACCCCAAAAATCTCCCCAAAGTCCCCCCAAATTTCCCCTAAAATCCCCAAAATCCCCCCCAAATTTTCCCAAAATCCACAAAATCCCCCCAATTTCTCCCAAAACCCCCCGAATTTTCCCCAAAACCCCCAAAATTTTCCCCAAAATCCTCCAAATTTCCCCCAAACCCCCCAAATTTCCCCAAACTCTCTGAATTTCTCCCCAAACCCCCCAAATTTCCCCTCAAAATCCCCCCAAAACCCCCCAAATTTCCCCCTAAATCCCACAAATTTCCCCACAAAATCCCCCCAAAATCCCCCCAAACCCCCTAATTTTCCCAAATTTCTCCCCAAAACCCCCCAAACATCTCCCCAAAATCCCCCCAAAATCCCGAAATTCCCCCGAAATCCCCCAAATTTTCCCGAAATTTCACCCCAATTTTCCCCAAAATCCCCCCAAAATCCCCCGAATTTTCCCCAAATCCTCCCGAATTTCCCCCCAAATCCCCAAATTTCCCATCAAAATCCCCCCAACCCCCCTGAATTATCCCAAATTTCTCCCCAAAACCCCCCAAATTTTGCCCCAAATCCCCCAAATTCCCCCCAAAACCCCCCAAATTTCCCCAAAATCCCCCAGTTTTCTCCCCAAAATCCCCCAAATTTCCCCAAATCCCCCCAAACCCCCCCAGGCTGTTGGTCGGGGCTCCCCACGTCGGGAGCGGCTCCGGGGCCGTTTTCAGCTGCGCCTTCGGCACCGGAACCTGCCGGAAACTGCCGGTGACAGGTGAGACCCCTCCCCAAATTCCAGGTGAGACCCCTCCCCAAATTAATTCTGTGAGACCCCTCCCCAAATTACAGTGGGACCCCTCCCCAAATTCACTGAGACCCCTCCCCAAATTAATTCACTGAGACCCCTCCCCAAATTGGGCTCAGACCCCTCCCCAAATTGGGGATCCACAGGTGAGACCCCTCCCCAAATTACAGTGGGACCCCTCCCCAAATTAATCCACTGAGACCCCTCCCCAAATTCACTGAGACCCCTCCCCAAATTCCGGTGGGACCCCTCCCCAAATTAATTCACTGAGACCCCTCCCCAAATTTAGTGAGACCCCTCCCCAAATTTGGGGATCCACAGGTGAGACCCCTCCCCAAATTCGGGCCCAGACCCCTCCCCAAATTGGGCCCAGACCCCTCCCCAAATTGGGGATCCACAGGTGAGACCCCTCCCCAAATTCGGGTCAGACCCCTCCCCAAATTAATTCACTGAGACCCCTCCCCAAATTACAGTGGGACCCCTCCCCAAATTAATTCACTGAGACCCCTCCCCAAATTCACTGAGACCCCTCCCCAAATTGGGCTCAGACCCCTCCCAAAATTCGGGTGAGACCCCTCCCCAAATTAATTCACTGAGACCCCTCCCCAAATTGGGGATCCACAGGTGAGACCCCTCCCCAAATTCACTGAGACCCCTCCCCAAATTCACTGAGACCCCTCCCCAAATTCGGGTGAGACCCCTCCCCAAATTCACTGTGAGACCCCTCCCCAAATTTGGGAATCCACAGGTGAGACCCCTCCCCAAATTACAGTGAGACCCCTCCCCAAATTCATTCACTGAGACCCCTCCCCAAATTCACTGAGACCCCTCCCCAAATTAATTCACTGAGACCCCTCCCCAAATTAATTCACTGAGACCCCTCCCCAAATTCACTGAGACCCCTCCCCAAATTCGGGCCCAGACCCCTTCCCAAATTGGGCTCAGACCCCTCCCCAAATTGGGGATCCACAGGTGAGACCCCTCCCCAAATTCACTGAGACCCCTCCCCAAATTCGGGGTGAGACCCCTCCCCAAATTGGGGATCCACAGGTGAGACCCCTCCCCAAATTTGACCCTGACCCCTCCCCAAATTTGGGGATCCCACAGGTGAGACCCCTCCCCAAATTCGGGTGAGACCCCTCCCCAAATTCACTGAGACCCCTCCCCAAATTCAGGGTCAGACCCCTCCCCAAATTCACTGAGACCCCTCCCCAAATTTGGGGATCCCACAGGTGAGACCCCTCCCCAAATTCAATGTGAGACCCCTCCCCAAATTCCGGTGAGACCCCTCCCCAAATTTGGGATCTACAGGTGAGACCCCTCCCCAAATTGGGGTGGGACCCCTCCCCAAATTCACTGAGACCCCTCCCCAAATGGGGACCCCGAATTTTGGGGAGGGGTCTCACCCGCGCCCCCCCAGGACCCCCCGGAGTGAACCAATCCCGGCTGGGGCTGGCGATGGCGGCCGGAGACGACGCGGCGCTGGTGAGACCCCCGAAATGGGGCGGGGACCCCAAAATTTGGGGGGTTTTGGGTGGTCCTCCAAAAAATTTGGGGTTTTTTGGGAGGTTCCTCAAAAAAAATTGGGTTTTTTTGGAGGTTTTGCCCCAAAATTTGGGGTTTTTTGGAGGTTTTGCCCCAAAATTTCGGGTTTTTTGGAAGTTTTTAGGTGGTTTTGCCCCAAAATTTCAGTTTTTTTGGAGGTTTTGCCCCAAAATTTGGGTTTTTTAGGAGGTTCCACCCCAAAATTCAGGTTCTTAGAAGGTTCCTCTAAAAAATTTTGGGGTTTTTTGGAGGTTTCTCAAAGAAATTTGGGGTTTTTGGGAGATTCTTCAAAAAATTTTGGGGTTTTTTGGAGGTTCCTCAAAAAAATTTTGGGTTTTTTGGAGGTTCCTCAAAAAAATTTGGGGTTTTTTGGAGGTTTTTAGGAGATTTTGCCCCAAAATTTGGGTTTTTAGGAGGTTCCACCCCAAAATTCGGGTTTTTAGAAGGTTCCACCCCAAAATTTGGGGTTTTTTTAGGAGGTTCCACCTCAAAATTTGAGTTTTTAGAAGGTTCCACCCCAAAATTTGGATTTTTTAGGAGGTTCCACCCCAAAATTCGGGTTCTTAGAAGGTTCCTCCAAAAAAATTTGGCGTTTTTGGAGGTTCCTCAAAGAAATTTGGGGTTTTTGGAGGTTCCTCCAAAAAATTTTGGGGTTTTTTGGAGGTTCCTCAAAAAAAATTGGGTTTTTTTGGAGGTTTTTAGGAGGTTTTGCCCCAAAATTTGGGTTTTTAGGAGGTTTTGCCCCAAAAAGTTGGGTTTTTAGGAGGTTCCACCCCAAAACTTGGGTTTTTAAGAAGTTTTGCACCAAAATTTGGGTTTTGGGGGGTTTTGCCCCAAAATTTGGGGTTTTTTGGAGGTTTTTAGGAGGTTTTGCTCCAAAATTTGGGTTATTAGGAGGTTCCACCCCAAAATTTGGGTTTTTAGGAAGTTTTGCCCCAAAATTTGGGGTTTTTTTGATGGTTTTGGAGGTTTTTTGGAGGTTCCACCACAAGATTTGGGTTTTTTTGGAGCTTCCACCCAAATTTGCGTTTTTTTGGTGGAACCCCGCGGAGGTGGAACTCCAAATTTTGGTTTTTTTCCCAAAATCGCCGTTTTTCGCCCCGAAATTTCTGCTCAGGTGTGCGGCCCCATCGCGCCTCAGGTCTGCGGGGTCAACGTCCACCTCAACGGCTTCTGCGTCCAGCTGGACACCGAACTCCGGCCGGTCCGGAGCTTCCCGGAGACCATCCCAGGTGAGGAGTGACCAGTGGTCATCTGGCGGTCATTGGGTCCATGGAGAGTGACCAGTGGTCATCCAGTGGTCATTGGGGCCATGGAGAGTGACCAGTGGTCATCCAGTGGTCATCTGGGGTCATTGGGTCCATGGAGAGTGACCAGTGGTCATCCAGTGGTCATCGGCACCATGGAGAGTGACCAGTGGTCATCTTGGGTCATCTTGGGTCATTGGGTCCATGGAGAGTGACCATTGGTCATCCATTGGTCATCTTGGGTCATTGGGTCCATGGAGAGTGACCATTGGTCATCTTGGGTCATTCATCTCCATGGACATTGACCATTGGTCATCTTGGGTCATTGGCTCCATGGACATTGACCATTGACCACCCATTGGTCATCCATCTCCATGGAGAGTGACCAGTGGTCATCCAGTGGTCATCTTGGGTCATCATCTCCATGGACATTGACCAGTGGTCATTTTGGGTCATTGGGTCCATGGAGAGTGACCAGTGGTCAGCCATTGGTCATTGGGTCCATGGAGAGTGGCCAGTGGTCATCCAGTGGTCATTGGGTCCATGGAGAGTGACCAGTGGTCATCCAGCGGTCATCGGCACCATGGAGAGTGACCAGTGGTCATCCAGTGGTCATTGGGTCCATGGGGAGTGACCAGTGGTCATCCAACGGTCATTGGGTCCATGGAGAGTGACCAGTGGTCATCCAGTGGTCATTGGGTCCATGGAGAGTGACCAGTGGTCATCCAGTGGTCATTGGGTCCATGGAGAGTGACCATTGGTCATCTTGGGTCGTTGGGTCCATGGACATTGACCAGTGGTCATCCAGTGGTCATTGGCTCCGTGGAGAGTGACCAGTGGTCATCCAGTGGTCATCTTGGGTCATTCATCTCCATGGAGAGTGACCAGTGGTCATCCAGTGGTCATTGGGTCCATGGACATTGACCAGTGGTCATCCAGTGGTCATTGGGTCCATGGACATTGACCATTGACCACCCATTGGTCATCCGTCTCCTTGGAGAGTGACCAGTGGTCATCCGGTGGTCATTGGCGCCATGGAGAGTGACCAGTGGTCATCCATTGGTCATTGGGTCCATGGAGAGTGACCAGTGGTCATCTTGGGTCATTGGGTCCATGGAGAGTGACCAGTGGTCATCTTGGGTCATCGGCTCCATGGAGAGTGACCAGTGGTCATACAGTGGTCATTGGGTCCATGGAGAGTGACCAGTGGTCATCCAGTGGTCATCTTGGCTTCGTGTGTGACATCAAGGAGGTAGAACCCCAAAATTGGGTTTTTCTGGTGGTTTCACCCCAAAATCAACGTTTTTGATGACATCAAGGAGGTAGAACCCCAAAAATTGGTTTTTTCTGGTGGTTCCACCCCAAAACCAACATTTTTGATGACATCAAGGAGGTAGAACCCCAAAAATTGGTTTTTTCTGGTGGTTCCACCCCAAAACCAACGTCTTTGATGATGTGGAGAAGGTAGAACCCCAAAAATTTGCTTTTTCTTATGGTTTCACCCCAAAATCAACGTTTTGATGATGTGGAGAAGGTAGAACCCCAAAAGTTGGTTTTCTCTGGTGGTTTCACCCCAAAATCAACATTTTTGATGATGCGGAGAAGGTAGAACCCCAAAAATTGTTTTTTTCTGGTGGTTTCACCTCAAAACCAACGTTTTTGATGACATCAAGGAGGTAGAACTCCAAAAATTGGGTTTTTCTGATGGTTTCACCCCAAAATCAATGTTTTTGTTGACATCAAGGAGGTAGAACCCCAAAAATTGGGGTTTTTTTTGTGGTTTCACCCCAAAATCATCGTTTTTGTTGACATCAAGGAGGTAGAACCCCAAAAATTGGTTTTTTCTGGTGGTTCCACCCCAAAATCAATGTTTTTGTGGACATCAAAGAGGTAGAACCCCAAAAATTGTTTTTTTCTGGTGGTTCCACCCCAAAACCAACAGTTACGTTTCCCTGCCCGGCCCTTGGGTGGTCACTCGGGGCTGTGGTCACTCTGTCCGCAGAGTGTCCCAAGACCGCGCTGGACATCGCCATCCTGATGGACGGCTCGGGCAGCATCGCTGACCACGACTTCCGGACCATGAAGACCTTCATCGCCGAGGTCATGCGGCGCTTCCGCGACGTCGACGCGCAGGTAACGTCCACCTGGCCTGGGTGGGTCATCCCCGGTGGCCGGAGGTCATCTGGGGTTGGTCAAGCGTCGTGAGGTTGAGTGGTGACCCCTCGATGACCAGTGGTCATCTTGGGTGGTCTGGCTTCATGGACATTGAGTGGTGACCACCTATTGGTCATCTTGGGTCATTCATGTCCATGGACATTGAGTGGTGACCATCTATTGGTCATCTTGGGTCATTCATGTCCATGGACATTGACCATTGGTCATCTTGGGTCATTCATGTCCATGGACATTGACCAGTGGTCATCTCAGGTGGTTTGACCAGTGGTCATCTTGGGTGGTCTGGCTTCATGGACATTGAGTGGTGACCACCTATTGGTCATCTTGGGTCATTCATGTCCATGGACATTGAGTGGTGACCATCTATTGGTCATCTTGGGTCATTCATGTCCATGGACATTGACCATTGGTCATCTTGGGTCATTCATGTCCATGGACATTGACCAGTGGTCATCTCAGGTGGTTTGGCTCCATGGACATTGAGTGGTGACCCCTCGATGACCAGTGGTCATCTCGGGTGGTTTGGCTTCATGGACATTGACCACTGACCACCCATTGGTCATCTTGGGTCATTCATCTCATTGGCCTTGACCACTGACCACCAGCAGCTGCTGGTCATTGGGGGCGGTGCAGAGTGACCGTTCCAGTGGTCATCGGCGGTGCCGAGTGACCATTCCGGTGGTCAGCAGCAGTGCAGAGTGACCATTCTGGTGGTCAGCAGCGGTGTGGAGTGACCACTGCGGTGGTCAGCAGGGGCACAGAGTGACCATTCCGGTGGTCAGCAGAGGTGCAAAGTGACCGTTCCGGTGGCAGTGTGGAGTGACCACTCGGGTGGTCAGCAGTGGTGTGGAGTGACCGTTCCGGTGGTCATTGGGGGCGGTGCCAAGTGACCACTCTGGTGGTCAGCAGGGGTGCAGAGTGACCACTCTGTTGGTCAGCGGGGGCACAGAGTGACCATTCTGGTGGTCATTGGGGGTGCTGAGTGACCACTCGGATGGTCATCAGCAGTGCAGAGTGACCACTCAGGTGGTCAGCGGTGGTGTGGAGTGACCATTCCAGTGGCAGTGCAGAGTGACCGCTCTGGTGGCAGTGTGGAGTGACCATTCCAGTGGTCAGCAGCAGTGCCGAGTGACCATTCCGGCGGTCAGTGGGGGCACAGAGTGACCACTCCATTGGTCAGTGGCGGTGCCGAGTGACCGCTGTGGTGGTCAGCGGTGTGAAATGACCATTCCGGTGGCGGTGTGGAGTGACCGCTGTGGTGGCGCTGCGGAGTGACCACTCCAGTGGTCAGCGGCGGTGCAGAGTGACCATTCCGCTGGTCAGTGGCGGGGTGCAGAGTGACCACTCCAGTGGTCAGCAGTGGTGTGGAGTGACCGCTTGGGTGGTCATCAGGGGTGCAGAGTGACTGTTCTGGTGGTGGTGTGGAGTGACCGCTCTGGTGGTGGTGTGGAGTGACCATTCCGCTGGTCAGCAGCAGTGTGGAGTGACCACTCGGGTGGTCATCGGCGGTGCCAAGTGACCGCTTGGGTGGCCAGCAGTGGTGTGGAGTGACCATTCCGGTGGCGGTGTTAAATGACCGCTGCAGTGGTCATCGGGGGTGCAGAGTGACCATTCCAGCGGTCAGCAGGGGCACAGAGTGACCGCTCCAGTGGTCAGCAGCGGTGTGGAGTGACCATTCTGCTGGTCAGCAGTGGTGCAGAGTGACCATTCTGGCGGTCATCGGCGGTGCCGAGTGACCGCTGGGGTGGTCATCGGTGCCGAGTGACCACTTGGGTGGTCATTGGCGGTGCAAAGTGACCGCTGCGGTGGTCATCAGCGGTGCCGAGTGACCACTGTGGTGGTCAGTGGGGGTGTGGAGTGACCACTCCATTGGTCAGCAGGGGTGCAGAGTGACCGCTCCGGTGGTCATCAGGGCTGCAGAGTGACCGCTGCAGTGCCGAGTGACCATTCTGCTGGTCAGCGGGGGTGCAGAGTGACCGCTCCGTTGCTCAGCAGCGGTACTGAGTGACCGCTGTGGTGGTCACTCGGTGTCCATGTGTCCAGTTCTCGCTGACGCAGTTCTCCCACGCCGTCAAGCACCACTTTGACTTCAGCGACTTCCGGAAGGTTCCGGACCCGGCGCGGCTGCTCCGGACGGTCCGGCAGCTCAACGGCGCCACCTACACGGCCACGGCCATCCAGAGGGTGCTGTGAGTGACCCCTGACCCCTGACCACTGACCCCGATGACCACTGACCACTGACACCACTGACCATTGACCTTGCTGACCACTGACCACTGACACCATTGACCATTGATCCCGCTGACCCCACTGACCACTGACCGCTGACCCCGCCGGTGTCCAACCTCACTGACCACTGACCCTGATGACCGCTGACCCCACTGACCCCGCTGACCACTGACCCTGCTGATTGTTGACCCCGCTGACCACTGACCGCTGACCACGCTGACCGCTGACCCCGATGACCAGTGACCCCGCTGACCGCTGACCCCGATGACCACTGACCACTGACCCCTGAACCTGCTGACCGCTGCCCCACCTGTGTCCAACCTCACTGACCCCTGACCCCACTGACCACTGACCACTGACACCATTGACCATTGATCCCGCTGACCGCTGACCCTGCTGACCACTGACCGCTGCCCCACCTCTGTCTAACCTCACTGACCACTGACCGCTGACCCCACTGACCCCGCTGACCCCGCTGACCACTGACCGCGCTGACCCTGCTGACCACTGACCCTGATGACCACTGGCCGCTGACTCCACTGACCACTGACACCACTGACCACTGACCACTGACCACTGACACCACTGACCACTGACCATTCCCCCAGCTGTGTCCAACCTCACTGACCACTGACCACTGACCCCACTGACCCCCCTGACCCCGCTGACCACTGACCCACCTGTGTCCAACCTCGCTGACCACTGCTGACCGCTGACCGCTGACCCTGCTGACCACTGACCCCACTGACCACCCTGATCCCGCTGACTGCTGACCCCGATGACCACTGACCGCTGCTGACCCTGCTGACCCCGCTGACCCCGCTGACCACTGACTGCTGACCCTGCTGACCACTGACCCCGCTGACCGCTGCCCCACCTGTGTCCAACCTCACTGACCCCGCTGACCCCTGACCCATGACCCCGATGACCACTGACCCCGATGACCACTGACCCCGATGACCAGTGACCCCTGACCCCACTGACCGCCCTGATCCCACTGACCGCTGACCCTGCTGACCACACTGACCCTGCTGACCACTGACCCCTGACACCGCTGACTGCTGACCCCACTGACCCCTGACACCACTGACCACTGACCAGTGATCCCACTGACCGCTGCCCCACCTGTGTCCAACCTCACTGACCCCTGACCCCGATGACCACTGACCACTGACCCCACTGACCGCTGACCGCTGACCCACCTGTGTCCAACACCACTGACCACTGACCGCTGACCCCACTGACCCCACTGACCCCACTGACCGCTGACCCCGCTGACCCCGCTGACCACTCCCCTGGCCATGTCCGGCCACACTGACCACTCCCCAGCCATGTCCGGCCACACTGACCACTCCCCCGGCCATGTCTGGCCACACTGACCACTCCCCGGCCGTGTCCGGCCACACTGACCACTCCCCTGGCCATGTCCAACCTCGCTGACCACTGACCACTCTCCTGTCCACATCCAACCCACACTGACCACTCCCCGGCCGTGTCCGCCACACTGACCACTGACCACTCCTCCGGCCACACTGACCACTCCTCCGGCCGTGTCCAACCTTGCTGACCACTGACTGACCGCTCCCCCGGCCATGTCCGGTCCCGATGACCACTGACCACTCCCCTGTCCACATCCAACCCCCGCTGACCACTCCCCCAGCCACATCCGGCCCCGATGACCACTGACCACTCCTCTGGCCACACTGACCACTCCCCGGCCATGTCCGGCCACACTGACCACTGACCGCTCCTCCGGCCGCAGGCAGGAGATGTTCGTGTCCGGCCGCGGCGCTCGGGCCGGGGCGCGCCGTGTCCTGGTGGTGGTGACCGACGGTGAGAAGTTCGATGACCCCCTGGACTACTCAGAGGTCATCCCGCTGGCCGAAGCCATGGCGGTCACTCGCTACGCCATCGGGGTCAGTCTGTCCGTCCGTCTGTCTGTCCATCTCCGTGTCCATCTGTCCATCTGTCCATCTGTCCATCTGTCCATCTCTGTGTCCATCTCTGTGTCCATCTGTCCATCTCTGTGTCCATCTGTCCATCTCAATGTCCATTTGTCCATCTGTCCATCTCTGTGACCATCTCAATGTCCATTTGTCCATCTCAGTGTCCATCTCCGTGTCCATCTCTGTGTCCATCTGTCCATCTCTATGTCCATCTGTCCATCTGTCCATCTCCGTGTCCATCTCAGTGTCCATCTCTGTGTCCATCTCCATGTCCATCTGTCCATCCCTGTGTCCATCTGTCCATCTCCGTGTCCATCTCAGTGTCCATCTGTCCATCTCAGTGTCCATCTGTCCATCTCCGTGTCCATCTCCATGTCCATTTGTCCATCTGTCCATCTCTGTGTCCATCTGTCCATCTCCGTGTCCATCTCTGTGTCCATCTGTCCATCTCCATGTCCATCTGTCCATCTCTGTGTCCATCTCCATGTCCATCTGTCCATGTCCATTAGTCCATCTCTGTGTCCATCTCAGTGTCCATCTCTGTGTCCACCTGTCCATCTCCGTGTCCATCTCAATGTGCATCTGTCCATCTCCATGTCCATCTGTCCATCTCTGTGTCCATCTCCATGTCCATCTGTCCATCTCTGTGTCCATCTGTCCATCTCTGTGTCCATCTGTCCATCTCTGTGTCCATCTCCATGTCCATCTGTCCATCTCTGTGCCCATCTGTCCATCTCCGTGTCCACCTCCGTGTCCATCTGTCCATCTCTGTGTCCATCTCTGTGTCCATCTCTGTGTCCATCTCTGTGTCCATCTGTCCATCTCTGTGTCCATCTCCGTGTCCATCTGTCCATCTCTGTGTCCATCTCTGTGTCCATCTCTGTGTCCATCTCTGTGTCCATCTGTCCATCTCTGTGTCCATCTCCGTGTCCATTTGTCCATCTCCGTGTCCATCTCTGTGTCCATCTGTCCATCTCCGTGTCCATCTGTCCATCTCCGTGTCCATCTCTGTGTCCATCTCTGTGTCCATCTGTCCATCTCCGTGTCCATCTCCGTGTCCATCTGTCCATCTACATGTCCACCTGTCCATCTCTGTGTCCATCTCCATGTCCATTTGTCCATCTGTCCATCTCTGTGTCCATATGTCCATCACCGTGTCCATCTCCATGTCCATCTGTCCATCTCTGTGTCCATCTCTGTGTCCATCTCCGTGTCCACCTCCGTGTCCATTTGTCCATCTCCGTGTCCATCTGTCCATCTCTATGTCCATCTGTCCATCTCAGTGTCCATCTCCGTGTCCATCTCCATGTCCATCTGTCCATCTCTGTGTCCATCTCTGTGTCCATCTCCGTGTCCATCTCCATGTCCATCTGTCCATCTCTGTGTCCATCTCTGTGTCCATCTCCATGTCCATCTGTCCATCTCCATGTCCATCTGTCCATCTCTGTGTCCATCTGTCCATCTCTGTGTCCACCTCCGTGTCCATCTGTCGATCTCTGTGTCCATCTGTCCATCTCCGTGTCCATCTCTGTGTCCATCTCTGTGTCCATCTCAGTGTCCATCTGTCCATCTCTGTGTCCATCTGTCCATCTCTGTGTCCATCTCTGTGTCCATCTCTGTGTCCATCTGTCCATCTCTGTGTCCATCTGTCCATCTCTGTTTCCATCTCTGTGTCCATCTGTCCATCTCTGTGTCCATCTGTCCATCTCCGTGTCCATCTCCATGTCCATCTGTCCATCTCTGTGTCCATCTGTCCATCTCTGTGTCCATCTGTCCATCTCCATCTCAGTGTCCATCTGTCCATCTCTGTGTCCATCTGTCCATTTCCGTGTCCATCTGTCCATCTGTCCATCTCTGTGTCCATCTCTGTGTCCATCTCTGTGTCCATCTCTGTGTCCATCTGTCCATTTGTCCATCTGTCCATCCATGCCCCCCTCACCTGTGGGCCCCCCCCTCCACCCATGGGTGCCCCCCGCCCATGGGTGCCCCTCTCACCTGTGGGTGCCCCTCACCCATGGGTGCCCCTCACCTGGGCAGGTGGGCAGCGCCTTTGGGCGGCCGCAGGCGCACCTGGAGCTGCAGGTGATCGCGTCCGGCCCCACCCATGGGTGCCCCTTACCTGTGGGTGCCCCCCACCCATGGGTGCCCTCACCTGGGCAGGTGGGCAGCGCCTTTGGGCGGCCGCAGGCGCACCTGGAGCTGCAGGTGATCGCTTCGAACCCCACCCATGGGTGCCCCCCTCACCTGTGGGTGCCCCCCCCTCACCTGTGGGTGCCCCCCCTCACCTGTGGGTGCCCCCCACCCATGGGTGCCCCTCACCTGGGCAGGTGGGCAGCGCCTTTGGGCGGCCGCAGGCGCACCTGGAGCTGCAGGTGATCGCTTTGAACCCCACCCATGGGTGCCCCTCTCACCTGTGGGTGCCCCCCTCACCTGTGGGTGCCCCCCACCCATGGGTGCCCCTCACCTGGGCAGGTGGGCAGCGCCTTTGGGCGGCCGCAGGCGCACCTGGAGCTGCAGGTGATCGCTTTGAACCCCACCCATGGGTGCCCCCCTCACCTGTGGGTGCCCCCCCCCACCTGTGGGTGCCCCCCACCCATGGGTGCCCTCACCTGGGCAGGTGGGCAGCGCCTTTGGGCGGCCGCAGGCGCACCTGGAGCTGCAGGTGATCGCGTCCGGCCCCACCCACGTGTTCCGCGTGGACAACTTCGAGGCGCTGTCGGGGATCCAGCGGGAGCTGAGGGAGCGGATCTTCGCCATCGAGGGTACCTGGGGGCACCTGGGCACACCTGGGCACACCTGGGAACACCTGGGCACACCTGGGGGCACCTGAGATACACCTGAGTGGTACCTGGGCACACCTGGGCACACCTGGGCACACCCAAAATACACCTGGGGATACCTGAGATACATCTGGGCACACCTGGGCACACCTGGGCACACCTGGGGGCACCAAAATACACCTGGGCACACCTGGGGGCACCTGGGGATACACATGGGGGCACCTGGGCACACCCAAACCACACCTGGGCACACCTGGGGGTACCCAAAATACACCTAAATACACCAGGACACACGTGAGATACACCTGGGCACACCTGGGCACACCTGGGTGGCACCTGAGATATACCTGGGCACACCTGGGGGTACCCAAAATACACCCAAAATACACCTGGACACACCTGAGATACACCTGGGCACACCTGGGCACACCTGGGCACACCTGGGCACACCTGGGCACACCTGGGCACATTTTGGGCACACTTGGGCACACCTGGGGGACATTTTGGGTACATTTTTGGCACACCTGGGCACACCTGGGCACACCTGGGCACACCCAAAATACACCTGGGCACACCTGGGCACACCTGGGGGCACCTGGGGAGGGTAAAACGCAAAAAAATGGGGTTAAAAGGAGGAAAAATGGGATTTTGGGTACTGAAAATGCACCTGGGCACACCTGGGCACACCTGGGCACACCTGGGGCACACCTGGGCACACCTGGGGAGGGTAAAATGCCAAAAAAATGGGGTTAAAAGGAGCAAAAATGGGATTTTGGGCACTGAAAACACACCTGGGCACACCTGGGGGCACCTGGGCACACCTGGGCACATTTTGGGCACACCTGGGGGCACCTGGGCACACCTGGGCACACCTGGGATACACCTGGGGGCACCTGAGATACACCTGGGCACACCCAAAACACACCTGGGCACACCTGGGCACACCTGGGCACACCTGGGGGCACCCAAAATACACCTGGGGATACCTGAGATACACCTGGGCACACCTGGGCACACCCAAAATACACCTGGGCACACCTGGGCACACCTGGGCACACCTGGGGCACCTGAGATACACCTGGGCGCACCTGGGCACACCCAAAATACAACCAAAATACACCCAAAATACACCTGGACACACCTGAGACACACCTGGGGGCACCTGGGCACACCTGGGCACACCTGGGCGCACCTGGGCACACCTGGGGGCACCTGGGGGCACAAAAAATGCACCTGGGCACACCTGGGCACACCCAAAATACACCCAAAATACACCCAAAATACACCTGGACACGCCTGAGATACACCTGGGCACACCCAAAGCACACCTGGGCACAGCTGGGCACACCTGGGCTCACCTGGGCACACCTGGGCACACCTGGGGGATATTTTGGGTACATTTTGGGCACACCTGGACTCACCTGGACTCACCTGTCGGACCCTCCCCAGGTACGAGCTCCGCCCACAGCAGCTCCTTCCAAATGGAGATGGCGCAGGAGGGGTTCAGTGCCACACTGACCACTGTGAGTGACCACTGAGTGACCCTGAGTGACCACTGACCCTGAGTGACCCTGAGTGACCCTGAGTGACCCTGAGTGACCCTGAGTGACCCCTGAGTGACCCCTGAGTGACCCTGAGTGACCCTGAGTGACCCCAAGTGACCCTGAGTGACCCCTGAGTGACCAATGAGTGACCCCTGAGTGACCCTGAGTGACCAATGAGTGACCAATGAGTGACCCTGAGTGACCCTGAGTGACCAATGAGTGACCCTGAGTGACCCCTGAGTGACCCTGAGTGACCCTGAGTGACCCCTGAGTGACCCTGAGTGACCCTGAGTGACCCTGAGTGACCCCTGAGTGACCACTGAGTGACCACTGAGTGACCCCTGAGTGACCAATGAGTAACCAATGAGTGACCCTGAGTGACCAATGAGTGACCCTGAGTGACCCTGAGTGACCCTGAGTGACCAATGAGTGACCACTGAGTGACCACTGAGTGACCCCTGAGTGACCACTGAGTGACCCCTGAGTGACCACTGAGTGACCAATGAGTGACCACTGACCACTGAGTGACCCCTGAGTGACCCTGAGTGACCCTGAGTGACCAATGAGTGACCAATGAGTGACCACTGACCCTGAGTGACCCTGAGTGACCCTGAGTGACCCTGAGTGACCCCTGAGTGACCCCTGAGTGACCCCTGAGTGACCCTGAGTGACCCTGAGTGACCCCAAGTGACCCTGAGTGACCCCTGAGTGACCCTGAGTGACCAATGAGTGACCCCTGAGTGACCCTGAGTGACCAATGAGTGACCCCTGAGTGACCCCTGAGTGACCCCTGAGTGACCCCTGACCCCGAGTGACCCTGAGTGACCCCCGTGACCTTTAAATGACCCCAAATGACCCTGAGTGACTCTGAGTGACCCCTGAGTGACCCTGAGTGACCAATGAGTGACCCCTGACCCCGAGTGACCCCGTGACCTTTGACCCCAGGCCGGGCCTGTCCTGGGGGCCGTCGGGGCCTTTGATTGGTCCGGAGGCGCCTTCGCCTACGGGGGAGGGGCACCGACCTTCCTGAACGGGTCCGGAGCACACCTGGGCACACCTGGAGCACACCTGGGCACACCTGGGGAACACCTGGGCACACCTGGAGCACCCCTGGGCACACCTGGAGAACACCTGGGCACACCTGGAGGGCACCTGGGCACACCTGGAGAACATCTGGGAGACGCCGTGGATGCCAGAGATGGTTACCTGGGTAAGGGGCACACCTGGGCACACCTGGGGGATATTTTTGGCACACCTGGGCACACCTGAGATACACCTGGGGGCACACCTGGGCACACCTGGGCACACCTGGGGAGGGTAAAATGCAAAAAAAATGGGGTTAAAAGGAGCAAAAATGGGATTTTGGGCACTGAAAACACACCTGGGCACACCTGGGCACACCTGGGGGACATTTTGGGCACACCTGGGCACACCTGAGATACACCTGGGCACACCTGGGTACATTTTGGGCACACCTGGGCACACCTGGGCACAAGGGCGGGGTTACCAGGGCAGAGAAATTTACCTGAAATCCTAAAAAAATTCACCTGAAAATCCCCAAAATTCACCTGAAAATCCCCAAATTTCACCTGGAATCACCCCGGGACTCACCTGGGCACACCTGGGGGCACCCAAAACACACCTGGGCACACCTGGGCACAGCTGGACACAAGGGGGGGGTTACCTGGGCAGAGAAATTTACCTGAAATCCTGAAAAAATTCACCTGAAAATCCCCCAAAATTCACCTGAAAACACCAAATTACACCGGAAAATCCCGAAATTACACCTGAAAACACCAAATTTACCTGAAATGCCCCAAAATTCACCTGAAAATCCCCCAAAATTCACCTGAAAACACCAAAATTCACCTGGAAATCCCCAAAATTCACCTGAAAATCCCCAAAATTTACCTGAAAATCCCCAAAATTCACCTGAAAACTCCCCGGGACTCACCTGGGCACACCTGGGGCACACCTGGGGGTACCTGGGCACACCTGGGCACATTTTGGGTACACACCTGGGCACACCTGGGATACACCTGGGCACACCTGGGCACACCTGAGGGGTATCTGGGCTCACCTGGGCACACCTGGGCACACCTGGGCACACCTGGACAGAGAAATTTACCTGAAATCCTAAAAAAATTCACCTGAAATCCCCAAAATTCACCTGAAAACCCCCAAAATTCACCTCAAAATCCCGTAAATTCACCTGAAAACACAAAAATTTACCTGAAATCCCCCAAATTCACCTGTAAACACCAAATATTCATGAAAATTCCTAAAATTCACCTGAAAATCCCCAAAATTCACCTGAAAACACCAAAATTCACCTGAAAACACAAAAATTTACCTGAAAACCCCCAAATTAATCTGAAAATTCCCAAAATTCACCTGAAACCACCAGAATTCATCTGGAATCCCCAAATTTACCTGAAAACCCCCAAATTTACCTGAAAATCCCCAAATTACACGTGAAAATTCCCAAAAATTCACCTGAAAACACCAAATTTACCTGAAAACCCCCAAAATTCACCTGAAAATCCCCAAAAATTCACCTGAAATCCCCAAATTACACCGGAAAACACCAAATTTACCTGAAAACACCAAAATTCACCTGAGATCCCCAAAATTTACCTGAAAACCCCAAATTACACCAAAAAATTCCCAAAATTTACCTGAAAACACCAAATTTACCTGAAAATCCCCAAAATTTACCTGAAAATCCCCCAAAATTCACCTGGGACTCACCTGGGCATCGAAACTTACCTGAAATCCCCCAAAATTCCCCTGAAATTGCCCAAAATTCACCTGAAAATCCCCCAAAATTCACCTGGGCACACCTGAGACACACCTGGGGCACACCTGGGCACAAGGGCGGGGTCACCTGGGCAGAGAAATTTACCTGAAATCCTAAAAAAATTTACCTGAAAATCCCCAAAATTTACCTGAAAATTCCCAAAATTCACCTGAAAACACAAAAATTGACCTGAAAATACCAAAATTACCTGAAAAAACCCAAATTACACCTGAAAAGACCAAATTTACCTGAAAAATCCCCAAAATTCACCTGTAAATTCCGAAATTTACCTGAAAACACCAAATTTACCTGAACATTCCCAAAATTTTCCTAAAATCCCCCAAAATTCACCTAAAAAACCCCTAAATTTTCCGAGAATCCCCCAAATTTCACCTGAAACCCCCCCGGGACTCACCTGGGCACACCTGTACACACCTGGGATACACCTGGGCACACCTGGGCACACCTGGGCACACCTGGGGCACACCTGGGGCACACCTGGGCACACCTGGGCACACCTGGGGCACACCTGGGCACACCTGGGCACACCTGGGGCACACCTGGGCACATCTGGGGGATATTTTGGGCACACCTGGGCTCACCTGTGCAGGTTACGCGGTGGCACAGGTGCCCCTCGGGCACACCTGGGCACACCTGGGCACACCTGGGCACACCTGGGTGATATTTGGGGCTCACCTGAGCTCACCTGGGCTCACCTGGGCACACCTGGGCACACCTGTGCAGGTTACACGGTGGCACAGGTGCCCCTGGGGCACACCTGGGCTCACCTGGGCACACCTGGGCTCACCTGGGGGATATTTTTGGCACACCTGTGCAGGTTACGCGGTGGCACAGGTGCCCCTCGGGCACACCTGGGCACACCTGGGCACACCTGGGCACACCTGGGGGATATTTTTGGCACACCTGTGCAGGTTACGCGGTGGCACAGGTGCCCCTCGGGCACACCTGGGCACACCTGGGCACACCTGGGCACACCTGGAGGGTATTTTGGGCACACCTGGGCACACCTGGGCACACCTGGGGGATATTTTTGGCACACCTGGGCACACCTGTACAGGTTACGCGGTGGCACAGGTGCCCCTCGGGCACACCTGGGCACACCTGGGCACACCTGGGGGATATTTTTGGCACACCTGGGCACACCTGGGCTCACCTGGGCACACCTGAAACACACCTGGACACACCTGGGCTCACCTGGGCTCACCTGTGCAGGTTACGCGGTGGCACAGGTGCCCCTCGGGCACACCTGGGCACACCTGGGCTCACCTGGGCACACCTGTGCAGGTTATGCTGTGGCACAGGTGCCCCTCGGGCACACCTGGGCGTTGGCGTTGGGCGCGCCCCGATTCGCTCACCTGGGCCGGGTCCTGCTGCTGCGGCCTGGGAACACCTGGGAACACCTGGGGGAGGCCACCGGGACTCAGGTGAGTGACACACCTGGACAGGTGAGTGAGGGGCACACCTGAGGGGACACCTGGGACAGGTGAGTGAGGGGCACACCTGGACAGGTGAGTGAGGGACACACCTGGACAGGTGAGTGGCACACCTGGGCACACCTGGACAGGTGAGTGACACACCTGGACAGGTGAGTGACACACCTGGGCACACCTGGGGGAGGCCACCGGGACTCAGGTGAGTGAGGGACACACCTGGACAGGTGAGTGGGGGGCACCTGGGACAGGTGAGGGACACACCTGGGACAGGTGAGGGGCACACCTGGACAGGTGAGTGAGGGGCACACCTGGGGGACACACCTGGGACAGGTGAGGTCACCTGGGGGACACACCTGGGCAGGTAAAGGGCACACCTGGGACAGGTGAGGTCACCTGGGGGGACACACCTGGGACAGGTGAGGTCACACTTGAGGGGCACACCTGGGGCAGGTGAGGGACACACGAGGGGGACACACCTGGGCAGGGGAGGGACACACCTGGTGGGGACACATCTGGGACAGGTGAGTGAGGGACACCTGGGACAGGTGAGCTCACCTGGGGGGGGCACACCTGGGCAGGTGAGTGAGGGGCACACCTGGGGCAGGTGAGGTCACCTGGGGGAGACACTCCTGGGCACACCTGGGCACACCTGGACAGGTGAGTGAGGGGCACACCTGGGCAGGTGAGGGACACACGTGGGCAGGTGAGGGGCACACCTGGGACAGGTGAGGGACACACCTGGGGGAGGCCACCGGGACACAGGTGAGGGACACACCTGGACAGGTGAGTAACACACCTGGGGGGCACACCTGGGACAGGTGAGTGAGGGGCACACCTGGACAGGTGAGGGGCACACCTGGGCACACCTGGGGGAGGCCACCGGGACACAGGTGAGTCAGGGACACACCTGGACAGGTGAGGGACACACCTGGGACAGGTGAGGTCACACCTGGGCACATCTGGGGGAGGCCACCGGGACACAGGTGAGTGACACACCTGGGCAGGTGAGTGAGGGACACACCTGGACAGGTGAGGGGCACACCTGGGCAGGTGAGTGACGGGCACACCTGGGCAGGTGAGTGAGGGGCACACCTGGGACAGGTGAGGTCACCTGGGCAGGGGAGTAGGGGACACACCTGAGGGGACACACCTGGAGAGGTGAGGTCACACCTGAGGGGCACACCTGGGGCAGGTGAGGTCACCTGGGGGTCACAATTGGGACAGGTGAGGGGCACACCTGGAACAGGTGAGTGACACATCTGGGCAGGGGAAGGGCACACCTGGGACAGGCGAAAAGCACACCTGGGCAGGTGAGTGAGGGGCACACCTGGACAGGTGAGGTCACCTGGGCAGGTGAGGGGCACAGCTGGACAGGTGAGTGAGGGGCACAGCTTGGGGACACACCTGGAACAGGTGAGGTCACCTGGGGGGTCTCACCTGTCCCACCTGTCTCACCTGGGGGGTCTCACCTGTCCCACCTGGGGGGTCTCACCTGGGGGGTCTCACCTGTCCCACCTGGGGGTCTCACCTGTCCCACCTGGGGGGTCTCACCTGGGGGGTCTCACCTGGGGGGTCTCACCTGTCTCACCTGGGGGGTCTCACCTGGGGGGTCTCACCTGTCCCACCTGGGGGGTCTCACCTGGTGGGTCTCACCTGTCCCACCTGGGGGGGGTCTCACCTGTCCCACCTGGGGGGTCTCACCTGGGGGGTCTCACCTGTCCCACCTGGGGGATCTCACCTGGGGGGTCTCACCTGGGGGGTCTCACCTGTCCCATTGGGGGGTCTCACCTGTCGGGTCTCACCTGCCCCTCCCCCCCCAGGTGGGCTCCTATTTCGGGGCGTCCCTGCTGGGGTTGGGGCCCTGCCCAGGTGAGCCCCGCCCCCGCCCAGGTGAGCTCCAGGTGAGGCTCCTGGTGGGGGCGCCGATGTTCTACGGGGGCGGCAGCGGCGGCCGCGTTTACCTGTGCGAGATGGATGGACAGGTGAGCACACCTGGGCAGGTGAGGAACACCTGGGGGGGGTCAGATGGGCCTCACCTGTCCCACCTGTCCCACCTGTCCGTGTCTCACCTGTCCCATCTCACCTGTCCATGTCTCACCTGTCCCATCTCACCTGTCCATGTCTCACCTGTCCATGTCTCACCTGTCCCATCTCACCTGTCCATGTCTCACCTGTCCATGTCTCACCTGTCCATGTCTCACCTGTCCCATCTCACCTGTCCCATCTCACCTGTCCATGTCTCACCTGTCCCATCTCACCTGTCCCATCTCACCTGTCCCACCTCACCTGTCCCATCTCACCTGTCCCATCTCACCTGTCCATGTCTCACCTGTCCATGACTCACCTGTCTCACCTGTCCCACCTCACCTGTCCCATCTCACCTGTCCATGTCTCACCTGTCCCATCTCACCTGTCCATATCTCACCTGTCCCATCTCACCTGTCCATGTCTCACCTGTCCCATCTCACCTGTCCATGTCTCACCTGTCCATGTCTCACCTGTCCCACCTCACCTGTCCCATCTCACCTGTCCCATCTCACCTGTCCCATCTCACCTGTCCATGTCTCACCTGTCCATGTCTCACCTGTCCCATCTCACCTGTCCCATCTCACCTGTCCCATCTCACCTGTCCATGTCTCACCTGTCCCATCTCACCTGTCCCACCTCACCTGTCCCATCTCACCTGTCCATGTCTCACCTGTCCATGTCTCACCTGTCCCATCTCACCTGTCCCATCTCACCTGTCCCATCTCACCTGTCCATGTCTCACCTGTCCATGTCTCACCTGTCCATGTCTCACCTGTCCCATCTCACCTGTCCATGTCTCACCTGTCCCATCTCACCTGTCCCATCTCACCTGTCCATGTCTCACCTGTCCCATCTCACCTGTCCATGTCTCACCTGTCCCATCTCACCTGTCCATATCTCACCTGTCCATGTCTCACCTGTCCCATCTCACCTGTCCATGTCTCACCTGTCCCATCTCACCTGTCCATGTCTCACCTGTCCATGTCTCACCTGTCCATGTCTCACCTGTCCATGTCTCACCTGTCCCATCTCACCTGTCCATGTCTCACCTGTCCCATCTCACCTGTCCATGTCTCACCTGTCCATATCTCACCTGTCCATGTCTCACCTGTCCATGTCTCACCTGTCCCATCTCACCTGTCCCATCCCACCTGTCCATGTCTCACCTGTCCGTGTCTCACCTGTCCCATCTCACCTGTCCCATCTCACCTGTCCATGTCTCACCTGTCCATGTCTCACCTGTCCATGTCTCACCTGTCCCATCTCACCTGTCCATGTCTCACCTGTCCCACCTGTCCCATCTCACCTGTCCCATCTCACCTGTCCCTCACCTGTCCCTCACCTGTCCCATCTCACCTGTCCCATCTCACCTGTCCCATCTCACCTGTCCCACCTCACCTGTCCCATCTCACCTGTCCCACCTCACCTGTCCCATCTCACCTGTCCATGTCTCACCTGTCCATGTCTCACCTGTCCCATCTCACCTGTCCCATCTCACCTGTCCCATCTCACCTGTCCATGTCTCACCTGTCCCATCTCACCTGTCCATGTCTCACCTGTCCCATCTCACCTGTCCCATCTCACCTGTCCATGTCTCACCTGTCCCATCTCACCTGTCCATGTCTCACCTGTCCCATCTCACCTGTCCATGTCTCACCTGTCCCATCTCACCTGTCCCATCTCACCTGTCCCATCTCACCTGTCCATGTCTCACCTGTCCCATCTCACCTGTCCCACCTCACCTGTCCATGTCTCACCTGTCCATGTCTCACCTGTCCCATCTCACCTGTCCATGTCTCACCTGTCCCATCTCACCTGTCCCATCCCACCTGTCCATGTCTCACCTGTCCGTGTCTCACCTGTCCCATCTCACCTGTCCCATCTCACCTGTCCATGTCTCACCTGTCCCATCTCACCTGTCCCATCTCACCTGTCCCATCTCACCTGTCCCATCTCACCTGTCCATGTCTCACCTGTCCCATCTCACCTGTCCATGTCTCACCTGTCCATGTCTCACCTGTCCCATCTCACCTGTCCCATCTCACCTGTCCATGTCTCACCTGTCCATGTCTCACCTGTCCCACCTCACCTGTCTCATCTCACCTGTCCATGTCTCACCTGTCCATGTCTCACCTGTCCATGTCTCACCTGTCCCATCTCACCTGTCCCATCTCACCTGTCCATGTCTCACCTGTCCATGTCTCACCTGTCCCATCTCACCTGTCCCATCTCACCTGTCCATGTCTCACCTGTCCCATCTCACCTGTCCCATCTCACCTGTCCATGTCTCACCTGTCCATGTCTCACCTGTCCCATCTCACCTGTCCATTTCTCACCTGTCCCATCTCACCTGTCCATGTCTCACCTGTCCATGTCTCACCTGTCCCATCTCACCTGTCCATGTCTCACCTGTCCATGTCTCACCTGTCCATGTCTCACCTGTCCATGTCTCACCTGTCCCATCTCACCTGTCCCATCTCACCTGTCCATGTCTCACCTGTCCCGTCTCACCTGTCCATGTCTCACCTGTCCCATCTCACCTGTCCATGTCTCACCTGTCCCATCTCACCTGTCCATGTCTCACCTGTCCATGTCTCACCTGTCCGTGTCTCACCTGTCCATGTCTCACCTGTCCCATCTCACCTGTCCCATCTCACCTGTCCCATCTCACCTGTCCCATCTCACCTGTCCATGTCTCACCTGTCCATGTCTCACCTGTCCCATCTCACCTGTCCCATCTCACCTGTCCATGTCTCACCTGTCCATGTCTCACCTGTCCCATCTCACCTGTCCCATCTCACCTGTCCATGTCTCACCTGTCCCATCTCACCTGTCCCATCTCACCTGTCCATGTCTCACCTGTCCATGTCTCACCTGTCCCATCTCACCTGTCCATGTCTCACCTGTCCCATCTCACCTGTCTCACCTGTCCCATCTCACCTGTCCCATCTCACCTGTCCATGTCTCACCTGTCCAATCTCACCTGTCCCATCTCACCTGTCCATGTCTCACCTGTCCCACCTCACCTGTCTCACCTGTCCCCTCAGGCCCCTCACCTGCGCTGCCCTCGGGCCCTCCGGGGCTCACCTGGGCACCCCCACGGCCGTTTCGGTGCCAGCCTGGCTCACCTGTCCCACCTGGACGGGCTCACCTGTCCCCAGGTGGCCGTGGGGGCACCTCTGGAGGACGACGGGCACGGAGCCGTTTACCTGTTCAGGGGCGCACCTGGCGGGCACCTGGGGGAGGTGGTGCAGGTGAGTGGGGCACACCTGGGCACACCTGGGGGCACCTGGGGGCACCTGGGGGCACCTGGGGGGCACTTGGGGGACACCTGGGGGCACCTGAGGGCACCTGGAACACACCTGGGGGCACCTGGGCACACCTGGGCACACCTGGGGGCACCTGGGGGCACCTGGGGGCACCTGGAGGCATCTGGGGCAGGTGAGGACTCACCTGGAGGTACCTGGGCACACCTGGGGGGCCACCTGGGGCAGGTGGGAACTCACCTGGTGGCACCTGGGGGCACCTGGGGGCACCTGGGGGGCACCTGGGGGGAACTTGGGGGCACCTGAGGGCACCTGAGGGCACCTGGGCACACCTGGGCTCACCTGGGGGCACCTGGGGGGTACCTGGGCACACCTGGGCACACCTGGGCACACCTGGGCACACCTGGGCACACCTGGGGCACACCTGGGGACACCTGGGGTCACCTGAGGGCACCTGGGGCAGGTGGGGCAGGTGAGTGTGGCACACCTGGGCACACCTGGGGGCACCTGGGGGAGGTGGGACAGGTGAGTGGGGCACACCTGGGGGCACCTGGGGGGCACCTGGGCACACCTGGAGGGCACCTGGGGGGTACCTGTGGGGGTGGTGCAGGTGAGTGGGGCACACCTGGGGGCACCTGGGGGCACCTGGGGGCACCTGGGGGGCACCTGAGGGCACCTGAGGGCACCTGGGGGAGGTGGGAGCTCACCTGGGGGCACTTGGGGGGTACCTGGGGGCACCTGGGGCAGGTGAGGGGCACCTGGGGGCACCTGAGGGGCACCTGGGGGCACCTGGGGGTACCTGAGGGCACCTGGGGGTACCTGGGGGGCACCTGGGGGGTACCTGGGGGGCACCTGGGGGGTACCTGGGGGGCACCTGGGGGCACCTGTCCCATCTCACCTGTCCATGTCTCACCTGTCCCATCTCACCTGTCCATGTCTCACCTGTCCATGTCTCACCTGTCCAGCGCATTTCGGGTTCCCGGTTCCCGTCCCAGCCCCAATTTTTCGGCCAATCGCTGAGCGGGGGGCGTGACCTGAGCGGGGATCACCTGCCCGACCTGGCGGTGGGGGCGCGGGACCAGGTGCTGCTGCTCAGGTGAGTCCAGGTGACCCAAAATCCAAAAAAATCCCAAAAAAATCCCAAAAAATCCACCCAAAATCCAACAAAATCCAACAAAATCCACCCAAAACCACCCAAAACTGCCTAAAATCACCCAAAATCCATCAAAATCACCCAAAATCCACCCAAAATCCACCCAGAACTCACCTGGGCCAGGTGCTCCTGCTCAGGTGAGTCCAGGTGACCCAAAATCCAAAAAAATCCAAAAAAATCCCAAAAAATCCACCCAAAATCACCCAAAATCCAAAAAAATCAACCCAAAATCCCAAAAAATCCACCCACAATCCATCAAAATCACCCAAAAATCCATCTGAAACCACCCAGAACTCACCTGGGCCAGGTGCTGCTGCTCAGGTGAGTCCAGGTGACCCCAGACAGCCCAAAATCCCAAAAATTACACCCAAAATCCCAAAAAATCCACCCAAAATCATCCAAAATTGCCCCAAAATCACCCAAAACTGCCCAAAAATCCACCTGAAACCACCCAGAACTCACCTGGGCCAGGTGCTGCTGCTCAGGTGAGTCCAGGTGACCCCAGACTGCCCAAAATCCAAAAAAATCACCCAAAATCCACCCAAAATCCAACAAAATCCAACAAAATCCATCCAAAACTGCCCAAAAATCAGCCAAAATACCAAAAATTCCACCCAAATCCGCCCAAAATCCACCCAGAACTCACCTGGGCCAGGTGCTGCTGCTCAGGTGAGTCCAGGTGACCCAAAATCCAAAAAAATCCCAAAAAATCCACCCAAAATCCACCCAAAACTGCCCAAAATCCAACAAAATCACCCAAAATCCAAAAAAATCCACCCAAAATAACCCAAAAACCACCCAAAAATCACCCAGAACTCACCTGGCCCAGGTGCTGCTGCTCAGGTGAGTCCAGGTGACCCCTGACCACCCAAAATTACCCAAAATCCAAAAAAAAATCCACTCAAAATCCACCCAAAATCCACCCAAAACCACCCAGAACTCACCTGGGCCAGGTGCTGCTGCTCAGGTGAGTCCAGGTGACCCAAAATCCAAAAAAATCCCAAAAAATCCACCCAAAAATCCATCTGAAACCACCCAAAACTGCCTAAAATCACCTAAAATCCACCCAAAATCCACCCAAAATCCACCCCAAAACCACCCAGAACTCACCTGGGCCAGGTGCTGCTGCTCAGGTGAGTCCAGGTGATTTTTTGGGGTGCCCAGGTGAGTTTTTGGGGTGAATTTTGGGTCCATTTTGGGGTGCCGAGGTGAGTTTTTGGGTGCCCCAGGTGAGTTTTGGGGTGCCCAGGTGAGTTTTGGGTCCATTTTTGAGGTGCCCAGGTGAATTTTGGGGTGCCCAGGTGAGTTTTTGGGTTCCCAGGTGAGTTTTTGGGGTGCCCAGGTGAATTTTGGGTGAATTTTGGGTGAATTTTGGGGTGCCCAGGTGAGTTTTGGGGTGCCCAGGTGAGTTTTGGGGTGAGTTTTGGGGTGCCCAGGTGAATTTTGGGGTGCCCAGGTGAATTTTGGGTGAATTTTGGGTGAATTTTGGGTGAATTTTGGGGTGAATTTTGGGGTGAATTTTGGGTGAATTTTGGGTGAATTTTGGGGTGCCCAGGTGAATTTTGGGTGAATTTTGGGGTGAGTTTTGGGGTGAATTTTGGGTGAATTTTGGGGTGAATTTTGGGGTGAATTTTGGGGTGAATTTGGGGTGAATTTTGGGTGAATTTTTGGTGAATTTTGGGGTGAGTTTTGGGGTGAATTTTGGGTGAATTTTGGGTGAGTTTTGGGGTGAATTTTGGGTGAATTTTGGGTGAATTTTGGGGTGAATTTTGGGTGAATTTTGGGTGAATTTTGGGTGAATTTTGGGGTGAATTTTGGGGTGCCCAGGTGAATTTTGGGGTGAATTTTGGGTGAATTTTGGGGTGAATTTTGGGTGAATTTTGGGGTGAATTTTGGGGTGAATTTTGGGTGAATTTTGGGGTGAATTTTGGGGTGAATTTTGGGGTGAATTTTGGGGTGAATTTTGGGTGAATTTTGGGGTGAATTTTGGGTGAATTTTGGGTGAATTTTGGGGTGAATTTTGGGTGAATTTTGGGGTGAATTTTGGGGTGAATTTTGGGTGAATTTTGGGGTGAATTTTGGGGTGAATTTTGGGGTGAATTTTGGGTGAATTTTGGGGTGAATTTTGGGTGAATTTTGGGGTGAATTTTGGGTGAATTTGGGGTGAATTTTGGGTGAATTTTGGGGTGCCCAGGTGAATTTTGGGTGAATTTTGGGGTGAATTTTGGGGTGAATTTTGGGGTGAATTTTGGGTGAATTTTGGGTGAATTTTGGGGTGAATTTTGGGTGAATTTTGGGTGAATTTTGGGTGAATTTTGGGGTGAATTTTGGGTGAATTTTGGGTGAATTTTGGGGTGCCCAGGTGAATTTTGGGTGAATTTTGGGGTGAATTTTTGGTGAATTTTGGGGTGAATTTTGGGTGAATTTTGGGGTGAATTTTGGGTGAATTTTGGGTGATTTTGGGGTGAATTTTGGGGTGAATTTTGGGTGAATTTTGGGTGAATTTTGGGTGAATTTTGGGTGAATTTTGGGTGAATTTTGGGTGAATTTTGAGTGAATTTTGGGGTGAATTTTGGGGTGCCCAGGTGAGTTTTGGGGTGAATTTTGGGGTGAATTTTGGGTGAATTTTGGGTGAATTTTGGGGTGAATTTGGGGTGAATTTTGGGTGAATTTTGGGTGAATTTTGGGTGAATTTTGGGGTGAATTTTGGGTGAATTTTGGGTGAATTTTGGGTGAATTTTGGGGTGAATTTTGGGTGAATTTTGGGGTGAATTTTGGGTGAATTTTGGGTGAATTTTGGGGTGAATTTTGGGGTGCCCAGGTGAGTTTTGGGGTGAATTTTGGGGTGAATTTTGGGTGAATTTGGGGTGAATTTTGGGTGAATTTTGGGGTGAATTTTGGGTGAATTTTGGGTGAATTTTGGGGTGAATTTTGGGGTGAATTTTGGGGTTCCCAGGTGAATTTTGGGGTGAATTTTGGGTGAATTTGGGGTGAATTTTGGGTGAATTTTGGGGTGCCCAGGTGAATTTTGGGGTGAATTTTGGGGTGAATTTTGGGGTGAATTTTGGGGTGAATTTTGGGTGAATTTTGGGTGAATTTTGGGTGAATTTTGGGTGAATTTTGGGGTGAATTTTGGGGTGAATTTTGGGTGAATTTTGGGGTGAATTTTGGGGTGAATTTTGGGGTGAATTTTGGGTGAATTTTGGGGTGAATTTTGGGGTGAATTTTGGGGTGAAGTTTGGGTGAATTTTGGGGTGAATTTTGGGTGAATTTTGGGGTGAATTTTGGGTGAATTTTGGGGTGAATTTTGGGGTGAATTTTGGGTGAATTTTGGGTGAATTTTGGGGTGCCCAGGTGAGTTTTGGGTGAATTTTGGGTGAATTTTGGGGTGAATTTTGGGTGAATTTTGGGTGAATTTTGGGTGAATTTTGGGGTGAATTTTGGGTGAATTTTGGGGTGAATTTTGGGTGAATTTTGGGGTGAATTTTGGGTGAATTTTGGGGTGAATTTTGGGTGAATTTTGGGGTGAATTTTGGGTGAATTTTGGGCTGAATTTTGGGTGAATTTTGGGTGAATTTGGGGTGAATTTGGGGTGAATTTTGGGTGAATTTTGGGGTGAATTTTGGGTGAATTTTGGGTGAATTTTGGGGTGAATTTTGGGTGAATTTTGGGTGAATTTGGGGTGAATTTGGGGTGAATTTTGGGTGAATTTTGGGTGAATTTGGGGTGAATTTGGGGTGAATTTTGGGTGAATTTTGGGTGAATTTTGGGTGAATTTTGGGTGAGTTTTGGGGTGAATTTGGGGTGAATTTTGGGTGAATTTTGGGTGAATTTTGGGGTGCCCAGGTGAGTTTTGGGGTGAATTTTGGGGTGAATTTTGGGGTGAATTTTGGGTGAATTTGGGGTGCCCAGGTGAGTTCTGGGGTGAATTTTGGGTGAATTTTGGGTGAATTTTGGGTGAATTTGGGGTGAATTTTGGGGTGAATTTTGGGTGAATTTGGGGTGAATTTTGGGTGAATTTTGGGGTGAATTTGGGGTGAATTTTGGGTGATTTTTGGGTGAATTTTGGGTGAATTTGGGGTGAATTTTGGGGTGCCCGCAGGTCGCCGCCGCTGCTCCAGGTGCGTCTCAGCGTCACCTTCGCGCCTCAGGTGATCCCGGCCCGGGAGTGCCCCGAGGGGGCGGAGCTTCGGGAGCCGCTGGGCGTGGCCCAGGTGTGCTTCAACCTCAGCAAAGCCTCACCTGACACCTTCGGTGAGACCCCAAAATCCCAAAAATCCTCACCTGAACCTCACCTGTACCCCAAACTTCACCTGAACCCCAAAATCCACACGTGAAACTCACCTGAGCCCCATAAATCCTCACCTGAACCCCAAAATCCTCACCTGAGCCCCCTGTGGGCGTGGCCCAGGTGTGCTTCAACCTCAGCAAAGCCTCACCTGACACCTTCGGTGAGACCCCAAAATCCTCAGGTGTACCCCAAACCCCTCAGGTGTACCCAAAAATTCTCACCTGAACCCCAAAATCCCACCCCAATCCTCACCTGTACCCCAAAATCCTCACCTGAACCACACCTGAATCCCAAAAATCCTCACCTGAACCTCACCTGAGCCCCAAAATCCTCACCTGAACCCCAAAAATCCTCACCTGAACCCCAAAATCCTCACCTGAGCCCCAAAATCCTCACCTGAACCCCAAAAATCCACACCTGAACCCCAAAATCCACACCTGAACCCCACCTGAACCCCAAAATCCTCACCTGAACCCCAAAAATCCACACCTGAACCACACCTGGACCCCAAAAATCCTCAACTGAGCCCCAAAAATCCTCACCTGAACCCCAAAATCCTCACCTGAGCCCCCCGTGGGCGTGGCCCAGGTGTGCTTCAACCTCAGCAAAGCCTCACCTGACACCTTCGGTGAGACCCCAAAATCCCAAAAACCCTCAGGTGTACCCCAAAATCCTCACCTGAACCCCAAAATCCTCACCTGAACCCCAAAAATCCTCACCTGAGCCCCAAAATCCTCACCTGAACCTCACCTGTACCCCAAAAATCCACACCTGAACCCCCCAAAATCCTCACCTGAGCCCCAAAATCCCACCCCAAACTTCACCTGAACCCCCAAATCCTCACCTGAACCCCAAAAATCCACACCTGAACCCCAAAATCCCACCCCAAATCCTCACCTGAACCCCAAAAATCCTCACCTGAACCCCAAAATCCTCACCTGAACCCCAAAATTCTCACCTGAACCCCGAAAACATCACCTGAACCCCGAAATTCTCACCTGAACCCCAAAAATCCTCACCTGTACCCCAAAAATCCTCACCTGAACCACACCTGAGCCCCAAAAATCCTCACCTGAGCCCCCCGTGGGCGTGGCCCAGGTGTGCTTCAACCTCAGCAAAGCCTCACCTGACACCTTCGGTGAGACCCCAAAATCCCAAAAATCCTCAGGTGTACCCCAAAATCCTCACCTGAACGCCACCTGTACCCCCAAACCTCACCTGAACCCCAAAATCCTCACCTGAGCCCCGAAATCCTCACCTGAACCCCAAAAATCCTCACCTGAACCCCGAAATCCTCACCTGAACCCCAAAATCCTCACCTGAGCCCCGAAAACATCACCTGAACCCCAAAATCCTCACCTGAACCACACCTGAACCCCAAAATCCACACCTGAAACTCACCTGAGCCCCAAAAATCCTCACCTGAGCCCTGAAAACATCACCTGAACCCCAAAAATCTTCACCTGAGCCCCAAAATCCCACCCCAAACCTCACCTGAACCCCAAAAATCCTCACCTGAGCCCCAAAATCCACACCTGAACCACACCTGAACCCCAAAAATCTTCACCTGAACCCCAAAATTCCACACCTGAACCCCAAAATCCTCACCTGAGCCCCCCGTGGGCGTGGCCCAGGTGTGCTTCAACCTCAGCAAAGCCTCACCTGACACCTTCGGTGAGACCCCAAAATCCCAAAAATCCTCACCTGAACCCCAAAATTCCAACCCAAAGCTCACCTGAACCCCAAAATCCTCACCTGAACCTCACCTGTACCCCAAAATCCTCACCTGAGCCCCAAAATCCTCACCTGAACCACACCTGAAACCCAAAAATCCTCACCTGAGCCCCAAAATTCCACCCCAAACCTCACCTGAACCCCAAAAATCCTCACCTGAACCCCAAAATCCCACCCCAAACTTCACCTGAACCCCAAAATCCACACCTGAACCCCACCTGAACCCCCAAATCTTCACCTGAGCCCCCAAATCCTCACCTGAACCCCAAAAATCCTCACCTATACCCCAAAATCCTCACCTGAACCCCAAAATCCCATCCCAAACCTCACCTGAACCCCAAAAATCCTCACCTGTACCCCAAAAATCCTCACCTGAGCCCCGAAATCCTCACCTGAACCCCAAAATCCCACCCCAAACCTCACCTGAGCCCCGAAATCCTCACCTGAACCCCAAAAATCCTCACCTGAACCCCAAAAATCCTCACCTGAACCCCAAATCCTCACCTGAACCCCAAAAAACCTCACCTGAACCACACCTGAGCTCCAAAAATCCTCACCTGAACCCCAAAATCCCACCCCAAACCTCACCTGAACCCCAAAATCCTCACCTGAACCCCAAAATCCTCACCTGAGCCCCAAAATCCCTCACCTGAACCCCAAAATCCCAACTCAAACCTCACCTGAATCCCAAAAATCCACACCTGAACCCCCAAAATCCCACCCCAAACTTCACCTGAACCCCAAAAATCCTCACCTGAACCCCGAAATCCTCACCTGAACCACACCTGAAACCCAAAAATCCACACCTGAACCCTGAAATCCTCACCTGAACCCCAAACCTCACCTGAACCCCAAAATCCTCACCTGAATCCCAAAATCCCACCCCAAACCTCACCTGAACCCCCGTGGGCGTGGCCCAGGTGTGCTTCAACCTCAGCAAAGCCTCACCTGACACCTTCGGTGAGACCCCAAAATCCTCAGGTGTACCCCAAAATCCCAAAATCCTCACCTGAGCCCCAAAATCCTCACCTGAACCCCGAAATCCGTACCTGGAGACCCCAAATTGCTCCCAAATCCCCCAAATTCCCCAAAATTCCTAAATTACCCCAAATTTCCCCTAATTTTCCCTAATTTTTCACAATTTTCCCCAATTTCCCCCAAACTTTCCCCAAATTTCCCCTAATTTTTCCCCCATTTTCCTCCAATTTTCCCAAATTCTCCCCAATTTCCCCCAAATGTTCCCAATTTTCCGCAATTTTCCCCAATTCTCCCCAACTGTTTCCAATATCCCCCCAATTTTCCTCCAATTTCCCCCCAAAATCCCCAATTTCCCCCCAAATTCCCAATTTCCCGCTATTTCCCAAATTCCCATTCTCCCCTTTTCCCAAATTCCCGTTATTTTCCCAAATTCCCCTTTTCCCAAATTCCCATTTTTCCTCCTTTTCCCGAATTCCCATTTTCCCAAATTCCCGTTATTTTACTGCCTTTTCTCGAATCCCCATTTTTCCTCCTTTTCCCAAATTCCCATTTTCCCAAATTCCCATTTTCCCAAATCCCAAAACTTCCCCCCAAATTTCCCCAAATTCCCGTTATTTTCCCAAATTCCCATTTTTCCCCATTTTCCCAAATTCCCATTTTCCCAAATTCCCATTTTTCCCCCATTTTCCCAAATTCCCGTTATTTTCCCAAATTCCCATTATTTTTTCCCAAATTCCCCAAATTCCCATTTCCCCCATTTTCCCAAATTCCCGAATTCCCATTTTTTCCCAAATTCCCATTATTTTTCCTCCTTTTCCCATTTTCCCAAATTCCCGAATTCCCATTATTTTCCCAAATTCCCCCTTTTCCCAAATTCCCGTTATTTTTCCCAAATTCCCATTTTTCCGCCCATTCCAGGCTCGGCGCTCTCGGCCCGTCTCTGGTTCCGGGCCCGGCTGGATCCCGACCGCGTTCGGCCTCGCGCCGATTTTGGGGCAGAAACGGCCGAAAACGGAACTTTGGTGATGGGGCTCGGCCGCAGCTGCCGCGACCTGCGGCTCTTCCACAGGGTGCGGTTTGGGGGGAAAAACGGCGGTTTTGGGAAAATCGGGGAAATCGGGGGAAAATTGGGGGAAATCAGGTAAAAATTGGGGGAAAATCAGGGAAAAATCGGTAAAAAATTGACAAAAATTGGGGGGAAATCAGGGAAAAATCAGTCAAAAATCTGAGAAAAATTGAAGGAAAATCACGGAAAAATCAGAGAGAAATTGGAGGAAAATTGGGGAAAAATTGGTAAAAAATCTGAGAAAAATTGGGGGAAAATCGGTAAAAAGTCTGAGAAAAATTGGGGGAAATTGGGGAAAAAATCTGAGAAAAATGGTAAAAAATCTGAGAAAAATTGGGGGGATTTGGGGAAAAATTGGTAAAAAATCTGGAAAAATTTGGGGGAAAAATTGGGGAAAAATCAGGGAAAAATCTGAGAGAAATTGGGGGGATTTGGGGAAAAATTGGTAAAAAAATTGACAAAAATTGGGGGGAAAATCGGGGAAAAATCTGAGAAAAATTGGGGGAAAATCGGTAAAAAAAACAAGAAAAATTGGGGGAAAATTGGGGAAAAATCGGTAAAAAATCTGAGAAAAATTGGGAGAAAAATCTGAGAGAAATTGGGGCAAAATCGGAGAAAAATCTTGGGAAAATCTGAGAAAAAATGGTAAAAAATTGACAAAAATTGGGGGGAAATCAGGGAAAATTGGTAAACAAATCTGAGAAAAATTGGGGGGAAAATCGGGAAAAATCAGAGAGAAATTGGGGGAAAACTGGGGGGAAATTGGTAAAAAATTGACAAAAATTGGGGGGAAAATGGGGGAAAAATATGACAGAAGTTGGGGGAAAATCGGGGAAAAATTGGTAAAAAATCAAAGAAAAATTGGGGGGGAAAATTGGGGAAAAATCGGGGGAAAATCTGAGAAAAATTGGACGAATTTGGGAAAAAATTGGTAAAAAATTGACAAAAATTGAGGGGGAAATTGTGGGAAAAGCGATAAAAAAACTGAGAAAAATTGGGGGAAAGGGAAAAATCGGTAAAAAATACGAGAAAAATTGGGGAAAAATCAGGGGGAAATCGGTAAAAAAATCTGAGAGAAATTGGGGGAAAATCGGGAAAAATCAGAGAGAAACTGGGGAAAAATTGGGGAAAAATTGGTAAAAATCGTGAGGAAAAATTGGGGGAATTTTTGGGGTGAATTTGGGGTTTTTTTGTTAAATTTGCAATTTTTGGGGTTCAGGGGTGCCCCCAGGACACGCTGAGCCCGGGGGTGAATTTTTGGGGTGAATTTGGGTGATTTTGGTTAATTTTGGGAATTTTTGGGGTTCAGGGGTGCCCCCAGGACACGCTGACCCCGGGGGTGAATTTTTGGGGTGAATTTGGCACATTTTGGTTAATTTTGGGGTTCAGGGGTGCCCCCAGGACACGCTGAGCCCGGGGGTGAATTTTTGGGGTGAATTTGGGTGATTTTGGTTCATTTTGGGGTTCAGGGGTGCCCCCAGGACACGCTGACCCTGGGGGTGAATTTTTGGGGTGAATTTGGGTGATTTTGGTTAAATTTGGTTAATTTTGGGGTCCAGGGGTGCCCCCAGGACACGATGACCCCCCTGACCCTCCGCGTGACCTTTGGGGGTCGTGGGGACCCCCTGGGGGGCTCCGGGGGGCTCCGACCCCAAATCGGCCCCGGATCCGACGCCCAACTGAGCGCAACGGTGGGAATGGAATTGGGGCGAATTCCGGGGAAATCGGGAAAATTGGGGATTCTGGGGGGTTGGGAATTGGGGAAAATTGGGAAAATTGGGGAAATTGGGAATTGGGGAAATTGGGGATTGGGAAATTGGGGAAATTGGGAATTGGGGGGAATTCCGGGGAAATTGGGGAAATTGGGAATTCTGGGAATTGGGAAAATGGGGGACATTCGGGAAATTGGGGGGATTGGGAAATTGGGGAATTGGGGATTGGGGGGAATTGGGGGGAATTCCGGGGAAATTGGGGAAATTGGGGAAAATCGGGAATTCTGGGGGGTTGGGAAAATTGGGAAAAATCGGGAGTTGGGGGGAATTCTGGGAAAATTGGGAAATTGGGGAATTGGGGGGAATTCCGGGGGGTTGGGAATTGGGGAATTGGGGGGAATTGGGGAAAAAATGGGGGGGATTGGGAAAATCGGGAATTGGGGAAAATCAGGGAAATTGGGGGGATTGGGAAAATTGGGAATTCTGGGGGGATTGGGAAAATTGGGGAAAATCAGGAATTTTCGGAGATTCCGGGGGGATTGGGAAAATCAGGAATTGGGGGAAAAATGGGGGGGATTGGGAAAATTGGGAATTGGGAAATTGGGGGAAATTCTGGGGGGATTGGGAAAATTGGGAATTGGGGAAAATCAGGGAAATTGGGGTGGACTCCAGGGGGTTGGGGAAATTGGGGAAAATCGGGAATTGGGGGGGATTGGGGAAAATCGGGAAAATGGGGAAAATCGGGGAAATTGGGGGGAATTCCAGGGGGATTGGGGAAATCGGGAATTGGGAAATTGGGGCAAATTCTGGGGGGATTGGGAAATTGGGAAATTGGGGGGAATTACGGGGGGATTGGGGAAATTGGGAATTGGGGGAATTCCGAGGGGTTGGGAAAATGGGGAAATTGGGAATTGGGGGGAATTGTGGAAATTGGGGGAAATTGGAAATTCTGGGGGGATTGGGAAAATTGGGAAAATCGGGAAATTGGGGGGGATTGGGGAAATTGGGAAATTGGGGATTGGGAAAATCGGGGATTGGGGAAATCTGGGAAAAATCGGGAATTGGGGAAATTGGGAAATTGGGGGGAATTCTGGGGGGATTGGGAAAATTGGGGGGAATTCCAGAGGGATTGGGGAAATCGGGAATTGGGGGAATTGGGAAAATTGGGGAAAATCAGGAATTTGGGGGGATTGGGAAAATCTGGGAAAATTGGGAATTCCAGGGGTTTTGGGAAATTGGGGATTGGGGGGATTAGGGGGAATTCCAGGGAAATTGGGGAAATTAGGGATTGGGAAATTGGGGAAAATTGGGGGGAATTCCAGGGAGATTGGGAAATTGGGAAATTGGGGAATTCTGGGGGGATTGGGAAAATCGGGAATTCTGGGGGGATTGGGTAAATCAGGGAAATTGGGAAAATTGGGGAAAATTGGGAATTGGGGGGAATTCCGGGGGAATTGGGGAAATCGGGAATTGGGGAAAATCAGGGAAATATTGGGGGGAATTCTGGGGAAATTGGGGAATTCCAGGAATTGGGGAAATTGGGAATTGGGGGGAATTGGGGGAAATTGGGGAAATTGGGGAAAATCGGGAATTCCAGGGGGATTGGGAAAATCGGGGATTGGGGAAAATTGGGGGGAATTGGGGAATATTGGGGGGAATTCCGGGGAAATTAGTAAAATTGGGAATTGGGAAAATCAGGAAATTGGGGAAATTGGGAAAATTGGGAATTGGGGAAAATTGGGGGGAATTCTGGGGAAATTGGGAAATTGGGGATTGGGGAAATTGGGGATTGGGGGGAATTCCGGGGAAATTGGGGAAATTGGGAATTGGGGGAATTGGGAATTGGGGAAATTGGGGAAAATTGGGAAATTGGGGAATTGGGGGGAATTTTGGGGGGAATTGGGAAAATCGGGAATTGGGGAAAATCGGGAATTGGGGAAATTGGGGATTGGGAAATTGGGGATTGGGGAAATAATGGGGGAAAATTGGAGAAAATTGGGGGGGGTTTTGGAAAATCGGGAAATTGGGGGAATTTGGGGAAATTGGGGAAAATACGGGGAAATTGGGGAAAATTGGGGGGATTTGGGGAAATTGGGGAAATAATGGAGGAAAAACAGAGAAAATTGGGGGGAATTGGGGAAATTGGAGAAAATGGTGAAAAATCGGAGAAAATTGGGGGGGATTGGGGAGAAATTTGAGATAAATTGGGGAAATTCGGGGGGCTTGGGGGGATTTTGGAAAAAATTTGGGATTTTGGGAGGGGTTTGGAGGGATTTCCGGGTGGGTTTGGGAAAAATTGGGGAGTTTGGGGGATTTTGGGGAAATTTGGGGGGATTTTGGGGAAATTTGGGGGGATTTTGGGGAAATTTTGGGGATTTTTGGGAGATTTTGGGGTATTTGGGGAGATTTTGGGGGATTTTGGGAAATTGGGGGATTTTGGGACAATTTGGGAGATTTTGGGGGGATTTTGAGGGAATTTTGGGAGATTTTGGGGGGATTTTGTGGGATTCTGAGGGATTTTGGGGAAATTTGGGGAAATTTGGGGAAATTGGGTGGATTTTGGGGGGATTTTGGGGAAAATTGGGTGGATTTGGGGGAAATTTGGGCAAAAAATTGGGATTTTAGGGGACTTTTGGGTTTTGGGGTGATTTTGGGAGAATTTGGGGGTTTTGGGGAGATTTGGGAGGATTTTGGGGTGAAATTTGGGTTTTTTGGGATTTCTGTGATTTTTGGGGGGAAATTTTTTGTTTTAATTTGCCTTTTTTGGGTTTTTTTGGGGTGGTCGGGGTTTTTTTTTTAAATTAATGAATTAATTGATGTTCTTTAATATTGATTTAATTTATTTTTGACCAAAAACTCCCAAATTTGCCCCAAAATCGTTGGCAGCTGCCGTTCGAGCACGACTGCGGCACCGACAACGTCTGCCAGGATCAGCTGCAGGTGCAGCTGAACTTCTCCGGGTCAGGATTTGGGGCAAAAACGGGAAATTTTGGGAAAAAATGGGGGGAATAATTGGGGGAAAATCGGGAAAAAATTGGGGGGAAATGGGGAAAAAATTGGGGAAATATTGGGGAAAAAATGGGAAAAAAATGGGAAAATTTGGGGAAAAAAATGAGGGGGAAATTTGGGAGAATTGGGGAAATAATTGGGGAAAAATTGGGATAAAATTGGGAGAAAATTGGAGAAAATTGAAGTAAAATGGGGGAGGGAATTGGGGAAAATTTGGGGGGAAAATGGAAAAATTGGGGTAAATTTTGGGTAAAATTGGGGGGAAATTTGGGAAAAAATGAGGGGGAAATTTGGTAGAATTGGGGAAATAATTGGGGAAAAATTGGGATAAAATTGGGGAAAATTGGGAGAAAAAATTGGGGAAAATTGGGGAAAATCTGGGTAAAATTTGGGAGAATTTGGGAAAAATCTGGGGGGAAATCGGGGCTGAGTTATTTTTATTTTTGGCTATTTCTGGGCTATTTTCCAAATTTAATTTTTTTTGGCTTTTTTTTTGTTTTGATTTGGGTTGTTTTGGGTTTTTTTGTCAATTTCTGGGCTATTTCCGAAATTATTTTGGTTTGGTTTGGTTATTTTTTTGTGTTTTTTTTTTTTTTCCAGTTTCTGGGCTATTTTCCACATTTTTTTGGTTTTTAGTGTTTTTTGGGGTTTTTTAATTTTGTTTTGTTTTGGGTCTTTTTTTGTTATTTTCTGGTTTGCGTTTTTTTGTTTGTTTTGTTTAGTTTTGGGTGGGTTTTTTTTGTTTTTGTTTTGGGGTTTTTTTCCAATTTTTGGGCTATTTTCTAAACTTTTGTTTTGTTTTGGTTTGTTTGTTTTTGTTTTTTGGTTTTTTTTTGTTTGGTTTTGTTTGTTTGGTTTGGTTTGGTTTGGTTTTGTTTTGTTTTGTTTTTTGCCGATTTCTGGGCTACTTCTCGAAATGTTTTTGGGTTTGTTTTGGGGTTTTTTGGCCAATTTCCAGGCTATTTCCCGAATTGTTTTTTGGTTTTTTTTTGGTTTGTTTGTTTTTTGCCAATTTTTGGGCTATTTCCCGAATTGTTTTTTGGGGTTTTTTGTTTTGTTTTTGTTTTCTTTTTTGGTTTTTTTTGTTGTGTTTTTTTTTTTTTTTTTTTTTTTTTTTTTTTTTTTTTTGCTGATTTCCGGGCCATTTCCCGAATTGTTTTTGGGTTTTTTGGGGGGTTTTGGGGTTTTTTGGGGGTTTTTTTTTGGGTTTTTTTTTGTTTGTTTTGGTTTTTTGGTGTTGTTTTGTTTTGTTTTGTTTTTGTTTTTGTTTTGCCGATTTCCGAGCTATTTCCCGAATTGTTTTTGGGGTATTTTTGGGTTTTTTTCCTATTTCTGTGCCATTTCCCGACTATTTTTTTATTTTCCCCCCTCAGGCCGGGGGCGCTGGTGGTGGGCGAGGGCGACGCGCTGGAGCTGCGGCTGCGGCTGCGCAACGCGGGCGAGAGTTCCTTCGGTCCGGGGCTGCTCCTGCGCCACCCGGCCCCGCTCAGCTTCCGCAGGCTGCAGCTGCTGCAGGTGACACAAAAATACCCCCAAAATACCCAAAAACCAGCCCAAAAAATACCCCAAAACAGCTCAGAAATTACCCAGAAATCCTGTCCGAAAATACCACCAAAAAACACCCGAAAACAACCCAAAAATGCCCAAAAAGACCCCAAAAACCACCCAAAACCAGCCCAAAAAAACACCCAAAACCAGCTCAAAAACACCCCAAAAACACCCAGAAATCCCATCCCAAAATAGCACCAAAAAACACCAAAAGCAACCCAAAACCAACCCAAAAAATCGCCAAAAAACACCCAAAACCACCCAAAATATCCCCAGAAACCCCGTCCCAAAATAGCACCAAAAACCCCCAAAACAACCCAAAAAACACCCAAGAACAGCCAAAAAACACCTAAAAACAGCCCAAAAATGCGCCCAGAAATCCCCCAGAAATCCCGTCCCAAAATACCACCAAAAAACACCAAAAATACCCCAAAAAATACCCCAAAAAATACACAAAACCAGCCCAGAAATTCCCCAGAAATCCTGTCCCAAATTAGCACCAAAAATACCCCAAAGAAAACCCCCAAAAAAATCCCCAAAACCACCCAAAACCAGCCCAAAACCACCCAAAACCAACCCAAAAACACCTCAAAAACACCCAGAAATCTCATCCCAGAATAGCACCAAAAAACCCAAAAATACCCCAAAAAATACCCAAAACAGCCCAAAAATTACCCAGAAATACCGTCGCAAAATAGCACCAAAAAAATCCAAAATCAACCCAAAACCAACCTAAAAACAGCCCCGAAACACACAAAAAATACCTAAAAACAGCCCAAAACCAGCCCAAAACCACCCAGAAATCCTGTCCCAAAATAGCACCAAAAAACCCCAAAAACAGCCCAAAACCAGCCCAAAAACACCCCCAAAAAATAACCAAAAACACCCCAAAAAATACCCAAAAACAGCCCAGAAATTACCCAGAAACCCCGTCCCAAAATAGCGCCAAAAACCACCAAAAACACCCGAAAACATCCCCCAAAAAATACCTAAAAAAACAACCAAAAATTCCCCAAAAATTCCCTAGAAACCCCGTCCCAAAATAGCAGCAAAATACCAAAAAAAATACAACAAAAAATACCCCAAAACCAGCCAAAAAACACCTAAAACCAGCCCAAAACCACCCAAAAACAGCCCAAAATTTCGCCAGAAACCCCGTCCCAAAATAGCACCAAAAAACCCAAAAATACCCCAAAAATACCCCAAAGCAGCCCAAAAATCCCCCAGAAATCCCGTCCCAAAATAGCACCAAAATACCAAAAAATACCCCAAAAACCACCCGCGAGAGTTCCTTCGCTCCGGGGCTGCTCCTGCGCCACCCGGCCCCGCTCAGCTTCCGCAGGCTGCAGCTGCTGCAGGTGACCCAAAAATACCCCAAAAATACCCAAAAAATACCCCAAAACAGCCCAAAAACACCCAGAAATCCTGTCCAAAAATAGCACCAAAAACACCCCGAAACAGCACAAAAAACACCGAAAAAATACCCAAAAAATACTCAACAATGCCCAAAACAGCCCAAAAATACCCAAAAAACCTCCCAAAAATCCCCCAGAAATCCCCCAGAAATCCTGTCCCAAAATAGCACAAAAAAACCCAAAATACCCCCAAAAAACCCCAAAAAATACAAAAAAAAGTACCCCAAAGCAGCCCAAAAATTCCCCAGAAATCCTGTCCCAAAATAGCACCAAAAAACCCAAAAACAACCCAAAAAATACCCAAAAAATAGCCAAAAACAGCCCAAAAAATCCCCAGAAATCCTGTCGCAAAATAGCACCAAAAAACCCAAAAACAACCTAAAAAATACCCCGAAAATAGCCAAAACCAGCCCAAAAACAGCCAAAAAACACCTAAAAACAGCCCAAAAATACCCAAAACCAGCCCAAAAATACCCCAAAACAGCCCGAAAATTACCCAAAAATCCCCAGAAATCCTGTCCCAAAATAGCACCAAAATACCAAAAAATACAACAAAAAACACCCCAAAACCAGCCAAAAACCACCTAAAAACAGCCCAAAAAACACCCCAAACCAGCCCAAAAATTACCCAGAAACCCCATCCAAAAAATAGCCAAAACCAGCCCAAAACCAGCCAAAAACTCCCCAGAAATCCCGTCCCAAAATAGCACCAAAAAAACCAAAAACAACCCAAAAAATACCCAAAAAATACCCCAAAACCAGCCCAGAAATTACCCGGAAATACCGTCCCAAAATAGCACCAAAAAAACCAAAAACAACCCAAAACCAACCCAAAAACAGCCCCGAAACACACAAAAATACCCCAAAAAATACCCAAAACAGCCCCAAAAATCCCCAGAAATCCTGTCCGAAAATAGCATTAAAAAAACCCAAAACCAACCCAAAAAATACCAAAAAAATAGCCAAAAACACCCCAAAAACACCCCAAAACACCCAAAAAAACCCACCCAAAAAACCACCCAAAAATCCCCAAAATCCCCCAAAAATCCCCCCAAAAAACCAGTATATCCCAGTATATCCCAGTATATCCCAGTATATCCCAGTATATCCCAGTATATCCCAGTATATCCCAGTCCCTCCCAGTCCCTCCCAGTCCATCCCAGTTTGTTCCCAGTTCAATCCCAGTTTGTTCCCAGTTCATTCCCAGTCCCTCCCAGTCCCTCCCAGTCCATCCCAGTCCCTCCCAGTCCCTCCCAGTATATCCCAGTTCCCTCCCAGTTCCCTCCCAGTCCATCCCAGTCTGTCCCAGTCCCTCCCAGTATAACCCAGTTTGTTCCCAGTCCATCCCAGTATATCCCAGTATATCCCAGTTTGTCCCAGTTCCCTCCCAGTCCCTCCCAGTTCAATCCCAGTTCCCTCCCAGTTTGTCCCAGTTTGTTCCCAGTTCATCCCAGTCCATCCCAGTTCCCTCCCAGTCCATCCCAGTTCCCTCCCAGTCCCTCCCAGTTCCCTCCCAGTCCATCCCAGTCCCTCCCAGTCCATCCCAGTCCCTCCCAGTCCCTCCCAGTTCCCTCCCAGTCCCCCCCATTTCCCTCCCAGTCCATCCCAGTCCCTCCCAGTTCCCTTCCAGTGCATCCCAGTATAAACCAGTTTGTTCCCAGTATATCCCAGTCCATCCCAGTCCATCCCAGTTCAATCCCAGTCCCTCCCAGTTCCATCCCAGTCCATCCCAGTCCATCCCAGTTTGTCCCAGTTCCCTCCCAGTATAAACCAGTCCCTCCCAGTTTCTCCCAGTCCCTCCCAGTCCCTCCCAGTCCCTCCCAGTCCCTCCCAGTACAAACCAGTATATCCCAGTTCCCTCCCAGTCCCTCCCAGTTTGTCCCAGTTTGTTCCCAGTTCCCCCCAGTCCCTCCCAGTCCCTCCCAGTCCATCCCAGTCCATCCCAGTATAAACCAGTATATCCCAGTTCCTCCCAGTTCCCTCCCAGTTCCCCCCAGTCCCTCCCAGTCCCTCCCAGTCCGTCCCAGTCCCTCCCAGTCCCTCCCAGTCCCTCCCAGTATAAACCAGTATATCCCAGTACAAACCAGTCTCCCCAGTCCCGCTCGGGGTCTCTGCGCTGTCACTCGGAGCCGCCGTCGGGTCGGGATCGACACACGCGGTGCCACCTGCAGCCCCCCCTGCTGCGGGGGGGGGGACAGGTGAGTGTCACCTGGGTGACGTCATCGGGGTCACCTGTGTGTGTGTCACACCTGTGTGATGTCATCCATGTCATTAATGTTACCTGTGTGATGTCATCAGTGTCACACCTGTGCCACCTGCAGCCCCCCCTGCTGCGGGGGGGGGGACAGGTGAGTGTCACCTGGGTCACCTGTGTCACCTGGGTCACACCTGGGTGATGTCATTGGTGTTACCTGTGAGTGTCACACCTGTGTGATGTCATCAGTGTCACACCTGTGCCACCTGCAGCTCCCGGTGCTGCGGGGGGGGGGACAGGTGAGTGTCACCTGGGTCACCTGTGTGTGTCACACCTGTGTGACGTCATCCATGTCACCTGTGTTACCTGTGTGACGTCATCAGTGTTACCTGTGTGATGTCATCGGTGTCACACCTGTGTGACGTCATTAATGTCACACCTGTGTGATGTCATCGGTGTTACCTGTGTTACCTGTGTCACACCTGTGTGACGTCATCAGTGTCACCTGTGTGTGTGTCACACCTGTGTGTGTCACACCTGTGTGACGTCATCAGTGTCACACCTGAGTGACGTCATCAGTGTTACCTGTGTGACGTCATGACTGTTACCTGTGACTGTTACCTGTGTTTGTCACACCTGTGTGATGTCATCAGTGTCACACCTGTGTGATGTCATCAGTGTCACACGTGTGTGATGTCATCGGTGTTACCTGTGTGATGTCATGACTGTTACCTGTGAGTGTTACCTGTGTGTGTCACACCTGTGTGACACCATCGGTGTTACCTGTGTCACACCTGAGTGAGGTCATCGGTGTTACCTGTGTGACGTCATCCGTGTTACCTGTGTGTGTCACACCTGTGTGATGTCATCAGTGTTACCTGTGTGATGTCATCAGTGTTACCTGTGTCACACCTGTGTCACAACTGTGAGTGTCTCACCTGTCCATGTCCCACCTGTCCATGTCTCACCTGTCCCTCACCTGTCTCTCACCTGTCCATGTCTCACCTGCCCCACCTGTCCATATCTCACCTGTCCATGTCTCACCTGTCCCATCTCACCTGTCCCATCTCACCTGTCCATATCTCACCTGTCCATGTCTCACCTGTCCCATCTCACCTGTCCCATCTCACCTGTCCATGTCTCACCTGTCCCATCTCACCTGTCCCATCTCACCTGTCCCATCTCACCTGTCCATGTCTCACCTGTCCCATCTCACCTGTCCATGTCTCACCTGTCCATGTCTCACCTGTCCCATCTCACCTGTCCCATCTCACCTGTCCATGTCTCACCTGTCCATGTCTCACCTGTCCCATCTCACCTGTCCCATCTCACCTGTCCATATCTCACCTGTCCATGTCTCACCTGTCCAATCTCACCTGTCCATGTCTCACCTGTCCCATCTCACCTGTCCCATCTCACCTGTCCATGTCTCACCTGTCCATGTCTCACCTGTCCCATCTCACCTGTCCCATCTCACCTGTCCCATCTCACCTGTCCCAGGTGAGTTTCCAGCTCACTCTGGACGTTCCCTCGGACGCTGAACTCGGCGACAGCCTCGAGGTGACAGCCCAGACCACCAGGTGAGACATGGACAGGTGAGACACACCTGGGACAGGTGAGATGGGACAGGTGAGACATGGACAGGTGAGATGGGACAGGTGAGATGGGACAGGTGAGACATGGACAGGTGAGACATGGACAGGTGAGATGGGACAGGTGAGACATGGACAGGTGAGACACACCTGGGACAGGTGGGACAGGTGAGATGGGACAGGTGAGATGAGACAGGTGAGATGGGAGAGGTGAGATGGGACAGGTGAGATGGGACAGGTGAGACATGGACAGGTGAGATGGGACAGGTGAGATGGGACAGGTGAGATGGGACAGGTGAGATGGGACAGGTGAGACATGGACAGGTGAGACATGGACAGGTGCGATGGGACAGGTGAGATGGGACAGGTGAGATGGGACAGGTGAGACATGGACAGGTGAGATGGGACAGGTGAGACATGGACAGGTGAGACAGGTGAGATGGGACAGGTGAGATGGGACAGGTGAGACATGGACAGGTGAGACATGGACAGGTGAGATGGGACAGGTGAGACATGGACAGGTGAGACATGGACAGGTGAGATGGGACAGGTGAGATGGGACAGGTGAGATGGGACAGGTGAGATGGGACAGGTGAGACATGGACAGGTGAGATGGGACAGGTGAGATGGGACAGGTGAGATGGGACAGGTGAGACATGGACAGGTGGGACATGGACAGGTGAGATGGGACAGGTGAGACATGGACAGGTGAGACATGGACAGGTGAGACATGGACAGGTGAGACATGGACAGGTGAGATGGGACAGGTGAGACATGGACAGGTGAGATGGGACAGGTGAGACATGGACAGGTGAGATGGGACAGGTGAGACGGGACAGGTGAGACATGGACAGGTGAGATGGGACAGGTGAGACATGGACAGGTGAGACATGGACAGGTGAGATGGGACAGGTGAGATGGGACAGGTGATATGGGACAGGTGAGGTGGGACAGGTGAGACATGGACAGGTGAGACATGGACAGGTGAGATGGGACAGGTGAGACATGGACAGGTGAGATGGGACAGGTGAGATGGGACAGGTGAGACATGGACAGGTGAGACATGGACAGGTGAGATGGGACAGGTGAGATGGGACAGGTGAGACATGGACAGGTGAGATGGGACAGGTGAGACATGGACAGGTGAGGTGGGACAGGTGAGATGGGACAGGTGAGACATGGACAGGTGAGACATGGACAGGTGAGATGGGACAGGTGAGACATGGACAGGTGAGATGGGACAGGTGAGACATGGACAGGTGAGACATGGACAGGTGAGATGGGACAGGTGAGACATGGACAGGTGAGATGGGACAGGTGAGATGGGACAGGTGAGACATGGACAGGTGAGATGGGACAGGTGAGATGGGACAGGTGAGATGGGACAGGTGAGACATGGACAGGTGAGACATGGACAGGTGAGATGGGACAGGTGAGATGGGACAGGTGAGACATGGACAGGTGAGACATGGACAGGTGAGATGGGACAGGTGAGATGGGACAGGTGAGACATGGACAGGTGAGACATGGACAGGTGAGATGGGACAGGTGAGGTGGGACAGGTGAGACATGGACAGGTGAGATGGGACAGGTGAGACATGGACAGGTGAGACATGGACAGGTGAGATGGGACAGGTGACACATGGACAGGTGAGACATGGACAGGTGAGATGGGACAGGTGAGACATGGACAGGTGAGACATGGACAGGTGAGATGGGACAGGTGAGATATGGACAGGTGAGACATGGACAGGTGAGATGGGACAGGTGAGATGGGACAGGTGAGATGGGACAGGTGAGATGGGACAGGTGAGACATGGACAGGTGAGACATGGACAGGTGAGATGGGACAGGTGAGATGGGACAGGTGAGATGGGACAGGTGAGACATGGACAGGTGAGACATGGACAGGTGAGACATGGACAGGTGGGACATGGACAGGTGAGATGGGACAGGTGAGATATGGACAGGTGAGACATGGACAGGTGGGACATGGACAGGTGAGATGGGACAGGTGAGATGGGACAGGTGAGATGGGACAGGTGAGATGGGACAGGTGAGGGACAGGTGAGACATGGACAGGTGGGACAGGTGAGACAGGTGAGGGACAGGTGAGGAGCTCAGGTGACCTCACCTGCCCCAGGTGAGCTGACTCTGTCCCCTCCCCCGCAGTGACAATGGCGGCTCAGGTGGGCGGAGCCAAAGCGTCACCATCACTGTCCCCGTCAGGTACCAGGTGTTCCTGGTGCTGGCCAGGTGAGCTGGGGGGGGGCTGGGGGGTTACCTGTGTGTGTCACACCTGTGGGGGTCACCTGTGTGTGTGTCACACCTGTGTCACAGCTGTGAGTGTCACACCTGTGTGATGTCACACCTGTGTGTGTCACACCTGTGTGTGATGTCACCTGTGTCACACCTGGGGGGTCACACCTGTGTGATGTCACCTGTGTCACACCTGGGGGTTACCTGTGTGTGTTACCTGTGTGTGTTACCTGTGTGTGTCACACCTGTGAGTGTCACACCTGTGAGTGTCACACCTGTGGGGGTCACACCTGTGGGGGTCACACCTGTGTGATGTCACTTGTGAGTGTGTGTCACACCTGTGTGATGTCACACCTGTGAGTGTCACACCTGTGTCACACATGGGGGATTACCTGTTACCTGTATGTGTCACACCTGTGTGTGTCACACCTGTGTGATGTCACCTGTGTCACACCTGGGGGGTTACCTGTGAGTGTCACACCTGTGTGTGTCACACCTGGTGGGTTACCTGTGTGTGTTACCTGTGTTATGTCACCTGTGTCACACCTGGGGGGTTACCTGTGTTACACCTGTGTGTGTCACACCTGTCCATGTCTCACCTGTCCATGTCTCACCTGTCCATGTCTCACCTGTCCATGTCACACCTGTGTGTCTCACCTGTCTCACCTGTCCCGCAGCTCCCCCGACTCGACGCGTTACCTGAACATCACCAAGGGTGGAGCCCATCCCCCCACCGCACCCGTCACCCACCACTACCAGGTGAGCGCACCTGTGTGACGTCATCGGTGTCACCTGTGTGACGTCATCTGTGTCACCTGTGTGATGTAATCTGTGTGACGTCATCTGTGTCACCTGTGTGATGTCATCTGTGTGACATCATATGTGTCACCTGTGTGATGTCACCTATGTCATCTCACCTGTCTCACCTGTGTGATGTAATCTGTGTCACCTGTATGACATCATCTGTGTGACCTCACCTGTCTCACCTGTGTGACCTCACCTGTGTGACATCATCTGTGTGATGTCATCTGTCTCACCTGTGTGACCTCACCTGTGTGACGTCATCTGTGTCACCTCACCTGTCACACCTGTGTGACCTCACCTGTGTGACATCATCTGTCTCACCTGTGTAACGTCATCTGTGTCACCTGTGTGACTTCACCTGTGTGTCATCATCTGTCTCACCTGTGTGACCTCACCTGTGTGACGTCATCTGTGTGTCGTCATTTGTGTCACCTGCGTGATGTCATCTGTGTGACGTCACCTGTGTCACCTCACCTGTGTGACGTCATTTGTCTCACCTGTGTGACGTCATCTGTGCCACCTCACCTGTGTGACGTCATTTGTCTCACCTGTGTGACATCATCTGTCTCACCTGTGTGACATCATCTGTCTTACCTGTGCCACATCACCTGTGTCACCTGTGTGATGTCATCTGTGTGACGTAATCTGTGTGACATCATCTGTCTCACCTGTGTGACGTCATCTCTGTCACCTCACCTGTGTGACATCACATGTGTCACCTGTGTGACCTCACCTGTGTGATGTCATCTGTCTCACCTGTGTGACGTCGTCTGTGTGATGTCATCCGTGTCACCTGTGTCACCTCACCTGTGTGACATCATCTGTCTCACCTGTGTGACCTCACCTGTGTGACGCCATCTGTGTCACCTGTGTGACGTCATCTGTCTCACCTGTGTGATGTCATCTGTGTCACCTCACTTGTCTCACCTGTGTGACCTCACCTGTGTGACGTCACATGTGTCACCTGTGTGACGTCATCTGTGTCACCTGTGTGATGTCATCTGTGTGACATCATCTGTCTCACCTGTGTCACCTCACCTGTGTGACGTCATCTGTCTCACCTGTGTAACGTCATCTGTGTCACCTGTTTGACCTCACCTGTGTTACGTCATCTGTGTCACCTGTGTAACGTCATCTGTGTGACATAATCTGTGTCACCTCACCTGTCTCACCTGTGTGACCTCACCTGTGTGACGTCATCTGTCTCACCTGTGTAACGTCATCTGTGTTACCTTTGTGACCTCACCTGTGTGACGTCATCTGTGTCACCTGTGTGACGTCACCTGTGTCACCTGTATGACGTCATCTGTGCCATCTCACCTGTCTCACCTGTCCATTCTCACCTGTCCCATCTCACCTGTCCCATCTCACCTGTCCATGTCCCACCTGTCCCATCTCACCTGTCCCATCTCACCTGTCCCATCTCACCTGTCCATGTCCCACCTGTCCCATCTCACCTGTCCCATCTCACCTGTCCCATCTCACCTGTCCATGTCCCACCTGTCCCACCTGTCCCACCTGTCCCTCACCTGTCCCACCTGTCTCACCTGTCCAGGTGAAGGTTTTGGGCCATCGCGGCGTCTCTGCTGCCGTTTCCTTCCTGGTCCCGTCTCACCTGAGCCCGGAGCCGCTCTGGGAGCACCTGGAGGTCTCACCTGAGCAGGTACCGGCCCCGCCCCAAAATCCCCAAAAATCGCCCCAAAAACGGCACAAAATCCCCAAAAATCACCTAAAAATGGCCCCAAATCCCCAAAAATCGCCCCAAAACGGTCCAAAAATGACCCAAAAATCACCCCAAATATCCCAAAAATGGTCCAAAAATTCCTCCAAATTCCCCCAAAATATCCCAAAAATGGTCCAAAAATTACCCCAAAAATGTCCCAAAAATGTTCCCAAAAATTATTCCCAAAATGTCACAAAAATGGTCTAAAAATTGCCCCAAAAATGGCCCAAAAATGGTCCCAAAATTATCCCAAAATTACCCCCAAAAATGTCCCAAAAATGGTCCCAGAATTACCCCAAAAATGGTTCAAAAATGACCCAAAAATCGCCCCAAAAATGGCCCCAAATCCCCAAAAATCACCCCAAAATATCCCAAAAATGCTCCAAAAATTACCCCAAATTCCCTCCAAAATTGCCCCAAAAATCACCCCAAAAATCGCCCCAAAACGGCCCCAAATCCCCAAAAATCGCCCCAAAAAATGGTCCAAAAATGACCCAAAAATCGCCCCAAAAATGGCCCCAAATCCCTAAAAATTGCCACAAAAATGGCCCCAAATCCCCAAAAATGTCACAAAAATGGCCCCAAATTGGCCAAAAATTCCCCCAAATTCCCTCCAAAATATCCCAAAAATGGTCCCAAAATTACCCAAAAAAATGTCCCAAAAATGGTCCAAAAATTATCCCAAAAATGGTCCCAGAATTACCCCAAAAATGTCCCAAAAATGGTCCCAAAGTCGCTGAAAACAGCCACAAAAATGCCCCAAAATCCTCCAAGAACGGCCCCAAAATCCCCCAAAACCACCCCAAAAATGCTCCAAAATTCCTCAAAAATCTCCAAAAATCTCCAAAAATGGCCAAAATTGCCCAAAATTGCCCAAATTTGCCCCAAACCCGCAGGAGGAGCCGCGCTGTGAGGAGCGGCCGGAGCAGCGCGGGACGGGAGCGGCCCCAGAGCGGCACCTGCTGGTGAGTGGGAATGGGGTAAAAAACCCAAAAATTGGGAAAAAACTCAAAATGGGGTAAAAAAACCAAAAATCGGTGGAAAAAAACTCGAAATCCGGTAAAAGAAACCGAAAATGGGGCAAAAAAACCCAAAATCGGGCAAAAAAAAACCTGGAATGAGGCAAAAATCGGGGGAAATGGGTAAAAAAATTCAGGAATGGGGTAAAAAACCCCAAAATCGTGAAAAAAAAACTCAAAAATGGGAAAAAATCCCGGAATGGGGCAAAAAACCCAAAATGGGGTAAAAAACCCAAAATGGGGTAAAAAAACACTGAAATGGGGCCAAAAAATACCAGAATGGGGCAAAAAACCCAAAAATCGGGTAAAAAACCCGGAATGGGGCAAAACATCCCCAAAATGGGGCCAAAAAACCCCGAAATGGGGTAAAAAACCCAAAATTGGGCAAAAAGCTCCAAAATGGGGTAAAAAAATCCCAGAATGGGGCAAAATAACCCAGAATGGGGCAAAAATCCCCGAAATCGGGAAAATCCCGGGAAAACGGGGAAAGTTCACCCGGAATTGGGAAAATTCTCTTCAAAATTGGGGAAAATTCAACCGGAATCGGGAAAATTCTGAGGAAATGGGAGAAAATCATCACGGAAATGGGAAAAAATTCAGGGTTTTTTCCCCTAATTTTGGAAATTTTTTTCCCCAAATTTGTGATTTTTCTCCCCCCAAATTTAGGATTTTTCTCCACCCAAATTTGCGATTTTTCCCCCCCAAATTTGGGATTTTTCTGCCCCCAAATTTGGGATTTTTCCCAAAATTTAAGATTTTTCTCCCCCCAAATTTGAGATTTATCCCAAAATTTAAGATTTTTCTCCCCCATAATTTGGGATTTTTCCTGATTTTTGATTTTTATCCCCCCAAATTTGGGATTTTTCTCCCACAAAATTTTGGATTTTTCCCAAAATTTAGGATTTTTCTCCCCAAATTTGGGATTTTCCCCAGAATTTGGTATTTTTCCCCCAAATTTGTGATTTTTCCCAATTTTTCCCTTTTCTCGCCGTTCCAGGCCTGTCCCTCCTCCCCCTGCCGGCTGTTCCGCTGTTCCCTCCCCCCCCTGCGCCCCCCCCGCCTCTGGGGGTTCCGTGTGGGGGGGCGGCTCAAGATGGCGGCGCTGGGACAGGTGAGGGGCACACCTGGGATGGGCACCCAAAATACACCTGGGCACACCTGGGGGCACCCAAAATACACCCAAAACACACCTGGGCACACCCAAAATACACCCAAAACACACCTGGGCACACCTGGGCACACCTGAGATGGGCACACCTGGGCACACCTGGAGCACACCTGGGCACACCCAAAATACACCTGGGCACACCTGGGCACACCCAAAACACACCTGAGATACACCTGGGCACACCCAAAATACACCTGGGGCACCCAAAATACACCTGGGGGCACCCAAAATACACCTGGGCACACCCAAAACACACCTGGGCACACCTGGGGGGTATTTTGGGTACACCTGGGCACACCTGGGCACACCTGGGCACACCTGAGATACACCTGAGATACACCTGAGATACACCTGGGCACACCTGGGGCACACCTGGGGCACACCTCAGCACACCTGGGCACATTTTGGGTACATTTTGGGCACACCTGGGCACACCTGGGCACACCTGGGCACATCTGGGGAGGGTAAAAGGCAAAAAAAACGGAGTTAAAAGGAGCAAAAATGGGATTTTGGGCACTGAAAACACACCTGGGGCACTCCTGGGCACACCTGGGCACACCTGGGCACACCCAAAATACACCTGGGCACACCTGGGCACACCCAAAACACACCTGGGCACACCTGGGGGCACCTGGGGACATTTTGGGTACATTTTGGGCACACCTGGGCACACCTGGGCACACCTGGGGGGTATTTTGGGTACGTTTTGGGCACACCTGGGCACACCTGGGCACACCTGAGGGCACCTGGGCACACCTGGGCACATTTTGGGCACACCTGGGCACACCTGGGGGATATTTTGGGCACACCTGGGCACACCTGGGCACACCTGGGGGGTATTTTGGGCACACCTGGGCACATTTTGGGTACATTTTGGGCACACCTGGGCACACCTGGGCACACCTGGGCTCACCTGGGGCACACCTGGGCACACCTGGGCACACCTGGGCACACCTGGGGGATATTTTGGGTACATTTTGGACACACCTGGGATACACCTGGGCACACCCAAAACACACCTGGGCACACCTGAGGCACACCTGGGACACACCTGGGGGCACCTGGGCACACCTAAAACACACCTGGGATATACCTGGGGGCACCCAAAACACACCTGGGCGCACCCAAAATACACCTGGGCACACCTGGGCACACCTGGGCACACCTGGGCACACCTGGGGAGGGTAAATTGCAAAAAAAACAGGGTTAAAAGGAGCAAAAATGGGATTTTGGGCACTGAAAACACACCTGGGCCCACCTGGGCACACCTGGGCACACCTGGGCACATTTTGGGCACACCTGGGCACACCTGGGCACACCTGGGCACACCCAAAACACACCTGGGCACACCTGGGCACACCTGAGGGATATTTTGGGCACACCTGGGATACACCTGAGACACACCTGCGGCACACCTGGGCACATTTTGGGCACTCCTGGGCACACCTGGGCACACCCAAAACACACCTGGGCACACCTGGGGGCACCCAAAATACACCTGGGCACACCTGGGGGCACCTGGGCACACCCAAAACACACCTGGGCACACCTGAGATACACCTGGGCACACCTGGGGGGTATTTTGGGCACACCTGGGCACACCTGGGCACACCTGGGCACACCTGGGCACACCTGGGGACACCCAAAACACACCTGGGCACACCTGGGCACACCTGAGCACATTTTGGGCACATTTTGGGTACATTTGGGGCACACCTGGGCACACCTGGGCACACCTGGGCACACCTGAGGGCACCCAAAACACACCTGGGCACACCTGGGCACACCTGGGGCACACCTGGGCACACCTGTGCACACCCAAAACACACCTGGGGCACACCTGAGATACACCTGAGGGCACCTGGGGCACACATGAGATACACCTGGGCACACCTGGGCACACCTGGGCACACCTGGGCACATTTTGGGCACACCTGGGCACACCTGGGCACACCTGGGGGGTATTTTGGGCACGCCCAAAACACACCTGGGCATACCTGAGATACACCTGGGCACACCTGGGCACATTTTGGGCACAGCTGAAGGTACCTGTGCTCACCTGGGCACATTTTGGGTACATTTTGGGCTCACCTGGGGCACACCTGGGGGCACCTGGGCACACCTGGGCACATTTTGGGCACACCTGGGCACACCCAAAACACACCTGGGCACACCTGGGCACACCTGGGGCACACCTGGGCACACCTGGGGAGGGTAAAAGGCAAAAAAAACGGGGTAAAAAGGAGCAAAAATGGGATTTTGGGCAATGAAAACACACCTGGGGCACACCTGGGCACATTTTGGGCACACCTGGGCACACCTGAGATACACCTGGGCACACCTGGGCACACCTGGGGGGTATTTTGGACACACCTGGGGGCACCTGGGCACACCTGGGGGCACCTGGGCACAGCTGGGCACACCTGGGATACACCTGGGCACACCTGGGCACACCTGGGCACACCTGGGACACACCTAAAATACACCTGGGCACACCTGGGCACACCTGGGCACACCTGGGCACACCTGGGCACATTTTGGGCACTCACCTGTCCCCCCCCTGCCCAGCTGGCGCTGCCCAAGCTGCACCTGCAGAGCTCAGCCCAGGTGAGCTTCGACCACGCCCGGTACCGGAACACCTGGGGGGGCACCGAGCTGCAGGTGAGGGGCACGGGGGGGGAGGGGCACACCTGGCACAGGAGGGGCACACCTGGGTTTGGGGGGCACACCTGGCATGGGAGGGGCACACCTGGATTTTGGGTCCCTGACCCATTTTTTGGGGTTTTTCGCACATTTTTTGGGGTTTGTTGCCCATTTTTTGGGGTCTCTGACCCATTTTTGGGGTTTTTCACCCATTTTTGGGGTCCCTCACCTGGAATTGGGGTGGGCACACCTGGCACGGGGGGGGAGGGGCACCGGATTTTGGGGTCCCCTCATCCAAATTTGGGGTCCCTCATCCAAATTTGGGGTTTCTCACCCATTTTTTTGGGGTCCTTGACCCAATTTTGGGGTCCCTCACCTGGATTTGGGGTTTTTCGCACATTTTTGGGGTTTCTCACCCATTTTTTGGGGTTTCTCATCCATTTTTTAGGGTTTTTCACCCATTTTTGGGGTCAATCACCATTTTTTGGGGTGGGCACACCTGGATTTGGGGTCCCTCATCCAAATTTGGGGTCACTCACCTGGATTTGGGGGGGCACACCTGGCACGGGAGGGGCACACCTGGATTTGGGGGGCACACCTGGATTTGGGGTCTCTCATCCAAATTTGGGGGTTCCTGACCCGATTTTGGGGTTTTTCGCACATTTTTTGGGGTTTCTCACCCATTTTTTGGGGTTTCTCACCCATTTTTGGGGATTTCTCATCCATTTTTTGGGGTTTTTCACCCAATTTTGGGGTCCTTGACACGATTTGGGGGTCCCTGACCCAAATTTGGGGTCCCTCACCTGGATTTGAGGGGGCACACCTGGATTTTGGGGGGCACACCTGGATTTGGGGTCCCTGACCCGATTTTGGGGTTTTTCGCACATTTTTTTGGGGTCCTTTACCCAATTTTGGGATTTTTCACCCAATTTTGGGGTCCTTGACACGATTTTGGGGTCCCTCATCCAAATTTGGGGTCCCTCACCTGGATTTGGGGTCCCTGACCTGGATTTGGGGTTCCTCACCTGGATTTGGGGTTTTTCGCACATTTTTTGGGGTTTTTCACCCATTTTTTGGGGTTTCTCATCCATTTTTTGGGGTTCCTGACCCATTTTTGGGGTCCCTCACCTGGATTTGGGGTGGGCACACCTGGATTGGGGGGGCACACCTGGATTTGGGGTCCCTGACCCCAATTTTGGGGTTTCTGACCCATTTTTTGGGGTTTTTCGCACTTTTTTGGGGGTTTTTCGCCCATTTTTTGGGGTTTCTGACCCATTTTTGGGGTCTCTGACCCATTTTTTGGGGTCCCTCACCTGGATTTGGGGTCCCCGACCCATTTTTTGGGGTTTCTCACCCATTTTTGAGGTTTCTCACCCATTTTTGGGGTTTCTCACCCATTTTTGGTGTCCCTGACCCATTTTTGGGGTCCCTCACCCATTTTTTGGGGTTTCTCACCCATTTTTTTTTGGTTTCTGACCCATTTTTGGGGTCCCTGACCCATTTTTTTGGGGTCCCTCACCTGGATTGGGGGTTTCTCACCCATTTTTGGGGGTTTCTCACCCTATTTTTGGGGTTTCTCACCCACTTTTTGGGGTCCCTCATCCAAATTTGGGGTCCCTCACCTGGTTTTGGGGGACACACCTGGATTTGGGGTTCCTCACCTAATTTTGGGGTCCCTCATCCATTTTTGGGGTCTCTGACCCATTTTTGGGGTCCCTCATCCAAATTTGGGGTCCCTCACCTGGTTTTGGGGTGGGCACACCTGGATTTGGGGTGGGCACACCTGGATTTGGGGTCCCTGACCCATTTTTGGGGTTTTTCGCACATTTTTTGGGGTTTCTCACCCATTTTTTGGGGTCCCTGCCCCATTTTTTTGGGATTTTCACCCATTTTTGGGGTCTCTCACCTGGATTTGGGGTCCCTCATCCAAATTTGGGGTGGGCACACCTGGCACAGGAGGGGCACACCTGGATTTGGGGTCCCTGACCCATTTTTTGGGGTTTTTCACCCATTTTTTGGGGTTTCTCATCCAAATTTGGGGTCCCTGACCCGATTTCGGGGTTTCTCACCCATTTTTGGGGTTCCTCATCTGATTTTGGGGTCCCTCACCTGGATTTGGGGTCCCTCACCTGGATTTGGGGGGACACACCTGGATTTGGGGTTCCTGACCCGATTTTGGGGTCCCTGACCCATTTTTTGGGGTTTCTGACCCATTTTTGGGGTTTCTGACCCATTTTTGGGGACCCTCACCTGGATTTGGGGTTCCTCACCTGGATTTGGGGGGGGCACACCTGGATTTGGGGTCCCTCATCCAAATTTGGGGTCTCTGAGCCATTTTTGGGGTTTTTCACCCATTTTTTGGGGTTTCTCACCCATTTTTGGGGTTTCTCACCCAATTTTGGGGTCCCCTCACCTGGATTTGGGGGGGGTGCACACCTGGATTTGGGGTTTCTGACCCATTTTTGGGGTCCCTGACCCCAATTTTGGGGTTTCTGACCCATTTTTGGGGTTTCTGACCCAATTTTGGGGTCCCTGACTCGTTTTTGGGGTTTCTGACCCATTTTTTGGGGTCCCTCACCTGGATTTGGGGTGGGCACACCTGGCATAGGAGGGGCACACCTGGATTTGGGGGGGGCACACCTGGGATTGGGGTTTTTCACCCATTTTTTGGTGTCCCTGACCCATTTTTGGGGTTTCTGACCCGATTTTGGGGTTCCTCACCTGGATTTGGGGTCTCTCATCCAAATTTGGGGTCCCTCACCTGGTTTTGGGGTTTCTCACCCATTTTTGGGGTCCCTGACCCGATTTTAGGGTTTTTCGCACATTTTTTGGGGTTTCTCAGCCATTTTTTGGGGTCCCTCATCCAAATTTGGGGTCCCTCACCTGGTTTAGGGGGGGGCACACCTGGATTTGGGGTTCCTGACCCGATTTTGGGGTTCCTGACCCAATTTTGGGGTCCGTGACCCATTTTTTGGGGTTTCTCGCCCATTTTTGGGGTCAATCACCATTTTTGGGGTCACTCACCCAGGTTTGGGGAGAACACACCTGGATTTGGGGTCCCTCACCCATTTTTGGGGTCCCTCATCCAAATTTCGGGTCCCTCATCCAAATTTGGGGGTCCCTGACCCATTTTTGGGGTTTTTCGCACATTTTTTGGGGTTTCTCATCCATATTTTGGGGTCCCTCATCCAATTTTGGGGTTTCTCACCTGGATTTGGGGTCCCTCATCAAAATTTGGGGTCCCTGACCCTTTTTTTGGGGTTTTTCACCCATTTTTGGGGTCCCTCACCTGGATTTGGGGGGGGCACACCTGGATTTGGGGTTCCTCACCCATTTTTTGGGGTCCCTGACCCATTTTTTGGGGTCCCTCACCTGGATTTGGGGTCCCTGACCCATTTTTTGGGTTTTTTCGCACATTTTTTGGGGTTTCTCACCCATTTTTTTGGGGTCCCTGACCTGATTTTGGGGTCCCCTCACCTGGATTTGGGGTCCCCTCACCTGGATTTGGGGTCCCTGACCCATTTTTTGGGGTTTTTCGCACATTTTTTGGGGTTTCTGACCCATTTTTGGGGTTTCTCACCTATTTTTGGGGTCCCTCACCTGGATTTGAGGTCCCTGACCCAAATTTGGGGTCCCTCACCTGGATTTGAGGTCCCTGACCCATTTATTGGGGTTTCTCACCCATTTTTTGGGGTCCCTGACCCATTTTTGGGGTTTTTCACCCATTTTTGGGGGTCCTTGACACGATTTTGGGGTCCCTGACCCATTTTTGGTGTCCCTGACCCATCTTTCGGGTCCCTGACCCATTTTTTGGGGTCCCTGACCCATTTTTGGGGTTTTTCGCACATTTTTTGGGGTCTTTGACCCGATTTTGGGATTTTTCACCCAATTTTGGGGTTCCTCACCTGGTTTGGGTGGGCACACCTGGCACGGGGGGCGAGGGGCACGTGGATTTGAGGGGGCACACCTGGATTTGGGGTCCCCTCACCTGGATTTGGGGTCCCTCCTCCAAATTTGGGGGTCCCTGACCCATTTTTGGGGTTTCTCACCCATTTCTTTGGGCTCCTTGACCCGTTTTTGGGGTTTTTCACCCATTTTTTGGGGTTTCTCATCCATATTTTGGGGTTTCTCACCCATTTTTGGGGTCCTTTACCCAATTTTGGGATTTTTCACCTAATTTTGGGGTCCTTGACACGATTTGGGGGTCCCTGACCCAAATTTGGGGTCCCTCACCTGGATTTGGGGTGGGCACACCTGGATTGGGGGGGGCACACCTGGATTTGGGGTCTCTGACCCATATTTTGGGGTTTCTCACCCATTTTTGGGGTCTCTGACCCATTTTTGGGGTCCCTCACCTGGATTTGGGGTCTCTCATCCAGATTTGGGGTCCCTGACCCAATTTTGGGGTTTTTCGCACATTTTTTGGGGGTTCCTGAGCCATTTTTGGGGTTTCTCACCCGATTTTGGGGTTCCTCACCTGGATTTGGGGTGGGCACACCTGGCACGGGGGGCGAGGGGCACCTGGATTTGGGGGGGCACACCTGGATTTGGGGTTCCTCACCTAATTTTGGGGTTTCTCACCCATTTTTGGGGTCCCTGACCCATTTTTTGGGGTTCCTCATCCAAATTTGGGGTCTCTCACCTGGATTTGGGGGGGACACACCTGGATTTGGGGTCCCTGACCCATTTTTTGGGGTTTTTCACCCATTTTTTGGGGTTTCTCACCCAAATTTGGGGTTTCTCACCTGGATTTGGGGGGGGGGGGCACACCTGGATTTGGGGTCCCTCACCCAATTTTGGGGTCCCTGACCCATTTTTGGGGGTTTCTGACCCATTTTTGGGGTCCCTGACCCGATTTTGGTGTCTCTGACCCAATTTTTGGGGTTTCTGACCCATTTTTGGGGTCCCTGACCCGATTTTGGGGTTTCTGACCCATTTTTTGGGGTCCCTGACCCATTTTTGGGGTTTCTCACCCATTTTTTGGTGTCCCTGACCCATTTTTGGGGTCCCTGACCCATTTTTTGGGTTTCTCACCCATTTTTTGGGGTTTTTCGCCCATTTTTTGGGGTTTCTCACCCATTTTTGGGGTCCCTGACCCCATTTTTTGGTGTCCCTGACCCATTTTTGGGGTCCCTGACCCGATTTTGGTGCCCCTGACCCGATTTTGGGGTTTCTGACCCATTTTTGGGGTTTCTCACCCATTTTTGGTGTTCCTGACCCATTTTTGGTGTTCCTGACCCATTTTTTGGTTCCCTGACCCATTTTTGGTGTCTCTCACCCATTTTTTGGGGTTTCTCACCCAATTTTGGTGTCCCTGACCCATTTTTTGGTGTCCCTGACCCATTTTTTGGGGTCCCTAACCCATTTTTTGGGGGTTTCTCACCCATTTTTTGGGGTTTCTGACCCATTTTTTGGGTTTTCTGACCCGATTTTGGTGTCCCTGACCCATTTTTTGGGGTCCCTAACCCATTTTTTTGGGGTTTCTCACCCATTTTTTGGGTTCCCTGACCCATTTTTGGGGTCCCTGACCCAATTTTGGGGTTTCTGACCCATTTTTTGGGGTTTCTCATCCATTTTTGGGGTCAATCACCATTTTTTGGGGTCTCTGACCCATTTTTGGTGTCCCTGACCCCATTTTGGGTTTCTGACCCAATTTTGGGGTTTCTGACCCATTTTTTGGGGTTTCTCCCCCATTTTTGGGGTTTCTCACCCAATTTTGGGGTTTCTCACCCATTTTTGGTGTCCCTGACCCATTTTTGGGGTCTCTGACCCATTTTTGGGGTCCCTGACCCATTTTTGGGGTTCCTGACCCATTTCTGGGGTCCCTGACCCATTTTTTGGGGGGTTTCTGACCCATTTTTTGGGGTTTCTCACACATTTTTTGGTGTCCCTGACCAATTTTTGGGGTTTCTCACCCATTTTTTGGGGTCTCTCACCTGGATTTGGGGTCCCTCATCCAAATTTGGGGGGCACACCTGGATTTGGGGTTTCTGACCCAATTTTGGTGTCCCTGACCCGATTTTGGGGTTTCTCACCCAATTTTGGGGTCCCTCACCTGGATTTGGGGGGGCACACCTGGATTTGGGGTCCTCCACCCATTTTTTGGGGTTTTTCGCACATTTTTGGGGTCCCTCACCTGGATTTGGGGTGGGCACACCTGGCATGGGAGGGGCACACCTGGATTTGGGGTCCCTGACCCATTTTTGGGGTTCCTCACCCATTTTTTGGGGTCCTTGACACGATTTTGGGGTTTCTCACCCATTTTTGGGGTTTCTGACCCATTTTTGGGGTTTCTGACCCATTTTTGGGGGTTTCTCACCCATTTTTTTGGGGTCCCTCTCCCATTTTTGGGGTCCCTGACCCATTTTTTGGGGTTTCTGACCCATTTTTGGGGTCCCTGACCCATTTTTTGGGGTTTCTCACCCATTTTTTTGGGGTTTCTCACCCATTTTTTGGGGTCCCTGTCCCATTTTTGGTGTCCCTGACCCATTTTTTAGGGTTTCTGACCCATTTTTTGGGGTTTCTGACCCATTTTTGGTGTCCCTGACCCGATTTTGTGGTTTCTGACCCATTTTGGGGTTTCTCACCCATTTTTGGGGTTTCTAACCCATTTTTTGTGGTTCCTCACCCATTTTTTTGGGTCCCTGACCCATTTTTGGGGTCCCTGACCCAATTTTTGGGCTCCCTCACCCATTTTTGGTGTCCCTGACCCATTTTTGGGGTCCCTGACCCATTTTTGGGGTCCCTGACCCAATTTTTGGGGTCCCTGACCCATTTTTTGGGGTTTCTCACCCATTTTTGAGGTTTCTCACCCAATTTTTGGGGTTTCTGACCCATTTTTTGGGGTTCCTCACCCATTTTTTGGGGTTTCTCTCCCATTTTTGGTGTCCCTGACCCATTTTTTGGGGTTCCTCACCCATTTTTGGGGTCCCTGACCCATTTTTTGGGGTTTCTCACCCATTTTTGAGGTTTCTCACCCAATTTTTGTTGTCCCTGACCCCATTTTTTGGGGTTTCTCACCCATTTTTTTTGGTTTCTGACCCATTTTTGGGGTTTTTGATCCATTTTTGGTGTCCCTGACCCGATTTTGGGGTTTTTAACCAAATTTTGGGGTTTCTGACCCGTTTTTGGGGTCCCCGCAGGTGCAGACGGAGCTGGAGCTGCTGGACCCCCCCAACCCCCTCCCCCTCATTTTGGGGGCGTCTCTGGGGGGGCTCCTCCTGCTGGGGCTGGTGGCGCTGGGGCTCTACAAGGTGAGGGACCCCCAAATTGCCCAAAATTGGAGAAAATTGCCCCAAAATCCCAAAAATTGTCCAAAATGCCCAAAAAATACCCAAAACTGCCCAAAACTGCCCCAAAATTGACCAAAGTTACCCAAAATTGGACAAAATTGACCCAAAATTGCCCCAAAATTACCCAAAATTGGACAAAATTGCCCCAAAATGCCCCAAAATTGAACAAAATTGCCCCAAAATTACCTAAAATTGAACAAAATTGCCCCAAAATTACCCAAAATTGACCAAAATTGCCCCAAAATTGAACAAAATTGCCCCAAAATTGAACAAAATTGACCAAAATTCCCAAAACATACCCAAAACTGCTCCAAAACTGCCCAAAACTGCCCAAATTTACTCAAAATTACCTAAGACTGCCCAAAATTACCCAAACTGCCCCAAATTGCCCCAAAATTGCCCAAAACTGCCCAAACCTGCCCAAAATTACCCAAAATTATCCAAAACTGCCCCAAAATTACCCAAATTATCCAAAATTCCCAAAAAATACCCAAAACTGCCCCAAAATTGCCCCCAAACTGCCCCATAATTGCCCAAAATTACTCAAAATTGCCCCAAATTCCCAAAAATAACCCAAAATCCATCAAAATCATCTCAAAAATTCCCCCCAAATTTCCCAAAATTCCCCAAAAATCCCAAAAAAATCCTCCCAAAATCACCCCAGAATCCCCCCAAAAATCCCCCAAAAATTGGGAGATTTTCTAAAGATTTTTGGGGGGATTTTAAAGGGGATTTTTGGGTCGATTTTTAAGGGAATTTTTTTGGATTTTTAGGCGAATTTTGTGGGGATTTTTTTGGGGATTTTGGGGGGATTTTGGGGCATTTTGGGGTGGTTTTAATTTTGATTTTTTCTCCCCAAATTCCAGGTTGGATTCTTCAAGCGCCGCTACAAAGAAATGCTGGAGGGCGCCGAGACCCCCGGGGACCCCCCCGGGGACCCCCAGAGCTGAGGAAATTTGGGGAAAATTAATCGGAAAAACTCATTTGCATACTCATTAAAATGCCTTAACAGCTCATTTAAATACCCCATTAAAATTCATTAAATCCTCATTTAATTACGCATTAAAATTAGTTCGTATCTGTTGCAAAAACCCCCAAATTTTGCCCCAAAATCCCAAATTTTCTCCCCTAAGGACCCAAATTCACCCCCAAACCCCCAAATTTTGCCCCAAAATCCAACATTTCTTCCTAAAACCCCCAAATTTCACCAAAAATCCGGAAATTTCATCCCCAAAACCCCCTAAATTCCACCCCAAATTTTCACTCCAAAATCCCCAAAATTTCACCCCAAAAACCCCAAAATTCTGCCTCAAAACCCCCAAAATTTCATTCCAAAAACCCCCCAAATTCTGCCCCCAAATCCCCAAAATTTCACCCCAAAAAATCCTCAAATTTCACCCCCAAATTTCACCCCAAAAACCCCCAAATTCTGCCCCAAAATTTCACTGCAAAACCCCACAAATTTCACCCCAAACCCCCCAAATTCTGCCCCAAAATCGCCAAAATTTCATCCCAAAACCCCCCAAATTTCACCCCAAAATTTCACCCTAAAATCCCCAAATTTCACCCCAAAATCCCCCAAATTTTACCCCAAAACCCCCCAAATTTCACCCAAAATTTCACCTCAAACCCCCCAAATCCTGCCCCAAAATCCCCAAAATTTCACCCCAAATTTCACCCCAAAAACCCCCAAATTCTGCCCAAAATTTCCCTCCAAAATAACCCAAATTCTGCCCAAAATTTCACCCCAAAAACCCGAAAATTTCACCCCAAAACCCCCCAAATTCTGCCCAAAATTTCACCCCAAAACCCCCAAAATTTCACCCCCAAAATCCCCAAAATTTCACCCCAAAACCCCCAAATTTCATCCCCAAATTCCACCCCAAAAACCCCCAAATTCTGCCCAAAATTTCACCCCAAAATCCCCAAAATTTCACCCCAAAACCCCCCAAATTTCACCCCCAAACACCCCAAATTCTGCCCCAAAACCCCCAAATTTCACCCCCAAATCCACCCCAAAAAAACCCAAATTCTGCCCAAATTCCACCCTAGAATCGCCACAATTTCACCCCAAAATCCCCAAAATTTCACCCCAAATTCTGCCCAAATTCCACCCCCAAATTTCACCCCCAAAACAACAAAATTTCCCCCCAAAAACCCCAAAATTTCACCCCAAAAATCCCCAAAATTCCCCCCAAATTCAGCCCGGGGGCGTGGCCAAGACAAGCCACGCCCCTTTCCCTTGAGTGGGCGTTACGTCCGATCGGTGGGCGTGGCCTCCGCTTGGTGGGCGTGGCCTGAACTCAGTGGGCGTGGCCAGAGCGCCCCAACTTCCCCCCATAAAAGCGGCGGACGGGCCCCAAAAAACCCCCAAAAAACCCCAAAAAACCCCCAAAAAACCCCCAAAAAAATCCCAAAAAATTCCCAAAAAATCCCCCAAAACCCCCCGGGGCCCCTCCCCCGCCCCGCCCCCATGTCGCGACAGGTCCCGACAGCGCTCGCGCCGCTGCTGCTGCTGCTGCTGCTGCCCCGTGAGTGCGGCGGGGATTTTTGGGGAAATTTCGGGAATTTTTGGGACTTTTTGGGTTTTTTGGGTTTTTTGGGATTTTTGGGGGGATTCGGGGAGGTTTTTGAGGGATTTTTGGGGCTTTTAGGGGAATTTTTGGGGTTTTTTTGGGGTTTTTTGGGATTTTTTTTGAGGATTTTTTGGGATTTTTTGGAATTTTTTTAAAGTTTTTTGGGGTTTTTTAGGTTTTTTGGGGGATTTTTTGGAAGATTTTTTTTGGGATTTTAAAGGATTTTTGGGGGGTTTGGGAGGTTTTATGGGATTTTTCGGGGGGTTTTGGGGAGTTTTTGGGGATTTTTCGTGTTTTTATGGGTTTTTTTGGGGTTTTTAAAGGGGATTTTTTTGGGGGTTTTTTTAGGGATTTTTTGGGTTTTTTTAGGGATTTTTTGGGGTTTTTTAAGGAGATTTTTGGGATTTTGTTTGGGGTTATTTTGGGATTTTTGGGGGGTTTTTAAAGGGGATTTTTGGGATTTTGTTTGGGGTTATTTTGGGATTTTTTGGGGGTTTTTAAAGGGGATTTTTGGGATTTTGTTTGGGGTTATTTTGGGATTTTTGGAGGGTTTTTAAAAGGGGATTTTTAGGGAATTTTTGGGATTTTTTGGGGGATTTTTTAAAGATTTTTTGGGATTTTAGGGGATTTTTGGGGGTTTGGGAGGTTTTATAGGATTTTTCGGGGGGTTTTGGAGGTTTTTTGGGATTTTTCGGGGGGTTTTGGGGAGTTTTTGGGGATTTTTAGGGGTTTTTTTGGAGTTTTTAAAGGGGATTTTTTGGGGGTTTTTTAAGGGGATTTTTTGGGGGTTTTTTTAGGGGATTTTTTGGGGGTTTTTAAGGGGATTTTGGGGATTTTGTTTGGGGTTATTTTGGGATTTTTTGGGGTTTTTTAAAGGGGATTTTTAGGGAATTTTTTTGATTTTTTGGGGTTTTTTTAAGGGATTTTTTTGAGGATTTTTGGGTTTTTTTGGGGGGAATTTTAAGGGGATTTTGGGAGTTTTTTGGGGTTATTTTGGGGTTATTTTGGGATTTTTTGGGGGTTTTTAAAGGGGATTTTTAGGGAATTTTTGGGATTTTTTGGGGTTTTTTTTAAAGGGATTTTTGGGGGGATTTTTTAGCGGATTTTGGGAGTTTTTTTGGGGTATTTTGGGGTTATTTTGGGATTTTTTTGGGAAAAGCCCCGGGGGGGTTCCTCGGCGTCGGGGGAGGGGCCGCGGGACCGGTCGGACCGGCCCCAAAAAACCCCAAAAATTCCCCCGGGGGGGTGGGGGAGGGGCCCCAAAAAACCCAAAAAATCCGCCCAAAATTGCCCCAAAATTCCCCCAAAATTTCCCCAAAATTCCCCCCCAAATTCTCGTAATTTTCCCAAAATTTGCCCCAAATTTTTTCAAATTTTTCCCTAAAATTTTCCTCCAAAATTCCCCAAAAATTCCCCCAAAATATCCCCAAAATTTCCCAATATTTTCCACTAAAAACTCCCCCAAATTCCCCCAAAAATTCCACCAAAAATTTCCCCAAAATTTTCACTTAATTTCCAAAAAAAATTGCCAAAAAGTTTCCCAAAATTCACCAAAATTTCCCAAAAATATCCCCAAAATTCCCCCCGAAAATTCCCAAAAAATCCCCCCAAAATTCCCCCAAAATTTCCCCAAAATTCCACCAAAAAATTCCCCAAAAATTTCACTTAATTTCCAAAAAAATGTTGCCAAAAAGTTTCCCAAAATTCACCAAAATTTCCCCAAATTTTCCCCCCCAGGAGCCGCGAGCGGTGAGGAGGCGGAGTCAGAATGTGAGTTATGCAAATGAGGCGCGGAATATTCATGAGGGGGTAAAAAGGGGGGCGGGGGGAACCCCAAAATTTGGGGGGAAAAAATTCCAAAAATGGGGAAAAAATCCCAAAAAATGGGGGAGAAATTCCAAAAATGGGGGAGAAAAATCCCAAAAATGGGAAAAAAAAAATCTCAAAAATGGGGGAAAAATTCCAAAAATGGAAGGAAAATACCCAAAATTGGGGAAAAATTAAAAAAATTGGGGAAAAATCCCCAAAACGGGGGAAAATTCCCCAAAATTGGGATTTGAGGACCCAAAAATCGGGATAAAAATCCCAAATTGGGATAAAAGTCCCAAAAATGGGGGGGAAATCCCAAAAATGGGGGAAAAGTTCTAAAAATTGGGAAAAAAAAGGAAAAAATTTTTAAAAATAGGGAAAAAATCCCAAAAAATGGGGGAAAAGCCTCAAATCTGGGAAAAATCCCCAAAATTGGGGAAAAATCCCCTTAACTGGGGAAAATTCCCCAAAATTGGGATTTGAGGACCCAAAAATCGGGATAAAAATCCCAAATTGGGATAAAAATCCCAGAATTGGGAGAAAATCCCCTAAATTAGGGAAAAATCCCCAAAATTGGGGAAAAATGCCCCAAAAATTTGGATAAAATCTCCAAAATTGGGAAAAATTTGCCAAAAATTTGGGAAAATCCCCAAAATTGGGATTTGGGGACCCCAAAATCGGCGCCCGCCCCTCCCCCACCCCAATTTCGGGCGTTGGGGGGGGAGGGGCCCCAAAACCGCGGGGGGGCCCCAAAAAGGGGGAGGGGAACCCCAAAAATGGGGGAGGGGAACCCCAAAAATGGGAACTGGAGCCCCAAAAATGGGAAGTGGAGTCGGAGGGGCCCCAAAAACCCCAAAATTGGCCCCAAACGTCCCAAATTTCCCTAAAATATGTCCTGAAACACCCCAAATTCCCCCCAAAATTCTCCTAAAAAACCCCCAAAATTCTCCTAAAAAACCCCAAAATCTCTCCAAAATCCCCCCAAAAATCCCCCTAAAAAAACCCCAAAATCCCCCTAAAAAAAAACCCAAAATCCCCCTAAAAAAACCCCAAAATCCTCCTAAAAAAAACCCCCAAAATTCCCCCAGATTTCCCCTAAAAAAAAAACCCCAAATCCCCCCCTAAAAAAAACTCCAAAATCCCCCTAAAAAAACCACCAAAATCCTCCTATAAAACCCCAAAATCCCCCCAAAAATCCCCCTAAAAAAACCCAAAAAAATCCCCTTAAAATACCCCCAAAATCCCCCCAAAATCCCCCTAAAAAAAACCCCAAAAATCCCCCAAAATCCCCCAAAAATCCCCCTAAAAAAAACCCCAAAATCCCCCCCCAGAAAAACCCCAAAATCCTCCTAAAAAAAACCCCCAAAATCCCCCCAAAATTCTCATAAAAAAACCCCAAAAATCCCCCAAAATCCCCCCAAAAATCCCCCTTAAAAAAAACGCCAAAATCCCCCCAAAATCCCCCTTAAAAACCCCCAAAATCACCCCAAAATCTCCCTAAAAAAACCCCCAAAATCCCCCTAAAAAAAACCCCCAAAATTTCCCCAAAATCCCCCCAAAAATAACTCCAAAATCTCCCCCAAAATCCCCTTAAAAACCCCCAAAATTTCCCCAAAATCCCCCCAAAATCCTCCTAAAAAAAACCCAAAATCCACAAATTTCACCCCAAATGTGCAAAACTCCCCGAATTTGGCCCCGAATGACCGAAAATCGCCGTTTTTTCGCACAATTGCCCAAAATCCCGGGATTTCACCACAAAATCCCATTTTTAGGGGACTCCTGTGGGTTGTTCCTCCCCCGTGCTCACGTGGTTGGGGGTTGAGTGACCCAAAATCCCCAAATTTCACCCCAAATGCTCCAAAACCCACAAATTTCCCCGTAAATGACGGAAAATCGCCGTTTTTTCGCCCAATTGCCCAAAATCCCGGGATTTCACCCCAAAATCCCATTTTTAGGGGGTTCCTTTGGGTTCTCCTGATTTTGGGCGCTCATGGTCGGGGACGAATGTCCCAAAATCCCCAAATTTCGCCCCAAATGATTGAAAACCCCCAAATTTTGTCCCAAATGGCCAAAAATCGCCGTTTTTTCGCCCAATTGCCCAAAATCCCGGGATTTCACCCCAAAATCCCATTTTTAGGAGGTTCCTTTGGGTTCTCGTGATTTTGGGTGTTCGTGGTTGGGGGCAAATGACCCAAAATCCCCAAATTTCGCCCCAAATGATTCAAACTCCGCGAATTTCTCCCCGAATGAGCGAAAATCGCCGTTTTTTCGCACAATTGCCCAAAATCCCGGGATTCCACCCCAAAATCCCATTTTTAGGGGGTTCCTATGGGTTCTCCTGATTTTGGCCACTCGTGGTTGGTTCTGAATGACCCAAAATCCGCGTATTTCACCCCAAATGCTCCAAAACCCCCAATTTTCGCCATAAATGACGGAAAATCGCCGTTTTTTCGCACAATTGCCCAAAATCCCGGGATTTCACCCCAAAATCCCATTCCAGGGGGTCCCTGCGGCCTGTCCCGCTCTCGTGCCCGCGTGGTCGGGGGCGAATGTACCAAAACCTCCAAATTTTGCTGCAAATGGCTCAAAATCTCTGAATTTCGTCCCGAATGAGCGAAAATCGCCGTTTTTTTGCACAATTGCCCAAAATCCCGGGATTTCACCCCAAAATCCCATTTTTAGGGGGTTCCTTTGGGTTCTCCCAATTTTGGGGACTTGTGGCCGGTGCGGAATGACCCAAAATCCGCGATTTTTGCCCCAAATGACCCAAAACCCGCGAATTTGGCCCCGAATGAGCGAAAATCGCCGTTTTTTCGCCCAATTGCCCAAAATCCCGGGATTTCACCCCAAAATCCCGTTCCAGGGGGTCCCTGCGGCCTGTCCCGCGCCCGGGGCCGCGTGGTCGGGGGGGAATGTCCCAAAACCCCCAAATTTCACCCCAAATGCTCCAAAAACCCCCAAATTTCACCGTAAATGACCAAAAATCGCCGTTTTTTCGCACAATGACCCAAAATCCCGGGATTTCACCCCAAAATCCCATTTTATGGAATTCCTATGACCTCTCCCAATTTTGGACCTGCGTGGTCGGGGACGAGTGACCCAAAACCACCAAATTTCGCCCCAAATGATTCAAACTCCGCGAATTTCGCTCCGAATGACCGAAAATCGCCGTTTTTTCGCGCAATTGCCCAAAATCCCGGGATTTCACCCCAAAATCCCATTTTAGGGGGTTCCTGTGGGTTCTCCTGAATTTGGCCACTCGTGGTTGAGGGTGAATGACCCAAAATCCCCAAATTTCGCCCTAAAAGACCCAAAACCCCCAATTTTTGCCGTAAATGACCGAAAATCGCCGTTTTTTCGCACAATGACCCAAAATCCCGGGATTTCACCCCAAAATCCATTTTTTGGGAATTCCTGTGGCCTCTCCCAACTTTGGGCCCACGTGATTGAGGGAGAATGACCCAAAATCCGCGAATTTTGCCCCAAATGTGTGAAACTCCGCGAATTTGGCCCCGAATGACGGAAAATCGCCGTTTTTTCACACAATGACCCAAAATCCCGGGATTTCACCCCAAAATCCCGTTTTATGGAATTCCTACGGTCTCTCCCAACTTTGGGCCCACATGGTCAGGGGTGAATGACCCAAACTCCCCAAATTTTGCACCGAATGACCCAAAAACCCACAAATTTTGCCGTAAATGACCGAAAATCGCCGTTTTTTGGCACAATTGCCCAAAATCCCGGGATTTCACCCCAAAATCCCATTTTTAGGGGGTCCCTGTGGCCTGTCCCGCTCCCGGGGCCGCGTGGTCGGGGCCGAATGACCCAAAACCCCAAATTTCGCCCTAAAAGACCCAAAACCCCCAAATTTTGCCGTAAATGACGGAAAATCGCCGTTTTTTCGCCCAATTGCCCAAAATCCCGGGATTTCACCCCAAAATCCCATTTTTAGGGGGTTCCTGTGGGTTCTCCTGATTTTGGCCACTTGTGGTCAGGGCTGAATGACCCAAAACCCCCAAATTTCGCCCCAAATGCTCCAAAACCCCCAAATTTCGCCGTAAATGACCGAAAATCGCCGTTTTTTCGCACAATGACCCAAAATCCCGGGATTTCACCCCAAAATCCCGTTCCAGGGGGTCCCTGCGGCCTGTCCCGCTCCTGGGGCCGCGTGGTCGGGGACAAATGACCCAAACTCCCCAAATTTCACCCCAAATGTGCGAAACTCCACGAATTTTGTCCCAAATGACCGAAAATCGCCGTTTTTTCGCCCAATGACCCAAAATCCCGGGATTTCACCCCAAAATCCCATTTTAGGGAATTCCTGCGTCTTCTGCCAATTTTGGGCCCACGTGGTTGAGGGCGAATGACCCAAAATCCGCGTATTTCACCCCAAATGAGCGAAACTCCCCAAATTTGGCCCCGAATGACGGAAAATCGCCGTTTTTTCGCCCAATTGCCCAAAATCCCGGGATTTCACCCCAAAATCCCATTTTTAGGGGGTTCCTGTGGGTTCTCCTGATTTTGGCCACTTGTGGTCAGGGCTGAATGACCCAAAACCCCCAAATTTCGCCCCAAATGCTCCAAAACCCCCAAATTTCGCCGTAAATGACCGAAAATCGCCGTTTTTTCGCACAATGACCCAAAATCCCGGGATTTCACCCCAAAATCCCGTTCCAGGGGGTCCCTGCGGCCTGTCCCGCTCCTGGGGCCGCGTGGTCGGGGACAAATGACCCAAACTCCCCAAATTTCACCCCAAATGTGCGAAACTCCACGAATTTTGTCCCAAATGACCGAAAATCGCCGTTTTTTCGCCCAATGACCCAAAATCCCGGGATTTCACCCCAAAATCCCATTTTAGGGAATTCCTGCGTCTTCTGCCAATTTTGGGCCCACGTGGTTGAGGGCGAATGACCCAAAATCCGCGTATTTCACCCCAAATGAGCGAAACTCCCCAAATTTGGCCCCGAATGACGGAAAATCGCCGTTTTTTCGCCCAATTGTTCAAAATCCCGGGATTTCACCCCAAAATCCTGTTCCAGGGGGTCCCTGCGGCCTGTCCCGCTCCCGGGGCCGCGTGGTCGGTGCTGAGTGACCCAAAATCCGCGAATTTTGCCCCAAATGACCGAAACTTCCCGAATTTGGCCCCGAATGAGCGAAAATCGCCGTTTTTTCGCACAATTGCCCAAAATCCCGGGATTTCACCCCAAAATCCCATTTTAGGGGGTTCCTTTGGGTTCTCCTGATTTTGGGCGCTCATGGTCAGGGGACAAATGTTCCAAAATCTGCGAATTTTGCCCCAAATGTGCGAAACTCCGCGAATTTGGTCCCAAATGACCGAAAATCGCCGTTTTTTCGCGCAATGACCCAAAATCCCGGGATTTCACCCCAAAATCCCGTTGCAGGGGGTCCCTGCGGCCTGTCCCGCTCCCGGGGCCGCGTGGTCGGGGGCGAATGTTCCAAAATCCCCAAATTTCGCACTGAATGACCCAAAATCCGCTAATTTCGTCCCGAATGACGGAAAATCGCCGTTTTTTCTCACAATTGCCCAAAATCCCGGGATTTCACCCCAAAATCCCATTTTGCGGAATTCCTGCGACCTCTCCTAACTTTGGACCCACGTGGTCGGTGCTGAGTGTCCCAAAACACCCAAATTTTGCCGCAAATAATTCAAAAATTTCCGAAATTCGCCGTAAATGACGGAAAATCGCCGTTTTTTCACACAATGACCCAGAATCCCGGGATTTCACCCCAAAATCCATTTTTAGGGGGTTCCTTTGGGTTCTCCTGATTTTGGACGCTCATGGTTGGTTCTGAATGACCCAAAACCCCTAAATTTCAACCCAATGAGCGAAACTCTCCAAATTTCGCCGTAAATGGCCGAAAATCGCCGTTTTTTCGCACAATTGCCCAAAATCCCGGGATTTCACCCCAAAATCCCGTTCCAGGGGGTCCCTGCGGCCTGTCCCGCTCCCGGGGCCGCGTGGTTGAGGGGGAGTGACCCAAAACCCCCAAATTTCGCACCGAATGACCCAAAACCCGCGAATTTGGCCCCGAATGACGGAAAATCGCCGTTTTTTCGCACAATGACCCAAAATCCCGGGATTTCACCCCAAAATCCCATTTTTAGGGGATTCCTGCGGCCTCTCCCAATTTTGGGCCCGCGTGGTCAGTGCTGAATGACCCAAAATCCGCGAATTTGGCCCCAAAAGACCCAAAACCCACAAACTTTGCTGTAAATGGCCGAAAATCGCCGTTTTTTCGCATAATGACCCAAAATCCCGGGATTTCACCCCAAAATCCCATTTTTAGGGGGTTCCTTTGGGTTCTCCTGATTTTGGGCGCTCATGGTCGGGGGCGAATGTTCCAAAAATCCCCAAATTTCGCCCCAAATGATTGAAAACCCCCAAATTTTGTCCCAAATGGCCGAAAATCGCCGTTTTTTGGCACAATTGCCCAAAATCCCGGGATTTCACCCCAAAATCCCATTTTTAGGGGTTCCTTTGGGTTCTCCTGATTTTGGACGCTCATGGTCAGGGGTGAATGTCCCAAAATCTGCGGATTTCGCCCCAAATGCTCCAAAACCTACAAATTTTGCTGTAAATGACCGAAAATCGCCGTTTTTTCGCACAATGACCCAAAATCCCGGGATTTCACCCCAAAATCCCATTTTAGGGGGTTCCTTTGGGTTCTCCCAATTTTGGGGACTTGTGGCCGGTGCTGAATGACCCAAAATCCGCGAATTTCGCACCGAATGCCCCAAAACCCCCAAATTTTCCCGTAAATGACCGAAAATCGCCGTTTTTTCACACAATGACCCAAAATCCCGGGATTTCACCCCAAAATCCCGTTCCAGGGGGTCCCTGCGGCCTGTCCCGCTCCCGGGGCCGCGTGGTCGGGGGCGAATGACCCAAAATCCCTAAATTTCACCCCAAATGATTCAAACTCCCCGAATTTGGCCCCGAATGACCGAAAATCGCCGTTTTTTCACACAATTGCCCAAAATCCCGGGATTTCACCCCAAAATCCCGTTCCAGGGGTTCCCTGCGGCCTGTCCCGGTCCCGTGCCCGCGTGGTCGGGGCTGAATGACCCAAAACCACCAATTTTCACCCCAAATGCCCCAAAAACCACAAATTTTGCTGTAAATGACGGAAAATTGCCGTTTTTTCGCACAATTGCCCAAAATCCCGGGATTTCACCCCAAAATCACATTTTAGGGAATTCCTGTGGCCTCTCCCAATTTTGGGGGCTTGTGGCCGGTGCAGAATGACCCAAAATCCGTTAATTTTACCCCAAATGATTCAAACTCCGCGAATTTGGCCCCGAATGACCGAAAATCGCCGTTTTTTCGCCCAATTGCCCAAAATCCCGGGATTTCACCCCAAAATCCCATTTTAGGGGGTCCCTGTGGCCTCTCCCAACTTTGGGCCCACGTGGTCAGGGGTGAGTGACCCAAAATCCGCGAATTTCGCCCCAAATGTGTGAAACTCTTTGAATTTGGCCCCGAATGACCGAAAATCGCCGTTTTTTCGCCCAATTGCCCAAAATCCCGGGATTTCACCCCAAAATCCCATTTTTAGGGGGTTCCTTTGGGTTCTCCTGATTTTGGCCACTCGTGGTTGAGGGTGAATGACCCAAAATCCGCGAATTTCGCCCCAAATAATCGAAAATTGCCAAATTTGGTCCCGAATGGCCAAAAATCGCCGTTTTTTCACACAATTGCCCAAAATCCCGGGATTTCACCCCAAAATCCCATTTTTAGGGGGTTCCTGTGGGTTCTCCTGATTTTGGGCGCTCATTGTCAGGGGCGAATGTCCCAAAATCTGCGAATTTTGCCCCAAATGTGCGAAACTCCGCGAATTTCGCTGTAAATGACTGAAAATCGCCGTTTTTTCGCCCAATTGCCCAAAATCCCGGGATTTCACCCCAAAATCCCGTTCCAGGGGGTCCCTGCGGCCTGTCCCGCTCCCGGGGCCGCGTGGTCGGGGGCGAATGTTCCAAAAATCCCCAAATTTCGCCCCAAATGATTGAAAACCCCCAAATTTTGTCCCAAATGGCCGAAAATCGCCGTTTTTTGGCACAATTGCCCAAAATCCCGGGATTTCACCCCAAAATCCCATTTTTAGGGAATTCCTACGGTCTCTCCCAACTTTGGGCCCACATGGTCAGGGGTGAATGACCCAAAATCCGCGTATTTCAACCCAATGAGCAAAAATCCCCGAAATTCGCCGTAAATGACCGAAAATCGCCGTTTTTTCGCACAATTGCCCAAAATCCCGGGATTTCACCCCAAAATCCCGTTCCAGGGGGTCCCTGCGGCCTGTCCCGCTCCCGGGGCCGCGTGGTCGGGGGCGAATGTCCCAAAATCCCCGAATTTCACCCCATATGTCCCAAAACCCCCAAATTTCGCCATAAATGACCGAAAATCGCCGTTTTTTCGCCCAATTGCCCAAAATCCTGGGATTTCACCCCAAAATCCCGTTCCAGGGGGTCCCTGCGGCCTGTCCCGCTCCCGGGGCCGCGTGGTCGGTGCTGAGTGTCCCAAAATCCCCGAATTTCACCCCAAATGACCGAAAATCGCCAAATTTCGCCGTAAATGATGAAAAATCGCCGTTTTTTGGCACAATTGCCCAAAATCCCGGGATTTCACCCCAAAATCCCATTTTTAGGGGGTCCCTGCGGCCTGTCCCGCTCCCGGGGCCGCGTGGTCGGGGGTGAATGATCCAAAACCACTGAATTTCACCCCAAATCATTCAAACTCCCTGAATTTCCCCGTAAATGACCGAAAATCGCCATTTTTTCGCGCAATTGCCCAAAATCCCGGGATTTCACCCCAAAATCCCATTTTAGGGAATTCCTGTGGCCTCTCCCAATTTTGGGGGCTTGTGACCGGTGCAGAATGACCCAAACTCCCTAAATTTCGCCCCAAATGTGCGAAACTCTGAGAATTTCGCCATAAATGACGGAAAATCGCCGTTTTTTCGCACAATTGCCCAAAATCCCGGGATTTCACCCCAAAATCCCATTTTAGGGGGTTCCTTTGGGTTCTCCTGATTTTGGCCACTCGTGGTTGGTTCTGAATGACCCAAAACCACCAATTTTCGCCCCAAATGCTCCAAAACCCACAAATTTCGCCGTAAATGACCAAAAATCGCCGTTTTTTCACACAATTGCCCAAAATCCCGGGATTTCACCCCAAAATCCCGTTCCAGGGGGTCCCTGCGGCCTGTCCCGCTCCCGTGCCCGTGTGGTCGGGGACAAATGTTCCAAAATCCCCAAATTTCACCCCAATGAGCAAAAATCCCTGAAATTCGCCATAAATGACCGAAAATCGCCGTTTTTTCGCACAATGACCCAAAATCCCGGGATTTCACCCCAAAATCCCATTTTTAGGGAATTCCTGTGGCCTCTCCCAACTTTGGGCCCACATGGTCGGTTCTGATGACCCAAAATCCACGAAATTCACCCCAAATGCCCCAAAACCCCCAAATTTTGCCGTAAATGACCGAAAATCGCCGTTTTTTCGCACAATTGCCCAAAATCCCGGGATTTCACCCCAAAATCCGTTTTTAGGGAATTCTTGTGGTCTCTCCCGCGCCCGGGGCCGCGTGGTCGGGGCTGAGTGTCCCAAACTCCCCAAATTTCGCCCCGAATGACCGAAAATCGCCAAATTTCGCCGTAAATGATGAAAAATCGCCGTTTTTTCGCGCAATTGCCCAAAATCCCGGGATTTCACCCCAAAATCCGTTTTTAGGGAATTCCTGTGGCCTGTCCCGCTCCCGGGGCCGCGTGGTCGGGGGTCTCGCGGCCGGGCCGGGCCGGTGGCCCTGGGCGGTGTCGCTGCAGCTCCGGGGGCGGCATCGCTGCGGGGGGACCCTGGTGACGCCCCAGTGGGTGCTGAGCGCCGCCCACTGCTTCCAGGGGTCAGTTTGGGGCGAATTTGGGGGATTTTGGGGATTTTGGGGATTTTGGGGTCATTTTGGGGGGATTTGGGGGGATTTGGGGGCATTTCGGGGGGATTTTGGGGCATTTTGGGGGGATTAATTGGGGGATTTGGGATCATTTCCAGGGGATTTAGGATCAGTTTTAGGGGATTTGGGATCATTTCCGGGGGATTTAGGATCATTTTTTGGGGATTTTGGGTCATTTTTGGGGGATTTAGGATCGTTTTTAGGGGATTTAGGATCATTCTAAGGAGATTTGGGAGGGTTTCAGGGGGATTTTGGATCATTTTGGGGGTTTGGGGTCATTTTTAGGGGGTTTAGGAACATTTTGGGGGGATTTGGGAACGTTTCGGGGGGATTTGGGAACGTTTTGGGGGGATTTGGGGTCATTTTGGGGGGACTTTGGGGCGTTTTAGGGGGATTTGGGGGGGATTTGGGGCTTCCAGGGGTGAGATTTGGGGGGAATTTGGGGGTTTTGGAGCATTTGGGGGGATTGGGGGGTTTGGGGGATTTGGGAATGTTTCGGGGGGATTTGGGGGGATTTGGGAACATTTTGGGGGAATTTGGGGCATTTTGGGGGGATTAAGTGGGGGATTTGGGAGGGTTAAATAGGGAATTTGGGAGATTTTGGGGGAGTTTGGGGTCATTTTTGGGGGGATTTAGGATCATTTCCAGGGGATTTAGGATCGTTTTTAGGGGATTTGGGATCATTCTGAGGAGATTTAGGGTCGTTTTGGGGGGATTTGGGGTCATTTTGGGGGGATTTGGGGGGATTTGAGGCCATTTTTGGGGAGTTCTGGGAGAGGTTTCTGAGGATTTCAGGAGAGATTCGGGGGGATTTGGGGTCATTTTTTGGGGGTTTAGGATCATTTTTGGGGGATTTAGGGTCATTCTGAGGAGATTTGGGGTCATTTTGGGGGGATTTGGGAATGTTTTGGGGGGATTTGGGGGGATTTGGGGTCATTTTGGGGGGATTTTGGGTCATTTTGGGGGGATTTGGGGGATTTTGGGTTATTTCGGGGGGATTTGGGGCCATTTTGGGGGGATTTTGAGGGAATTTGGGAATGTTTTGGGGCTTTTGGGGGGATATGGGGGGATTTGGGGGGATTTGGGGCTTTTTGGGTATTTGGGGGGATTCGGGGGGATTTGGGGCTTCCAGGGGTGAGATTTGGGGAGAATTTGGGGGATTTTGGGGCTTTTGGGGGATTTGGGGGGGATTTGGGTCATTTTGGGGGGATTTGGGGTCATTTTGGGGGGATTTTGGGGTCATTTCAGGGGGATTAAGTGAGGGATTTGGGAGGATTAAATAGGGGATTTGGGAGGTTTTGGGGGAGTTTGGGGTCATTTTTGGGGGGGTTAGGATCATTTTGGGGGGATTTGGGAGCATTTTTGGGGGATTTAGGATCATTCTGAGGAGATTTGGGATGATTTTGGAGGGATTTGGGTTCGTTTCGGGGGGATTAATTGGGGGATTTGGGATAATTTCGGTAATTTTGGATAATTTTGGCTGATTTTGGATAATTTTGCCTGATTTTGGATAATTTGGGTTAATTTTTGATAATTTTGAGTGATTTTGGATGAATTTCGGGTAATTTGGGGTGAATTTTGGGTAATTTGGGGTGAATTAAGTCGGGGGGATTTGGGGTGAATTTTGGGTGATTTTGGGGTGAATTTTGGGTAATTTGGGATAATTTTTGTAATTTTGGATAATTTGGGTTAATTTTTGATAATTTTGGGTAATTTTTGGACAATTTTGGGTAATTTGGGGTGAATTTTGGGTGATTTGGGACAATTCTGGGTAATTTGGGTTAATTTTTGATAATTTGGGGTGATTTTGGATGAATTTTGGGTGATTTTGGGATAACTTTGTGTATTTTTGGATAATTTTGGTATTTTTGGCTAATTTTGACTAATTTTGGGTGATTTTGGGTGATTTTGGCGCAGCCCCGGGGGGCTCCGGGCCCCTCTGAGCGAGTGGAGAGCCGTGGTGGGGCGGCTGCGGCTGCAGAGTGACCACGGGAGTGACCACCCGAGTGACCACCCCACTGACCGCCCCACTGACCACCCGAGTGACCACCCCACTGACCGCCCGAGTGACCACGGGAGTGACCACGGGAGTGACCACCCGAGTGACCACCCGAGTGACCACCCGAGTGACCACGGGAGTGACCACCCGAGTGACCATCTGAGTGACCACCCGAGTGACCATCTGAGTGACCACCTGAGTGACCACGAGAGTGACCACCCGAGTGACCACGGGAGTGACCACCCGAGTGACCACCCGAGTGACCACCCGAGTGACCACGGGAGTGACCACCCGAGTGACCATCTGAGTGACCACCCGAGTGACCATCTGAGTGACCACCTGAGTGACCACGAGAGTGACCACCCGAGTGACCACGGGAGTGACCACCCCACTGACCGCCCGAGTGACCACGAGAGTGACCACCCGAGTGACCACGGGAGTGACCACGGGAGTGACCACGGGAGTGACCACCCCACTGACCACTCAACTGACCACCCGAGTGACCACCCCACTGACCACCCGAGTGACCACGGGAGTGACCACGGGAGTGACCACCCGAGTGACCACCCCACTGACCACCCGAGTGACCACCCGAGTGACCACTCAACTGACCACCCCACTGACCACCCCACTGACCACCCCACTGACCGCCCGAGTGACCGCCCGAGTGACCACGGGAGTGACCACGGGAGTGACCACCCCACTGACCACCCGAGTGACCACGGGAGTGACCACCCCACTGACCACCCGAGTGACCACCCGAGTGACCACCCGAGTGACCACAGGAGTGACCACGGGAGTGACCACCCGAGTGACCACCCGAGTGACCACCCCACTGACCGCCCCACTGACCACCCGAGTGACCACCCGAGTGACCACCCGAGTGACCACCTGAGTGACCACGAGAGTGACCACGGGAGTGACCACGGGAGTGACCGCCCGAGTGACCACTCAACTGACCGCCCCACTGACCACCCGAGTGACCACCCGAGTGACCACGGGAGTGACCGCCCCACTGACCACCCGAGTGACCGCCCGAGTGACCACCTGAGTGACCACGGGAGTGACCACGGGAGTGACCACGGGAGTGACCACGGGAGTGACCACCACGATGGACACCGGTATGGACACGGGGATGGACATGAGAGTGACCACTGGAGTGACCACTGGAGTGACCACTGGAGTGACCAGCAGAGTGACTATGGGAATGACCACCAGAATGACCATGGGATTGACCACAGGGATGACCATTAGAGTGACCACCAGAATGACCACAGGAATGACCACAGGAGCGACCACCAGAATGACCATTGGGATGACCACTGGAGTGACCACGAGAATGACCATGGGAGTGACCACAGGGATGACCATTAGAGTGACCACAGGAGTGACCCCGGGAGTGACCACGAGAATGACCATGGAAATGACCACTGGAGTGACCACCAGAGTGACCATGGGACTGACCATTAGAGTGACCATGGGATTGACCACCAGAATGACCACTACAGTGACCACCAGAATGACCACAGGGATGACCATTAGAGTGACCACCACAATGACCATTAGAGTGACCATGGGAATGACCACAGGGATGACCAAAGGGATGACCATTAGAGTGACCATTGGAGTGACCACGGGAGTGACCACCAGAATGACCATAAAACTAACCACCGGAATGACCATGGGAGTGACCATGGGAATGACCATGGGAATGACCACCAGAACGACCATGGGAATGACCATTAGAGTGACCATGGGATTGACCATGGGAGTGACCACAGGAGTGACCACTAGAATGACCACCAGAATGACCATGGGAGTGACCACGGGAGTGACCACCAGAATGACCATGGGAATGACCACAGAGATGACCATTAGAGTGACCATGGGAATGACCACGGGATTGACCACTGGAGTGACCACTTGAGTGACCATGGGAATGACCATGGGAGTGACCACTAGAGTGACCATAAAACTAACCACCAGAATGACCACAGGGATGACCATTAGAGTGACCACTGGAGTGACCACCAGAATGACCATGGAATTCACCACAGGAGTGACCAAAAGGATGACCATTAGAATGACCACCAGAATGACCATGGGATTGACCATGGGATTGACCAAGGGACTGACCACAGGGATGACCATTAGAGTGACCACCAGAATGACCACGAGAATGACCACAGGAGTGACCATGGGAGTGACCAAGGGACTGACCACAGGGATGACCATTAGAGTGACCATGGGAATGACCCCAGGGATGACCATTAGAGTGACCACCAGAATGACCACAGGAGTGACCACCAGAATGACCACGAGAATGACCACTAGAGTGACCACCAGAATGACCATGAGATTGACCACAAGAGTGACCACCAGAGTGACCATAAAACTAACCACGAGAATGACCACAGGGATGACCACGGGATTGACCATGGGAGTGACCATGGGAGTGACCACCAGAATGACCACAGGGATGACCACTTGAGTGACCACAAGGCTGATCACCAGAATGACCATGGGAATGACCATGAGAATGACCACCAGAATGACCACGGGATTGACCAAAGGGATGACCACAGGAGTGACCACCAGAATGACCACAAGGCTGACCACCAGAATGACCATTAGAGTGACCATGGGAATGACCACTAGAGTGACCATGGGAGTGACCACCAGAATGACCATGGGATTGACCACTAGAGTGACCATGGGGATGACCATTAGAGTGACCATGGGATTGACCATGAGAGTGACCTTGGGGCTGACCAGAGGAGTGGCCACCAGAGTGACCATAAAACTAACCACCAGAATGACCACAGGGATGACCACGGGAGTGACCACAGGAGTGACCACCCAACTGACTACAGGAATGACCACTGATGTGACCACCAGAATGACCATGGGATTGACCATGGGAGTGACCACGGGAGTGACCACCAGAATGACCATGGGAATGACCATGGGATTGACCATGGGAGTGACCACCAGAATGACCACGGGATTGACCAAAGGGATGACCACAGGAGTGACCACTAAAGTGACCATAACACTAACCACCAGAATGACCACAGGAGTGACCACAGGAGCGACCACCGAAGTGACCACAGGGATGACCATGGGAGTGACCACCAGAATGACCATGGGAATGACCATTAGAGTGACCACCAGAATGACCACTGGCGTGACCATTAGAGCGACCATGGGAATGGCCCCAGGGATGACCATTAGAGTGACCTTGGGGTTGACCATGAGAATGACCACAGGAGTGACCACAAGAGTGACCATAAAACTAACCACCAGAATGACCACAGGGATGACCACAGGAGTGACCACTACAGTGACCACCAGAATGACCACAGGGATGACCATTAGAGTGACCACCACAATGACCATTAGAGTGACCATGGGTTTGACCACTGGAGTGACCATGGGAATGACCATGGGATTGACCACGGGATTGACCACAGGAGTGACCACTAGAGTGACCAAGGGTTTGACCACAGGGATGACCATTAGAGTGACCACCAGAATGACCATGAGAATGACCACCAGAATGACCATGGGAATGACCACAGGGATGACCATTAGAGTGACCACCAGAATGACCAAAGGGATGACCATTAGAGTGACCTTGGGGTTGACCACAGGAGTGACCACCAGAATGACCATGGGATTGACCATTAGAGTGACCATGGGAATGACCACAGGGATGACCACTTGAGTGACCACTAAAGTGACCACCAGAATGACCATGGGAATGACCAAGGGGATGACCATTAGAGTGACCACAGGAATGACCCCAGGGATGACCACTTGAGTGACCACAAGGCTGACCACCAGAATGACCAGAGGATTGACCACAGGGATGACCAAAGGGATGACCATTAGGGTGACCACTAGAGTGACCACCAGAATGACCACTAGAATGACCATGGGGTTGACTCCAGGGATGACCACCAGAATGACCATGAGAATGACCATTAGAGTGACCACCAGAATGACCAAAGGGATGACCAAAGGGGTGACCATTAGAATGACCATGGGATTGACCACGTGAGTGACCACTAGAGTGACCACAGGAGTGACCACCAGAGTGACCATGGGAATAACCACCAGAATGACCACAGGGATGACCCCAGGAGTGACCACCGAAGTGACCACAGGAGCGACCACCGAAGTGACCACAGGAGTGACCACCCAACTGACCACCCGAGTGACCACCCGAATGACCACCCGAGTGACCACGAGCAGGGCCAGGAGCTGTCGGTGGCCGAGCTGATTGTCCACCCGCGGTTCCGCGGCGTCCGGGGGGGTCACGACCTGGTGCTGGTGCGGCTGCGGCCGCGGGCGGCGCTGGGGCGGGACGTGGGCACCGTGTGCCTCCCCCGGGCCGGGCAGCGGCCGCCCTTCGGCCGGAGCTGCTGGATCAGCGGCTGGGGACACGTGGCCGAGAACGGTGAGTGGGCAGGAGGGGATTTGGGGGGAAATGGGGGATTTGGTAAAAAACTAAAAAATGGGGAAATTTGGGGGAAAAATGGGGGAATTTGGGTTAAAAAAACTAAAAAAATGGGGAAATTTGGCAGGAAAAACAAAAAAAATGGGGAAGTTTGGCAGGGAAATGGGGGAATTTGGCACAAAAAAACAGAAAAAATGGGGAAAATCAGACCAAAAATGGGGAAATTTGACCAAAAATGGGGAAATTCAGCACGAAAAACACAAAAAATGTGGAAATTTGGGGGGGAAATGGGGGAATTTGGGTCAAAAAACCACAAAAAATGGGGAAATTTGGGTAAAAAACATAAAAAAATGGGGAAATTTGGCATAAAAATGGGGAAATTCGGCAGAAAAATGGGGAAATTCGGTGGGAAAATGAAGAAATTTGGACCAAAATGGGGAAATTAGGCATGAGAAACCAAAAAAATGGGGAAATTCGGGGGGAAAATGGGGGAATTTGGCACGAAAAACTAAAAATATGGGGAAGTTTGGCATAAAAATGGGGGAATTTGGGTAAAAAAAAATAAAAAAATGGGGAAAATTTGGCATAAAAATGAGGAAATTTGGTGGGTAAAAAACATTAAAAATGGGGAAAATCGGACCAAAAATGGGGAAATTCGGCACAAAAATGGGGAAATTTGGGTAAAAAAACTAAAAAAATGGGGTAGTTCGGCACGAAAATCAGAAATTCGTCAGGAAAAGCCCAAAAATGGGGAAATTCGGCCCGAAAAACCCAAAAAATGGCGAAATTCAACCCAAAAATGGGGAAATTCGGCAGGAAAAACATAAAAAATGGGGAAATTCGGCATAAAAATAAGGAAATTCTGCATGAAAAACCAAAAAAAATGGGGAAATCTGGCAGGGAAATGGGGAAATTTGGCACGAAAAACTAAAAAAATGGGGAAATTCAGCAGGGAAATGGGGAAATTCAGACCAAAAATGGGGAGATTCGGGGGGAAATGGGGAAATTTGGGTCAAAAAAAGAAAAAAAAATGGGGAAATTTGGACCAAAAATGGGGAAATTTGGACCAAAAATGGGGAAATTTGGGTCAAAAAACTAAAAAATGGGGAAAATTGGAACAAAAATGGGGAAATTTGGCACAAAAAACTAAAAAAATGGGGAAGTTTGGCATAAAAATGGGGGAATTTGGGTTAAAAAAACAAAAAAAATGGGGAAATTTGGCATAAAAATGGGGGAATTTGGGTTAAAAAACCACAAAAAATGGGGAAATTTGGCCAAGAAAACCACAAAAATGGGGAAATTCTGGTCGAAAAACCAAAAAAATGGGGAAATTCAGCAGGGAAAACAAAAAAAAAAGGAGAAATTCAACCCAAAAATGGGGAAATTCGGCTCAAAAATGGGGAAATTTGGCAGGAAAATGGGGAAATTTGGTGGGAAAAACTAAAAAAAATGGGGAAATTCAGCACAAAAATGGGGGAATTTGGCACGAAAAAACAGAAAAAATGGGGAAGTTTGGCATAAAAATGGGGAAATTTGGCACGAAAACCAAAAAAAAAAAAGGGGGAAATTCTGGTCGAAAAACCAAAAAAATGGGGAAGTTTGGCGGGGAAATGGGGAAATTTGGCCCAAAAATGGGGAAATTTGGACAAAAAACACAAAAATGGCAAAATTCAGGCTAAAAATCGGGAAATTCAGCCTAAAAATGGGGAAATTCAGCCGAAAAATGGGGAATTCGAGACAAAAATGGGGAAACTTGGCACAAAAATGGGGAAATATGGCCCAAAAAACACAAAAAATGGGGAATTCAGCCCGAAAATGGGGAAATTCGGTGGGAAAATGGGGAAATTTGAACAAAAAACATAAAAAATGGGGAAATTCGGGCCGAAAATGGGGATATTTGGCCCAAAAACCCCAAAAAAATGCCAAAATTCTGGCCAAAATGGGGAAATTCGGCCCGAGAATGTGGAATTCAGGCAGAAAATGGGGAAATTTGGCCCAAAAAAACCAAAAATGGGAAATTCAGCACGAAAATGGGGAAATTCAGCAGGAAAAGCCCAAAAATGGGAAAATTCAGCCAAAAAAACCCAAAAAAATGGCAAAATTCAGGCCAAAACTGGGAAATTCGGCACAGAAAACCCCAATTTGGGGGAGGGGGTCTCAGTGAATTTGGGGAGGGGTCTCACCAGAATTTGAGGAGGGGTCTCACCCCATTTTCAGGACCCTTCACGCCCCATTTTTCAATTTTCTCCTCCATTTTTCCCCTTTTTAACTCAATTTTCCCCCATTTTAACCCCATTTTTCGACGTTTTTCCCCCATTTTTCGGCGTTTTTCCCCCGGAATTTCGGCTTTTTTTTGGGGAGGGGGTCTCGCTGAATTTGGGGAGGGGTCTCACCTGTGAATCCCCAATTTGGGGAGGGGTCTCACCCCATTTTTGGGACCCTTCACGCCCCATTTTTCATTTTTTTCCTCCATTTTTCGCCATTTTAACCCCATTTTTCGGCGTTTTTTCCCGGAATTTCGGCTTTTTTTTGGGGAGGGGGTCTCTGTGAATTTGGGGAGGGGTCTCACCCAATTTGGGGAGGGGTCTCACCCCATTGTCAGGACCCATTTTTCATTTCCACCTCCATTTTTCACCATTTTAACCCCATTTTTCGCCATTTTAACCCCATTTTTCGAGGTTTTTTCCCCCGGAATTTCGGGTTTTTTTGGGGAGGGGGTCTCTCTGAAATTGGGGAGGGGTCTGGGCCAAATTTTGGGAGGGGTCTGAGCCCAATTTGGGGAAGGGTCTCACCTGTGGGATCCCAAATTTGGGGAGGGGTCTGGGCCTAATTTGGGGAGGGGTCTCACCAGAATTTGGGGAGGGGTCTGAGCCCAATTTGGGGAGGGGTCTGGGCCCAATTTGGGGAGGGGTCTCACCCCATTTTTGGGACCCTTCACGCCCCATTTTTCCCCTTTTTAACCCCATTTTTCACCATTTTAACCCCATTTTTCACCATTTTCCCCCCATTTTTCGCCGTTTTTCCCCGGAATTTCGGCTTTTTTTTGGGGAGGGGGTCTCAGTGAATTTGGGGAGGGGTCTCACCTGTGGATCCCCAATTTGGGGAGGGGTCTCACCCCATTTTCAGGACCCTCCATGTCCCATTTCGGGCTCTTCCACTCCATTTTTCCCCTTTTTAACCCAATTTTTCCCCATTTTAACCCCATTTTTCGGTGTTTTTCCCCCGGGATTTCGGCTTTTTTTTGGGGAGGGGGTCCCTGCTGAATTTGGGGAGGGGTCTGGGCCCAATTTGAGGAGGGGTCTCACCCCATTTTTGGCATCTTTCACACCCCATTTGGGCTCTTCCACCCCATTTTTCCCCATTTTAACCCCATTTTTCGGCGTTTTTTCCCCGGAATTTCGGCTTTTTTTTGGGGAGGGGTCTCACTGAATTTGGGGAGGGGTCTCACTGAATTTGGGGAGGGGTCTCACCCCATTTTTGGGACCCTCCACATCCCATTTCGGGCTCTTCCACTCCATTTTTCCCCATTTTAACCCCATTTTTCGCCGTTTTAACCCCATTTTTCGCCGTTTTTCCCCGGAATTTCGGCTTTTTTTTGGGGAGGGGGTCTCTGATGAATTTGGGGAGGGGTCTCAGCGCTGCCGCCCCCTCCCCAGTGTCGCTGCCCGCGGGGGCTCCGCTGCAGGAGGCGGCGCTGCCGCTCCTCTCTCCCCCCACCTGTAACTGCCTCTACTCCCACCTGAGGCGCCGCGACCTGGCCCGGCCCGCCCGGCCCGGGATGGTCTGTGCCGGGGGGGCAAGGGGGGGGCAAGGGGCCTGCCAGGTAATTTGGGGAGGGGTCTCGGGGGTCCTGGGGGGCGTCTTTGGGGGTTAAATTGGGATTTTGGGGGAAAAAATGGGATTTTGGGGGAAAAAAATGGGATTTTTTGGGGTACAATTGGAATTTTTGGGCATTTTTGAGGAATTAAATTGGGATTTTTGGGGTAAAATGGGTCTGGGGGCACTGTGGGAGCTGCCAGGGAATTTGGGGAGGGGTCTCGGGGGTCTTGGGGGGCACCTTGGGGGGTTAAATTGGGAATTTGGGGGAAAAAAATTGGATTTTCTGGGGTAAAAATTGGGATTTTGGGGTGTTTTTGAGGAATTAAATTGGGATTTTGGGGGTAAAATGGGTCTGGGGGCGCTCCAGAAGCTGCCAGGTAATTTGGGGAGGGGTCTCGGGGGTCTTGGGGGGCGTCTTTGGGGTTTAAAGTGGGATTTTGGGGGAAAAAATGGGATTTTCTGGGGTAAAATTGGGATTTTCTGGGGTAAAATTGGAATTTTTGGGCATTTTTCAGAGGTTAAATGGGGATTTTGGGGGGTAAAATGGGGATTTGGGGGGGTAAAATGGGTCTGGGGGTGCTCTGGGAATTTGGGGAGGGGTCCCGGGGGTCCTGGGTGGGATTTTGGGTGGTTTTGGGGTAGTTAAAGGGGGTAAAATGGGGATTTGGGGGGTTAAATGGGGATTTTGGGGGATTTTCTGGGGGTAAAATGGGTCTGGGGGTGGTCTGGGAATTTGGGGAGGGGTCCCGGTGGTCCCGGGTGGGATTTTGGGGGTTAAATGGGGATTTTTGGGCATTTTTCAGAGAGTAAATGGGGATTTTGGGGGGTTTTTGGGGGGTAAAATGCAGATTTTGGGAGGTTTTGGGGGGTAAAATGGGTCTGGGGGCGCTCCAGAACCTGCCAGGGAATTTGGGGAGGGGTCTCGGGGGTCCCGGGTGGGATTTTGGGGGTTAAATGGGGATTTTTTGGCATTTTTCAGAGTTTAAATGGGGATTTTGGGGGGTAAAATGGGGATTTTCGGGCATTTTTCAGAGATTAAATGGGGTTTTGGGGGGTAAAATGGGTCTGGGGGCGCTCTGGGAATTTGGGGAGGGGTCCCGGGGGGTGTCTTTGGGGGTTAAATGGGGATTTCGGGGGGTTAAATTGGGATTTGGGGGGATAAAATGGGGTAAAATGGGGATTTTGGGGGATAAAATGGGGATTTGGGGGGGGAAAATGGGTCTGGGGGCGCTCTGGAAATTTGGGGAGGGGTCCCGGGGGTCCTGGGGGGCTCCTTGGGGGGTTCAATGGGGATTTTGGGGGAAAAAAATGGGATTTTCTGGGGTAAAATTGGGATTTTCGGGCATTTTTGAGGATTTAAATTGGGATTTTTGGGGTTAAATGGGGATTTTGGGGGGATTTGGGGTGATTTTGGGGGTGGAAAAATGGGATTTTCGGAGGGAAAAAATGGAATTTTCAGGGGCAAAATTGGGATTTTTTTGGGTGTTTTTGGGGATTTAAATTGGGATTTTTGGAGGGGGAAAAAGGGGATTTTAAGGGGGAAAAATGGGATTTTTGGGGGGAAAAAATTGGGATTTTCTGGAGTAAAATTGGGATTTTGGGGTGTTTTGAGAAATTAAATTGGGATTTTGGGGCATTTTTGACGATTTAAATTGGAATTTTTGGGGTATTTTTGACGATTTAAATTTGGATTTTGGGGTGATTTTCGGGGGAAAAAATGGGATTTTCGAGTGGAAAAAAATGTGATTTTCGGGGGAAAAAAAATGGAATTTCGGTGGAAAAAAATGGAATTTTTAGTGTTAAAAATTGGTATTTTTGGTGCATTTTTGACGATTTAAATCGGGATTTTTGGGGGGTAAAATTGGGATTTTTGGGGGGAAAAAATTGAATTTTGGGGTTAAAATTGGGATTTTTTGGTGGTAAAATTGGGATTTTGGTGCATTTTTGATGATTTTAATTGGGATTATTGGGGTGATTTTGGGGGGAAAAAATGGGATTTTGAGGATTTAAATTGGGATTTTTGGGGCATTTCAAAGGATTTAAATTGGGATTTTGGGGCGTTTTTGAGGATTTAAATTGGGATTTTGGGGGGATTTGGGTTGATTTTGGGGGGGAAAAAAATGGAATTTTGGGTGGGAAAAAATGGAATTTTGGAGGGAAAAAATAGGATTTTTGGGGGTAAAAAATGGGATTTTTTTGGGGAAAAAATGGGGTTTTCGATGGGAAAAAATGGGATTTTTTGGTGGTAAAAAATAGAATTTTGGGGGTAAAATTGGGATTTTCGGGGGTAAAAATGTGATTTTCGAGGGGAAAAAAATGGGATTTTCTGGGGTAAAACTGGGATTTTTGGAGGGAAAAAATGGAATTTTTAGTGTTAAAAATCGGTATTTTTGGTGCATTTTTGCCAATTTAAATTGTGATTTTTTGTAACCGCTTCCTGGAGCAGAATTTGGGGTAAATTCCCGTGTTTTTTTTCCCCCCAGGCGGACTCGGGGGGCGCGGTGAGCTGCGGGGGCGCCCCGGGCGGGCGCTGGGTGCAGTTCGGGGTGCTGAGCTTCGCCCTTGGGTGCGGCCGCCCCCACGGCCCCGCCCTGGCCACGGGGGTGGGGGGCGCCCACGGGCGCTGGCTGCGGCGGCACCTCCCCCCCGCCGCCTTCGTCCCCGAGCTGGGACCCCCCCCGGACCCCGAGATGGAGCTGGGGGTTTGCTATGGTGAGACCCCTCCTCAAAATTACCCAAAATTACCCGAAAATCCCAAAAAAATCCCAAAAAAATCCCAAAAATTCCCCAAAAAATCCACCTAAAATTACCCAAAATACGCCAAAAATTCCATAAAATCCACTTAAAATCAACCCAAAATCATCCCCGGATCCCGACATGGAGTTAGGGGTTTGCTACGGTGAGACCCCTCCCCAAAAATTCCCGAAAAATCCCAAAAATTCCCAAAAAAAATTCACCTAAAATTACCCAAAAAATCCACCTAAAATAACCAAAAATAAGCCAAAAATCCCATAAAATACACTTAACATTGCCCCGGATCCGGACCTGGAGTTGGGGGTCTGCTACGGTGAGACCCCTCCCCAAATTCCAAAAAAATCCCAAAAATCCCTGAAATTCCCTGAAATTCCCAAAAAAATCCCATTAAAATAGCCAAAAAATCCCATAAAATACACCAAAATAGCCCAAAAATCCACTCAAAAATGCCCCGGACCCCCACATGGAGCTGGGGGTCTGTTACGGTGAGACCCCTCCCCAAAAAATCCTGAAATTCCCAAAAATTCCCAAAATTCCAAAAAAAATCCCATTGAAATAACCCAAAATAACCCAAAAATCCACTTAAAACTGACCCAAATAGCCCAAAAATCCCATTAAAGTAACCCAAATCCTCCCCAAAACCCGACATGGAGCTGGGGGTTTGTTACGGTGAGACCCCTCCCCAAAAATCCTGAAATTCCCAAAAAATCCCCAAAAATTCCCTGAAATTCCCCAAAAAATCCCATTAAAATAGCCAAAAATCCCATCAAATACACCAAAAATAAGCCAAAATAATCAAAAAATCCACTTAAAAGTGACCCAAATCCCGACATGGAGTTGGGGGTTTGTTACGGTGAGACCCCTCCCCAAAATTACCAAAAAATCCCAAAAATTTCCCAAAAAATGCACCTAAAATACACCAAAAATTCCATTAAAATAGCACCAAATAGCCCAAAAATCCCATGAAATCCACTCAAAACCGACCCAAATTTGGACATGGAGTTGGGGGTTTGCTACGGTGAGACCCCTCCCCAAAAATCCCGAAATTCCCAAAAAATTCCCCAAAAAATTCCATTAAAATCACCTAAAATAGCCAAAAATCCCATTAAAGTAACCCAAATCCTCTGAAATTTCCCAAAAAATCCCATTAAAACAGCCCCAAAATCCCCCCAAAACCTCCCAAAACCCCCAAATTTGACCCCACCCTGCCCCCAACCCCTGACCTCTGACCCCTCCCCAATCCTCAGGCCACGCCCCCAACCCCTGACCCCTCCCTTGACCCCTCCCCCACAAAGCCCTCCCCAACCCCTGACCTCTGACCCTGACCCCTCCCCCACCAACCCCTCCCCCAACTGCTGACCCCTCCCTTGACCCCTCCCCCAACCCCTGGCCCCTCCCCCAACCCCTGACCTCTGACCCCTGACCCCTCCCCCACAAACCCCTCCCCCAACCCCTGACCCCTCCCCCACCCCCTGACCCCTCCCCCAACCCCTGACCCCTCCCCCAATCCATGACCCCTCCCCCAATCCATGACCCCTCCCCCTTTCACTGGCCCCTCCCCCAACCCCTGACTCCCCCAACCCCTGACCTCTGACCCCTGACCCCTCCCCCACAAACCCCTCCCCCAATCCTTGACCCCTCCCCCATTCCATGACCCCTCCCCCAACCCCTGACCTCTGACCCCTGAACCCTCCCCCAACCCCTGACCCCTCCCCCAACCCCTGACCCTGACCCTGACCTCTGACCCCTCCCTTGACCCCTCCCCCAAATCCATGACCCCCTCCCCCATCCCCTAACCCCTCCCCCAATCCATGACCCCTCCCCCAACCCCTGACCTCTGACCCCTCCCCCAAAAACCCCTCCCCCACCCCCTGACCCCTCCCCCATTTCATGACCCCTCCCCGAACCCCTGACCTCTGACCCCTGAACCCTCCCCCAACCCCTGACCCTCCCCCAACCTCTGACCCCTGACCCCTGACCCCTCCCCCTCCCCTAACCCGTCCCCCTCCCCTGACCCCTCCCCCAACCCCTGACCCCTCCCTTGACCCCTCCCCCAATTCCTGACCCCTCCCCCATTCCATGACCCCTCCCCCACCCCCTGACCCCCCAACCCCTGACCTCTGACCCCTGACCCCTCCCCCAATCCATGACCCCTCCCCCCTCTCTGGGACCCGCCCCCTCTCCCTAACCCCTCCCCCGACTCTCTGGCCCCGCCCCCTTTTACTGGCCCCGCCCCCTGACTGTCGGGCCCCGCCCCCTTTTACTGGCCCCGCCCCGTTTTTTGGCCCCACCCCCTGACTCTCTGATCCCACCCCCATTTTGGCCCCGCCCCCTTTTAGCCCCGCCCCCTTTGGCCCCGCCCCCGTCCCTGGCCCCTCCCCCTTTTTTTAGCCCCGCCCCCTTTCCCAGGCCCCGCCCCCTGACTGTTGCCCCTCCCCCCAGGCTGCGGCACCTCCGGGGGTCCCCCCCTGCCCCTCCCCCCTCCCCCCCGCTGGCCCTGGGGGGTCTCCCTGCGGGGGGGGGAGGGGCGGCGCTGCGGGGGGGCGCTGCTGGGGGGGGGATGGGTCCTGACGGCCGCCAGCTGCTTCATCGGGTGAGTCATTACCGATAATTAGCGTTAATTAGTGTTAATTAACGATAATTAACCCAAAAACACGGGAATTAACCAAAAAAACCCCGAAAATCTGCGCGAAATTCACCCAAATTAACCCAAATTAACCCCAAATCCACCCCCTGCTGCTTCATCGGGTGAGTCATTACCGCTAATTAGCGTTAATTAATGTTAATTAATAATAATTAACCCAAAAACGCGGGAATTAACCAAAAAACCCCCGAAAATCTGCGCGAAATTTACCCAAATTAACCCAAAATTTACCCCAAATCCACCCCCTGCTGCTTCATCGGGTGAGTCATTACCGATAATTAACGTTAATTAATGTTCATTAGCAATAATTAACCCAAAAACGCGGGAATTAAACAAAAAAACCCCAAAATCTGCACGAAATTCACCCAAATTAACCCAAATTAACCCAAATTAACCCCAAATCCATCCCCTGCTGCTTCATCGGGTGAGTCATTACCGCTAATTAGCGTTAATTAATGTTCATTAACGATAATTAACCCAAAAACGCGGGAATTAACCGAAAAAACCCCAAAAATCGGCGCGAAATTCACCCAAATTAACCCAAATTAACCCCAAATCCACCCCCTGCTGCTTCATCGGGTGAGTCATTAGCGATAATTAGCGTTAATTAATGTTCATTAACAATAATTAACCCAAAAACGCGGGAATTAACCAAAAAACCCCCAAAATCTGCGCGAAATTAACCCAAATTAACCCAAATTAACCCAAAATCCACCCCCTGCTGCTTCATCGGGTGAGTCATTACCGCTAATTAACATTAATTAACCTTAATTAACAATAATAACCCAAAAACGCGGGAATTAACCAAAAAAACCGCAAAAATCGGCGCGAAATTAACCCAAATTAACCCAAATTAACCCGAAATTAACCCCAAATCCACCCCCTGCTGCTTCATCGGGTGAGTCGTTAGTGGTAATTAGCGTTAATTAATGTTAATTAACAGTAATTAACCCAAAAACGCGGGAATTAACCAAAAATCCTAAAAATTTACACAAAATCTACCCAAATTAACGCAAAATTAACCCAAAATCCACCCCCTGCTGCTTCATCGGGTGAGTCGTTAGTGGTAATTAGCACTAATTAATGTTCGTTAACGGGAATTAACACAAAAACGCGGGAATTAACCAAAAATCCCAAAATTTTACACAAAGTTCACCCAAATTAACCCAAAATAACCTCAAATTCCCCAAATTTTCCCGAATTTCCCCCAAATCTTCCAAATTTCCCCCAAATTTGCCCGAATTCCCCAAATTTTCCTGAATTTCTCCCGAATTCACCCAAATTCACCCAAATTCACCCAAATTTCTCGAATTTCCCCCAAATTTTCCCAAATTTTCCCCAAATTCACCCAAATTTCCCGCAAATTCCCCAAATTTTCCCAAATTTCTCCCAAATTTCCCCCGAATTCCCCAAATTTTCCCGAATTTCCCCAAAATTCACCCAAATTTCCCTCAAATCTCCCAAATTCCCCAATTTCCCCCAAATCGCCCAAATTTTCCCCAAATTCACCCGAATTCTCCAAATTTCCCCCCAAATTAACACATATTTCCCCCAAATCTCCCAAATTTCCCCCAAATTCCCCTGAATTCCTCAAATTTTCCCGAATTCCCCCGAATTCACCCAAATTTCCCCCAAATTCCCCAAATTTCCCCCAAATTCCCCAAATTCCCCCAAATTCCCCAAATTCACCCACATTTCCACCAAAAATCTCCCAAATTTTCCCGAAATTCCCAAAATTTTCCTGAATTTCCCCCAAATTCACCCACATTCCCCCAAATCTCGCAAATTTCCCCCAAATTCCCCAAATTTTCCTAAATTTCTCCCAAATTCACCCAAATTCCCCAAATTTTCCCGAATTTCCCCCAAATCTCCCAAATTTCCCCCAACTTCCCCAAATTCTCCAAGATTTGCCCCAAATTCCCCAAATTTCCCCCAAATCCACTGGAATTCCCCAAATTTTCCCCGAATTCACCCAATTTTCCCCCAAATCTCCTAAATTTCCCCTGAATTCACCCAAATCTCCCAAATTTCCCCCAAATTCCCCAAATTTCCCCGAATTTCCTCCAAATTCTCCCTAATTTTCCCCAAATTTCCCCCAAATTCCCCAAATTTTCCTGAATTTCCCCCAAATTACCCCAAATTTCCCCCGAATTCAGCTGAATTCCCCAAATTTTCCCGAATTTCCACCAAATTGCCCCAAATCTCCCAAATCTCCCCCGAATTCCCCAAATTCCCCCGAATTTCCCCGTTTCTCTCCCCGCAGGGCTCAGGACCCCGAGGCCTGGGAGGCGGAGCTCTGGGGGGCGGAGCCCGAAAGCCACGCCCCCTTTCCCGGTGACCCCGCCCCCTCCAACCACACCCATTCAAGCCCCTCCCCCGCCACTGGCCACACCCACTCAAGCCCCTCCCCCTTATCTGACCCCTCCCCCTCCTCTGACCCCGCCCATTTTAGCCCCTCCCCCTCCTCTGACACCTCCCCCTCTTCTGGCCCCTCCCACTCAAGCCCCTCCCCCTCTCTTAGCCCCACCCCCTCCTCTGACCCCTCCCATTTAAGCCCCTCCCCCTCCACTGACCACACCCCTTCTGGCCCCGCCCCCTCTAACCCCTCCCCCTTATCTGACCCCTCCCATTTTAGCCCCTCCCCCTCTGACCACTCCCACTCAAGCCCCTCCCCCTCTTTTGACCCCTCCCCCTCCTCTGACCCCTCCCATTTAAGCCCCGCCCCCTCTGACCCCTCCCCTTCTCTAAGCCACGCCCCCTCCAATTTAAGCCCCTCCCCCTCTACTGACCACACCCATTCTGGCCACGCCCCCTCTGACCCCTCCCCCTTATCTGACCCCTCCCACTCAAGCCCCTCCCCCTCTGACCACACCCCCTCAAGCCCCTCCCCCTCCAATGACCCCTCCCCCTCTGACCCCTCCCCCTGCTCCCCAGGCCCCGCCCCCTCTTTAAGCCCCGCCCCCCGCGGGTCGAAGCTCCGCCTCCACGGCGCCTTCGCGGGGGCGTGGCCTGGGGAGGGGGCGGGGCCTGGGGAGGGGGCGGGGCCTGGGGAGGGGGCGGGGCCTGGGGAAAAGGGGGCGGGGCCTGACCTGGCGCTGCTGCAGCTCCGCCCCTCCCCCCAATGGGGGCCGAAGCTCCGCCCCCTCTGCGCCCCCTACCGGGACCACCCCAAACCTCACCTGGGCACACCTGGGCACCCCAAAACGCACCTGGGGGGCACCTGCTGGGCGCTGCGGGCAGGTGAGAAACCCAAAATCACCCCAAAAATCACCCCAAAACTCACCTGGGCACCCCAAAAACTCACCTGGGCACCCCAAAATTTACCTGGGGACACCAAAAACTCACCTGGGCACCCCCAAAACTCACCTGGGAACCCCAAAAATTCACCTGGGCACCCCAAAACTCACCTGGGGGGCACCTGCTGGGCGCTGCGGGCAGGTGAGGGACCCCAAAAACACACCTGGGCACACCTGGGCACCCCAAAATTCACCCCAAAACTCACCTGGGCACACCAAAAACTCACCTGGGCACCCCAAAACTCACCTGGGCACACCTGGGCACACCTGGGCACCCCAAAATTCACCTGGGGGGCACCTGCTGGGCGCTGCGGGCAGGTGAGAAACCCCAAAAACTCACCTGGGCACCCCAAAACTCACCTGGGCACCCCAAAAACTCACCTGGGCACACCTGGGCACCCCAAAACCCACCTGGGGGGCACCTGCTGGGCGCTGCGGGCAGGTGAGGAACCCCAAATTCACCCCAAAAACTCACCTGGGCACACCAAAACTCACCTGGGAACCCCAAAACTCACCTGGGCACCCCAAAATTCACCCTGAAACTCACCTGGGCACCCCAAATTCATCCCAAACCTCACCTGGGCACACCTGGGCACCCCGAAACTCACCTGGGAACCCCAAAAACTCACCTGGGGACACCCAAATTAACCCCAAAACCACCCCAAAAACTCACCTGGGGGGCACCTGCTGGGCGCTGCGGGCAGGTGAGAAACCCAAAATCACCCCAAAAACTCACCTGGGCACCTCAAAAACTCACCTGGGCACCCCAAAAACTCACCTGGGCACACCTGGGCACCCCAAAACTCACCTGGGCACACCTGGGCACACCAAAAACTCACCTGGGAACCCCAAAAACTCACCTGGGGACACCAAAATTCACCTGGGCACCCCAAAACTCACCTGGGCACCCCGAACCTCACCTGGGCACACCTGGGCACCCCAAACCTCACCTGGGGGGCACCTGCTGGGCGCTGCGGGCAGGTGAGAAACCCCAAAAACCCCCAAAAACTCACCTGGGAACCCCAAAATTCACCCCAAAACTCACCTGGGCACACCTGGGCACCCCGAAACTCACCTGGGCACACCTGGGCACCCCAAAACTCACCTGGGCACACCTGGGCACCCCGAACCTCACCTGGGAACCCCAAAAACTCACCTGGGGGGCACCTGCTGGGCGCTGCGGGCAGGTGAGGGGCCCCAAAATCACCCTAAAAATCACCCCAAAACTCACCTGGGCACCCCAAAAAATCACCTGGGAACCCCAAAAATCACCCCAAAACTCACCTGGGCACCCAAAAATCACCCCAAACCGCACCTGGGAACACCTGGGCACCCCGAAACTCACCCCGAAACTCACCTGGGGGGCACCTGCTGGGCGCTGCGGGCAGGTGAGAAACCCAAAAACACACCTGGGCACACCTGGGCACCCCAAAAAACACCCAAAAACTCACCTGGGCACACCCAAAACTCACCTGGGCACACCTGGGCACCCCGAACCTCACCTGGGCACACCTGGGCACCCAAAAACTCACCTGGGAAACCCAAAAACTCACCTGGGCACACCTGGGCACCCCAAAACGCACCTGGGGGGCACCTGCTGGGCGCTGCGGGCAGGTGAGAAACCCAAAATCACCCAAAAAACTCACCTGGGCACACCTGGGCACCCCAAAATTCACCCCAAAACTCACCTGGGGGGCACCTGGGCACCCCGAAACTCACCTGGGCAGACCTGGGCACCCCAAAATTCACCTGGGCACACCTGGGCACCCCGAAACTCACCTGGGGGGCACCTGCTGGGCGCTGCAGGCAGGTGAGGAACCCAAAATCACCCCAAAATCACCCCAAAAACTCACCTGGGCACCCCGAAAACTCACCTGGGCACACCTGGGCACACCTGGGCACCCCAAAATTCACCCCAAAACTCACCTGGGGGGCACCTGCTGGACGCTGCGGGCAGGTGAGAAACCCCAAAAACACCCAAAATTCACCCCAAAACTCACCCCAAAACTCACCTGGGCACCCCAAAAACTCACCTGGGCACACCTGGGCACCCCGAAACTCACCTGGGCACCCCGAACCTCACCTGGGCACCCAAAAATGGACCCAAAACTCACCTGGGCACCCCAAAACTCACCCCAAACCTCACCTGGGCACACCTGGGAACCCCGAAACGCACCTGGGCACACCTGGGAACCCCAAAATTCACTCCGAAACTCACCTGGGGGGCACCTGCTGGGCGCTGCGGGCAGGTGAGGGACCCCAAAAATCCCCCAAAATCACCCCAAAAACTCACCTGGGCACCCCAAAACTCACCTGGGCACCCCAAAATTCACCTGGGCACCACCAAAACTCACCTGGGAACCCCAAACCTCACCTGGGCACCCCAAAATTCACCCCAGAACTCACCTGGGAACCCCCAAAACTCACCTGGGGGGCACCTGCTGGGCGCTGCGGGCAGGTGAGGGACCCCAAAAACTCACCTGGGCACCCCAAAATTCACCCCAAAACTCACCTGGGCACCCCGAAACTCACCTGGGCACCCAAAAACTCACCTGTGGACCCCAAAACTCACCTGGGCACCTCAAGAACTCACCTGGGCACCCCAAAATTCACCCCAAAACTCACCTGGGCACCCCGAAACTCACCTGGGCACCCAAAAACTCACCTGGGGGGCACCTGCTGGGCGCTGCGGGCAGGTGAGGGACCCCAAAAACCCCCCAAAAATACACCTGGGCACACCTGGGAACCCCAAAATTCACCCCAAAACGCACCTGGGCACCCCAAAACGCACCTGGGCACACCTGGGCACCCCAAAACTCACCCCAAAACTCACCTGGGCACCCAAAAACTCACCTGGGCACCCCAAAATTCACCCCAAAACTCACCTGGGCACCCCAAAACTCACCTGGGCACCCCAAAACTCACCTGTGCACCCCAAAATTCACCCCAAAACTCACCTGGGCACACCTGGGCACCCCAAAATTCACCCCAAAACTCACCTGGGGGGCACCTGCTGGGCGCTGCGGGCAGGTGAGAAACCCAAAATCACCCAAAATTCACCCCAAAACTCACCTGGGCACCCCAAAATTCACCTGGGCACCCCAAAATACACCACAAAACTCACCTGGGAACACCAAAAACTCACCTGGGCACCCCAAAAACCCACCTGGGAACCCCAAAAACTCACCTGGGGACACCAAAATGGACCCAAAACTCACCTGGGCACACCTGGGCACACCTGGGCACACCTGGGCACACCTGGGCACAACCAAAACACACCTGGGGGGCACCTGCTGGGCGCTGCGGGCAGGTGAGGGACCCCAAAATCACCCCAAAATCACCCCAAAACTCACCTGGGCACCCCAAAAACTCACCTGGGCACACCTGGGCACCCCAAACCTCACCTGGGCACACCTGGGCACCCCAAAAACTCACCTGGGCACCCCAAAAATCACCCGAAAACGCACCTGGGGGGCACCTGCTGGGCGCTGCGGGCAGGTGAGAAACCCAAAATCACCCAAAATTCACCCCAAAAACTCACCTGGGCACCCGAAAATTCACCCCAAAAACTCACCTGGGCACACCTGGGCACCCCAAAACTCACCTGGGAACCCCCAAAACTCACCTGGGGGGCACCTGCTGGGCGCTGCGGGCAGGTGAGGGACCCCAAAATACACCTGGGCACACCTGGGCACCCCAAAACGCACCTGGGCACACCTGGGCACACCTGGGCACCCCAAAATTCAGCCCAAAACTCACCTGGGCACCCCAAAATTCAGCCCAAAACTCACCTGGGCACCCCAAAAACTCACCTGGGCGCCCAAAATGGACCCAAAACACACCTGGGCCCATTTTGGGCACACCTGGGCACACCTGGGGGGTATTTTGGGCACATTTTGGGCACATTTTGGGCACATTTTGGGCACACCTGGGCACACCCAAAACTCACCTGGGCACACCTGGGGGACATTTTGGACACACCTGGACACACCTGGGACACACCTGGGCACACCTGGGTGATATTTTGGGCACACCTGGGCACACCTGGGCACACCTGGGGCACACCTGGGCACACCTGGGCACACCTGGGGGGTATTTTGGGCACACCTGGGGCACAATTTGGGCACACCTGGGCACACCTGGGCACACCTGGGCACACCTGGGGCACATTTTGGGCACATTTTGGGCACACCTGGGCACACCTGGGCACACCTGGGCACACCTGAGGCTCTCCCCTCCCCCCCAGACCCTTCGGACCCCGCCCGGCTCCGCCCGGTTCAGGTGCGGCTCCGGCGCTGCCCCGAAAACGCCGAAAACGGCCCCAAAAACGGCCCCGAAAAATTCTGCACCGACGGCGACGCCCCCGCCCAGGTGGGGGAGGGGATTTGGGGGGAATTCCGGGGATTTTGGGAAAATTCGGGAATTTCGGGGGAAATCGGGGAAAATTCGAGGGGAAAATGGCGGAAATTGGGGGAAATTTGGGAAAAAATTGCGATTTCGGGGGGAAAATTGGGAATTTTGAGGGTTTTGGGTGATTTGGGATTTTTTGGAAAAATTTGGGGGAAAATTTGCGATTTCAGGGAATTTTGGGGGGAAAATTTGGGATTTTGGGGAAATTTGGGGAAAAAGTTGCGGAAATTGGGGGAAATTTGGGGAAAAAATTGGGAATTTGGAGGGTTTTGGGTAATTTGGGATTTTTTGGGGAAATTTGGGGGAAATTTGGGAAAAAATTGCGGAAAATGGGGGAAATTTGGGGGAAAAAATGGGAATTTGGAGGGTTTTGGGTAATTTGGGATTTTTTGGGGGAAATTTGGGGAAAATTTGAGGAAAAAATTGCGGAAATTGGGGGAAATTTGGGGGGAAAATTGGGAATTTGGAGGGTTTTGGGTAATTTGGGATTTTGGGGAAATTTGGGGAAAATTTGAGGAAAAAATTTGCGGAAATTGGGGGAAATTTGGGGGAAAATCGGGAATTTGGAGGGTTTTGGGTAATTTGGGATTTTTTGGGGGAAATTGGGAAAAAAAATTGCGGAAATCGGGGGAAATTTGGGGGAAAAATTTGCGGAAATTGGGGAAAAATTTTGGGTCAGTTTTTGGGCATTTTGGGACCGTTTTTGGGGTAGATTTTGGGGCATTTTTGGGGTGGTTTTTGGACATTTTTGGGGTGTTTTTTTTGGCATTTCAGGACCATTTTTGGGGCCATTTTTGGGGTATTTCAGGGCAGATTTGGGGTTGATTTTGGGGCATTTTTGGGATGGTTTTTGGGGTATTTTGGGACCATTTTTGGGATAGTTTTTGGGACCATTTTTGGGATGGTTTTTTTGGGTATTTTGGGACCATTTTTGGGATGCTTTTTGGGGTATTTCGGGACCATTTTTGGGGTATTTCGAGACCATTTTTGGGATGTTTTTTGGGGCATTTCAGGACCATCTTTGGGGCAGTTTTTGGGGTATTTTGGGACCATTTTTGGGGCGGTTTTTGGGGCATTTCGGGACCATTTTTGGGACAGTTTTTGGGGCATTTCAGGACCGTTTTTGGGGTATTTCGGGACCATTTTTGGGGCATATTGGGACCATTTTTGGGGTGGTTTTTGGGGTATTTCGGGACCATTTTTGGGGCGGTTTTTGGGGTATTTTGGGACCATTTTTGGGGCGGTTTTTGGGGTATTTGGGGACCATTTTTGGGACGATTTTTGGGGTTTTTTGGGATGGTTTTTGTGGTATTTTGGGACCATTTTTGGGATGGTTTTTGGGGTATCTTGGGACCATTTTCGGGGCGGTTTTTGGGGTATTTTCGGGATCATTTTTGGGTTATTTTGGGACCATTTCTGGGACCATTTTTGGCGTATTTCGGGACCATTTTTGGGATGGTTTTGGGGGTATTTCGGGACCATTTTTGGGGTATTTCAGGACCTTTTTTTGGAGTGGTTTTTGGGGTATTTCGGGACCATTTTTGGGATGGTTTTTGGGGCATATCGGGACCGTTTTTGGGGCATTTTGGGACCATTTTTGGGGTATTTTTTGGGGCATTTCGGGACGGTTTTTGGGGTATTTCGGGACCATTTTTGGGGTATTTTGGGACCATTTTTGAGGCGGTTTTTGGGGTATTTTGGGACCATTTTTGGGTCAGTTTTTGGGGTATTTCGGGGTCTCTGTGCTCAATTTTTGGGTCATTTTTTTTCAAATTTGGGTCTCTCCATCAACCTGAGGATTTTATTTTCGGGGACCCCCCCAGGCGGATTTTTTGGGGTCCCGCCTGGCCTGCGAGGAGCGGGGCCTGTGGTTCCTGATGGGACCATTTTTGGGACGGTTTTTGGGGCATTTCAGGACCGTTTTTGGAGTATTTCGGGACCATTTTTGGGGCGGTTTTTGGGGTATTTCAGGACCATTTTTGGGATAGTTTTTGGGGTATTTCGGGACTATTTTTGGGGCAGTTTTTGGGGTATTTTGGGGCAATTTTTGGGGTGGTTTTTGAGGTATTTTGGGACCATTTTTGGGGCGGTTTTTGGGGTATTTCGGGACCATTTTTGGGACAGTTTTTGGGGTATTTTGGGGCGGTTTTTGGGGTGGTTTTTGGGGTATTTTGGGACCATTTTTGGGACGGTTTTTGGGGTATTTTGGGACCATTTTTGGGATCGTTTTTGGGACCATATTTGGGGTGTTTTTTGGGGCATATCGGGACCGTTTTTGGGACGGTTTTTGGGGTATTTCGGGACCATTTTTGGGGCGGTTTTTGGGGCATTTTGGGACCATTTTTGGGGCGGTTTTTGGGGCAGTTTTTGGGGTATTTCAGGACCATTTTTGGGACGGTTTTTGGGGTATTTCGGGACCATTTTTGGGAAGGTTTTTGGGGTAATTTTTGACGATTTTTGGGGCATTTTGGGACCATTTTCGGGATTATTTTTGGGGTATTTTGGGACCATTTTTGGGATTATTTTTGGGGTATTTTGGGACCATTTTTGGGACGGTTTTTGGGGTATTTTGGGACCATTTTTGGGATGGTTTTTGGGGTATTTCGGTACCGTTTTTGGGGCATTTCGGGACCATTTTTGGGATCATTCTTGGGGCATATCGGGACCATTTTTGGGGCATATTACGACCATATTTGGGGTGTTTTTTGGGGCATATCGGGACCATTTTTGGGACATTTTTTGGGGTATTTCGGGACCATTTCTGGGACTGGTTTTGGGTATTTCAGGACAATTTTTGGGTCGGTTTTTGGGGCATTTCGGGACCATTTTGGGGAATTTTTTTGGAAATTTGGGGTTCCCAACCGACCTAGGAATTGTTTTTTCGGGGACCCCCCCCAGGCGGATTTTTTGGGGTCCCCCCTGGCCTGCGAGGAGCGGGGCCTGTGGTTCCTGCTGGGCGTGGCCGCCCCGCCCGTCCCGGGGGACCCCCCAAAATTCACGGCGGTGCCGCCCCACGAGCGATGGATTTCGGGGGTCGCCCGCGAGGTTTTGTTCGCCGAGACCCCCCCGGACCCCCGAGAGGAGGAGCTGGAGGAGCTCCAGGGGGACCCCGACAGCGCCCCCGAGGGGCCGCACCCCGAATTCGGCACCGGGGACCCCGAAATCGAGGAGGGCGACCCCGAATTTTGGGGGGGGGACGGGAATTTGAGGAGTCCCAGGAATTCGGGGACCCCCGAAAATTTGGGGACCCCCAGGAATTTGGGGACCCCCGAAAATTTGGGGACCCCTGAGGGTTTGGGGACCCCCGAAAATTGGGGGACTCCTGAAAATTTAGGAACCCCAGAAAATTGGGGGACTCCTGAAAATTTGGGGACCCCCAGGAATTTGGGGACCCCCGAAAATTTGGGGACCCCCATGACGTCACCAAAGCCCGAAAATTTGGTGATCCCCGAAAATTTGGGAACATCACCTGACCCTGGGATTTTGGGGACCCCCGAAAATTTGGGGACCCCCATGACATCACCAAAGCCCGAAAATTTGGGGACCCCCATGATGTCACCAAGGCCCGAAAATTTGGGGACCCCCGAAAATTTGGAGACATCACCTGACCCTGGGAATTTGGGGACCCCCGAAAATTTGGGGACCCCCGAAAATTTGGGGACCCCATGACGTCACCAAAGCCCGAAAATTTGGGGACCCCCGAAAATTTGGAGACTCCCGAAAATTTGGGGACCCCCATGACGTCACCAAAGCCCGAAAATTTGGAGACCCCCGAAAATTGGGGGACCCCCGAAAATTGGGGGACTCCTGAAAATTTGGGGACCCCCGAAAATTTGGGGACCCCCACGACGTCACCAAAACCCGAAAATTTGGGGACCCCCATGACGTCACCAGAGCCTGAAAATTTGGGGACCCCCATGACGTCACCAGAGCCCGAAAATTTGGGGACTCCTGAAAATTTGGGGACCCCTGGGAATTTGGGGACCCCCGAAAATTTGGGGACCCCCAGGAATTTGGGGACCCCCGAAAATTTGGGGACCCCCAGGAATTTGGGGACCCCCGAAAATTTGGGGACCCCCAGGAATTTGGGGACCCCCGAAAATTTGGGGACCCCCGAAAATTTGGGGACCCCTATGATGCCACCAAAGCCCGAAAATTTGGGGACCCCCGAAAATTTGGGGACTCCTGAAAATTTGGGGACCCCCATGACTACACCAGAGCCCGAAAATTTGGGGACCCCCAGGAATTTGGGGACCCCCGAAAATTTGGGGACCCTCATGACGTCACCAAAGCCCGAAAATTTGGGGACCCCCGAAAATTTGGGGACCCCCATGACGTCACCAGAGCCCGAAAATTGGGGGACTCCTGAAAATTTGGGGACCCCCGAAAATTTGGGGACCCCTATGACGTCACCAAAGCCCGAAAATTTGAGGACCCCCAGGAATTTAGGAACCCCCGAAAATTTGGGGACCCCCGAAAATTTGGGGACCCCTATGACGTCACCGGACCCCCCAAATAATTTGGGGACCCCCCCGGAAAATTGGGGCGACCCCGAACCCCCCCGAGACCCCAAAATTCCCTAAAAAAAATTTGGGGTGGGGGGAGGGGGGGAAAAGGGGTCGGCCCCTCCCCCACCCGCCGATTTTGGGGATTTTTGGGGGGATTTTGGGCAATAAAAGGTGGTGGAGATGCAGAACCCCGAGTCGGGTTTGGGTTTGTTGTTTTTGGGGGAAAAATTCCCAAAAAAATTCCCCAAAAAATTTGGGGAAATTTTGGTTTTGGGGCTTCGTCTCTCCCCTCCCCTGAAAAAAAAAAAAAAAAACCGAAATTGCATCAAATTGACCCAAATTTAATCCAGAAATTCAAAATTTCACCCAAATCACTCCCAAAAATCAAAAAAAAATCAAAACACTCCGAAAAAAGCACCAGGAAGCCAAAAAATGCCAAAATCACCCTAAAAACACCAAAATACAAAAAAAAAAAAAAAAAAAAATCCACGAATCCTCTCAAAACACGAAACCATCCCAAAAAATCCCAAATCCCCACAAAAAACCCAAAATCCCCCCCAAAAAATTCTCAAACCCCCTTAAAAGTAAAAAAAAACCCAAAAAATACCAAATTCCCACTAAAAACCCAAAATCGCCCCCAAAAAACCTCCAAATTTTCTTAAAATACCCCCAAAAACCCAAATCCCCCCTAAAAACCCAAAATCCCCCCCAAAAAACCCCAAAATGTCTTAAAATACCCCCAAAACTCAAAAGCACCTCAGAAAACCCCAAAAACACCCAAAAACACCCCAAAAATTCTAAAATACCCCCAAAATAACCCAAATCTCCCTAAAAATTCCAAAATCTTTAAAAAAAACCCCAAAGCTGCACCAAAAATACCCAAAACCTTCTAAAAATCCCAAATTCATTAAAAACCATAAACCACCTCAAAAAAAACCCTAAAAAATTCCAAAATCCCTTTTAAAAACCCCAAAACCCCCAAAATTTCCCCCAAAACCCAAAAAATCTTCCCAAAAAACCCCAAAATTTCCCAAAATCCGCTTTAAAAACCCCAAAATCCCCTTTAAATACCCCAAAACCCCCAAAATTTCCGCAAAACTCCCAAAATCTTCCCAAAAAAACCCAAAATTTCCCAAAATCCCCTTTAAAAACCCCAAAATCCTCCCGAAAAACCCCAAAATTTCCCAAAATCCCCTTTAAAAACCCCAAAATCCCCTTTAAATACCCCAAAACCCCCAAAATTTCCCAAAATCCCTTTTAAAAACCCCAAAACCCCCAAATTTTCCCCAAAACTCCCAAAATCCTCCCAAAAATCCCCAAAAAATCCCAAAATCCCCTTTAAAAACCCCAAAACCCCCAAAATTTCCCCAAAACCCCAAAATCCTCCCAAAAAACCCCAAAAAATCCCAAAATCCGCTTTAAAAATCCCAAAACCCCCAAAATTTCCCCAAAACCCCAAAATACTCCCAAAAAACCCCAAAATTTCCCAAAATCCCCTTTAAAAACCCCAAAATCCCCTTTAAAAACACCAAAACCCCAAAATCTTCCCAAAAAACCCCAAAATTTCCCAATATCCCCCCAAAATTTCCCAAAATCCCCTTTAAAAAACCCAAAATCCCCTTTAAAAAACCCAAAACCCCCAAAATTTCCCGAAAACCCCAAAATCTTCCCAAAAAACCCCAAAATCCTCCCAAAAAACCCCAAAATCCTCCCAAAAAACCCCAAAATTTCCCAAAATCCCCCCAAAATTTCCCAAAATCCCCCCAAAAATCCCCCCGCCCCTCCCCCCGCCCCTCCCCCACCCGCGATGCGGAAGCGCTTTTGCCACGCCCCCTTTTCCCCATCCCCCATTTCAGCCAATCAGCGCCTTCGCCGTCTCCGGGCTCAGCCAATCAGCGCGGGGCCCTCCCCGGAAGCTCCGCCCCCTCCGCCCCTCCCCCACCGCGGCTCCGGCGCTGCCGCCGCTCCAGGTAAGAATTTTTTGGGTTTTTTGGGGGATTTTTGGGGGTTTTTGGGGATTTGGGAGCCCCTCCCCCACCCCCCAATGTCATCCTGCCCCTCCCCCACCCCCCCGAAAAAAATTTGGGGAAAAAAAGCCAAAAAAAAGGCAAAAAAAAGGCCCAAAAATACGAAAATTTAAAAAAGAAAAATCAAAAAATGCCCCAAAAAAACCCCCCCAAAAAAAACCCAAAATAGGCAAAAAGGCAGAAAAAAACCCAAAAGCACAAAAAACTTAAAAAAAAGAAAAATTCCAATAAAAAACCAAAAGAATTCCCACGTGAAAAAAACGCGAAAAAAACAAAAAAAAGGGAATTTTTCACCATTTTTGCAACCCAAAATCATCCAGATCCTCCCCCACACCCCACAATAAAAATTTTGGGGAAAAAAGCCCCAAAAATTAAAAAAAAAAATAACACAAACAAAAAATCACAGAAAAAAATCCTCCCAAAAAAGCAAAAATAGCCCAAAAAAACCCAAAGGAAACATCCCCTAAAACCCAAAAAAACCCCCCAAAATACAAAAAATAAAGCCCAAAAAATACCCAGACAAAAAAATACCCAAAAATACAAAAGAAAACCCCAAAAAATCCCCAAACAAAAAATTCCCCAAAATCCCCAAAATACAAAAAAAAACCCCAAAAAATCCCCAAACAAAAAATCCCCAAAAATCCCAAAAATACAAAAAAACCCCAAAAAATCCCCAAACAAAAAAATCCCCCAAAATCCCAAAATTACAAAAAAACCCCCAAAAAATCCCCAAACAAAAAATTCCCCCAAAATCCCAAAAATACAAAAAAAACCCCAAAAAAATCCCCAAAATCCCAAAAATACAAAAAAAAACCCCAAAAATATCCCCAAACAAAAAAATCCCTAAAAATCCCAAAAATAGAAAAAAAAAACCCAAAAAATCCCCAAACAAAAAAATCCCCAAAAATCCCAAAAATACAAAAAAAAAAACCCCGAAAAAAACCCAAAAATACCAAAAAATCCCAAAAATACAAAAAAAACCCCAAAAAACCCCCAGACAAAAAATCCAAAAATCCCAAAAATACAAAAAAAAAACCCCAAAAAATCCCCAGACAAAAAAATCCCCAAAAATCCCAAAAATCCAAAAGAAAACCCCCAAAAATCCCCAAACAAAATCCCCAAATCCCAAAAATACAAAAAAAAAAAACCCAAAAAAATCACCAAACAAAAAATTCCCCCAAATCCCAAAAATGCAAAAAAAACCCCCAAAAGTCCCCAAACAAAAAATCCCCAAAAATCCCAAAAATACAAAAAAAAAAAAAACCCAAAAAATCCCCAAACAAAATCCCCAAAAATCCCAAAAATACAAAAAAAAACCCCAAAAAATCCCCAAACAAAAAATCCAAAAAATACAAAAAAAGCCTTGAAAGAAACCCAAAAATACCCAAAACCCCAAAAACCCAAAAAAAAAACCCAAACCCAAAAAAAATCCAAAAAAAACCCCAAAAATACAAAAAAAAAAAAAACCCCAAACAAAAAAAAACCCCAAAAAGTACCAAAAATACCCCAAATATTTTTAAAATCCACATGGGATTTCCCACCCCTCCCCCACCCCAAAAATTCCCAAATTTACCCCCAAAAATTTTATTTGGGGTCCCCGTCCCTCCCCCACCCCCCCAAAAAAAATCAGAGGGAAAAAAAACACCAAAAAAGCCAAAAAAAAACCAACAAAAAAAGAAAAAAAAAATCCAACAAAAAGGCCAAAAAAAACCAACAAAAAAGTAAAAAATAAACCAACAAAAAAAGCCAAAAATAGAAAAAAATCCCCAAGACCCCAAAATACTAAAAAATAATAATAAAAAAATCCAAACCAAAAAAATACCTTGAAAAAAATCTTTAAAAAAACCAAAAATGGGAATTTCTCACCCCTCCCCCACATCCACCTCAAAAAATCCTGAAAAAAACAAAAAAAACCCAAAAAACCCCCCAAAAAACAAAATTTAAAAAAAACCAAATTAAAAAACCGCAAAAACCTCAAAAATGGGAAATTTCGGCCCATCTCCCATCCGGGGAATTCCCAAATTTTCCCCCCAAAAAATAATTTGGGGACCCCTCCCCCCTCACAAAATTCCCGTCCCACACCCCAAAAAAAATCCGGGAAAAAACCCAAAAAAGCAAAAAAAAACCAAAAAAAACCCCAAAACCCTAAAAAAAAAAAAAATTAAAAAAAAACCTGAAAAAAAAAACCCCAAAAAACCCCCAAAAATCCCCGAAATCCCAAAAATAATTAAAAAAAAAAACCTGAAGAAAAAAACCCAAAAAAACCCCAAAACCCCAAAGAATAATTAAAAAAACCAAACCTGAAAAAAAAACCCAAAAAAACCCCAAAACCCCAAAAAATAATTAAAAAAAACCAAACCTGAAAAAACCAAAAAAAACCCCAAAAACCCAAAAAATAATTTAAAAAAAACAAACTTGAAAAAAAACCCAAAAAAACCCCCAAAAACCCCCAAAAAATAATTAAAAAAAAATAAAACCTGAAGAAAAAACAAAAAAAAAACCCAAAAATAATTTTAAAAAAACCCTGAAGAAAAAACCCAAAAAAACCCCAAAACCCCAAAAAATAATAAAAAAAAAAAAGGGAAAAAAAACCAAAAAAACCCCCAAAACACCAAAAAATAATTAAAAAAGAAACAAACCTGAAGAAAAAACCCAAAAAAACCCCCGAAAAAGCCCCAAAAATAATTTAAAAAAAAACTGAAAAAAAACCCCAAAAAAACCCCAAAACCTCAAAAAATAATTAAAAAAATAAAAAACTGAAGAAAAACCCCAAAAAACCCCCAAAACCCCAAAAAATAATTAAAAAAAAAAAACAAAAAAAAACCCAAAAAAACCCCAAAAAATAATTAAAAAAAAACAAAACCCTGAAGAAAAAACCCCAAAAACCCAAAAAATAATTAAAAAAAAAAACTGAAAAAAACCCCAAAAAAACCCCAAAACCCCCCAAAATAATTAAAAAAAACCCAAAACCTGAAGAAAAAACCCAAAAAAACCCCTGAAAAAGCCCCAAAAATAATTTAAAAAAACCAAACCTGAAAAAAAAACCCCAAACCCCCAAAAAATAATTTAAAAAAAAACAAACTTTAAGAAAAAACCCAAAAAAACCCAAAAAATAATTAAAAAAAAAACCTGAAGAAAAAACCAAAAAAAACCCCAAAAATAATTTAAAAAACCCCAAAAAACCCCAAAAAATAATTTAAAAAAAAATAAACCTGAAAAAAACCCCAAAAAACCCAAATTTTTCCCCCTCCAGACCCTTCCCATGATGCACCTGGAGGCTCCGGCCACGCCCTGAGCGCACCTGGGGGGCGGAGCCATGCCCGGCCACGCCCACAACACACCTGATGACGTCATTCCCGCCCCAAGCCCCGCCCACAACTCACCTGGTGACGTCATTTATACCCCAAGCCCCGCCCACAGCTCACCTGGTGACGTCATTGCCACCTCGAGCCCTGCCCACAGCTCACCTGGTGACGTCATTCCCGCCTCAAGCCCCGCCCACAGCTCACCTGGTGACGTCATTCCCGCCTCAAGCCCCGCCCACAGCTCACCTGGTGACGTCATTTATACCCCAAGCCCCGCCCACAGCTCACCTGGCGGCTCCCTGGACTCACCTGGTGACGTCACCGCCACCTTGGCCACGCCCACCCCCTTAAACCCCGCCCAGAACTCACCTGGTGGCTCCCGGGACTCACCTGGTGACGTCATTCCTGCCTCAAGCCCCGCCCACAGCTCACCTAATGACGTCATTTATACCCCAAGCCCCGCCCACAGCTCACCTGGCGGGTCCCGGGACTCACCTGGTGACGTCATTTCCGCCTCAAGCCCTGCCCACAGCTCACCTGGTGACGTCATTCCCGCCTCAAGCCCCGCCCACAACTCACCTGGTGACGTAATTCCCGCCCCAAGCCCCACCCACAACTCACCTGGCGCTGGCCACGCCCACTCAGGTGATTGGCCCCACCCAGGTGAGCGTCCCCGGCCAGGTGAGGGTCCCCGGCCAGGTGAGGGTCCCCGGCCAGGTGAGCGCCCCCTCACCTGCCCGCAGTGCCCCAAGGCCTTCGCCCAGGCCGGAGCCTTCCGGAAGCACCTGAGGGCCCACGCGGGGCTCCGCCCCCACAGGTGCGGCTCCTGCCCCAAAGCGTACGCCGAGCGCAAGGACCTGCGCAACCACCTGAGGGCGCACACAGGTAAGGCCCAAAATACACCTGGGGGCACCCAAAACACACCTGGGGACACCCAAAATACACCTGGGGCACACCTGGGGACACCCAAAATACACCTGGGGCACACCTGGGGACACCCAAAATATACCTGGGGCACACCTGGGACACCTGGGACACACCTGGGACACACCTGAGACACCTGGGACACACCTGGGCACACCTGGGCACACCTGGGCACACCTGGGGCACACCTGGGACACACCTGGGACACACCTGGGCACACCTGGGGGGTATTTTGGGCACACCTGGGCACACCTGGGCACACCTGGGCACACCTGGGACACCTGGGCACACCTGGGGCACTGCGCAACCACCTGAGGGCGCACACAGGTGAGGCCCAAATACACCTGGGACACACCTGGGGCACCCAAAATACAACTGGGCACACCTGGGGACACCTGGGGACACCCAAAATACACCTGGGGCACCCAAAATACACCTGGGGACAGCCAAAATTACACCTGGGGGACACCTGGGACACACCTGGGCACACCTGGGCACACCTGGGGACACACCTGGGCACACCTGGGACACCCAAAATACACCTGGGGACACCCGAAATACACCTGGGGACACCTGGGCACACCTGGGCACACCTGGGCACACCTGGGACACCCAAAATACACCTGGGGGCACCCAAAATACACCTGGGCATACCTGGGCACACACCTGGGACACACCTGGGGCATGGGGACACACGTAGGGCACTGCACAACCACCTGAGGGCGCACACAGGTGAGACCCAAATACACCTGGGGGCACCCAAAATACACCTGGGGACACATCTGAGACACACCTGGGGACACCTGGGCACACCTGGGACACACCTGGGGACATCTGGGGACACCCAAAATACACCTGGGGACACCCAAAATACACCTGGGGACACCCAAAATACACCTGAGGCACCCAAAATACACCTGGGGCACCCAAAATATACCTGGGGACACCTGGGACACCCAAAATACACCTGGGACACACCTGGACACACCTGGGGACACCTGGGGCACGGGGACACACCTGGGGCACTGCGCAACCACCTGAGGGCGCACACAGGTGAGGCCCAAATACACCTGGGGTACACCTGGGGACACCTAAAATACACCTGGGCACACCTGGGACACACCTGGGCACACCTGGGCACACCTGGGGACACCCAAAACACACCTGGGCCACACCTGGGAGATGGTGACACACCTGGGGACACCTGGGACATACCTGGGGACACCTGGGGCATGGGGACACACGTGGGGCACACACAGGTGAGGCCCAAAATACACCTGGGGACACCCAAAATACACCTGGGCACACCTGAGGAGTAGAGACACACCTGAGACACACCTGGGCACACCTGGGCACACCTGGACACACCTGAGGAGTAGAGACACACCTGGGGCACACCTGGGCACACCTGGGGCACACCTGGGACACCCAAAATACACCTGGGACACACCTGGGACACACCTGGGACACACCTGGGACACAGCTGGGACACACCTGGGCACACCTGGGGAGTAGAGACACACCTGAGACACACCTGGGGCACACCTGGGACACACCTGGGACACGCCTGGGAACACCCAAAATACACCTGGGGGGACCCAAAAATACACCTTGGACACACCTGAGACACACCTGGGACACACTTGGGCACGCCTGGGACACCTGGGACACACCTGGGACACACCTGGGCACGCCTGGGACACACCTGGGGCACCCAAAATACACCTGGGACACACCTGGGGACACCTGGGCACACCTGAGACACACCTGGGCACACATGGGCACGCCTGGGACACACCTGGGGCACCCAAAATACACCTGGGACACACCTGGGCACACCTGGGACACACCTGGGCACACCTGGGGCATGGGGACACACGTGGGGCACACACAGGTGAGGCCCAAAATACACCTGGGGACACCCAAAATACACCTGGGGACACCCAAAGTACACCTGGGCACACCTGGGACACCCAAAATACACCTGGGCACACCTGGGGCACACCTGGGCACACCTGGGGACACCCAAAATACACCTGGGACACACCTGAGACACACCTGGGCACACCTGGGGACACCCAAAATTTACCTGGGACACACCTGGGCACACCTGGGGCATGGGGACACACGTGGGGCACACACAGGTGAGGCCCAAAATACACCTGGGGACACCCAAAATACACCTGGGACACACCTGAGGAGTAGAGACACACCTGGGGACACCTGGGGACACCCAAAACACACCTGGGACACACCTGGGACACACCTGGGACACACCTGAGCAGTAGAGACACACCTGGGGACACCTGGGACACCCAAAATACACCTGGGCACACCTGAGACACACCTGTGGCACACCTGGGATACACCTGGGGACACCTGGGACACACCTGGGCACACCTGGGGACACCCAAAATACACCTGGGACACACCTGGGCACACCTGGGGCATGGGGACACACGTGGGGCACACACAGGTGAGGCCCAAAATACACCTGGGGACACCCAAAATACACCTGGGACACACCTGGGCACACCTGGGCACACCTGGGACACACCTGGGCACACCTGGGACTCACCTGGGACACCCAAAATACACCTGAGACACACCTGGGACACACCTGGGACACACCTGGGCACGCCTGGGCACACCTGGGCACACCTGGGACACACCTGGGACACACTTAGACCACACCCATGTCACCTCCCCCCACAGGTGAGCGCCCGTACCTGTGCGCCGAGTGCGGGAAAAGCTTCGGCCGCTCGTCGTCGCTGTCGTGCCACCAGCGCATCCACGCGGCCGCCAAGCCCTTCCCGTGCCTGGGCACAAAATACACCTGGGACACACCTGGGGACACCTGGGACACATCTGGGGACACCTGGGACACACCTGGGACACACCTGGGCACACCTGGGGCACCCAAAATACACCTGGGGACACACCTGGGCACGCCTGGGACACACCTGGGGCACCCAAAATACACCTGGGATACACCTGGGCACACCTGGGACTCACCTGGAACACCCAAAATACACTTGGGCACACCTGGGACACACCTGGGGACACCTGGGCACACCTGGGACACACCTGGGACACACCTGGGGACACACCTGAGGAGTAGAGACACACCTGGGGACACCTGGGACACACCTGGGACACACCTGGGCACACCTGGGACACCCAAAACACACCTGGGGCACACCTGGGACACCCAAAATACACCTGGGACACACCTGGGCACACCTGAGACACACCTGGGGACACCTGGGACACACCTGGGCACACACCTGGGGACACCTGAGACACACCTGGGGACACCTGAGACACACCTGGGGACACCTGGGACACCCAAAATACACCTGGGGGCACCCAAAATACACCTGGGACACACCTGGGATACCCAAAATACACCTGGGGGCACCCAAAATACACCTGGGGACACCTGGGACACACCTGGGGCACATCTGGGGACACCTGGGACACACCTGGACCACACCCAGCATCACCCATCTCACTCCCCCCCCCACAGGTGAGCGCCCGTACCTGTGCGCCGAGTGCGGCAAGAGCTTCGGCCGCTCGTCGTCGCTGTCGTGCCACCAGCGCATCCACGCGGCCGCCAAGCCCTTCCCGTGCCTGGGCACAAAATACACCTGGGACACACCTGGGGACACCTGGGCACACCTGGGACACACCTGGGCACACCTGAGACACACCTGGGCCACACCTGGGGACACCTGGGACACACCTGGGGAGTAGAGACACACCTGGGACCCACCTGGGGACAGCTGGGACACACCTGGGGACACCGAGACACACCTGAGACACACCTGGGGACACCTGGGACACACCTGGGACACCCAAAATACACCTGGGACACACCTGGGACACACCTGGGCACACCTGGGGCATGGGGACACATGTGGGGCACACACAGGTGAGGCCCAAAATACACCTGGGGACACCTGGGGCACACCTGGGCACACCTGCGGACACCCAAAATACACCTGGGACACACCTGGGCACTCCTGGGCACACCTGGGACACACCTGGGCACACCCAAAACACACCTGGGCACACCTGAGGACACCTGGGCACACCTGGGACACACCTGGGGACACCTGGGGCAGCTGGGACGCACCTGGGGACACACCTGGGCACACCTGAGACACACCTGGGCACACCTGGGCACACCTGGGACACACTTGGGACACCCAAAATACACCTGAGACACACCTGAGATACACCTGGGACACACCTGGGCACACCTGGGACACCTGAGACACACCTGGGGCACACCTGGGCACACCTGGGCACATTTTGGGTACATTTTGGGCACACCTGAGCACACCTGGGACACCCAAAATACACCTGGGACACACCTGAGGAGTAGAGACACACCTGGGACACACCTGGGGCACACCTGGGCACATTTTGGGTACATTTTGGGCACACCTGGGCACATTTTGGGTACATTTTGGGCACACCTGGGCACACCTGGGGGTTGGTGACACACTTGAGGACACCTGTACCACCCTCCACAGGTGAGCGCCCGTACCTGTGCGCCGAGTGCGGCAAGAGCTTCGGCCGCTCGTCGTCGCTGTCGTGCCACCAGCGCATCCACGCGGCCGCCAAGCCCTTCCCGTGCCGCCTCTGCGGCAAATCCTTCACGCAGCTCTCGTCCTACCAGAGCCACCAGCGCGTCCACACCGGCGAGCGCCCCTACCTGTGCCCGCAGTGCGGCCGCACCTTCGCCGACCCCTCCAGCTTCCGCCGCCACCAGCGCGCCCACCAGGGCCTGAAACCGCACGGCTGCGCCGATTGCGGCAAGGCCTTCCGGCAGCCGGCGGATCTGGCGGTGCACCGGCGCACGCACACCGGCGAGAGGCCGTGGCGGTGCGGGGAGTGCGGGAAGGCGTTCGTGGCGTCGTGGGATTTGAAGCGGCACCGGCTGACGCACTCCGGGGAGAGGCCGTGGCGCTGTGGGGAGTGCGGGAAGGCGTTCGGGGAGAGGGCGGCGCTGGGGAAGCACCGGCGGACGCATTCCGGGGAGAGGCCGTTCGCGTGTGGGAGGTGTGGGAAGGGGTTCGGGGGAGCGTCGGGGCTGAGGAAGCACGAGAGGACGCACGGGAGGGAGGAGGGGGCGGTGGGGGGGGATTTGGGGGGTGGTGGGGGGGGTAATATGGCGGACATCAATATGGCGGGCGTCAAAATGGCTGACGTCAAAATGGCGGCCGTTGGTGGGAGCAATATGGCGGACGTCAATATGGCTGCCGTTGGGAGCAAAATGGCTGACGTTAATATGGCTGACGTCAAAATGGTGGACGTCAAAATGGCGGTTATTGGGGGGAACAATATGGCTGACGTCAATATGGCCGACGTCAAAATGGCGGTCGTTGGGGGGAGCAATATGGCGGACGTCAATATGGTGGATGTCAAAATGGCGGCTGTTGGGAGAAATATGGCAGATGTCAATATGGCTGCCGTTGGGGGGAGGAATATGGCTGACGTCAAAATGTCGGTGGTTGGGAGCAAAATGGCTGACGTCAATATGGCTGACGTCAAAATGGCTGCCATTGGCAGGAACAATATGGCGGATGCCAAAATGGCTGCCATTGGGGGCAGCAATATGGCTGACGTCAATATGGTGGACGTCAAAATGGCTGCCATCAGCAGGAGCAATATGGCTGACGTCAAAATGGCTGACATCAAAATGGTGGACGTCAAAATGGCTGCCATTGGCGGGAGCAATATGGCGGAAGTGAAAATGGCAGCTGTTGGCGGGAGGAATATGGCTGACGTCAATATGGCTGACGTCAAAATGGCGGGTGTCAAAATGGCTGCCATCAGCAGGAGCAATATGGCTGATGTCACTATGGTGGACGTCAAAATGGCCGCCATTGGAGGAAGCAAAATGGCTGCCGTTACGGGAAACAATATGGCCGACACCAATATGGCCGGCGTTAAGAGAAACAATATGGTGGACTCTAATATGGCCGCCATTGGAGGAAACAATATGGCTGCCATTGCGGGAAACAATATGGCGGACACTAATATGTCCGCCATTGGGGGAAACAATATGGCTGCCGTTGGAGGAAACAATATGGCGGACAATAATATGGCTGCCATTGCAGGAAGCAATATGGCTGCCGTTGGAGGAAACAATATGGCCGACACCAATATGGCTGCCATTGGAGGAAACAATATGGCCGACACCAATATGGCCGGCGTTAAGAGAAACAATATGGCCGACACTAATATGTCCGCCATTGGAGGAAACAATATGGCCGCCACCAACATGGCCGCCATGTTGGAAACCAAAATGGCGGACACCAACATGGCCGCCATGTTGGAATCCAAAATGGCTGAAACCAATATGGACGCCACCAATATGGGCGCCATGTTGGAAACCAAGATGGCCGACACCAACATGGCCGCCACCAATATGGCCGCCGCCAATATGGCCGCCAGTACCGACACGGCCGACTCCAAGATGGCGGCGAAGCTCCGCCCCTTCCGCTGCGCGCTGTGTGGGCGGGGCTTCGCGTCGGGGGCGGGGCTAAGGCGGCACCAGCGACGTCACGGCCCCGCCCCCTCGGGCAGCGCCTAAGCCCCGCCCCCTTCGCGGGGTGGGCGGGGTTTGTTCGGGTGGGCGGGGCTTCGTTTGGGGGCGTGGTCGGTCAATAAACGCTGAGTCAGCAACGGCGGCTGCGGCTGATTGGGGGAGGGGAAGGGCCCAAAATTTCCCAAAAATGTTCCCAAAAATGGACCCAAAAGTCCCAAAAATGTTCCCAAAAATGGCCCCAAAAATGTTCCCAAAAATGATCCCAAAAGTCCCAAAACTGTTCCCAAAATTACAAAAAAATGTTCCCCAAATGGACCCAAAAATGACTCAAAAATGTTCCCAAAATTACAAAAGAATGTTCCCCAAATGGACCCAAAAATGTTCCCAAAAGTCCCAAAAATGTTCCCAAAATTCCCCAAAAATGGCCCCAAAAATGTCCCAGAAATGTTCCCAAAAATGGCCCCAAAAATGTTCCAAAAAGTCCCAAAAATGTTCCCAAAATTACAAAAAAAATGTTCCCAAAATGGACCCAAAAATGGTCCCAAAAGTCCCAAAAATGTCCTCAAAATTCCAAAAAAAATTTCCCAAAAATGTTCGCAAAAGTCCCAAAAATGTTCCCAAAATTACAAAAAAAATCTTCCCCAAACGGCCCCGAAAATGCCCCAAAAAAAATTGCCCGAAAAAGGTCCCTGAAAATCCCCAAAATGGTCCCTAAAATTCCCAAAATTGTTCCCCAAAAAATGTCCCAGAAAAGTTCCCAAAATGGCCAAAAATCCCCCAAAAATCCCCCCAGAACCCCCAATTTTCTTCCCAAACCTCCCCAATAATCCCCTCAAATCCCCAAAAATCCCCCAAATCTCCCTCAAATCCCCCAAAATCCTCAAAATCCCCAAAATCCCCCGAAATCTCCCCAAAATGCCCCAAAATCCTGCAAATCTCCCTCAAATCCCCCAAAATCCTGAAAATCCCCCCGAATTCTGCTAAAATCCCTCCAAATCTCCTCAAAATGACCCGAAATCCCCCAAATCTCCCTCAAATCCCCCAAAATCCACCCAAATGCACCAAAATCCCCCAAATCTCCCCAAAATCCTCAAAATCCCCCCAAATTCTTCCAAAATTCCCCCAAATCCCCCCAAATCTCCCCAAAATCCCCCAAATCTCCCTCAAATCCCCCGAAATCCACCCAAATGCGCCAAAATCCCCCAAAATCTCCGCAAAATGCCCCAAAATCCCCCCAAATCCCCCAAATCTCCTTAAAATCTCCCTAAAATGCCCCCAAATCCCCAAAATCCCCCCAAATCTCCTCAAAATGCTGCAAAATCCCCCAAAACTCCCTCAAATGCCTGAAAATCTCCCCAAATTCTGTCAAAATCTCCCAAAATGACCCAAAATCCCCCAAATCTCCTTTAAATTCCCCCAAATCCCCCCAAATCTCCCCAAAATCCCCCAAATCCCCCCAAAATCCTCAAAATCCCCCCAAAATCCCCCCAAAATGCCCCAAATCCCCCAAAATGCCCCAAAATGCCCCAAAATCACCCATTTTCCCCCAAACCCCTCCCCCCCTTCAATCCCCGCCCCCTTTTCCGCATCCCCCCCCTTTGGCGCAGCCCCTCCCCCACCCCCAAATCCCGCCCCTCCCCCACCCCCCAAAACCCAAATCCCACCCCAAAATCCCAAATCCCGCCCCTCCCCCACCCCCCAAATCCCGCCCACCCCCCAAATCCCAAATCCCGCCCCTCCCCCACCCCCCAAATCCCTCTCCCCAAATCCCAAATCCTGCCCCTCCCCCACCCCCAAATCCCTCTCCCCAAATCCCAAATCCCGCCCCTCCCCCCCCAAATCCCGCCCCTCCCCCTCCCCCCCAAACCCCGCCCCTCCCCCCCCAAATCCCGCCCCTCCCCCCCCAAATCCCAAATCCCGCCCCTCCCCCCCCAAATCCCGCCCCTCCCCCCCAATTCCCGCCCCTCCCCCCCCAAATCCCGCCCCTCCCCCACCCCCAAAATCCCGCCCCTCCCCCACCCCCAAAATCCCGCCCCTCCCCCACCCCCTAAAACCCAAATCCCGCCCCCCAAAATCCCAAATTTCGCCCCTCCCCCACCCCTCCAAATTCCGCCCCCAAAATCCCAAATCCCGCCCCTCCCCCCCCAAATCCCGCCCCTCCCCCACCGCATCCGCAGCCGCCGCCGCATCCCCGGGACGGCCCCGCGCCCCTCCCCCACCCCCTCCCCCCAAAATCCCCCAAAATCCCCAAAATCCCCCAAAATCACATCCGGGGGGGTCCCCTCAGCCCCTCCCCCACCCCCCCCCCCAAAAAAAAGGGGGTCCCGACGCGCCCCTCCCCCCCCGCCCCTCCCCCACCATGAGGGATCGGACCCAGGAGCTGCGCAGCGTGAGAGGGGGGGAGGGGCGGCGGGTTTTGGGGGGTTTGGGGGGATTTTGGGAAAATTTGGGGGGATTTGGGGGAATTTGGGGGATTTTGGGGGGATTTTGGGGGTTTTGGGGGGATTTGGGGGGATTTGGGGATTTTTGGAGGGATTTGGGGATTTTTGGGGGGTTTTGGGATTTTTGAGGGCGGTTTTGGGGGGTTTTGGGGGGGGCGCTGGGAAAATCCGGAGGAATTTTGGGGAATTTTGGGGGATTTGGGGGGCCCATATTTGGAGGATTTTGGGGGATTTTGGGGGGATTTGGGGAAATTTGGGGGTGTTTGGGAAAATTTGGGGATTTTTGGGGGGGTTTGGGGGAGTTCCGGGTGAATTTGGGGCATTTTTGGGGGGATTTGGGGGAGTTCCGGGTGAATTTGGGGGAGTTTTGGGGGGGGTTTGGGGGATTTTGGGGGGATTTGGGAAAATTTGGAGGAGTTTGGCAAAATTTGGGGGATTTGGGGAAAATTCGGGAGGATTTTGGGAAATTTGGGGGGGTTTGGGGAAAATTTGGGGGGATCTGGGGGGATTTTGGGGGGATTTGGGAAAATTTGGGGAGATTTGGGAAAATTTGGGAGGGATTTGGGGAAATTCGGGGGGATTTGGGGGATTTTGGGGGGTTTCGGGGGGTTTGGGGATTTTTGGGGGGATTGGGGGACTTCCAGGTGAATTTGGGGGGGATTTGGGGGGTTTGGGAAAATTTTGGGGGATTTGGGGATTTTTGGGGATTTTGGGGGGGATTTAGGGGGATTTGGGGATTTTTGGGGGATTTGGGGGATTTTGGGGGATTCGGGAAAATTTGGAGGGATTTAGGAAAATTTGGGAAAATTGGGGGGGTTTGGGAAAATTTGGGGGGTCTGGGGGGATTTTTTTTGTGGGGTTTTGGGGGTTTTTAGGGGGATTTTGGGGGATTTTGGGGGGATTTGGGGATTTTTGGGAGATTTGGGGGGATTTGGGGGAAATTTGGGAGGGTTTTGGAAAATTCGGGGGAATTTGGGGAAATTTGGGGGGATTTGGGGGGATTTTGGGGATTTTTGAGGGGCTTTGGGGGATCCCAGGGGGATTTGGGGGTTTTGGGGGGAATTTGGGGATTTTTGGGGGGTTTGGGGCAATTTGGGCAATTTTGGGATGAATTTTGGGGAGGTTTGGGGGGATTTTTGGGGAGATTTTGGGGGGAATTTTGAGGTTTTTTGGGGCGTTTTGGGGAATTTTGGGGGAGCTCTGGACCCTGAGAGGAACTGGGACAAACTGGGACAAACTGGGACAAACTGGGAGGAGCCACCGCAGCTCCCCCAAATCCCCCAAAATCTCCCCAAATCCCCCCAAATTCTGCCAAAATCCCCCAAATTCTGCCAAAATCCCCCAAATCTCCCCAAATTCTGCCAAAATCCCCCAAATCCCCCCAAATTCTGACAAAATCCCCCAAATCCTCCCAAATTCTGCCCAAATCCCCCAAATCTCCCCAGAATGCCCCAAAATCTCCACAAATTCTGCCAAAATCCCCCAAATCCCCCAAATTCTGCCAAAATCCCCCAAATTCTGCCAAAATCCCCCAAATCTCCCCAAATTCTGCCAAAATCCCCCAAATCCCCCCAAATTCTGCCAAAATCCCCCAAATCTCCCAAAATCCTCAAAATCTCCCCAAATTCTGCCAGAATCCCCCAAATCCCCCCAAATTCTGCCAAAATCCCCCAAATCTCCCCAAATCTCCCCAAATCTCCCCCAAATCTCCCCAAATTCTGCCAAAATCTCCCCAAATCTCCCAAAATCCTCAAAATCCCCCCAAATTCTGCCAAAATCCCCCAAATCCCCCCAAATTCTGCCAAAATCCCCCAAATCTCCCCAGAATGCCCCAAAATCCCCCAAATCTTCCCAGAATGCCCCAAAATCACCAAATTCTGACAAAATCCCCCAAATCTCCCCAAATCCCCCAAATCTCCCCAATTTCTGCCAAAATCCCCCAAATCTCCCCAAATCTCCCCTAAATCTCCCGAAAATCCCCACAAATTCTGCCAAAATCCCCCAAATGCCCCCAAATTTTGCCAAAATCCCCCAAATCTCCCCAAATTCTGCCAAAATCCCCCAAATCTCCCCAGAATGCCCCAAAATCTCCCCAAAATCCCCCAAAAATCCCTCAAAGAGCTCCGCCCCTTATGCAAATGAACACCACGCATACAAATGAGCCGAGGGGGCGGGGCGAGAGGCAGGAGCCAATCAGGGGGCCCGGGGTGGGCGGGGCTTGTTTGGGTGGGGTTTTGGGGGCGTGGCTCAGGTTGTGGGCGGGGTTTTGGAGGCGGGGTTTGATTGGGCGGGGTTTTGGGGCGTGGTTTGGATTGTGGGCGGGGTTTTGGGGGCGGGGTTTGATTGGGCGGGATTTTTGGGGCGTGGCTTTTGTTGTGGGCGTGGTTTCGGCCAGGCCACGCCCCCCGGTGGGCGGTGACAGCGCCCCCCGCAGGCCAAGGACAGCGACGATGAGGAGGAGGTGGTGACGGTGGACAGGGATCACTTCATGGACGAGTTCTTCGAGCAGGTGGGACCCCAAAAACGGGGCCGGGACCCCCAAAAACGGGATCGGGACCCCCAAAAATGGGTTTGGGGCACCCGAAAACGCCCAGGGACCCCAAAAATGGCAAAAAAACGGGGTCAGAAACCCCAAAAACGGGATCAGAAACCCCAAAAATGGGGTCAGAAACCCCAAAAATGGGTTTGGGGCACCCGAAAACCCCCAGGGAGCCAAAAAATGCCAAAAAATGGGATCAGAAACCCCAAAAAAGGGTTTGGGGCGCCCGAAAACCCCCAGGGACCCCAAAAATGGGATCAGAAACCCCAAAAATGGGTTTGGGGCACCCGAAAACCCCCAGGAACCCCAAAAATGCCCAAAAAATGGGATCAGAAACTCCAAAAATGGGATCAGAAACCCCAAAATTGGGTTTGGGGCACCCGAAAACCCCCAGGGAGCCCAAAAATGTCAAAAAAATGGGATCAGAAACCCCAAAAATGGGATCAGAAACCCCAAAAATGGGACAGAGACCCCAAAAATCCCATTAAAATCCCCCCAATCCCCCATAATTTCCAAAAATCCCCCAAAATCCCCCAAAATGTCCTAAAATCCCCTCAAAATGCCCCAAATCCTCCCAAAATCCCAAAAAAACCCTCAAAAATCCCCCAAATCCACTAAAATCCCCCCAAAATCCCCCATAATGCCCCAAAATGCCCCAAAATCCCCCAAATTTCCCCAAATTTCCCCAAAATCCCCAAAATGTCCCCAAATCCCCCCAAATCCTCCAAAATGCCCCCAAATCCCCCAAAATGCCCCAAATTTCCCCAAAATCCCCCAAAATTCCCCAAAATCCCCCCCAAAATGCTCCAAAATCCCCCCAAAATCCCCCCCCAAACCACCTCAGAATCTCCCGTAATTTCCAAAAAATCTCCTTAAAATCCCCCAAAATCCCCCCGAAAATTCTCTCAAAATGCCCCAAAATTTCCCAAAATTCCCCAAAATGCCCCAAAATGCCCCAAAATCCCCCAAAATGCCCCAAAATCCCCCAAAATGCCCCAAAATCCCCCCAAAATGCCCCAAAATCCCCCAAAATGCCCCAAAATCCCCCCAAAATGCCCCAAAATCCCTCCAAAATTCCCCAAAATCCCCCGAAATGCCCCAAAATCGCCCAAAATGTCCGAAATTCCCCCCAAATGCTCCAAAATGCCCCAAAATCCCCCTCAAAATCCCCCAAAATCCCCCAAAATCCCCCAAATTCCCCCAAATCCTACATAATTCCCCAAAATCTCCCAAATTTACCCAGAATTCCCCAAAATGCCCCAAAATCCCCCAAAATCCCCCAAAATTCCCCAAAATCCCCCAAAATCCCCCAAAATGCCCCAAAATACCCAAAAATGCCCTAAAATCCCCCCAAAATGCCCCCAAATCCCCCAAATTCCCCCCAAAATGCCCCCAAATCCCCTAAAATTCCCCAAAATGCCCCAAAATCCCCCAAAACCCCCCCCAAAATTCCCCAAAATCGCCCCCAAAATTCCCCAAAATCCCTCCCGAAATGCCTCAAAATGACCCAAAATCCCCAAATTTCCCCAAAATGCCCCAAAATGCCCCAAATTCCCGTCAGGTGGAGGAGATCCGCGGCTGCATCGAGAAACTGTCGGAGGACGTGGAGCAGGTGAAGAAACAGCACAGCGCGATCCTGGCGGCCCCCAACCCTGACGAGAGTAATTAACCAGTTAATTAATTAATGAGATCATTAATTATATCATTAACGGGTCATTAACGGGGCCATCGGGTCATTAACACAGCCATTAATTAACACAGTCATTAATTAGCAGCAGCATAGCGCCATCCTGGCGGCCCCCAACCCCGATGAGAGTAATTAACAAATTAATTAATGAACGAGATAATTAATTAACAATATTATTAACGAGATAATTAATTAAAGAGATCATTAATGGGGTCATTGGGTCATTAATGGAGCCATTAATGGGGTCAGTGGTCACTCATTGGTCACTCATTGGTCACTCATTGGTCACTCATGGTCATTCATGGTCACTCATGGTCACTGGTGATCACTCCTGGTCACTGGTGGTCACTTGCCATCACTCATTGGTCACTCAGGGTCACTCTTGGTCACTCATTGGTCACTCAGGGTCACTCATCATCACTCATGGTCACTGGTGGTCACTCGCCATCACTGGTGGCCACTCATGGTCATTCATGGTCATTCATGGTCACTCACCATCACTCATAGTCACTGGTGGTCACTGGTGGTCACTCATCATCACCGGTGGTCACTGGTGGTCACTCCCGGTCACTCATTGGTCACTCACAATCACTCCTGGTCACTGGTGGTCACTCATTGGTCACTCATGGTCACTGGTGGTCACTCCTGGTTACTCACAATCACTCATTGGTCACTCACCATCACTCATTGGTCACTCATGGTCACTCCTGGTCACTGGTGGTCACTCACCATCACTGGTGGTCACTCATGGTCACTCCTGGTTACACACAATCACTCATTGGTCACTCATTGGTCACTCATTGGTCACTCATTGGTCACTCATGGTCACTCATGGTCACTCCTGGTCACGCATGGTCACTCACCATCACTGGTGGTCACTCCTGGTCACTCATTGGTCACTCCTGGTCACTCGCGGTCACTGCAGGGACCAAGCAGGATCTCGAGGACCTCACGGCCGACATCAAGAAGACGGCGAACAAAGTCCGCTCCAAATTGAAAGGTGACCACTGCCCCCCCGAGTGACCCCTGAGTGACCACTGAGTGACCACTGAGTGACCACTGAGTGACCACTGAGTGACCACTGAGTGACCGCTGAGTGACCACGGCACTGAGTGACCACTGAGTGACCACTGAGTGACCACTGAGTGACCACTGAGTGACCACTGAGTGACACTGAGTGACCACTGAGTGACCACTGAGTGACCACTGAGTGACCACTGAGTGACCCTGAGTGACCGCTGAGTGACCGCTGTGTCCGTAGCCATCGAGCAGAGCATCGAGCAGGAGGAGGGGCTGAACCGCTCCTCGGCCGACCTGCGCATCCGCAAGACGCAGGTGCGCCTTCGGCCTCGGCGGTGACGGCGGCGTCTTCGTCATTGGCATCGTTGACTTCGTCATCGTCATTGATGTCATCATCGTCATTGACTTTGTCATCATTGACTTTGTCATTGTCGTTGACTTCATCATCATTGATGTCATCATCATTGACGTCATCATCCTCATTGACTTCGTCATCGTCATCATCCTCTACATGTCATCGTTGACTTCATCCTCATCGTCATTGACTTCGTCATTGTCATTGAATTCGTCATCATTGACGTCATCATCGTCATTGACGTCATCATCGCCATCATCATCAACATGTCAATGTTGGCTTTGTCTTTGTCATCGTTGACTTCATCCTCATCGTCATCGTCATTGACTTCATCATCATCGTCATTGACTTCATCATTATTGGCTTCGTCATCGTCATTGATGTCATCCTCATCATTGACTTCATCATCTTTGGCTTCGTCATTGTCGTTGACTTCATTGTCATTGACGTCGTCATCGTCATTGATTTCATCGTCACTGACTTCGTCATCGTCATTGACTTCATTGCCAGCATCATCATCAATGTAATTGTTGACTTCATTGTCATTGATATCGTCATCATTGACGTCATCATCATTGACTTCATCATCGTCATTGACTTTGTCATCTTTGGCTTCGTCATCATTGACGTCATCATTGTCATTGATGTCATCATCATCATTGACGTCATCGTCATCATTGACTTCATCATCATTGACTTCATCATTGTCGTTGACTTCATCATTGTCATCATCGTCAACATGTCATTGTTGACTTTGTCATTGTTGACTTCATCGGCATCGCCATCGTCATCGACTTCGTCATCCTTGTGTACGTCATTGTCATTGACTTCATCATCATTGGCGTCATCATCATCATTGATGTCATCATCATCATTGACACCATCATCGTTGACTTCATCATCATTGACTTCATCATCATTGACTTCATCATCATCGTCATTGACTTCACCATTGTCATTGACTTCATAATTGTCATTGAATTCATCATCGTTGACGTCATCATTATTGTTGACGTCATCGTCGTCATTGACTTCATCATCATTGACTTCGTCATCGTCATTGACTTTATCATCATCATCATCAACATGTCATTGTTGACTTGGTCTTTGTCATTGTTGACTTCATCCTCATTGTCGTAGATTTCATCATCATCATTGACTTCATCATCGTCATTGACTTCATCATCGTTGATTTCGTCATTGTCATTGACTTCATCATCGTCATCATCGCCAACATGTCATTGTTGACTTGGTCTTTGTCATTGTTGACTCCATCCTCATCGTCATTGACTTCATCATCATTGACTTCATCATCGTCATTGACTTCATCATCGTCATTGACGTCATCGTCATCATCGTCATTGACTTCATCATCATTGACTTCATCATCATCATTGACTTCATCGTCATTGACGTCATCATCGTCATTGACTTCATCATCATTGAATTTGTCATCATTGACTTCATCATCATCATTGACTTCATCATCTTTGGGCTTCGTCATCGTCATTGACTTCATCATCATTGACATCGTCATCGTCACCGTTAACTCCTTCCCCCCCAGCACTCGACGCTGTCGCGGAAGTTCGTGGAGGTGATGACGGAATACAACGCGACACAGTCCAAGTACCGCGACCGCTGCAAGGACCGCATCCAGCGCCAGCTCGAGATCAGTGCGGGTCAAGGGTCACATTGGGGTCATCCTGGGGTCACTAGGTCATCAGGGGTCATCAGGGGTCATTAGGGTCCCTCTGGGGGTCCAGGGGTCACTTTGGGGGTCAAGGGGTCACTTGGGAGTCATTGGGGTCATCAGAGGTCACTCTGGGGGTCAAGGGTCACCCTGGGGTCATCGGGGTCACTCTGGGTCATTGGGGTCATCAGGGTCACTCTGGGGGTCAAGGGTCACTCAGGGGAGGGGTCAGAGCGGTCACTGACCGCTGCAAAGACCGGATCCAGCGGCAGCTGGAGATCAGTGCGGGTCACCGGGGTCATCCTGGGGTCATCGGGGTCATCGGGGTCACTCTGGGGTCATTGGGGTCATCCTGGGGTCATCAGGGGTCAGAGCGGTCACTGAGCGCTGCAAGGACCGGATCCAGCGACAGCTCGAGATCAGTGCGGGTCAAGGGTCACCTTGGGGTCATCCTGGGGTCATCGGGGTCATCCTGGGGTCATCAGGGTCATCCTGGGGTCATCAGGGGTCACTGTCACTGACCGCTGCAAGGACCGCATCCAGCGCCAGCTCGAGATCAGTGCGGGTCACCTTGGGGTCATCTCGGGGTCATCGGGGTCATCCTGGGGTCATTGGGGTCATCAGGGGTCAGGGGTCACTCGGGGGAGGGGTCACTGACCGCTGCAAGGACCGGATCCAGCAACAGCTCGAGATCAGTGCGGGTCACCCTGGGGTCATCCTGGGGTCATCTTGGGGTCATCGCGGTCATCCTGGGGTCATCTGGGGTCATCGGGGTCATCCTGGGGTCACTCTGGGTCATTGGGGTCACTCTGGGTCATTGGGGTCACTCTGGGTCATCAGGGGTCAGGGTCACTCTGGGTCACTTTGGGTCATCGGGGTCACTCTGGGGTCACTCTGGGTCATTGGGGTCACTCTGGGGTCAAGGGGTCACTCTGGGTCACTCTGGGTCATTGGGGTCATCGGGGTCACTCTGGGGTCTTCAGGGTCATCGGGGGTCATTGGGGTAATTGGGTCGTTGGGGTCACTCTGGGTCATTGGGGTCATCAGGGGTTACTCTGGGGTCATCGGGGTCACTTGGGTCATCAGGGGTCACTCTGGGGCTCAAGGGTCACTCTGGGGACCCCAGGGTCATCAGGGTCACTTTGGGTCACTCTGGGTCATCGGGGTCATTCTGGGTTACTCTGGGTCATTGGGGTCACTCTGGGTCACTCTGGGTCATTGGGGTCACTCATTGGTCACTCAGGGGTCATTGGGGTCATTGGGGTCACTCATTGGTCACTCATTGGTCACTCATTGGTCACTCAGGGTCACTCAGGGGTCCGTGGGGGGTCAGTGGGGGGGGTCAGTGGGGGGTCAGCAGTCACTCAGTGGTCAGAGGTCAGGGGTCAGAGGTCAGAGGTCACTCAGGGTCACTCAGGGGTCAGCGGTCAGTAGGGGGTCAGAGGTCAGTGGTCACTCAGGGTCACTCAGGGTCAGAGGTCAGAGGTCACTCGGGGTCACTCTCCCCAGCCGGCCGCACCACCACCAATGAGGAGCTGGAGGAGATGTTGGAGAGCGGCAAACTGGCCGTGTTCACCGACGACGTGCGTGACACAGCGGGGACACCCACGGGGACACCAACGGGGGGCAACTGGGGCTACTGGGGGGCTACTGGGAGCGACTGGGGGGCAACTGGGAGTGACCGGGGGCTACCATGGCCACCAAGGGGCTACTGGGGTTACTGGGTGGCCACCGGGGCTACTGGGACTACTGGGAGTGACCGGGGGCTACCAGGGCCATCGACGGGCCACCAATGGGCTACTGGGGACACCGATGGGCTACTGGGAGTGACTGGGTGGCTACCAGGGCCGTCACTGGGGCCACCAATGGGCTACCAGGGCTACCAAGGGGCTACTGGGGTGACCGACGGGCTACTGGGAGTGACTGGGAGTGACCAGGGGCTACCATGGCCACCAAGGGGCTACTGGGGCTACTGGGAGTGATTTGGACTACTGGGAGCAACTGGGTGGCTACCAAGGGGCTACTGGGAGGGACCGGGGGCTACCGGGGCTGCCAATGGGCTACCGGGGTGGCCAAGGGGCTACTGGGGCTACTGGGAGTGACCGGGGCTACTGGGGGACACCGGGGACACCAACCGGCTACTGGGGGGCTACTGGGAGTGACCGGGGGGCTACCAGGGCTACTGGGGACACTGGGGACACGGACGGGCTACCAGGGACACCAAGGGGCTACTGGGAGTGACCAGGGGCTACCAACCAGCTACCGGGGCTTCTGATGGGCTACTGGGGTTACCAGGGACACTGACGGGCCACCAAGGGGCTACCGGGGACACTGATGGGCTACTGGGTACACCAAGGGGCTACTGGGCGGCTACTGGGGCTACTGGGAGTGATTTGGGCTACTGGGAGCAACTGGGAGGGACTGGGGTCTACTGTGGCCACCAAGGGGCTACTGGGAGTGACTGGGGACACCGATGGGCTACCAGGGACACCGGGGACACCAGGGGGCTACCAAGGGGCTACTCAGAGTGATTTGGGCTACTGGGAGTGATTGGGGGGCTACCAGGGCCACCAAGGGGCTACTGGGGCTACTGGGGGGCTACTGGGGCTGCCAATGGGCTACCAAGGGGCTACCGGGGTGGCCAAGGGGCTACTGGGAGTGACCGGGTGGCTACTGGGAGGGACTGGGAGTGACTGGGGGGCTACCAGGGCTACCCAGGGGCTACTGGGACTACTGGGAGTGACCAGGGTCTACTGGGGTTGCCAAGGGGCTACCGGGGACATTGATGGGCTACCAGGATTACTGGGGGGCTACTGGGACTACTGGGAGTGACTGGGTGGCTACTGGGGCTACTGACGGGCTATTGGGGACACCAATGGGCTACTGGGAGTGACCAGGGGCTACCGTGGCCACCAAGGGGCTACTGGGGCTACTGGGAGTGATTTGGGCTACTGGGAGGGACTGGGTGGTCACTGTCCAGGTGGCCACCTGGAAATCCTCGTGGCCACCAGGTGACCTCTGGTGACCACCTGGAGATCTCTGGTGACCTGGTGACCAGGTGACCCCAGGTGACCACCTGGAGATCCCTGGTGACCACCTGGAGATCTTTGGTGCCCACCTGGAGATCCGTGGTGACCACCTGGAGGTCTCTGGTGACCACCTGGAGGTTCTGGTGACCACCTGGAGGTCCTGGTGACCACCTGGTGACCCCAGGTGACCACCTGGAGGTCCTGGTGACCACCTGGAGAGGTCCTGGTGACCACCTGGAGATCTGTGGTGACCACCTGGAGATCTGTGGTGGCCACCTGGAGATCCCTGGTGACCACCTGGAGATCCATGGTGACCACCTGGAGGTCCTGGTGATCACCTGGAGCTCTGTGGTGACCAGGTGACCCCAGGTGACCACCTGGAGATCTGTGGTGACCACCTGGAGGTCTGTGGTGACCACCTGGAGGTCCTTGGTGACCACCAGATGACCTCTGGTGACCACCTGGAGATCTGTGGTGACCACTTGGAGATCCCTGGTGACCACCTGGAGGTCCTTGGTGACCACCTGGAGCTCTCTGGTGACCACCTGGAGGTCTGTGGTGACCAGATGACCACAGATGACCACAGCTGACCACCACTGACCGTCGCTGTCCCCGCAGATCAAGATGGACTCGCAGATGACCAAGCAGGCGCTGAACGAGATCGAGACGCGGCACAACGAGATCATCAAGCTGGAGAGCAGCATCCGCGAGCTGCACGACATGTTCGTGGACATGGCCATGCTGGTGGAGAGCCAGGTCCGGCCGGAGTGACCACCGGTCATCCCGAGTGGCCACCGGTCATTGGGAGTGGCCAGTGGTCATCCCGAGTGACCACCGGTCATTGGGAAGGGTTTGAGGTCATCTGGACCCATTGAGGGTCATCAAGAACCTCCCAAAGCCCATCTTGACCCACCAAAGGTCATCAAGAACCCATCAGGGGTCATCTGGAAGGGGTTAGAGGTCATTGGGAGTGACCAGTGGTCATTGGGAGTGACCAGTGGTCATTGGAAAGGGTTTGAGGTCATTGGAAGTGACCACTGGTCATCAGGAGTGGCCACTGGTCATCCCGAGTGACCAGTGGTCATTGGGAAGGGTTTGGGGTCATTGGGAGTGACCACTGGTCATCCTGAGTGACCACTGGTCATCGGGAGTGACCACCGGTCATTGGGACGGGTTTCAGGTCATCTGGACCCATTGAGGGTCATCAAGAACCTCCCAAAGCCCATCTTGACCCACCAAAGGTCATCAAGAACCCACCAAAGGTCATCTGGAAGGGTTTGAGGTCATTGGGAGTGACCAGTGGTCATTGGGAGTGACCAGTGGTCATCCATGATGTGTTGGTGGACATGGCCATGCTGGTGGAGAGCCAGGTCCGGCCGGAGTGACCACCGGTCATCCCGAGTGACCAGTGGTCATCCCGAGTGACCACTGGTCATTGGGAAGGGTTTGAGGTCATCTGGACCCATTGAGGGTCATCAAGAACCTCCCAAAGCCCATCTTGACCCACCAAAGGTCATCAAGAACCCACCAGGGGTCATCTGGAAGGGGTTAGAGGTCATTGGGAGTGACCAGTGGTCATTGGGAGTGACCAGTGGTCATCGGGAAGGGTTTGAGGTCATTGGGAAGGGTTTGAGGTCATTGGGAGTGACCAGTGGTCATTGGGAGTGACCAGTGGTCATTGGGAGTGACCAGTGGTCATCCATGACGTGTTGGTGGACATGGCCATGCTGGTGGAGAGCCAGGTCCGGCCGGAGTGACCACCGGTCATCCCGAGTGACCACTGGTCATCAGGAAGGGTTTGAGGTCATCAGGAAGGGTTTGAGGTCATCTGGACCCATTGAGGGTCATCAAGAACCTCCCAAAGCCCATCTTGACCCACCAAGGGTCATCTGGAAGGGGTTGGATGTCATTGGGAGTGACCACTGGTCATCTGGAAGGGTTTGAGGTCATTGGGAGTGACCAGTGGTCATTGGGAAGGGTTTGAGGTCATTGGGAGTGACAAGTGGTCATTGGGAGTGACCAGTGGTCATCGGGAAGGGTTTGAGGTCATCAGGAAGGGTTTGAGGTCATCTGGACCCATTGAGGGTCATCAAGAACCTCCCAAAGCCCATCTTGACCCACCAAAGGTCATCAAGAACCCACCAGGGGTCATCTGGAAGGGGTTAGAGGTCATTGGGAGTGACCAGTGGTCATTGGGAGTGACCATTGGTCATTGGGAAGGGTTTGAGGTCATTGGGAGTGACCACCGGTCATCCCGAGTGACCACTGGTCATCGGGAAGGGTTTGAGGTCATCTGGACCCATTGAGGGTCATCAAGAACCTCCCAAAGCCCGTCTTGACCCACCAAAGGTCATCAAGAACCCACCAGGGGTCATCTGGAAGGGGTTAGAGGTCATTGGGAGTGACCACCGGTCATTGGGAGTGACCAGTGGTCATCGGGATGGGTTTGAGGTCATCTGGACCCATTGAGGGTCATCAAGAACCTCCCAAAGCCCATCTTGACCCACCAAGGGTCATCAAGAACCCACCAAAGGTCATCAAGAACCCACCAGGGGTCATCTGGAAGGGGTTGGAGGTCATCGGGAGTGACCAGTGGTCATCCTGAGTGGCCACTGGTCATTGGGAAGGGTCTGAGGTCATTGGGAGTGACCAGTGGTCATTGGGAGTGACCATCGGTCATCGGGAAGGGTTTGAGGTCATCTGGACCCATTGAGAGTCATCAAGAACCTCCCAAAGCCCATCTTGACCCACCAAAGGTCATCAAGAACCCACCAGGGGTCATCAGGAAGGGGTTAGAGGTCATTGGGAGTGACCAGTGGTCATTGGGAGTGACCAGTGGTCATCGGGAAGGGTTTGAGGTCATCTGGACCCATTGAGGGTCATCAAGAACCTCCCAAAGCCCATCTTGACCCACCAAGGGTCATCAAGAACCCACCAGGGGTCATCTGGAAGGGGTTAGAGGTCATTGGGAGTGACCAGTGGTCATCGGGATGGGTTTGAGGTCATCTGGATGGGTTTGAGGTCATTGGGAGTGACCAGTGGTCATTGGGAAGGGTTTGAGGTCATCAGGATGGGTTTGAGGTCATCTGGACCCATTGAGGGTCATCAAGAACCTCCCAAAGCCCATCTTGACCCACCAAAGGTCATCAAGAACCCACCAGGGGTCATCAAGAACCCACCAGGGGTCATCTGGAAAGGGTTAGAGGTCATTGGGAGTGACCAGTGGTCATTGGGAGTGACCAGTGGTCATTGGGAAGGGTTTGAGGTCATTGGGAGTGACCAGTGGTCATTGGGAGTGACCAATGACCACCATGACTGGCCAGTGGTCACTCTCCGGCCGCAGGGGGAGATGATTGACCGCATCGAGTACAACATCAATGGTCACTTTTACTGACCAATGGTCACTTTTACTGACCAATGGTCACTTTTACTGACCAATGACCATTATTATTCACCAATGACCACCATGACTGACCAGTGGTCACTGTCACTGACCAGTGGTCACTCTGGCTGACCGGTGGTCACTGTGGCTGACCAGTGGTCACTCTCCGGCCGCAGGGGGAGATGATTGACCACATCGAGTACAACGTCAATGGTCACTTTTACTGACCAATGGTCACTTTTACTGACCAATGACCACCATGACTGACCAGTGGTCACTCTGACTGACCAGTGGTCACTGTGGCTGACCAGTGGTCACTCTGGCTGACCGGTGGTCACTCTCCGGCCGCAGGGGGAGATGATTGACCGCATCGAGTACAACGTCAATGGTCACTTTTACTGACCAATGGTCACTTTTACTGACCAATGACCACCATGACTGACCAATGACCGTTATTATTGACCAGTGGTCACTGTCACAGACCAGTGGTCACTGTGGCTGACCAGTGGTCACTCTCTGGCCGCAGGGGGAGATGATTGACCGCATCGAGTACAACGTCGATGGTCACTGCCACTGACCAATGGTCACTTTTACTGACCAATGACCACCATGACTGACCAGTGGTCACTGTCACTGACCAGTGGTCACTGTCACTGACCCGTGGTCACTCTGGCTGACCAGTGGTCACTCTGGCTGACCGGTGGTCACTCTCCGGCCGCAGGGGGAGATGATTGACCGCATCGAGTACAACGTCGAGCACTCGGTGGATTACGTCGAACGCGCCGTGTCCGACACCAAAAAAGCCGTCAAGTACCAGAGCAAAGCCCGGCGGGTCAGTGCGGCCACCGGAGTGACCGGTGGTGACCGGGGGTGACCAGGGGTCATTGGGAGTGACCAGGGGTGACCAGGAGTGACCAGGGGTGACCAGGGCTGACCAGGGGTCACTGGGAGTGACCAGGGGTGACCAGGGGTCACTGAGAGTGACCAGAGTGACCAGGGGTGACCAGGGGTCACTGAGAGTGACCAGAGTGACCGGGGGTGACCAGGGGTGACCAGGGGTGACCGGGGGTGACCGGGGGTGACCGGGGGTGACCAGGGGTCACTGGGAGTGACCAGGAGTGACCAGGGGTGACCAGGAGTGACCAGGGGTGACCAGAGTGACCAGGGGTCACCAGGGGTCACTGGGGGTCACTGGGAGTGACCAGGGGTGACCAGAGTGACCAGGGGTGACCAGAGTGACCAGGGGTCACCAGGGGTCACCGGGAGTGACCAGAGTGACCAGGGGTGACCAGGGGTCACTGAGAGTGACCAGGGGTGACCAGGGGTGACCAGGGGTGACCAGGGGTGACCAGGGGTCACTGGGAGTGACCAGGGGTGACCAGTGGTGACCAGGGGTGACCAGGGGTGACCAGGGGTCACCGGGGGTCACTGGGAGTGACCAGGAGTGACCAGGGGTGACCGGGAGTGACCGGGGGTCACTGGGAGTGACCAGGGGTGACCAGGGGGTCACTGGGAGTGACCACAGCTACTGAGAGTGACCAGGAGTGACCAGGGGTGACCAGGGGTCACTGAGAGTGACCAGGGGTCACCGGGGGTCACTGGGAGTGACCAGGAGTGACCAGGGGTCACTGGGAGTGACCAGGGGTGACTGGGAGTGACCAGGGGTGACCAGGGGTGACCAGGGGTGACCGGGGGTGACCAGGGGTGACCAGGGGTCACTGGGAGTGACCAGGGGTGACCAGGGGTGACCAGGGGTCACTGAGAGTGATCAGGGGTGACCAGGGGTGACCAGGGGTGACCAGGGGTCACTGGGAGTGACCAGGGGTGACCAGGGGTCACTGAGAGTGACCACAGCTACTGAGAGTGACCAGGGGTGACCAGGGGTGACCGGGGGTGACCAGGGGTGACCAGGAGTGACCAGGGGTGACCAGGGGTGACCATAGGTGACCAGGGGTGACCAGGAGTGACCAGGAGTGACCAGGGGTGACCGGGGGTGACCAAGGGTCACTGAGAGTGACCAGGGGTGACCAGGGGTGACCAGGGGTGACTGGGGGTGACCAGGGGTGACCAGTGGTGACCAGGGGTGACCAGGAGTGACCAGAGCTACTGAGAGTGACCAGGGGTGACCAGGAGTGACCAGGGGTCATTGGGAGTGACCAGGGGTGACCGTGGGTGACCGGGGGTGACCAGGGGTCAGTGGGAGTGACCAGGGGTGACCAGGGGTGACCAGGGGTGACCGGGGGTCACTGGGAGTGACCAGGGGTGACCAGGGGTTACCAGGGGTGACCGGGGGTGACCAGGGGTGACCGGGGGTGACCGGGGGTGACCAGGGGTCACTGGGAGTGACCAGAGTGACCAGGGGTCACTGAGAGTGACCAGGGGTGACCAGGGGTGACCAGGAGTGACCAGGGGTGACCAGGGGTCACTGAGAGTGACCACAGCTACTGAGAGTGACCAGGGGTGACCAGAGTGACCAGGGGTGACCAGGGGTGACCAGGGGTGACCAGGGCTACTGAGAGTGACTGGGAGTGACCAGGGGTCACTGGGAGTGACCGGGAGTGACCAGGGGTGAGCAGGGGTCAGTGCGAGTGACCAGGGGTGACCAGAGTGACCGGGGGTGACCAGGGGTGGCCAGGGGTGACCAGGGGTGACCAGAGGTGACCAGGGGTCACCAGGGGTCACCAGGGGTCACCAGGGGTCACCGGGAGTGACCAGGGGTGACCAGGGGTCACTGGGAGTGACCAGGGGTGACCAGAGTGACCAGGGGTGACCGGGGGTGACCGGGGGTGACCGGGAGTGACCAGGGGTCACTGGGAGTGACCAGGGGTGACCAGGGGTCACTGGGAGTGACCAGGGGTGACCAGAGTGACCAGGGGTGACCAGGGGTGACCAGAGTGACCAGGGGTGACCGGGGGTGACCAGGGGTGACCAGAGTGACCAGGGGTCACTGGGAGTGACCAGGAGTGACCAGGGGTCACTGGGAGTGACCAGGGGTGACCAGGGGTCAGTGGGAGTGACCAGGGGTGACCAGGGGTGCCCAGAGGTCACTGGGAGTGACCAGATGTGACCAGGGGTGACCAGGAGTGACCAGGGGTGACCAGGGGTCACTGGGAGTGACCGGGGTGACCAGGGGTCAGTGGGAGTGACCAGAGTGACCAGGGGTGACCGGGAGTGACCAGGGGTGACCGGGGGTCACTGGGAGTGACCAGGGGTGACCAGGGGTGACCGGGGGTGACCAGGGGTCACTGGGAGTGACCAGGGGTGACCAGGGGTGACCGGGGGTGACCAGGGGTCACTGAGAGTGACCAGGAGTGACCAGGGGTGACCGGGGGTGACCAGGAGTGACCAGAGGTGACCAGGGGTGACCAGGGGTGACCAGGGGTCACTGGGAGTGACCAGAGCTACTGAGAGTGACCAGGGGTGACCAGGGGTGACCAGTGGTCACTGGGAGTGACCAGGGGTGACCAGGGGTGACCAGGGGTCACTGAGGGTCACCAGGGGTCACCAGGGGTCACCAGGGGTCACTGAGAGTGACCAGGGAGGTGACCCTGGCCGGGGTGGGGGAGGGGTCAGTGACGTTCTGCTCTTCTCTCCTCTCTCCCCTCCCCCGCTGCCGGGACCGCCTGAAATTCGACAAAATCCGTTAAAACTCATCAAAATTCATCAACGTTCATCAAAATCCATTGAAATTCACCCAAAAAATCACCGAAATCATCAAAATTCATCTAAATTCATCAAAATTCACAAAAAATTCATCAAAATTCACCCAAATCCACCCAAATTTATCCAAAATTCACCCAAATCCCCCGAAACCCACCCAACCCCCCCCAAATGTACCAAAATGCATCAAAATTCACCAAATCCATCGAAACCCACCCAAACCTCCCGGAAATTCACCAAAATCCACCAAAACCCACCCAAATTTACCAAAATGCATCAAAATTCACCAAAATCCACCAAAACCCACCCAAAACCCACCAAAATCAACCCAAAACCCACTAAACTCAACCCAAAACCCACCAAAACCCACCAAAATCCATCAAACCCACCCAAAATCCATCAAACCCACCCAAAACCCACCCAAACCCCCCGAAATTCACAAAAATCCATCAAAACCCACCCAAACCCACCAAAATCCACCAAAACCCACCAAAACCCCCCAAAACCCACCAAAACCCACCAAAATCCATCAAACCCACCCAAAATCCATCAAACCCACCCAAAATCCACCCAAACCCCCCGAAATTCACAAAAATCCATCAAAACCCACCCAAAACCCACCAAAACCCATCAAAACCCACCCAAACCCACCCAAAACCCACCCAAACCCACCAAAACCCACCAAAACCCACCAAAATCCATCAAAACCCACCCAAAACCCGCCCAAATTTTCCAAAATGCATCAAAATTCACCAAACCCATGGAAACCCACCCAAACCCGCCGGAAATTCACCAAAATCCATCAAAACCCACCCAAAACTCACCCAAACCCACCCAAAACCCACCAAAATCCACCCAAAATCCACCCAAAACCTGCCCAAATTTACCAAAATGCATCAAAATTCACCAAACCCATGGAAACCCACCCAAACCCCACGAAATGTACCAAAATCCATCAAAACCCACCCAAAACCCATCAAAACCCGCCAAAACCCACCAAAACTCACCCAAACCCACCCAAAACCCACCCAAAACCCACCAAAACCCACCAAAACCCACCAAAATTCACCAAAATCCATCAAACCCACCCCAAATCCATCAAACCCACCCAAAACCCACCCAAACCCCCCGAAATTCACAAAAATCCATCAAAACCCACCCAAAATCAACCCAAATCCACCAAAACCCCCCAAAACCCACCAAAACCCACCCAAAACCCACTCAAACCCCCCGAAATTCACCAAAACCCACCAAATCCACCCAAAACCCACCCAAACCCCCCGAAATTCACCAAAATCCATCAAAATCCACCCAAAACCCAACAAAACCCACCAAAACCCATCAAAATCTATCAAAACCCACCCAAAACCCACCAAAACCCACCCAAAACCCCACCAAATGTACCAAAATACATCAAAATTCACCAAAATCCACCCAAACCCATCCAAATCCACCCAAAACCCACCAAACCCACCCAAAACCCACCCAAACCCCTCAAAATTCACCAAAACCCGCCCAAATCCACCCTAAATCCACCCAAAACCCGCTCGAACGCGCCGCCGGGCGCCGGCAGAAGAAGATCATGATCATCATCTGCTGCGTGGTGCTGGGCGTGGTCTTGGCCTCCTCCATCGGCGGCACCTTGGGCCTGTAGCGCCCCTCCCCCGCCCCCTCCCCCTCCCCCACCCCGGGGGGGGGCGTGGCAGCCCCGGCGCCCCTCCCCCACCCAGGCCCCGCCCCCTCCCCTCGTTAACGACGCCAATAAATTAATTGCCAACGGACGAACCAGCACGCGGTGGTTCCGTCGCCGCCGGCCACGCCCCCCCGGCGCCGGCACCGGCAAATCTAAGTTGGCTCCGCCTCCTCCTCCTCGGCCTTCATCGCATCCCATCATCCTCCTCTGCCACGCCCCCTCCGCGGGGGGGAGGGGTGAGTGGGGGTTGGGTTGGGTTGGGTTGGGTTGAGTTGGGTTGGGTTGGGTTGAGTTGGGTTGGGTTGGGTTGGTTGAGTTGGGTTGGTTGGGTTGGTTGAGTTGGGTTGAGTTGGGTTGGTTGAGTTGGGTTGGGTTGAGTTGGGTTGGGTTGAGTTGGGTTGGTTGAGTTGGGTTGGGTTGAGTTGGGTTGGGTTGAGTTGAGTTGGGTTGGGTTGGTTGAGTTGGGTTGGGTTGGGTTGAGTTGGGTTGAGTTGGGTTGGGTTGAGTTGGGTTGAGTTTGGTTGAGTTGGTTGAGTTGGGTTGAGTTGGTTGGGTTGGGTTGGGTTTTGTTGAGTTGGGTTGGGTTGAGTTGAGTTGGGTTGGGTTGAGTTGAGTTGGGTTGGGTTGGGTTGAGTTGGGTTGGGTTGGGTTGAGTTGAGTTGGGTTGGGTTGAGTTGAGTTGGGTTGAGTTGGGTTGAGTTGGTTGGGTTGGGTTGGGTTGAGTTGGGTTGGGTTGGGTTGAGTTGAGTTGGGTTGGGTTGAGTTGAGTTGGGTTGAGTTGGGTTGGTTGGGTTGGGTTGGTTGAGTTGGGTTGAGTTGGGTTGGGTTGGGTTGGGTTGGGTTGGGTTGAGTTGAGTTGGTTTGGGTTAAGTTGGTTTGGGTTGAGTTGGGTTGAGTTGGGTTGGGTTGGTTGAGTTGGTTTGAGTTGGTTTGGGTTGAGTTGGGTTGAGTTGGGTTGGGTTGGGTTGGTTGAGTTGGGTTGGATGAGTTGAGTTGGGTTGGGTTGGGTTGGGTTGGTTGGGTTGGGTTGAGTTGGGTTGAGTTGGGTTGAGTTGGGCCCATTCTCACCGCGCCGGCACCATCACACCCAACCGGTCCGACCATCCCGCACCCAACTGGATGACCCCATCAATGACCCAATGACGTCATCAATGCCAAATGACCCCATTGATGACCCAATGACCCCATTGATGACCCAATGACCTCATCAATGACATCATCAATGACCCATCAATGACCCAACGACGTCATCGCCACCCAACCCCACCACCAACGACCCAACGGCACCGCCGCCCACCCGATGACGTCACGGGAACCCCGATGACCTCATCGATGACCTCATCGATGACGTCATCAATGACCCCACTTAGATTTCCGGCCCCGCCGGCGCCGCGCCCACGCCCCTCCCCCACCCCAACCCCCACCGGGCTGGGGGCTGCCCCTCCCCCCCCGCCGCGCTCTGTGTCGCCCCCTCGTGGTCTGTGACGTCTTTGCTACGAAACCATTGCCAAAAACGCAGACGGCTCCGCCTCTTCTTCCTCCCCGGCTCCGCCCCCTCCTCCTCCTCCTCCTCGGGGGGACAAAATGGCCGCCGTGAAATGGCCGCCACAAAATGGCCGTCAAAAAATGGCCGTCACAAAATGGCCGCCACAAAATGGCCACCACAAGATGGCCGTCGTGAAATGGCCACCACAAAATGGCCGTCATGAAATGGCCACCACAAAATGGCCGCCATGGAACGGCCACCACAAAATGGCCGCCACATAATGGACATGACAAAATGGCTGCCTCAAAATGGCCACCACAAAATGGCTGTTGTGACATGGCCACCACAAAATGGCCGCCGTGAAATGGCCGCCACATAATGGACATGACAAAATGGCTGCCTCAAAATGGCCACCACAAAATGGCCACAGAAAAATGGCTGACACAAAATGGCCACCACAAAATGGCCGCCATGAAATGGCTGCCACAAAATGGCCACCACAAAATGGCCACCACAAAATGGCGGCCTCAATATGGCTGCCATAAAAGGGTCACTATAAAACGGCCAACGTAAAATGGTCGACGCAAGATGGCTGCCACAACATGGCCACAAAAAAATGGCTGCCACAAGATGGCGGCTTCAAAATGGACGACACAATATGGAGACCACATAATGGCCACCACAAAATGGCTGCCTCAAAATGGCTGCCTCAAAATGGCTGCCTCAAAATGGGTGCCACAAAATGGCCGTCATAAAATGGCCGCCTCAAAATGGCCGCCACAAAATGGCCACAAAAAAATGGCTGCCACAAAATGGTGGCCAGAAATGGTTGACACAAAATGGATGATACAAAATGGCCACCATGAAATGGCTGCCAATACATGGAAACCACAAAATGGCTGCCACAATATGGCGTCCAAAAAATGGTTGACACAAAATGGATGACACAAAATGGCCACCATGAAATGGTTGCCACAAAATGGACACCACAGGAAATGGCCACCACAAAATGGCTGCCACAAAATGGACACCACAAAAATGGCTGCCACAAAATGGCCGCCAACACATGGAAACCACAAAATGGCTGCCACAAAATGGCCAAGACAAAATGGCTGCCACAAAATGGCCACCATGAAATGACTGCCACAAAATGGCCACCACAAAATTGCCACCATGAAATGGCCACCACAAAATGGCCACAAAAAAATGGCTGCCACAAAATGGCCGCCAGGAAATGGCCACAGAAAAATGGCTGCCACAAAATGGCTGCCACAAAATGGCCACCATGAAAAGGCCACCACAAAAATGGCTGCCACAAAATGGCCACAAAAAAATGGCTGACACAAAATGGCCACAAAAAAATGGCTGACACAAAATGGCGGCCAACATATGGGAAACCACAAAATGGCTGCCACAAAATGGCCGCCATGACACGACCAACACAAAATGGCCGCCATGACACGACCAGCACAAAATGGCCGCCCCGACCTCCAAACAGACACGCGGGGACGACGCGGTTTTGGTACAAATTTAATGAATTTAATGTGGGCGTGGCCTCATATTGGGGGCGTGGCCTCGTTGGGGGCGTGGCCTCGTTTGGGGCGTGGCCTCGTTGGGGGCGTGGCCTGGTTGGGGGCGGGGTCACGGCGCCGGCGGCTCCTCGGCGATCACCATGGGCGATCCCAGCTGGAGGTCGCGCTGGAGACTCTCGAGCGCGGCGGGGCTGAGGCGGTGAACCTCCAACCAATCGGCCAAGAGCGACGCCGAGAGCGGCGCCGAGTCGGCAACGCTGCGGGGGAGGGGCACAGGGAGGGGACGGCGTCGGCGAGAGCGCGACGGCAAAAAACGGCAAAATGCGCGAAGAGATGGGAAACGACCCAACAAAACCCAACTCAACCCAACTTAACTAAACCAAAACCAACCCAACCCAACCCAACCAACCCAACCCAACCCAACCCAAACCCAACCCAACCCAACCCAACCCAACCCAACCCAACTCAACGAAACCCAATGAAACGCAACGAAACCCAACCCAACCCAACCAACCCAACCCAACCAACCTAACTTAACTAAACCAAATCCAACTCAACCAACCCAACCCAACCCAACTCAACTCAACCCAACCCAACTTAACTAAACCAAATCCAACTCAACCCAACCAACCCAACCCAACTCAACCCAACCCAACCCAACCCAACCCAACTCAACTCAACCCAACCCAATTCAACCCAACCCAACCCAACTCAATTAAATGCAACGAAACCCAACCAACCCAACCCAACCCAACCAAACCCAAACCAACCCAACCAACCCAACCCAACTAAACCAAATCCAACCCAACCCAACTCAACCCAACCCAACCCAACCCAACTCAACCAACCCAACCCAACCAACCCAACCCAACCCAACTCAACCCAACCCAACCCAACCCAACCCAACTCAACCAACCCAACCCAACCCAACCCAACCCAACTCAACCCAACCCAACCCAACCCAACCCAACCCAACTCAACCCAACTCAACCCACCCAACCCAACTCAACCCAACACACCCAACTCAACCCAACCCAACCCAACCAACCCAACCCAACCCAACTCAACCCAACCCAACCCAACCCAACCCAACCCAACTCAACTCAGCTCAACCCAACCAACCCAACCCAACCCAACTCTTCCCCCACCTGTCCTTGGCCTCTCCCACCATGTCGAGCGATTGGCTCAGGAACTCCTCCAGGTCGAAGCCGACGCCGTAACCGGCGCCGCTTCCCTTTGGCGTCACCGGGAACACCGGCGGCAGCGGATCCTCCACCTGCGGGGCGGGGCCGTGAAAAGGGGCGTGGCCACCACAAGCCACGCCCCCAACATCCGACCACGCCCCCTCCTCACCTGCGACTTCTGCAGCTGCTGCGTCACCGTGGCCACGTCGGCGTCGCCGGTTTGGCGCTCCGGCCACGCCCACGGCTCGGCGGGAGGGGGCGGGGCTTGAGGGCGGGGGGGCGGGGCTTGTGGGCGTGGCACGGGCGCGGCGCCGTCCGCCATCTTGGTCCAGCGTTCCAGGAGGTGCCGGTCGTCGTCGGTGAGGACGAGGCCGTGCAGCCCCTCCCCCCGCGGGCGCGGCTCGCGGCGTTCGCGCTCGCGTTGGCGTTTTTCGCGTTCCTTGGCGCGTTCTTGACGGCGGCGGCGCTTCTCCTCCCGCTCGCGCTGGCGCTCGGCCGCCGTCACCGGTTTGCGGCACTCCGGCGGGTCCGGCGCGGCGCAGGGCGGGTCTGGGGGAGGGGAGGGGGCGGCGGCCAATCAGAGGGGAGGGAGAGGCGGCGCGGCCAATCGGAAATGGAGTTCGGGTGGGGGAAGGGAAGGGAGGTCCAGTCAACCCAACCCAACTAAACTCAACCCAACTCAACTCAACTCAACCCAACTCATTTAACCCAACTCAACCCAACTCAACCCAACCCAACCCAACCCAACCCAACCCAACCCAACTCATTCAACCCAACCCAACCAAACTCATTTAACCCAACTCAACCCAACCCAACCCAACCCGACCCAACTCAACTCAACCCAACCCAACCCAACCCAACTCAACCCAACTCAACCCAACCCAACCCAACCCAACCCAACTCAACCCAACCCAACCCAACCCAACCCAACTAAACTCAACCCAACCCAACCCACCCAACCCAACTCAACTCAACTTAACCCAACTCAATCTAACTCAACCCAATTTAACCAACCCAACCCAACCCAACCCAACCCAACCCAACCCAACTCAACCCAACCCAACCCAACCCAACCCAACCCAACCCAACTCATCCAATCCAACCCCACCCAACCCAACTCAACAATACCCAACTCAACCCAACCCAACCCCATCCAACCCAACCCAACTCAACCCAACCCAACCCCATCCAACCCAACCCAACCCAATGAACTCAACCCAACCCAACCCAACCCAACCCAACCCAACCCCATCCAACCCAACCCAACCCAACCCAACCCAACCCAACTCAACTCAACCCAACCCAACCCAACCCAACCAACTCAACCCAACCCAACCCAACCCAACTCAACCCAACTCAACTCAACCCAACCCAACCCAACCCAACCAACCCAACCCAACCCAACCCAACTCACTCAACCCAACTCAACCCAATTTATCCAACCCAACCCAACCCAACCCAACCCATCTCCCATTCCCCTCCCCCACCTTTGCTCTTGTTCCTCATGGCCGATTTCAGCAGCGCCGCCTTCAGCGCCGCTTTGGTGTCGTCCGAGATGGCGCCGTCCCTCTTGGGCGCCGCCGGCGCTTCCGGCTCCGCCTTCACCCGCGGCGACTCCATGGGGCAGTCGGGGGCGGGGCCGGGGCTCGGCATGTCCACATCGGCGCAGGGCGGCCACGCCGGCGCCGCGGTGACGTTCGCCATGTTGATGTCGACGTCGGTCTTTCCGACGGGCGCCGGCGCAATTTGGCGGCGGATTCCGTCGCGTCGCGCGTGGAAATCGGCGATTTCGGCAACGATGGCGGCTTTGATCTCCTCTTTGGTGAGCGCCTGCCGGTCGAACGCGAAGTCGAACGCCGGCACGCACTCGGGTTCATCCTCGGGGTCGTGATATTTAGCCAAAAACGGGTGCCGCAACGCCTCGGCGACGCCGACGCGCTCCCGCGGGTCGAAACGCAACATCCTCCCCAACAACGCCAACGCCGCCGGCTCCGCGTCGCCAAAAAGACTCTCCCACGGCACCGGCGGGCGCGGCGGCAAACTCTGCACGTAGGCGCGCACCCGCTCGGCGCCGATGGCCGCCATGACGCCGGGCGGCGGCGTGCCCAGCACCGCCATGATCAGCTGGAGTTGGTGGACGTAATTCCGCCCCGGGAAGAGTTGCCGGCGGCCGAGCATTTCGGCAAAGATGCACCCGACCGACCACATGTCGATGGCGCGCGTGTAGCGGTGCAGCGACAGCAGAAGCTCCGGCGCGCGGTACCAACGCGTGGCGACGTATTCGGTGAGGAACGCCTTGGCCTGGCGCGGGTCGGCGCCGATGCCGCGCGCCATGCCGAAATCGCCGATCTTCAGCTCGCAGTTCTCGTTGACCAAGAGGTTGCTCGGCTTGAGGTCGCGGTGGAGGACGTTCGCCGAGTGGATGTACTTGAGGCCGCGGAGGAGTTGGTAGAGGAAGTAACGGACGTGTTCCAAGGTCAGGGGTTGGGAGGAGTGGATGATCTGGTGGAGGTCGCTCTCCATGAGGTCCAGAACGACGTAGCTGTGGGGGAGGGGCGGTGGTGGTGGGGGTGGTGGTGTGGGGGTGGGGGAGGGGTTGGGGGGTTGGGTGGGTCAATGTGAGTCAACGCGAGTCGACCAAAGTCATGGAAACTCAACTCAACTCAAGAGAAGTCAACCCAACTCAACTCAACCCAACTCAACTCAACTCAACTGAATCCAATCCGACTCAACCAACCCAACCCAACCCAACCAACCCAACTCAACCCAACCCAACCAACCCAACTCAACCCAATTCAACCAAACCCAACCCAACCCAACCCAACTCATCGCAATCCAACTCAACCAACCAAACCCAACCCAACCAACCCAACCCAACCCAACCCAACTCAACCCAACCCAACCCAACTCAACCCAACTCAACCAACCCAACCCAACCCAATTCAACTCAACTCAGCCCAACTCAACCCAACCCAACCCAACCCAACCCAACTCAACCCAACCCAACCCAACTCAACTCAACCAAACTCAAGGAAACTCAACTCAACTCAACCCAACCCAACTCAACCCAACTCAACCCAACCCAACTCAACCCAACTCAACTCAACCCAACCAACCCAACCCAACCCAACCCAACTCAAGTCAACTCAACCAACCAAACCCAACCCAACAAACTCAACTCAACCCAATCCAACCCAACCCAACTCAACTCAACCCAACCCAATTCAACTCAACCAACCCGACCCAACCCACCCAACCCAACCCAACCCACCTCAACCCAACCCAACCAACCCAACCCAACTCAGCCCAACTCAACTCAACCCAACCCAAGTGAACTCAACCCAACAAACCCAACCCAACTCAACTAAACCAACCCAACCCAACTCAACCCAAACCAACTGAACCAACCCAACCCAACTAAACTCAACTCAACACAACCCAACCCAACCCAACCCAACCCAACTAAACCCAACTCAACTCAACCCAACCCAACCCAACCCAACCAAACCCAACCCAACCCAACTCAACTCAACTTGACTCAACTCAACCCAACCCAACCCAACTCAACCCAACCCAACCCAACTCAACTCAACTCAACTCAACCCAACCCAACCCAACCAACCCAACCCAAAAAACTCAACCCAACCCAACCCAACCCAACCCAACCAACCCAATCCAACTCAACTCAACCCAACCCAACCCAACCCAACCAACCCAATCCAACTCAACCCAACCCAACCCAACCCAACCCAACTCAACCAAACCAACCCAACCAACCCAACCCAACTCAACCCAACTCAACCCAACCAACCAAACCAAACCCAACCCAATTAAACTCAACCAACTCAACCCAACCCAACCCAACTCAACCCAACCAACCCAACCAACCCAACCAAACCCAACCCAAGTCAACCAACCAAACCCAACTCAACCCAACTCAACTCAACCCAACCCAACCCAACCCAACTCAACTCAACCCAACCAATTCAACCCAACCCAACTCAACTCAACCCAAAAAACTCAACTCAACTCAACCAAAGCAACCCAACTCAACTCAACCAACCCAACCAACCCAACCCAACCCAACCAACTAACTCAACTCAACCAACCCAACTCATCTCAGCCCAACCCAACCCAACCCAAAAAACTCAACTCAACTCAGCCCAACCAACCCAACCCAATCCAACTCAACCCAACCCAACCCAACTGAACCCAACCCAACCCAACCCAACCCAACCCAACCCAACCCAACCAACCCAACCCAACCCAACTCAACCCAACTCAACCAAACCCAACTCAACCCAACCCAACCCAACCCAACCAACCCAACCAACCCAACCCAACCCAACCCATCCCAACCCAACTCGACTCAACTCAACCCAACCCAACTCAACCCAACCCAACCCAACCCAACCAACCCAACCCACCCAACCCAACCCAACTCAACTCAACTCAACTCAACTCAACTGAAACAACCAAACCAACTCAATCCAACTCAACCCAACCCAACCCAACTCAACTCAACCCAACCCAACCCAACCCAACTCAACTCAACAGAACTCAACCCAACCCAACTCAACCCAACCAACGCAACTCAACCCAACTCAACCAAACCCAACCAACCCAACCCACCCAACCCACGCACACGGAGCGGAACTCGCCGTAGGGCCCGGCCGGCCGCAGGATGTCCTTGATGCCGATGATGTTGTCGTGCTTGAAGTGTTTGAGGATCTTCAGCTCCCGCAGCGTCCGCTTGGCGTTGGTCACCACGTCGAAGGCGTTGGGGATCTTCTTGATGGCCACCTGCTGGCCTGGGGGGGGCAGGTGAGGTCCAGGTGTGCCCAGGTGAGGTCCAGGTGTGCCCAGGTGTGCCCAGGTGTGCCCAAAATCCCATTTTTGGTCATTTTAACCCAATTTTTGCTCATTTTAACCCATTTTTGCTCATTTTAACCCCATTTTTTTGGCATTTTACCCTCCCCAGGTGTGCCCAGGTGTGCCCAGGTGTGCCCAGGTGTGCCCAAAATCCCATTTTTGCTCATTTTAATCCCATTTTTACTAATTTTAACCCTATTTTCTTCTTTTAACCCCATTTTTGCTCCTTTTAACCCCGTTTTTTTTGCGTTTTACCCTCCCCAGGTGTGCCCAGGTGTGTTTTCAGTGCCCAAAATCCCATTTTTGCTCATTTTAGCCCAATTTTTGCTCTTTTTAACCCAATTTTTGCTCCTTTTAACCCCATTTTTGCTCCTTTTAACCCCATTTTTTTTTGCCTTTTACCCTCCCCAGGTGTGCCCAGGTGTGTCCAGGTGTGCCCAGGTGTGCCCAGGTATGCCCAGGTGTGCCCAAAATCCCATTTTTGCTCCTTTTAACCCCATTTTTGCTCCTTTTAACCCCATTTTTTTTGCGTTTTACCCTCCCCAGGTGTGCCCAGGTGTGCCCAGGTGTGCCCAGGTGTGCCCAGGTGTGTTTCCAGTGCCCAAAATCCCATTTTTGCTCCTTTTAACCCCATTTTTTTTGCCTTTTACCCTCCCCAGGTGTGCCCAGGTGTGCCCAGGTGTGCCCAGGTGCCCCCAGGTGTGCCCAGGTGTGCCCAGGTGAGCCCAAAATCCCATTTTCGCTCATTTTAGCCCAATTTTTGCTCCTTTTAACCCCATTTTTTTTGTGTTTTTCCCTCCCCAGGTGTGCCCAGGTGTGCCCAGGTGTGCCCAGGTGTATCTCAGGTGTATCTCAGGTGTGCCCAGGTGTGCCCAGGTGCGTTTTCAGTGCCCAAAATCCCATTTTTGCTCATTTTAACCCAATTTTTGCTCCTTTTAACCCCATTTTTGCCCCTTTTAACCCCATATTTTTGTGTTTTACCCTCCCCAGGTGTGCCCAGGTGTGCCCCCAGGTGTGCCCAGGTGTGCCCAGGTGTGCCCCAGGTGTGCCCAGGTGTGCCCAAAATCCCATTTTTGATGATTTTAACCCAATTTTTGCTCATTTTAGCCCAATTTTTGCTCATTTTAACCCAATTTTTGCTCCTTTTAACCCCATTTTTGCGTTTTACCCTCCCCAGGTGTGCCCAGGTGTGTCCCAGGTGTGTTTTCAGTGCCCAAAATCCCATTTTTGCTCCTTTTAACCCCATTTTTTTGGCGTTTTACCCTCCCCAGGTGTCCCCAGGTGTGCCCAGGTGTGCTCAGGTGTGCCCAGGTGTGCCCAGGTGTGTTTTCAGTGCCCAAAATCCCATTTTTGCTCATTTTAACCCAATTTTTCCTCATTTTAACCCCATTTTTGCTCCTTTTAACCCCGTTTTTTTTGCGTTTTACCCTCCCCAGGTGCCCCCAGGTGTGCCCAGGTGCCCCCAGGTGTGCCCAGGTGTGCCCCAGGTGTATTTTGGGTGCCCCCAGATGTCCCCAGGTGTATCTCAGGTATCCCCAGGTGTATTTTGGGTGTGCCCAGGTGTGCCCAGGTGTGTTTTCAGTGCCCCAAATCCCATTTTTGCTCCTTTTAACCCCATTTTTGCCCCTTTTAACCCCATTTTTGCGTTTTACCCTCCCCAGGTGTGCCCAGGTGTGCCCAGGTGTGTTTTCAGTGCCCAAAATCCCATTTTTGCTCATTTTAACCCAATTTTTCCTCATTTTAACCCCATTTTTGCTCCTTTTAACCCCGTTTTTTTGCATTTTACCCTCCCCAGGTGTGCCCAGGTGTGCCCAGGTGTGCCCAGGTGTGCCCAAAATCCCATTTTTGCTCATTTTAACCCAATTTTTGCTCCTTTTAACCCGTTTTTTTTGGCCTTTTACCCTCCCCAGGTGTGCCCAGGTGTGTTTTCAGTGCCCAAAATCCCATTTTTGCTCATTTTAACCCCATTTTTTCTCTTTTTAACCCCATTTTTTCTCATTTTAACCCCATTTTTGCTTTTTTAACCCAATTTTTCTCCTTTTAACCCCATTTTTTTTGCATTTTCCCCTCCCCAGGTGTGCCCAGGTGTGCCCAGGTGTGTTTTCAATGCCCAAAATCCCATTTTTGCTCCTTTTAACCCCATTTTTTCTCCTTTTAACGTCATTTTTGCTCCTTTTAACCCCGTTTTTTTTGCCTTTTACCCTCCCCAGGTGTGCCCAGGTGTGCCCCAGGTGTGTTTTCAGTGCCCAAAATCCCATTTTTGCTCATTTTAACCCCATTTTTGCTCCTTTTAACCCAATTTTTGCTCCTTTTACCCCATTTTTGCCCCTTTTAACCCCTTTTTTTTCATTTTACCCTCCCCAGGTGTGCCCAGGTGTGCCCAAAATCCCATATTTGCTCATTTTAACCCAATTTTTGCTCCTTTAAACCCCATTTTTGCTCCTTTTAACCCCTTTTTTTTGCCTTTTACCCTCCCCAGGTGTGCCCAGGTGTGCCCAGGTGTGCCCCAGGTGTGCCCAGGTGTGTTTTCAGTGCCCAAAATCCCATTTTTGCTCCTTTTAACACCATTTTTGCTCCTTTTAACCCCATTTTTTTTGCATTTTACCCTCCCCAGGTGTGCCCAGGTGTTCCCAGGTGTGCCCAAAATCCCATTTTTGCTCCTTTTAACCCCATTTTTTTTGCGTTTTCCCCTCCCCAGGTGTGCCCAGGTGTGTTTTCAGTGCCCAAAATCCCATTTTTGCTCCTTTTAACCCAATTTTTTTTGCATTTTACCCTCCCCAGGTGTGCCCAGGTGTGCCCAGGTGTGCCCAGGTGTGTTTTCGGTGCCCAAAATCCCATTTTTGCTCATTTTAACCCCATTTTTGTTCCTTTTACCCCGTTTTTTTTGCGTTTTACCCTCCCCAGGTGTGCCCAGGTGTGCCCAGGTGAGTGCCCAAGTGTGCCCAGATGTCCCCAGGTGTATCTCAGGTATCCCCAGGTGTATTTTGGGTGTGCCCAGGTGTGGTTTCAATGCCCAAAATCCCATTTTTGCTCCTTTTAACCCCGTTTTTTTTGTGTTTTACCCTCCCCAGGTGTGCCCAGGTGTTCCCAGGTGTGCCCCACGCGTGCCCCACGCGTGTCTCACCGGTATCCCGCCGCCGTGCCGAGCTGACCACGCCGTAGGCGCCGGTGCCGATGGTCTCGATCACCTCGTAGTCGTCGCCCACGTCGAAGGTGACGTCGAGCGCGCGCGCCTTCAGCAGCGCCAGCGGCCCCGGCGCCTCGGGGGCGGGGCTTGGGGCCTGGGGGGCGTGGTTTGGGTCATTGGGGGCGTGGTTTGGGTCATTTGGGGCGTGGCTTGGGTGATTTGGGGCGTGGCTTGGGTGATTTGGGGCGTGGTTTGGGTCATTGGGGGCGTGGCCTGGTCCCTGGAGGGCGTGGCTTGGTCCATAGGGGGCGGTGCCTATCGCATGGTGGGCGTGGCTTTGCCCCTGGTGGGCGTGGCTTGGTCCCTGGTGGGCGTGGTTTGGGGCATTAGGGGCGTGGTTTGGGCCATGGGGGGCGTGGTTTGTGTCATTGGGGGCGGGGCCTGGTTCCGCCATGGCGCCTGTCACCTGAAAAGGGCGAAAATCACCCCAAAAAATCGTCTGGGTGGGAAAAATTCTCCTCCAGTTCGTCCCAGTTGCCTCCCAGTTCATCCCAGTCCCTCCCAGTTTATCCCAGTCCATCCCAGTCCCCCCGGATCCTCTCCCAGTTCATCCCAGTTGGTCCCAGTTCCCTCCCAGTTTCTCCAGGACCCCCTTAAACCCCTCCCAGTAAATCCCAGTCCCCCCTCATCCTCCCCCAGTCCCTCCCAGTACCCCCAGTTTCTCCCAGTATAAACCAGTCCCTCCCAGTCCATCCCAATCCCATCCCAGTCCCCCCCAGTTTGTTCCCAGTCCCATCCCAGACCCTCCCAGTCCCTCCCAGTTCCCCCATTTCCCTCCCAGTTCCCTCCCAGTTACTCCAGGACCCCCTTAAACCCCTCCCAGTCCCTCCCAGTTTGTCCCAGTTTGTCCCAGTTCCCTCCCAGTGCCCCCCAAACCCTTCCCAGTCCCTCCCAGTCCATCCCAGTCCTTCCAGTTCCCTCCCAGTCCCTCCCAGTCCATCCCAGTTTGTCCCAGTTCCCTCCCAGTTACTCCAGGACACCCCTAAACCCCTCCCAGTAAATCCCAGTCCCTCCCAGTCCCCCCCAAACCCTTCCCAGCCCCTCCCAGTATATCCCAGTGCCCCCATTAACCCTTTCCACTCCCCCCAAACCCCTCCCAGTTCCCTCCCAGTCCCTCCCAGTTTGTCCCAGTTTCTCCCACTATATCCCAGTCCCCCCCAAACCCCTCCCAGTTCCCTCCCAGTTTGTCCCAGTTCCCTCCCAGTTCCCTCCCAGTTTGTCCCAGTTCCCTCCCAGTTCCCCCCAGTCCCTCCCAGTTTCCTTCAATCCCATCCCAGTTCATCCCAGTCCGTCCCAGTTTGTCCCAGTTCCCTCCCAGTTACTCCAGGACCCCCCTAAACCCCTCCCAGTAAATCCCAGTTCCATCCCAGTCCCCCTCAATCCTCTCCCAGTTTGTCCCAGTCCATCCCAGTCCCTCCCAATTTGTTCCCAGTCCCCCCCAGTTTGTTTCAATCCCATCCCAGTTTGTCCCAGTCCCTCCCAGTTCCCTCCAAACCCTTCTCAATCCCTCCCAGTCCCTCCCAGTTTCTTTCAGTCCCATCCCAGTCCCTCCCAGTATATCCCAGTGCCCCCATTAACTCTTTCCACTCCCCCCAAACCCTTCCCAGTCCCTCCCAGTCCCCCCCAGTTTGTCCCAGTCCCTCCCAGTTCATCCCAATCCCCTCCCAGTCCCTCCCAGTCCCTCCCAGTCTGTCCCAGTTCCCTCCCAGTTTGTCCCAGTTTGTCCCAGTCCCTCCCAGTTTATCCCAGTCCCCCCCAGTCTTTCCCAGTCCCTCCCAGTCCCTCCCAGTCCCCTCCAATCCCATCCCAGTCCCTCCTAATCCCCTCCCAGTCCCTCCCAGTTTGTCCCAGTTTCTCCCAGTTTGTCCCGTCTCCCCCATCCCCCCCCCGGGGGCCGTTACCATGACAACCCCCCCGCGGCTCTTACCGCCCCCTCCGCCCCTCCCGCCGCTCCCGCCGGGCCCGGGAACAGCCGCCGCCCGGCCCCGCCCCCTCCGCGGCTTCCGGGACGCACTTCCGCCCTCCCTCCGCTGCTTCCGGGCTCGGAGAACTTCCGCGTCGCTGCTCGGGGATTTTTCGGGAACTTTTCCCGCTCCTCTCGGTGGTTCGGGAGGAATTTTGGGTCATTTCTGTGTTTTTTAAAGAATTTCCGGTTCGTCTTTACGGTCTTGGGGAATTTCCGGTTCGTCTCTATGGTTACTGAAGGACTTCCGGTCTTTTTCCGGTTTGTGTCTATGGGTTTTTGGAGGACTTCCTGTTCATCTCTATGGTTTTTAATAGAGTTTCCGGCTCGTCTCTATGGTTACTGGAAAACTTCCGGTCCTCTTCCGGTTTGTCTCTATGGTTTTTAGGACTTCCGGCTCGTCTCTATGGTTTTGGAGGACTTCCAGTTCGTCTCTATGGTCCTGGAGGACCTCTCGATGGTTTTGGCGGACAGAGCGGCCCCGTCTCGCTGCGCACTGCGCATGCGCACCGCGCACTGCGCCGCCACTTCCGCTTCCGCTCAGCCGCCATGAGGGACCGGACGCGGGAACTGCGCCAGGCGAGAGAACAAAAAATGGGGAAAAAAAGGGAAAAAACGGGAAAAAGAGGAGAAAAAGAGGGAAAATGAGGCCGGAATTGGGATGGGGGAAGGAGGAAATGGGGGGAAAGTGGCAAAAAATGGGAAAAGAGCCAAAAAATTGGGATTGGGGAGTCGGGAAATGGAAGGAAATTGCGAAAAAACGGGAAAAGCCCAAAAATGGGGAAAAAGATGCAAAAAAAGTAGGAAATGAACCCAAAAATTGGGAAAAGAGCCCCAAAATCAGGAAAAGATCCTGAAAATGGGGAGAAAAAGGTCAAAGATGGGGATAAAAAGGCCAAAAATTTGGAAAATGAGGCAAAAATCAGGAAAAAACTCTAAAAATCAGGAAAATGGTGTTAAAAAATGGGAAAAGAGCCCAAAACCCAAAAAATGGACTCAAAAACTGGAAAAATGTTTAAAAAAAATGGGAAGAGTTCAAAAATGGGGAAAAGAGCCCAAAAATTGGGAAAAGAGCCCAAAGTCGGGAAAATTTAACCAAAAATCAGGAAATGAACAAAAAAATGTGGAAAAAGAGCCCAAAAACAGGGAAAAAACGCCAAAAATGGGGTAAAAAAGGCAAAAATCAGGAAATGAACCCAAAAATGGGGAAAGGAGCCCAAAATTTCAGGTTTTTGTTCCAAATCCGCGTTTTTCCCCCCAAATCCAGTTTATTTTCCCCTAAATCTGTGTTTTTCACCCCAATCCGTGTTTTTTTCCCTAATTTCCATTTTTTTTCCCAAATCCAGGTTTATTTTTCCCCAATTTCCATTTTTTTTCCCAAATCCGGGTTTATTTTTCCCAAAATCTGCGTTTTTCGCCCCAAATCCAGTATTTTTCCCAAAATCCGCGTTTTTCGCCCCAATTTGCGTTTATTTTTCCCTAATTCCCGTTTTCCCCCCAAATCCGGGTTTATTTTTCCCTAAATCCGCGTTTTTCCCCCCAAATTCAGGTTTATTTTTCCCTAATTCCCATTTTTCCCCCAAAATGTTGGTTTTCTCCCAAAATCCACATTTTTCCCCCCAAATTCGGGTTTATTTTTCCCAAATTCCCGTTTTTCCCCCAAATCCGTTTTTTTCCCAAAATCCGCGTTTTTCCCCCCAAATTCAGGTTTATTTTTCCCTAATTCCTGGTTTTTTTTCCAAAATCCAGGTTTATTTTTCCCCAATTCCCCTTTTCCCCCCAAATTCAGGGTTTTTTTTCCCAAAATCCGCGTTTTTCCCCCCAAATCCGTGTTTTTTCCCAAAATCGTCGTTTTTCACCCCAATTCTCGTTTATTTTCTTTCCCCTCAGGCGTCGGATTCGGACTCGGAGGGGGAGGGGCGGGGGGGGGAGGGGCGGCTCCTCCCCCCCGAGGACCCCGCCCTGGCCCAGGTTTGCATCTCATTTGCATCTCATTTGCATCTCATTTGCATATCGTTTTACCCCGGTGTATATCGCGATATAACCCCGGTGGAAAAGATCCTAAAAATGGGGAGAAAAAGGTCAAAAATAGGGAAAAAAGGCCCAAAATATGGAAAAAGAGGCAAAAATCAGGAAATAAACCCAAAATTAAGGAAAATGATACTAAAAAATGGGAAAAGAGCCCAAAAATCAGGAAAATGAAGTCAAAAAGTGGAAAAATGTTAAAAATAAATGGGAAGAGTTCAAAAATTGGGAAAAGAGCCTAAAAAATTGGGAAAAGAGCCCAAAGTCGGGAAAATGAAACCAAAAATCAGGAAATTAACAAAAAATGTGGAAAAGGAGCCAAAAACAACGAAAAAGAGGCAAAAATTGGGGGAAAGAGCCCAAAAATGGGGTAAAAAAGGGAAAAATCAGGAAATTAACCCAAAAATTGGGAAAAGAGCCCAAAAAATCAGGAAAAGATCCTTAAAATGGGGAGAAAAAGGTCAAAGATGGGGAAAAAAGGCCCAAAAATCAGGAAAAAGAGGCAAAAATCAGGAAAAAAACCCAAAATTAAGAAAATGATACTAAAAAATGGGAAAAGAGCCCAAAAATCAGGAAAAGATCCTAAAATGGGGAGAAAAAGGTCAAAGATCGGGAAAAAAAGGTTAAAAATCAGGAAAAAGAGGCAAAAATCAGGAAAAAAACCCAAAATTAAGGAAAGTGATACTAAAAAATGGGAAAAGAGCCCAAAAATTAGGAAAAGATCCTAAAAATGGGGAGAAAAAGGTCAAAGATTGGGAAAAAAGGCCCAAAAATATGGAAAAAGAGGCAAAAATCAGGAAAAAAACCCGAAATTAAGGAAAATGATACTAAAAAATGGGAAAAGAGCCCAAAAATCAGAAAAATGAACTCAAAAAGTGGAAAAATGTTAAAAAAAAATGGGAAGAGTTCAAAAATTGGGAAAAGAGCCTAAAAATTGGGAAAAGAGCCCAAAGTCGGGAAAATTAAACCAAAAATCAGGAATTTAACCAAAAAATGTGGAAAATGAGCCAAAAACAACGAAAAAGAGGCAAAAATTGGGGGAAAGAGTCCAAAAATGGGGTAAAAAAGGCAAAAATCAGGAAATGAACCCAAAAATTGGGAAAAGAGCCCCAAAAATCAGGAAAAGATCCTAAAAATGGGGAGAAAAAGGTCAAAGATCGGGAAAAAAGGGCCAAAAATATGGAAAAAGAGGCAAAAATCAGGAAAAAAGCCCAAAATTAAGGAAAATGATATTAAAAAATGGGAAAAGAGCCCAAAAATCAGGAAAATGAACTCAAAAATTGGGAAAATGTTTAAAAAAAATGGGAAGAGTTCAAAAATGGGGAAAAGAGCCCAAAAATGAGGAGATGAGCCCAAAGTCGGGAAAATGGAACCAAAAATCAGGAAATGAACCAAAAAATGTGGAAAATGAGCCAAAAACGAGGAAAAAGAGGCAAAAATTGGGGGAAAGAGCCCAAAAATGGGGTAAAAAAGGCAAAAATCAGGAAATGAACCCAAAAATTGGGAAAAGAGCCCCAAAAATCAGGAAAAGATCCTAAAAATGGGGAGAAAAAGGTCAAAGATCGGGAAAAAAGGGCCAAAAATATGGAAAAAGAGGCAAAAATCAGGAAAAAAGCCCAAAATTAAGGAAAATGATATTAAAAAATGGGAAAAGAGCCCAAAAATCAGGAAAATGAACTCAAAAATTGGGAAAATGTTTAAAAAAAATGGGAAGAGTTCAAAAATGGGGAAAAGAGCCCAAAAATGAGGAGATGAGCCCAAAGTCGGGAAAATGGAACCAAAAATCAGGAAATGAACCAAAAAATGTGGAAAATGAGCCAAAAACGAGGAAAAAGAGGCAAAAATTGGGGGAAAGAGCCCAAAAATGGGGTAAAAAAGGCAAAAATCAGGAAATGAACCCAAAAATTGGGAAAAGAGCCCAAAAATCAAGAAAAGATCCTAAAAATGGGGAGAAAAAGGTCAAAGATTGGGGAAAAAGGCCCAAAAATCACGAAAAAGAGGCAAAAATCAGGAAAAAAACCCAAAATTAAGGAAAATGATACTAAAAAATGTGGAAAAAGTTCAAAAATTAGGAGATGAGCCCCAAGTGGATATCGCGATATAACCCCGTGGATATCGCGATATAACCCCTGTTGATATCGCGATATAATCCCGGTTTATATCGCGATATAACTCCCATTAATATCGCGATATAACCCCCGTGTATATCGCGATATAACCCCCGTGGATATCGCGATATAACCCCGGTTTATATCGCGATATAACCTCCCCTGTCGCGCTATAACTCCTGTGTCTATCGCGGGTTTATATCGCGATATGACGCCTCTACCGCGGGTTTATATCGCGATATAACATCTCTATGGCAGGTTTATATTGCGATATAACGTGTGTATCGCAGGTTTATATCGCGATATAATCTCTAATATCGCGACAGGCGCAGTACCTGCGCTCGGCGCTGGGGGCGCTGTGTGACCCCGTGTCTATCGCGGGTTTATATCGCGATATAAACTCTCATATCGCGGGTTTATATCGCGATATGACCCGTTTATATCGCGATATAACGTTTATGTCGCGATGACAGGCGCAGTACCTGCGCTCGGCGCTGGGGGTGCTGTGTGACCCCGTTGATATCGCGGGTTTATATCGCGATATGACCCGTTGATATCGCGATATAACGTTTATATCGCGATGACAGGCGCAGTACCTGCGCTCGGCGCTGGGGGCGCTGTGTGACCCCGTGTTTATATCGCGATATGACCCGTTTATATCGCGATATAACCGGTTGATATCGCGACAGGCGCAGTTCCTGCGCTCGGCGCTGGGGGCGCTGTGTGACCCCGTTGATATCGCGGGTTTATATCGCGATATGACCCGTTTATATCGCGATATAACCCCATTGATATCGCGACAGGCGCAGTTCCTGCGCTCGGCGCTGGGGGCGCTGTGACTCCTGTTTCTATCGCGGGTTTATATCGCGATATGACCCGTTTATATCGCGATATAAACTCCCATGTCGTGATAGGCGCAGTACCTCCACTCGGCGCTGGGGGCGCTGTGTGACCCCGTTGATATCGCGGGTTTATATCGCGATATGACCCGTTGATATCGCGATATAACGTTTATATCGCGATGACAGGCGCAGTACCTGCGCTCGGCGCTGGGGGCGCTGTGTGACCCCGTGTTTATATCGCGATATGACCCGTTTATATCGCGATATGACCCCGTTTATATCGCGACAGGCGCAGTACCTCCGCTCGGCGCTGGGGGCGCTGTGTGACCCCGTTGATATCGTGGGTTTATATCGCGATATGACCCGTTTATATCACGATATGACCGGTTTATATCGTGACAGGCGCAGTTCCTGCGCTCGGCGCTGGGGGCGCTGTGTAACCCCGTGTTTATATCGCGATATGACCCGTTTATATCGCGATATAACCCCCCCAATGTCGTGACAGGCGCAGTACCTCCGTTCGGCGCTGGGGGCGCTGTCGCTGCGCGCGGCGGCGCTGGAGCGGCTGCAGGAACGGGCCTTGGCCACGCCCCTCCCCCCGCCAGGTTTGGGGGGAATTCGGGGGGTTTTGGGAAAATTCGGGGCAAATTCGGGGGGTTTTGGGGCAAATTTGGGGCACTTTGGGGTGAATTCGGGGGGTTTTGGGCAAATTCGGGGGGGTTGGGGCGAATTTGGGGGGTTTTGGGCAAATTTGGGGTGAATTTGGGGGTTTTGGGCAAATTCGGGGAGACTTTGGGGGATTCTGGCGCAAATTTGGGGCTGTTTGGGGTGAATTTGGGGCAAATTCAGGCGGTTTTGGGCAAATTCGGGACAAATTCAGGGGGTTTGGGGTGAATTTGGGGGGTTTTGGGGCAAATTTGGGAGGTTTTGGGGCAAATTCGGGGAGAATTCGGAGGGATTTTGGGGCAAATTCGGGGGCTTTTGGGGGTGAATTTGGGGCACTTTGGGGTGAATTTGGGAGGTTTTGGGGCATTTTGGGGTGAATTCGGGGGGTTTTGGGGCAAATTCGGGGGGTTTGGGGGCAAATTTTGGGCACTTCAGGGTGAATTTGGGGCAAATTTAGGGGATTTCGGGGCAAATTCGGGGGGTTTTGGGGCAAATTTGGGCAAATTCGGGGGGTTTTGGGGTGAATTCGGGGGGTTTGGGGAAAATTTGGGGGGTTTTGGGGCAAATTTCGGGCACTTTTCGGGGTGAATTCGGGGGAAAATTCGGGGGGTTATGGGGTGAATTTGGGGGGTTTGGGGGCAAATTTGGGGGGTTTTGGGGCAGTTTTGGGCAAATTTGGGGGGTTTTGGGGCAAATTCGGGGGGTTTTGGGGCAGTTTGGGGAAATTTGGGGGGTTTGGGGGCAAATTCGGGGGATTTTGGGGCACTTTGGGGCAAATTTGGGACTTTGGGGAGTTTTTTGGGGGGTTTCGGGTGATTCTGGATGAATTTTTTTGGGAAATTCGTGGAATTTTAGGGGAATTTTGGATTTTTTTTTTGGGGGGGGGTTTGGGTGTTTTTGGGGAATTTTGGGAGAAATTTGGGAGGTTTTGGGGAGATTTGGGTGAATTTTTGCTGGTTTTGGTCCCCTCAGAGCTCCAGGAGGATCTGGGCTGAGTTTGGGTGATTTTTGGCCATTTTTGGGGTGGATTTTGGGTGAATTTTGGCCGTTTTTGGTCCCCCAGAGCTCCAGGAGGATCTGGGTGATTTTTGGATGAATTTTTGGGTGGATTTTGGGTGAAATTTCACCATTTCTGGTCCCCCAGAGCTCCAGGAGGATTTGGGCTGGGTTTGGGTGAATTTTGGCCATTTTTTGGGTGGATTTTGGGTGAATTTTGGCCATTTTTGGTCCCCCAGAGCTCCAGGAGGATCTGGGCTGGGTTTGGGTGATTTTTTGGGTGGATTTTGGGTGAATTTTGCCCGTTTTTGGTCCCCCAGAGCTCCAGGAGGATCTGGGTGATTTTTGGCCATTTTTGGGGTGGATTTTGGGTGAATTTTCACAATTTTTGGTCCCTCAGAGCTCCACGAGGATCTGGGCTGGGTTTGGATGAATTTTTGGGTGGATTTTGGGTGAATTTTGGCCAGTTTTGGTCCCCCAGAGCTCCAGGAGGATCTGGGTGATTTTTGGATGAATTTTTGGGTGGATTTTGGGTGAAATTTGGCCATTTTTGGTCCCCCAGAGCTCCAGGAGGATCTGGGCTGGGTTTGGGTGATTTTTGGCCGTTTTTGGGGTGGATTTTGGGTGAATTTTCACCATTTTTGGTCCCCCGTAACTCCAGGAGGATTTGGGCTGGGTTTGGGTGATTTTTGGATGAATTTTTGGGTGGATTTTGGGTGAAATTTCCCCGTTTTTGGTCCCCCAGAGCTCCAGGAGGATCTGGGCTGAGTTTGGGTGATTTTTGGATGAATTTTTGGGTGGATTTTGGGTGAAATTTCCCCGTTTTTGGTCCCCCAGAGCTCCAGGAGGATTTGCAGCGGGTCCGGGACGAGATTCAGGATCTGACACGGGAGATTCAGGCGGGGCTGAGAGGTACCCCCAAAAACACCCCAAAATACCCCAAAATATCCCAAAATACCCCAAAATATCACCAAAGTACCCCGAAACACCCCAAAAACCCCAAATGCACAAAAAACACCCCAAAACAGCCCAAAATATCCCCAAAATATCCCCAAAATATCCCCAAAACACCCCAAAATATCCCCAAAATATTCCCAAAGTACCCCGAAACACCCCAAAAACTCGAAATACACAAAAAACAACCCAAAATACCCCCAAAACACCCCAAAAACCCCAAATACACAAAAAACAACCCAAAATACCCCAAAAACCACCCAAAATACCCCCAAAACACCCCAAAACAGCCCGAAACACCCCAAAATACCCCAAAATATCCCCAAAACACCCCAAAATGTCCCCAAAATATCCCCAAAATATCCTCAAAGTACCCCAAAACACCCCAAAATATCCCCAAAATATCCCCAAAACAGCCCAAAACACCCCAAAACACCCCGAAACACCCCAAAATATCCCCAAAACAGCCCCAAAACACCCCAAAATATCCCCAAAACACCCCAAAATATCCCCAAAAATACCCCAAAAAATCCAAATACACAAAAAACACCCCAAAAACCACCCAAAATACCCCAAAACCACCCAAAAATACCCCCAAAACACCCCAAAAACCCAAAATACACCAAAACCACCCCAAAATACCCCAAAACCACCCAAATTACCCCAAAAACCACCCAAAATACCCCAAACACCACCCAAAATACCCCAAAACTATGAAAAATGCCCACAAAACAGCCCCAAAAAACCAAAATACACCCTAAAAACACCCAAAATACCCCAAAACCACCCTAAAAATGCCCCAAAACTAACCCAAAAAACCCAAATACACCCAAACCACCCAAAATACACCAAAAACACCCAAAATACCCCAAAACTCTCCCAAAACACCAAAAATACCCCCAAAACACCCCAAAAATCCCCCAAAATCCCCTCCAAGTTCCCATTTTTGGGATTTTTTTCCCCATTTTTGGGATTTTTGTCCCATTTTTTATTCCCTTTCCCCATTTTATTTCTTTTCGCCCATTTTTGGGGTTATTTTCCCCATTTATTTAATTTTTTGCCCAATTTTTTGGGGTTTTTTTCCCGTTTATTTATTTTTTTCCCCATTTTTTGGTTATTTTCCCCCATTTTTTTAGTTGTTACCCAATTTTTTGGTTTTTTCCCCATTTATTTAATTTTTTTCCCCCATTTTTTGTGTTGTTTTCCCCCATTTATTTAATTCTTACCCAATTTTTGGTTTTTTTTTCCCATTTTTAAAAATTTTTTCCCCATTTTTTGGGTTTTTTTCCCCATTTATTTAATTTTTTCCCCATTTTTTGGGTTTTTTTCCACCATTTTTTTCGCTTTTACCCAATTTTTGGGCTTTTTTTTCCCCCATTTATCTAATTTTTTTTGCCCATTTTTTTTGGTTTTTTTTCCCACATTTATTTAATTTTTTACCCAATTTTTTGGGTTTTTTTCCTGTTTATTTAATTTTTTCCCCATTTTTTGGGTTTTTTCCCCTGTTTATTTAATTTTTAACCATTTTTTGGGTTTTTTTCCCCATTTCAGGGCTGGAGCCGTCGGGGTCGGATTCGGGTCCGGGTTCGGTTCGGGAGCGGCTGCGGCGGACTCAGGTTGGGGAGAATTCCGCCGATTTTGGGAAATTCAGGATTGGGGGAAATTTGGGGTGAATTCGGAGGAATTTGGGGCATTTGGGAGGAATTTGGGGAAAATTTGGGGGTTTTTTTGGGGAATTTGGGGATTTTTGGAGGAATTTTGGAGGTTTTTTTTGGGAATTTGGGGATTTTTGGGGGAATTTGGGGAAAATTTGGGGCTTTTTTGGGGAAATTTGGGGTTTTTTGGGGGAATTTGGGGATTTTTTGGGGAATTTTGGGGATATTTGGGGGAAATTTGGGGTTTTTGGGGGGAATTTGGGGAAATTTGGGGGTTTTTTGGGGATTTTGGGGGAATTTTGAGGGAATTTGCGGCAAATTTGGGTTTTTTGGATGAATTTTGGGCTGAATTCAGGGGATTTTGGCCGGATTTGGGGTGGAATTGAGCGGATTTTGGCCGTTTCTGGGTGGATTTTCACGGCGATTTTTGGGAATTTTTTTGGGATTTTTGGGAATTTTGTGGGAATTTTTGGGAATTTTTGGGAATTTTTGGGAATTTCGGGATCCCCCCAGCACGGGCTCCTGGCGCAGCAGTTTTGGGTGGATTTGGGTCAATTTTGGGTGGATTTTGGCCGTTTCTGGGCGGATTTTGGCCGTTTCTGGGCGGATTTTGGCCGTTTCTGGGCGGATTTTCGCGGGGATTTTTGGGAATTTTTGGGAATTTTTGGGAATTTTGGGTTCCTGATGGATTTTTGGGTCCCGCCCAGCAATTTTCGGTGGATTTGGGTCAATTTTGGGTGGATTTTGGCCGTTTCTGGGCGGATTTTGGCCATTTCTGGGCGGATTTTGGCCGTTTCTGGGCGGATTTTGGCCATTTCTGGGTGGATTTTCACGGGGTTTTTTGGGAATTTTTTTGGAATTTTGGGAATTTTTGGGAATTTTTGGGAATTTTGGGTTCCTGACAGGTTTTGGAGGTCCCTGGGGGGAATTTTGGGTGGATTTGGGTCAATTTTGGGCGGATTTTGGCCGTTTCTGGGCGGATTTTGGCCGTTTCTGGGCGGATTTTGGCCGTTTCTGGGCGGATTTTCGCCGGGATTTTTGGGAATTTTTTGGGAATTTTTGGGAATTTTTTGGAATTTTGGGTCCCTGACGGATTTTTGGGGTCCGGCCCAACAGTTTTGGGGGTCCCTGGGGTGGATTTTGGGTGGAATTGGGTCGATTTTGAGCAGATTTTGGCCGTTTCTGGGCGGATTTTGGCCGTTTCTGGGCGGATTTTCACGGGGATTTTTGGGAATTTTTTTGGAATTTGGGGAATTTTTGGGAATTTTTGGGATTCCCCCCCAGCACGGGCTCCTGGCGCAGCAGTTTTGGGGGATTTTGGGTGGAATTGAGCGGATTTTGGCCGTTTCTGGGCGGATTTTGGCCGTTTCTGGGCGGATTTTCACGGGGATTTTTGGGAATTTTTGGGAATTTTTGGGAATTTTTGGGAATTTTGGGTTCCTGATGGATTTTTGGGGTCCAGCCCAGCAATTTTGGGTGGATTTGGGTGGAATTGAGCCAATTTTGGGTTGATTTTGGCCATTTTTGGGCGTATTTTGGCCGTTTCTGGGCGGATTTTGGCCGTTTCTGGGCGGATTTTGGCCGTTTCTGGGCGGATTTTCGCGGGGATTTTTGGGAATTTTTGGGAATTTTGGGGAATTTTTGGGAATTTTGGGATTCCCCCCCAGCACGGGCTCCTGGCCCGGCAGTTTTGGGTGGATTTGGGTCAATTTTGGGTTGATTTGGGTCGATTTTGGCCGTTTCTGGGCGGATTTTCACGGGGATTTTTGGGAATTTTTTTGGGATTTTTGGGAATTTTTGGGAATTTTTGGGAATTTTTGGGAATTTTGGGTCCCTGACGGATTTTTGGGGTCCGCCCGGCAGTTTTGGGGGTCCCTGGGGGGAATTTTGGGTTGATTTGGGTCGATTTTGGCCGTTTCTGGGCGGATTTTGGCCATTTCTGGGCGGATTTTCGCGGGGATTTTTGGGAATTTTTGGGAATTTTTGGGAATTTCGGGTCCCCCCCAGCACGGCCTCCTGGCGCAGCAGTTTTGGGTGGATTTGGGCGGATTTTGGCCATTTCTGGGCAGATTTTGGCCGTTTCTGGGCGGATTTTGGCCGTTTCTGGGCAGATTTTCACGGGAATTTTTGGGAATTTTTGGGAAATTTTGGGAATTTTTGGGAATTTCGGGGTCCCCCCCAGCACGGGCTCCTGGCGCAGCAGTTTTGGGGCATTTTGGGTGGAATTGAGCAGATTTTGGCCGTTTCTGGGTGGATTTTGGCCATTTCTGGGCGGATTTTGGCCGTTTCTGGGCGGATTTTTGTGGGGATTTTTGGGAATTTTTTTGGAATTTTGGGAATTTTTGGGAATTTTGGGTTCCTGACGGATTTTTGGGGTCTGGCCCGGCAGTTTTGGGGGTCCCTGGGGTGGATTTTGGCCGTTTCTGGGTGGATTTTGGCCATTTCTGGGCGGATTTTGGCCGTTTCTGGGCGGATTTTTGTGGGGATTTTTGGGAATTTTTTTGGAATTTTGGGAATTTTTGGGAATTTTGGGTTCCTGACGGATTTTGGGTTCTGGTCTTGCAGTTTTGGGGGTCCCTGGGGTGGATTTTGCGTGGATTTGGGTCAATTTTGGGTGGATTTTGGCCGTTTCTGGGCGGATTTTGGCCGTTTCTGGGCGGATTTTCACGCGGTTTTTTTGGAATTTTTGGGAATTTTTGGGAATTTTGGGATCCCCCCAGCACGGGCTCCTGGTGCAGCAGTTTTGGGTGGATTTGGGTCAATTTTGGGTTGATTTTGGCCGTTTCTGGGCGGATTTTGGCCGTTTCTGGGCAGATTTTGGCCATTTCTGGGCGGATTTTCACGGGGATTTTTGTGAATTTTTTGGGAATTTTGGGGAATTTTGGGGAATTTCGGGATTCCCCCCCAGCACGGGCTCCTGGCCCAGCAGTTTTTTGGGGTGACCGAGCGGCTGCAGACGGTTCAATCCCGGTACCGACAGCGGAACCTCGAACGGATCCAGCGGCAGCTCCAGATCGGTGAGACCCAAATTTGGGGAAAATCCCAAAAATTTTGGGGGTTTTTGGGAATTTTGGGGAATGGCTGAAATTTGGGGGGGGTCCCGAAATCCGTGGGAGGGTCCCGGAAATTTGGGGGGTTGAAAATTTGGGGAAATCCTGAAATTTTCCCATTTTTTGGGTCCCTTTTCCCCATTTTTTGGTTTCTTTTCCCATTTTTGGGATAATTTTTCCCAATTTTGGGGTAAATTTTCACATTTTTGGGGTAAATTTTAACATTTTTTGGGTCCCTTTTCCCATTTTTGGGGTAAATTTCCCATTTTTTGTGTTACTTTTCCCAATTTTGAGGTTTCTAACCCAATTTTGGGGTTTCTGACTGTAATTTTGGGGTAATTTTCCCATTTTTGGGGTAAATTTCCCATTTTTTTGGTTGCTATTCCAAATTTTGGGGTTTCTGACCCAAATTTTGGGGTAATTTCCCTTTTTTTGGGTCCCTTTTCCCATTTTTTCGGTCACTTTTCCCATTTCTGGGATAATTTTTCCCATTTTTGGGATGAATTTCCCAATTTTGGGGTAAATTTTCCCATTTTTGGGATGAATTTCCCATTTTTGAGGTCCCTTTTCCCATTTCTGTGATAATTTTTCCAATTTTGAGGTTTCTAACCCAATTTTGGGGTAATTTTCCCAATTTTGGGGTAAATTTCCCATTTTTTGGGTTGCTATTCCCAATTTTGGGGTTTCTGACCCCAATTTTGGGGTAAATTTCCCATTTTTTGGGTGGCTTTTCCCAATTTTGGGGTTTCTGACTCCAATTTTGTGGTTTCTGACACCAATTTTGGGGTAAATTTGCCGTATTTTGGGTCGGTTTTCCCAATTTTGGGGTAAATTTCCCAGTTTTTGGGTCGCTTTTCCCATTTTTGGGGTTTCTGACTCCAATTTTGTGGTTTCTGACCTCAATTTTGGGGTAATTTTCCCATTTTTTGGGTGGCTTTTCCCAATTTTGGGGTTTCTAACCCGAATTTTGGGGTAATTTTCCCATTTTTGGGGTAAATTTCCCATTTTTTTGGTCATTTTTCCCATTTTTGGGGTTTCTGACTCCAATTTTGTGGTTTCTGACCTCAATTTTGGGGTAATTTTCCTGTTTTTTGGGTCACTTTTACCAGTTTTGAGGTTTCTGATGCCAATTTTGGGGTTTCTGACCCCAATTTTGTGGTTTCTGACCCAATTTTGGGGTAAATTTCCCATTTTTTGGGTGCCTTTTCCCAATTTCGGGGTTTCTAACCCAATTTTGTGGTTTCTGACCCCAATTTTGTGGTTTCTGACCCAATTTTGGGGTGATTTTCCCGTTTTTGGCAGCCGGGCACGCGCCGCTGTCGGAGGAGGAACTGGAGCAGCTGTTGGAGTCGGGACAGACCCAAATCTTCGTCCCCAACGTCAGTTTGGGGCAAAAAACGCCGATTTTGGGGCTTCGGGGAGAAATTCGGGATTTTTGGGGTTTTTTTTGGGGTAAACGTGTTCTTTTTTGAGGGAAATTTGGGTTATGGGATGAATTTTTGGGGTGAATTTTGCCGATTTTGGTTGAATTTCGGGGGGAGTTTGGCCGACTTTGGGTTAAATTTTGGGGTAAATTTCACCAATTTTGAGTGAATTTTGGGGTTGTTGGGGGATTTTGGGTTTTGTGCTGATTTGGGGTGAATTTTGGGGTGAATTTGGCCGATTTTGGGTGAATTTGTCCATTTTGGGGTGAATTTTGGGGTGAATTTGTCCGTTTTGGGGTTAATTTGTCCAATTTTGGGTGAATTTCTGTTTTTTTTGGGATTTTGCTTTGCTGGGTTGAATTTTTTGACTTTGTGCTGATTTGGGGTGGATTTTGGGGGGAATTTGTCCATTTTTGGAATGAATTTGTCCGTTTTAGGGTGAATTTGGCTGATTTTGGGTGAATTTTGGGGTGAATTTGGCCGATTTTGGGGTGAATTTTGGGGTGAATTTGTCCATTTTGGGGTGAATTTTGATGTGAATTTGGCCGTTTTCGGGTGAATTTTGGGGTGAATTTGTCCATTTTGGGGTGGATTTTGGGCTGAATTTGGCTGATTTTGGGGTGAATTTTGGGGTGAATTTTGGGTTGAATTTTGGGGTGAATTTGGCTGATTTTGGGGTGAATTTTGGGGTGAATTTGTCCATTTTGGGGTGGATTTTGGGCTGAATTTGGCTGATTTTGGGGTGAATTTTGGGCTGAATTTTGGGCTGAATTTTGGGGAGAATTTCACCATTTTTGGGATAAATTTTGGGGTGAATTTTTCCATTTTGGGGCCAATTTGAATTTTTTGACTTTGTGCCATTTTGGGGTGATTTTTGGGGTGAATTTCACCATTTTGGGGTGAATTTTGGGGTGAATTTTGGGGTCAATTTGTCCGATTTTGGATAAATTTTGGGATTTTTTGGATTTTGGGTTTTCTGGGTTGAATTTTTTGACTTTGTGCCGATTTGGGGTGAATTTTGGGGTGAATTTTGGGGTGAATTTGGCCATTTTTGGGGTAGATTTTGGGGCGAATTTTTCCATTTTGGGGCGAATTTGAATTTTTTGGCTTTGTACCATTTTGGGGTGGATTTTGGGGTGAATTTTGGGGTAAATTTTGGTGTGAATTTGTCCATTTTCGGGGTGAATTTTGGGGTGAATTTTGCCATTTTTGGGGTGGTTTTTGGGGTGAATTTGGCCAATTTGGGGTGAATTTTGGGGTGAATTTTGGGGTGAATTTGGCCGATTTGGGGTGAATTTCAGGGTGATTTTTGGGGTGAATTTGTCCGTTTTTTGCGTGAATTTTGGGTGAATTTTGGGGTGATTTTTGGGGTGAATTTTGGGGTGAATTTGTCCATTTTGGGGTGAATTTTGGGGTGAATTTGTCCGATTTTGGGTCAATTTTGGGTTTTTTTGTGTTTTGCATTTGCTGGGTTGAATTTTTTGACTTTGTGCAATTTTGGGGTAAATTTGGCCATTTTGGGGTGGATTTTGGGGTGAATTTGGCCGATTTTGGGGTGAATTTGGCCGATTTTGGGGTGAATTTTGGGGTGAATTTGACTGATTTTGGGGTGATTTTTTGGGTGAATTTTGGGGTGAATTTTTCTGTTTCTGGGGTGAATTTTGGGGTGAATTTCACCGATTTTGGGGTGAATTTTGGGGTGAATTTTTCCATTTGGGGCGAATTTGAATTTTTTGACTTTGTGCCGATTCGGGGTGAATTTTGGGGTGAATTTGTCCATTTTGGAGTGAATTTTGGGGTGAATTTGTCCATTTTGGGTGAATTTTGGGGCGAACTTTTCCATTTTGGGGCGAATTTGAATTTTTTGACTTTGCCATTTCGGGATGAATTTTGGGGTGAATTTTGGGGTGAATTTCACCGATTTTTTTGTGAATTTTGGGGTGAATTTCGCCGATTTTGGATAAATTTTGGGATATTTTGGGTTTTCTGGGTTGAATTTTTTGACTTTGTGCCGATTTGGGGTGAATTTTGGGGTGATTTTTGCCATTTTTGGGGTGAATTTTTCCATTTTGGGCTGAATTTGAATTTTTTGGCTTTGTACCATTTTGGGATGAATTTTGGGGTGAATTTGTCCATTTTTGGTCAGGCTGCGGGCGCGGCGCGGGCGGCGCTGGACGAGGCCGGGACGCGGCACCGCGAAATTCGGCGCCTGGAGCGCGGCCTCCGCGAGCTGGGAGAGCTGTTCCGGCTGCTGGGCAGCACCGTGGAGGCCCAGGTCCGAACTGGTTTATACTGGTTTATACTGGGAGGGACTGGGAGGGGCTCGGGGGGAAAAATCCCGGTGGTTTTGGGGTGAAAAATGGGGATTTTGGGGTAAAAAATGGAGATTTTCAGGCAGAAAATGGAGATTTTTGGGATGGAAATGGGACTGGTTTATACTGGTCTGTACTGGTTTATACTGGTTTGTACTGGGAGGGACTAGGAGGGGCCCCGGGGAAAAATCCGGGTGGTTTTGGGGTGAAAAATGGAGATTTTGAGGTAAAAAATTGAGATTTTTGGCGGAAAATGGCGATTTTTGGGATGAAAACGGGACTGGGTTATACTGGTCCATACTGGTCCATACTGGTTTATACTGGTTTGTACTGGGACAGACTGGGAGGGGCCCGGGGGAAAAATCCCGGTGGTTTTGGGGTGAAAAATGGGAATTTTGGGTGAAAAATTGAGATTTTGGGGTGAAAAATTGAGATTTTTTAGTCGGAAAATGGCGATTTTTGGGATGAAAACGGGACTGGGTTATACTGGTCCATACTGGTCCATACTGGTTTATACTGGTTTGTACTGGGACAGACTGGGAGGGGCCCGGGGGAAAAATCCCGGCGGTTTTGGGGTGAAAAATTGGGATTTTGGGGTGAAAAATTGAGATTTTCAGGCAGAAAATGGCGATTTTTGGGATGGAAATGGGACTGGTTTGTACTGGGAGGGAACTGGGATGAACTGGTTTATACTGGTTTGTACTGGGAGGGGCCCGGGGGAAAAATCCCGGCGGTTTTGGGGTGAAAAATGGGGATTTTGGGGTGAAAAATGGAGATTTTCAGGCAGAAAATGGCGATTTTTGGGATGGAAATGGGACTGGTTTGTACTGGTTTATACTGGTTTGTACTGGGAGGGACTGGGATGGGCCCGGGGGAAAAATCCCGGCGGTTTTGGGGTGAAAAATGGGGATTTTGGGGTGAAAAATTGAGATTTTGGGGTGAAAAATGGAGATTTTCAGGCGGAAAATGGCGATTTTTGGGATGGAAACGGGACTGGTTTATACTGGTTTATACTGGTTTGTACTGGTTTATACTGGTTTGTACTGGTTTGTACTGGTTTATACTGGGAGGGGCCCGGGGGAAAAATCCTGGTGGTTTTGGGGTGAAAAATGGGGATTTTGGGGTGAAAAATGGGGATTTTTAGGCAGAAAATGGCGATTTTTGGGTATGAAATGGGACTGGTTTATACTGGTTTGTACTGGGAGGGAACTGGGATGAACTGGTTTATACTGGTTTGTACTGGGACGGACTGGGAGGGGCCCGGGGCAAAAATCCCGGTGGTTTTGGGGTGAAAAATGGGGATTTTGGGGTGAAAATTTGAGATTTTCAGGCAGAAAATGGTGATTTTTGGGATTAAAATGGGACTGGTTTATACTGGTCTGTACTGGTTTATACTGGTTTGTACTGGGAGGGGCCCGGGGCAAAAATCCTGGTGGTTTTGGGGTGAAAAATGGAGATTTTGGGGTGAAAAATGGAGATTTTAGGGTGAAAAATGGAGATTTTCAGGCGGAAAATGGCGATTTTTGGGATTAAAATGGGACTGGTCTGTACTGGTTTATACTGGTTTGTACTGGGAGGGGCCCGGGGGAAAAATCCCGGTGGTTTTGGGGTGAAAAATGGAGATTTTGGGGTGAAAAATGGAGATTTTTGGGATTAAAATGGGACTGGGTTATACTGGTCCATACTGGTCCATACTGGTTTGTACTGGGAGGGAACTGGGATGAACTGGTTTATACTGGTTTGTACTGGGAGGGACTGGGAGGGGCCCGGGGGAAAAATCCCAGTCGTTTTGGGGTGAAAAATGGGGATTTTGGGGTGAAAAATGGAGATTTTTAGTCAGAAAATGGTGATTTTTGGGATGAAAACGGGACTGGGTTATACTGGGACGGACTGGGAGGGAACTGGGATGAACTGGTTTATACTGGTTTGTACTGGGACGGACTGGGAGGGGCCCGGGGGGAAAAATCCCGGTGGTTTTGGGGTGAAAAATGGGGATTTTGGGGTGAAAAATGGAGATTTTGGGGTGAAAAATTGAGATTTTCAGGTGGAAAATGGCGATTTTTGGGATGGAAACGGGACTGGTTTGTACTGGTCTGTACTGGTTTATACTGGTTTATACTGGGAGGGACTGGGGGAAAAGTCCTGGTGGTTTTGGGGTGAAAAATGGGGATTTTGGGGTGAAAATTTGAGATTTTCAGGCGGAAAATGGCGATTTTTGGGATTAAAATGGGACTGGTCTGTACTGGTTTATACTGGTTTGTACTGGGAGGGAACTGGGATGAACTGGGATGAACTGGTTTGTACTGGGAGGGGCCCGGGGCAAAAATCCCGGTGGTTTTGGGGTGAAAAATGGGGATTTTGGGGTGAAAAATGGAGATTTTCAGGCAGAAAATGGCGATTTTTGGGATTAAAATGGGACTGGTCTGTACTGGTTTATACTGGTTTGTACTGGGACGGAACTGGGATGGACTGGGAGGGTCCCATCCTAGCTCAGGGGGGCCCAAACTGGTTTATACTGGTTTATATTGGTTTATACTGGTTTATTCCTATCCATACTGGTTTTTTCTGGTTCTTACTGGTTTTTACTGGTTTATACTGGTTTATACTGGGAGGGAACTGGGAGGGAACTGGGAGGGAACTGGGATGGACTGGGAGGGAACTGGGATGGACTGGGAGGGTCCCAGCCCAGCCCAGGGGGGCCCAAACTGGTTTATACTGGTTTATACTGGTTTATACTGGTTTATTCCCATCCATACTGGTTTATACTGGTCCATACTGGTTCATACTGGTTTATACTGGTTTGTACTGGGAGGGAACTGGGATGAACTGGGATGAACTGGGACGGACTGGGAGGGTCCCAGTGCAGCCCAGGGTGGCCCAAACTGGTTTATACTGGTTTATACTGGTTTATACTGGTTTATTCCTATCTATACTGGTTTATACTGGTTCTTACTGGTTTATACTGGTTTATACTGGTGCAGGGTGACGTCATCGACCGCATCGAGCGCCACGTGCAGGACTCGGGGGCGGAGCTCGGGAAGGGGCGGAGCCACCTGAGGGGGGCGGGGCAACGGCGGCGGGGGGCGCGCAAGGTGAACTGGTTTATACTGGTTTATACTGGGAGGGACTGGTTTATACTGGGAGGGACTGGGAGGGACTGGGAGGGACTGGGAGGGAACTGGGATGGACTGGGATGGACTGGGATTGAACTGGGATGGACTGGGAGGGAACTGGGAGGGAACTGGGATGGAACTGGGAGGGACTGGGATTGAACTGGTTTATACTGGGAGGAACTGGGATTGAACTGGGAGGGACTGGGAGGGACTGGGAGGGAACTGGGATGGACTGGGATTGAACTGGGAGGGACTGGGAGGGAACTGGGAGGGACTGGTTTATACTGGGAGGGACTGGGATGGACTGGGATATACTGGGAGGGACTGGGGTGGACTGGGATTGAACTGGGAGGGAACTGGTTTATACTGGGAGGGACTGGGATTGAACTGGGAGGGACTGGGAGGGACTGGGATGGACTGGGATTGAACTGGGAGGGACTGGTTTATACTGGGAGGGACTGGGATGGACTGGGGGTAACTGGGATTGAACTGGGAGGGACTGGGAGGGAACTGGTTTATACTGGGAGGGACTGGGATTGAACTGGGAGGGACTGGGAGGGACTGGGAGGGACTGGGATTGAACTGGGATGGACTGGGATGAACTGGTTTATACTGGGATGGACTGGGAGGGACTGGGATTGAACTGGGAGGAACTGGGAGGGACTGGTTTATACTGGGAGGGACTGGGAGGGAACTGGGAGGAACTGGGATTGAACTGGGAGGAACTGGGATAAACTGGGAGGGACTGGTTTATACTGGGAGGGACTGGTTTATACTGGGAGGGACTGGGAGGGAACTGGGAGGGACTGGGGGGGAACTGGTTCATACTGGGAGGGACTGGAGGGGAACTGGGATTGAACTGGGATGGACTGGGATTGAACTGGGAGGAACTGGGAGGGACTGGGAGGGACTGGGAGGGAACTGGTTTATACTGGGAAGGACTGGGATTGAACTGGTTTATACTGGGAGGGACTGGGATTGAACTGGGATGGACTGGGATTGAACTGGGAGGGAACTGGGAGGGACTGGGACGGACTGGGAGGGAACTGGTTTATACTGGGAGGGACTGGGAGGGACTGGGAGGAACTGGGATGGACTGGGATGGACTGGGATTGAACTGGTTTATACTGGGAGGGACTGGGATTGAACTGGGATTGAACTGGGAGGGACTGGTTTATACTGGGAAGGACTGGTTTATACTGGGATGGACTGGGACTGAACTGGGACTGAACTGGGAGGGACTGGGATTGAACTGGGATAAACTGGGAGGGACTGGGAGGGAACTGGGATGGACTGGGATGGACTGGGAGGGAACTGGTTTATACTGGGAGGGACTGGGAGGGACTGGGATTGAACTGGGAGGGACTGGGATTAAACTGGGAGGGACTGGGAGGGACTGGTTTATACTGGGATGGACTGGTTTATACTGGTTTATACTGGGAGGGACTGGGATGGACTGGGATTGAACTGGGAGGGACTGGTTTATACTGGGAGGGAACTGGGAGGGACTGGGAGGGACTGGGATGAACTGGTTTATACTGGGAGGGACTGGGGAGGAACTGGGATTGAACTGGGATGGACTGGGATGAACTGGTTTATACTGGGATGGACTGGGATTGAACTGGGATTGAACTGGGAGGGACTGGGATGGACTGGGATGAACTGGGATTGAACTGGGAGGGACTGGGGGGGAACTGGGAGGGACTGGTTTATACTGGGATGGACTGGGAGGGACTGGTTTATACTGGGAGGGACTGGGAGGGAACTGGGAGCAAACTGGGAGGGACTGGTTTATACTGGGAGGGACTGGGATTGAACTGGTTTGGACTGGGAGGGACTGGGAGGGAACTGGTTTATACTGGGATTGAACTGGGAGGGACTGGGAGGGACTGGGATTGAACTGGTTTATACTGGGAGGGACTGGGAGTGGTGGGACGAACTGGTTTATACTGGTCCATACTGGTTTTTCCTGGTTTTTATTGATTTTTATCATTCCAAACTGGTTTGTACTGGTTTATACTGGTCCAAACTGGTTTATACTGGTACAAATTGGTTTGTATTGGTCCATACTGGTTTATACTGGTCCAAATCAGTTTGTACTGGTTTATATTGTCCCAAACTGGTCCAAACTGGTTTATACTGGTCCAAATCAGTCCATACTGGTTTATACTGGTTTGGTTTGTATTGGTCCATACTGGTTTATACTGGTTTGGTTTGGTTTTTGGGGTCCATACTGGTTTATACTGGTCCAGATCGGTTCGTACTGGTTTATAATGATTTATACTGGTCCAAACCAGTCCATACTGGTTCATACTGGTCCATACTGGTTCATACTGGTTCATACTGGTTTATAATGGTTTATACTGGTCCAAACCGGTCCAAACTGGTTCATACTGGTCCATACTGGTCCAAACCAGTCCAAACCGGTCCATACTGGTCCATACTGGTTTATACTGGTCCATACTGGTTCATACTGGTTTATACTGGTCCAAACTGGTCCATACTGGTTCATACTGGTCCATACTGGTTCATACTGGTCCATACTGGTCCAAACTGGTTCATACTGGTTTATATCGTCCCAAACCAGTCCAAACTGGTTCATACTGGTCCATACTGGTCCATACTGGTCCATACTGGTCCATACTGGTCCAAACTGGTTTATACTGGTCCATACTGGTCCATACTGGTTCATACTGGTCCATACTGGTCCGCAGAAGCGTTTGGCCCTCGCCGCCTGCGCCTCGGCCGCCATCTTGGTCCTGGCGGCCATTGTGGCCGCCTCAGTGGCCGCCGGCTGACGCCGCGCTCCCATTGGCTGCGGGAGCCGCCAATCACCGCCGGACACGCCCCCACGCGGATCCGATTGGACGAAACCCGGTCCCGCCCCCTGCGCGCAGCTGATTGGTCGGGGTGGGTGTCCGTCACTGTGAGCCACGCCCCCTCGCCAGCCGGGCGGTTCTGATTGGCTGGCGGTGACGTCATCGGAGAATAAAGCACTTTTTAACCTAAAATGAGGCGAATGAGCCCAAAAATTGCCAAAAAAAATCCCAAATATGACCAAAATGACCCAAAAAACCACCAGAAGTCCCTGAAAAGCCCCAAAAAACCAAAAATTATGCAAAAAAAACCCAGAAATTACCTCAAATAACCCAAAATGCCCCAAAAAACCCCAAAAATGCCCCAAAAAAACCCCAGAAATGCCCTCAAAAAACCCAAAATCCCCCCAAAATGCCCCCAAAAACCACCAAAAAATCTTAAAAATACCAAAAAATCTAAAAAAACCCAAAAAACCCAAAAAGAGGCCAAAAAAACTCCAAAATTGGCCAAAATTCAAAAAAAAAAAAACCCAAATGCCCCCAAGAAACTCCAAAATATCCCAAAAATTACCCAAAAAAAACCCCCCGAAAGTTCCCAAAAATGCCCCAAAAATGCCCCCAACGACCAACAAAAAATCTAAAAAAACCCAAAAAATCCAAAAAGAGACCCAAAAAACTCCAAAATCGGCCAAAAATGCCCCAAAAAACCCGAAATGCCCCAAGAAACTCCAAAATATCCCAAAAATTACCCAAAAATGCCCCAAAAATGCCCCAAAAAATCCCAAAATCGCCAATCCTGAAAAGCCCCAAAATCTCCAAAATCGCCCAAAAAATTCCCGCCAAAATCCGCCCCCAAATTTCTGATTTTTTGCCCCAATTTTCTATTTTGGGGGGCGGGGCCTCTGGAAAGGGGCGGGGCTTTGGAAAAGGGGCGTGGCCTGAGGAAAGGGGCGTGGCCTAATTCCGGCCCCGCCCCCCGAGGCGAATCCGAAAAGCCCCAAAATGGTGAGAGGGGAAATTTGGGGGAATTTGGGAAAATTTGGGGGATTTTTGGGGGATCTGGGGGGGATTTGGGAGAAAATTGGGGGATTTGGGGAAAATTTGGGGGATTTGGGGGGAAATTTTGGGAGGAAATTTGAAGGATTTTGGGGGGAAATTTTGGGGGGATTTGGGGAAAATTTGGGGGATTTTGGGAAAATTTGGAGGATTTTGGGGGGAAATTTTGGGAGGAAATTTGGAGGATTTTGGGGGGAAATTTTGGGGGGATTTGGGGGAAATTTGGGGGATTTGGGGAAATTTTGGGGGGATTTGGGGGGAAATTTTGGGGGGATTTGGGGGGAAATTTTGGGGGAATTTGGGAGATTTTGGAGGATTTTAGGAGGAAATTTTGGGGGGGAAATTTTGGGGGATTGGGGGGAAATTTGGGGAATTTGGGGAAAACTTGGGGGATTTGGGGAAAACTTGGGGGATTTCGGGAAACTCTGGGGGATTTTGGGAGGATTTGGAGGATTTTGGGGGGAAATTTTAGGGAGAAATTTTGGGGGAATTTGGGGGGGATTTGGGGGCAATTTTGGGGGGATTTTGGGGGATTTGGGGGAAAATTTTGGGAAGATTTCGGGGGGAAATATTGGGGGGATTTGGAGGAATTTGGAGGGAAATTTTGGGGAGATTTGGGAGATTTTGGAGGTTTTGGGGGGATTTTGTCGGATTTTTGTGGAAATTTGGGGGATTTGGAGACTTTGGAGGGAAATTTTGGGATTTGGGAGATTTTGGGGGGATTTGGGGAAATTTGGGGATTCCGGGAGGATTTTGTCGGATTTTTGTGGAAATTTGGGGGATTTGGAGACTTTGGAGGGAAATTTTGGGGGGATTTGGGGTCAAAATTCACTGAGGGAGATTTTGGGGACATTTGGGGACATTTTGGGGCCATTTTGTGACATTTTGGGGTCACTGCCACATGCAGAGGATGTGGTCGCGGTGGGGGAGGGGCGGTGACGTTTTGGGACATTTTGGGGCCATTTTGGGGGTGACACAGGAAGGGGGGGAGGGGAGGTGAGAGTGGGGGAGGGGCGGGGCCCAAAGCCACCCACGGGTGCCCCAAAATGTCCCCAAAATGTCCCAAAATCCCCAAAATGTCCCCAAAAATCCCAAAATGTCCCAAAACCCCACAAAATCCCCCCAAATTTCCCTGAAATGCCCCCAAAATCCCCTCAAATCCCCCCAAAATCGACCAATTTGTCACAGATTTCCCTAAAATTCCCCAAAATCCCCTCAAATCTCCCCAAAATTCCCCCAAACTCCCCAAAATCACCCAAATCTCCCCAAAATCCCCCAAATCCCCCCAAAATCCCCCAAATCCCCCAATCTTTCCCAAGTTTCCCCAGATTTTCCTGAAATCCCCCAAAATTCCTGCAGAATGTCCCAAAATCCCCCCAAAAATCCCCCAATTTTTCCCAAATTTTCCCCGATTTTCCCGAAATCCCCCAAAATTCCCAGAGAATGTCCCAAAATCCCCCAAGTTCCCAAAAAATTCCCCCAAAATGTCCCCAAATGCCTCCAAACTTCCTGAATTTTTTCCCCAGAACTCCCCAAAATCCCCCAAATCCCCCAAAATCCCCCAAATCCTCCAATTTGTCCCCAAATCCCCCATATTTTCCCAAATTTTCCCAAAATCCCCCAATTTTTCCCTGATTTTCCAGAAATCCCCCAAAATTCCTGCAAAATGTCCCAAAATCCCCCAAAATTCCCACAGAACATCCCAAAATCCCTCAAATTTCCCAAAAACGCCCCCAAAATACCCCCAAACTTCCCAAATTTTTTCCTTTAAAATGCCCTGATCTCTCCCAAATTTCCCCCAAATTTCCCCCGAATTTTTCCCAATTTTTCCCCAATTTTCCCAAAATCCCCCAAAATCCCCCAAGTTTCCCGGACATGCCCCCAAAACGCTCCCAAATTTCCCAAATTTTTTCCCTCAAAATACGCCGATTTCTCCCGAATTTTCCCCAAATTTTCCCCGAATTTCCCCCAAATTTCCCCCAAATTTTCCCAAATCCACCCAAAATCCCACAAAATTCCCCGAAATCCCCCAAATGCCCCCAAATTCCCCCAAGTTTCCCAGAAACGCCCCAAAATGCCCCCAAATTTCCCGAATTTTCTCCCTCAAAATGCCCCAATTTCTCCCAAATTTTCCCCAAATTTTTCCAAAAATCCCCAAAAATCCCCCCAAATTCCCACAGAACATCCCAAAATCCCCCAAGTTTCCCAAATCCCCCCAAAATCCCCCAAGTTTCCTGGAAACGCCCCCAAAACGTCCCCAGATTTCCCGAATTTTTTCCCCAGAACTCCCCAATTTCTCCTGAATTTTCCCTAAATTTTCCCCAAATTTTCCCCAATTTTTCCCCAAATTTTCCCAAAATCCCGAAAAATCACCCCAAATTCCCGCAGAATGTCCCAAAATCCCCCAAGTTCCCCAAAATTCCCTAATTTTTAACCTGAAAATGGCCCAAATTTTCCCAAAATCCCCAAAAATCACCCCAAATTCCCGCAGAATGTCCCAAAATCCCCCAAAATTCCCACAGAATGTCCCCAAATTTCCCGTAATTTTCCCTCAAAATACCCCAATTTCTCCCAAATTTTCCCCAAATTTTCCCTGAATTTTCCCCAAATTTTCCCCGAATTTTCCCCCAATTTTCCCAAAATCCCCGAATATCACCCCAAATTCCCACAGAATGTCCCAAAATCCCCCAAAATTCCCGCAGAATGTCCCAAAATTCCCATAGAATGTCCTAAACCCCCCCAAATTTCCCAAATTTTCCTTAAAAATACCCCAATTTCTCCCGAATTTTCCCCACATTTCCCCAAATTTTCCCGAATTTTCCCAAAATCCCCCAAAATCCCCCAAATCCTCCCAAAATCCCCCCAAACTCCCTCTCCCTCCCGCAGGTCCCACCATCCCCTCCCCCTCTGTCCCTGCTGCTGTCCCTGGTGTCCCTGGTGGTGACCCTGGTGGTGACCTCGGTGACCTCGGTGACCCCTCCGGCCGCGGTGACCCTGGTGACCTCGGTGACCCTGGTGACCCTGGTGGCCCCTCCGGCCGCGGTGACCTCGGTGACCCCTCCGGCCGCGGTGACCCTGGTGGTGACCTCGGTGACCCTGGTGACCCCTCCGGCCGCGGTGACCTCGGTGACCTCGGTGACCCTGGTGTCCCTGGTGTCCCTGGTGGCCGCGGTGACCTCGGTGACCCCTCCGGCTGCCCCCCACGCCCCCCCCGAGTGTCGCCCCGCCCCCGCCCGGCGCTGTCGCGGCACCGGCGCCGCCCTCGGCATCGCCGCCCTCGGCCGCGGCTTCGACGTCACCACCATGGCCCTGGCCCCGGCGCGCGTCCTCGAGCTCCACGGGGGACACCGGGGTGACCACGATGACCACTGGGGTGACCACGATGACCATTGGGGCCACCAGGATGGCCATGATGACCATGATGGCCACCAGGGCCACCAGGATGACCACTGGGACACCTGGGATGGTCACGATGGTCACCAGGGACACCGAGATGGCCACGATGACCATGATGACCACCGGGGTGACCACGATGGCCACCGGGGCTACCAGGATGACCATGATGGCCACCAGGGTGACCATGATGGCCACCAGGACACCTGGGATGACCACGATGGTCATCGGGGCCTCCAGGATAACCACGATGATCAGGATGGTCACCGGGGCCACCAGGATGACCACAATGGCCAACGGGGCTTCCAGGACACCCAGGATGACCACCAGGGCTACCAGGATGACCATGATGGCCACCAGGATGACCACGATGACCATGATGGTCACCAGGGCTACCAGGGCCACCAGGATGGCCATCGGGGCTACCAGGATGACCATGATGGCCACCAGGATGACCATGATGACCACGATGGCCACCAGGACACCCAGGATGACCATGATGGCCACCGGGGCCACCAGGGACACCGGGATGGCCACGGTGGTCCAAGACGTGCCAACAGTGGCCCTGATGGCCCTGATGGCCCCATGGGTGCCAATGGTGGCCATGGTGGTCCTGGTGGCTCCAGAGGTGACAATGGTGCCAATGGTGGCCCTGGTAGCCCCAGAGGAGAAAATGGCGGCCTTGGTGGTCCTGGTGGTTCTGGTGGTCCCATGGGTGCCAATGGTGGCCCTAATGCCAACGGTGGCCCAAGAGATGCCAATGGTGGCCATGGTGACCTTGATGGCTCCAGAGGTGCCAATGGTGGCCCAAGAGGTCCCATGGGTGACAACGGTGGCCCTGGTGGTCCCATGGGTGTCAACGGTGGCCCTGATGGTCCCATGGGTGCCAATGGTGGCTCCAGAGGTGCCAATGGTGGCCCTGGTGGCCCTGGACGTGCCAACAGTGGTCCAAGAGGTTCCAACGGTGACCCAAGAGGCACCAATGGCGCCAATGGTGGCCCTGATGCCAACGGTGACCCCAGAGGCGCCAACACCAACCCAAGAGGCACCAATGGTGGCCCAAGAGGTGCCAATGGTGGCCATGGTGACCCAAGAGGTCCCATGGGTGCCAATGGTGGCCGTGGTGGCCCTGATGGCTCCAGAGGTGCCAATGGTGGCTCTGGTGGCTCCAGAAGCACCAATGGTGACCCTGGTGGCTCCAGAGGTGCCAATGGTGCCAATGGTGGCTCCAGACGTGCCAACGGTGGCCCAAGAGGCACCAAAGGTGTCCCTGGTGGCCCAAGAAGCACCAAAGGTGGCCCTGGTTCCTCCAGACGTTCCACCACCACCCCAAGAAGCCCCACCACCACCGCGGCGCGCTGCCTGCTGTGCCCGGACGCGCTGCGCGGCGGCGCCCTGCGGCGCGTGCCGGCGGCCGTGGGCGGGTGGCACGCCGGGCGGCGCTGCCGGCGGGCGTCGCGCGTGGCCGTGGGCGCCGGCGCCGTGGGGGCGGCGGTGACGGCGGCCATGACGCGCGGGTGGAGCTTCGGCGGCCGCATCGGCGCCGGCGGCGGTGCCGGGGCGGTGTTGGCCGGGTCGCGGTCGCGGATGGCGCAGGAGGGGCTGCGGTGGATGCGGCAGGACCGGAGCGCGCTCAGCTGGATGGAGCTTTCCTGCGTCTTCTACTGGTGAGCCTTTGTCATCTTCATCATCCTCATCCTCATTGTCTTCATCTTTATCTTCGTCTGCGTCTTCTACTGGTGAGACTTTGTCATCTTCTTCATCATCCTCGTGTTCATCTTCTTCTTCATTTTTATCTTCATCTGCGTCTTCTACTGGTGAGCCTTCGTCATATTCTTCATCATCATCTTCATCTCTATCTATGTCTTCTACTGGTGAGACTTCTTCATCTTCTTCATCCTCTTCATCTTCATTTTTCATCTTTATCTTCATCTGTGTCTTCTACTGGTGAGCCTTCGTCTCCTTCATCATCCTCATCCTCTTCAGATTGATCTTCTTCATATTCTTTTTCTTCATTTTCTTCTTCATCTTCATCTTTATCTGTGTCTTCTACTGGTGAGCCTTCATCATCTTCTTCATAATTTTCTTTTTCATCTTCATCTTCTTCTTCATCTTCATCTTCATCTTCATCTTCATCTTCCTCATCCTCTTCACCTTCATCTTTATCTGTGTCTTCTACTGGTGAGTGGCCTTCATCTTCCTCTTCCTCTTCATCTTTATCTTCATCTTCATCTTCATGCTCAGCTTCATCTTCCTCTTCATCTTCTTCTTCAATTTCATTTTCATCTTCATCTTCCTCATCGTCTTCATCTTTATCTGCGTTTTCTACTGGTGAATCTTCATCATCTTCATCTTCTTCTTCATTTTCATTTTCCTCATCCTCTTCATCTTCATCTTCCTCATCCTCTTCATCTTTATCTGTGTCTCCTACTGGTGAGTCTTCCTCATCTTCATCTTCACCTCCACCTGCCCCTCCCCCCCCCCTCTGACCCCTCCCCCTGACCTCTGACCTTTCCCCTCCAGGACCTGGCTGGACCCCTCCTCCACCCGCCCCTCCCCCTCCTTCCTCCGCGCCGTCCGCGCCCTGCCCCCGTCCTTCACCGCGTCCAGCGCCGCGTCCTACGCCGGACTCCTGGCCACCTTCGGCACCCACGCCGTGCGCGCGGCACGATCCGGCGGCCGCCTGCGCGCCGCCACCGCCGTGCGCCTGTGCCGCGCCGCCATGGCCGGCATCGGCGCCCAGGAGGCCTCGGATTGTCTCCGCCTGGAGGCCACCTTCTCTCCGGCCAACGCCGCGGCGCTGACCGCGTGCCGGACGTCCGGCGCGGCCACGGAGGGGAACGTCAGTTTTGGGGAGTTTTTTGACCAACGGTTGTTGGAGGTGGAGGGTGGCGCCCAACGTGGGGGCGATTTGGCGTTCGGCCGGCCGGCGGCGTTCTCGCGGTGGCTGCGCGGCGTCCCCGAGGCGCCGGCGATGGTCGAGGCCGACCTTTGGCCGCTCCACGCCCTCGTGCCGCGCGGGGACCCGCGGCGACGGGCGCTGCGCGCGGCCACCAGGAGCTACGTGGAGGCCAGAGCCTTGAGGGTCAACTGCAGCTGTGAGGGGGGTGGCGGTGGTGGTGGTGGTCAGTGGGGTGGTCAGTGGGGTGGTCAGCGGGGTGGGAAGCAGAGTGGTCAGCAGGATGGTCAGTGGGGTGGTCAGTCGCGTGGGAAGTGGAATGGTCAGCGCAGTGGTGATCCTGCTGGTCACCGGAGTGGACAATGGGGTGGTCATCCTGATGGTCAACGCAGTGGTCATCCTACCGGTCAGCGGAGTGGACAGTGGGGTGGTCAGTGGGATGGTCAGCGGGATGGTCAGCAGAGTGGTCATCCTGCTGGTCAGCGCAGTGGTCAGTGGGATGGACACCAGGGTGGTCAGTGGGATGGGCAGCGGAGTGGTCAGCGGGATGGACAGTGGGATGGTCATCCTGCTGGTCAGCAAGATGGTCATCAGGATGGACAGCGGGATGGTCAGCAGGGTGGTCAGAGGGGTGGGAAGCAGAGTGGACAGTGGGGTGGACAGCAGGATGGACAGTGGGGTGGTCAGCGCAGTGGTCAACATGGTGGCCATCCTGCTGGTCAGCAGGGTGGTCAGTGGGATGGACAGAGGGATGGTCAGCAAGGTGGGCAGCAGAGTGGACAGTGGGGTGGTCAGTGGGATGGACAGAGGGATGGACAGAGGGGTGGTCAGCATGGTGGGCAGCAGGATGGACACCAGGATGGACAGTGGGATGGTCAGTGGGATGGTCAGTTGGGTGGAAAGTGGGGTGGTCAACGGGGTGGACAGAGGGGTGGTCAGAGGGGTGGTCAGCGTGGTGGTCAGTCACGTGGAAAGTGGAGTGGTCAGCGGGATGGTCAGAGGGGTGGTCAGTGGGATGGGCAGCGGAGTGGTCAGCAGGGTGGACAGTGGGGTGGAAAGAGGGATGGTCAGCGGGATGGACACCAGGATGGACAGTGGGATGGTCAGCAAGGTGGTCAGCGGGATGGTCAGCGCAGTGGTCATCCTGCTGGTCAGTGGGATGGACAGTGGGGTGGTCAGCGTGGTGGTCAGCGTGGTGGTCATCCTGCTGGTCAGCAGAGTGGTCAGTGGGGTGGAAAGAGGGGTGGACAGTGGGATGGTCAGCGGGATGGACAGCGGGGTGGTCATCCTGCTGGTCAGCAGAGTGGACAGTGGGATGGTCAGTGGGATGGTCAGCGGGATGGTCAGCAGAGTGGTCATCCTGCTGGTCAGCACAGTGGTCAGTGGGATGGACACCAGGGTGGTCAGTGGGATGGACACCAGGGTGGTCAGTGGGATGGGCAAAGGGGTGGTCAGTTGGGTGGACAGAGGGGTGGACAGTGGGGTGGAAAGAGGGATGGTCAGCGGGATGGACACCAGGATGGACAGTGGGATGGTCAGCAAGGTGGTCAGCGGGATGGTCAGCGCAGTGGTCATCCTGCTGGTCAGTGGGATGGACAGTGGGGTGGTCAGCGTGGTGGTCAGCGTGGTGGTCATCCTGCTGGTCAGCAGAGTGGTCAGTGGGGTGGAAAGAGGGGTGGACAGTGGGATGGTCAGCGGGATGGACAGCGGGGTGGTCATCCTGCTGGTCAGCAGAGTGGACAGTGGGATGGTCAGTGGGATGGTCAGCGGGATGGTCAGCAGAGTGGTCATCCTGCTGGTCAGCACAGTGGTCAGTGGGATGGACACCAGGGTGGTCAGTGGGATGGACACCAGGGTGGTCAGTGGGATGGGCAAAGGGGTGGTCAGTTGGGTGGACAGAGGGGTGGACAGTGGGGTGGAAAGAGGGATGGTCAGCGGGATGGTCAGCAGAGTGGTCATCCTGCTGGTCAGGGCAATGGTCATCCTGCCAGTCAGCGGGATGGTCAGCAGGGTGGTCAGCGGAGTGGACAATGGGGTGGTCAGCGCAGTGGTCATCCTGCTGGTCAGCGCAGTGGTCAGCGTGGTGGTCATCCTACCGGTCAGCAGGATGGACAGTGGGATGGTCAGTTGGGTGGAAAGTGGGATGGACAGAGGGATGGACAGAGGGGTGGTCAGCGTGGTGGTCATCCTGCCGGTCAGTGGGGTGGTCAACACAGTGGACAGTGGGATGGACAGAGGAGTGGTCAGCGGGATGGACAGTGGGATGGACAGCAGAATGGACAATGGGGTGGTCAGCGCAGTGGTCAGCGTGGTGGTCATCCTGCTGGTCAGCAGAGTGGACAGTGGGGTGGTCAGTGGGGTGGTCAGCAGGATGACCACTCCAATGACCTCAATGACCACTCCAATGACCCCGATGACCTCGATGACCACTCCAATGAGTTCAATGACCGCTCCAATGATCTCAATGACCTCAATGACCGCTCCAATGAGTTCAATGACCACTCCAATGACCTCAATGACCACTCCAGTGACCTCAATGACCACTCCAATGACCCCGATGACCTCGATGACCGCTCCAATGACCCCGACGACCCCGACGACCTCGATGACCTCCCCGCCGCCCACCCGCCCGTTCCCCCTCCCCCACCCCACCCCTGCCACTGCGCCTGCTCGGCCACGCCGCTCCCGCTGACCGGCTCCCCGTGCTGCCCCTCCGGCCGCGGCCTGGCCCACCTTTGGGTGCTGGTGCGCTCCGGCCGCGGCTGGAGCGGCGACGCGCTGACCGCCACCGACGCCTACGTCTGGGTCACCTTCTCCGGCCGCCGCGCCCGCACCGCCACCGCCTGGAACACCGAGCGGCCGCGCTGGGGTCAGCGCCTGGACTTCGGACAGGTCCGGCTGCGGCCGGACGCCGCGTTGACGATGGAGGTGTGGGATGAAGACCACGGTTGGGATGATGACGCGTTGGGGTCGTGCCGAGAGGCGCTGACCGCCACCGACGGCGGCGTGGTGGAACGTTCGTGTTTCGCCGGTAACGGACGGTTGGACTTTGCGGTCAGCGCGACCTGCGGACCGGCGCTGGCCGGACCGTGGTGTCACCGCTACCAACCGGCGCCGCCGCCCGGAGGGGCCGGACTGACCAACGGGGTCCCGTGGCCACCACGAGGACACGACTGGACACGACTGGTGGACGACAACGACGATGAGGAAGATGAGGATGAGGAAGGCTTGGAGGGGACGCAGCTCCTCCATCGGTTCTGGGATGTTCCGGAAGGTTCCGGGCGAGGAAATGAGGAGGATGAGGAGGATTTGGGGTCTCCTGGAGGGTCCCGGGTTGGGCCGGTTGGGTTTGAGGAAGATGAGGATGAAGGTCACGGAAAAAACCCCAAAAATTCCACATTTGGGGTCAACCACAAAGGTTCCAAAAAGGGGTTTTGGAAAACGCCCAAAAATCGCAAATCTGACCCCAAAAATGCCACATTTGGGGTCACCTGTGAGGGTTCCCAAAAGGGTTTTTGGAAAACGCCCAAAAATCACAAACTTGACCCAATTTTGGGGTCTCCTGGAGGGTCCCGGGTTGGGCCAGTTGGGTTTGAGGAAGATGAGGATGAAGGTCATGGAAAAAACCCCAAAAATGTCACATTTGGGGTCACCCATGAGGGTTCCAAAAAGGGGTTTTGGAAAACGCCCAAAAATCGCAAACCTGACCCAATTTTGGGGTCTCCTGGAGGGTCCCGGGTTGGGCCGGTTGGGTTTGAGGAAGATGAAGATGAAGGTCACGGAAAAAAACCCAAAAATGGCACATTTGGGGTTGACCACAAGGGTTCCAAAAAGGGGTTTTGGAAAATACCCAAAAATCGCAAATCTGACCCCAAAAATGCCACATTTGGGGTCGCCCGTGAGGGTTCCAAAAAGGGGTTTTGGAAAACACCCAAAAATCACAAACCCGACCCGATTTTGGGGTCTCCTGGAGGGTCCCGGGTTGGACCGGTTGGGTTTGAGGAAGATGAGGATGAAGGTCACGGAAAACGCGGAAAAAACCCCAAAAATGCCACATTTGGGGTCGCCCACAAAGGTTCCAAAAAGGGTTTTTGGAAAATACCCAAAAATCCCAAATCCGACCCAATTTTGGGGTCTCCTGAAGGATCCCAGTTTGGCCCAGTTTGGCCCCAGTTTGGCCCAGTTTGGCCCCAGTTTGAGGAGGATGATGAAGGTCCCAAAAAATCCAAAAACCCCAAATTTGGGCCTTTCTGGGACGGTTCCAAAACCGGTTTTGGGAAAAACCCCAAAAACCCCAAATCCGCCCCATTTTTGGGCTCATCCAAACCCCAGAGGAGGTCCCAGTTTGGCCCAGTTTGGCCCCAGTTTGGTGATGATGATGATGAGGATGAAGAACTCAGCGACGCCGAATTTCGCCGACTTTGGGACCTTTCCGAGGACGACCCCGAAAACCCCAAATTTGACCCAATTTGGGGCCCCCCCTGAGCGTTCCCAGTTTGGCCCAGTTCGGTCCCAGTTTGGCCCAGTTCGGTCCCAGTTTGGCCCAGTTCGGTCCCAGTTTGGGGAGGAGGAGGAGGAGGAGGATGAAGGCTCCGAACTGGGGTGGGGGAGGGGTCCCCGAAATTTTGGGATTTTGGGATTTTGGGGTGGGGGAGGGGAATAAAGGATTGAGCAGCAGCCACGGAGTCGGACTGGGATGGACTGGGATGGACTGGGAGGGGAATTTTGGGGGAAATTTGGGGGTTTTTGGGTGGAATTTGGGGGATTTTGGGGTTTTTGGGTTGGATTTGGGGAATTTTGGGGTTGGATTTGTGGTTTTAGGTTGGATTTGGGGGATTTTGGGGGTTTTGGGTTGAATTTGGGGAATTTTGGGGTTTTTGGGTTTAATTTGGGGCATTTTGGGTTGGATTAGGGGGATTTTGGGGGTTTTGGGTTGAATTTGGGGCATTTTGGGTTGGATTTGGGGCATTTTGGGATTTTGGGGTTGAATTTGGGGAATTTTGGGGTTTTTGGGTTTAATTTGGGGCATTTTGAGATGGACTGGGGGATTTTGGGGTTTTTGGGTGGAATTTGGGGAATTTCGGGGTTGGATTTGTGGTTTTGGGTTGGATTTGGGGGATTTTGGGGGTTTTGGGTTGGATTTGGGGCATTTTGGGGTTTTTGGGTTTAATTTGGGGCATTTTGGGTTGGATTTGGGGGGATTTGGGGGTTTTTGGGTTGAATTTGGGGAGATTTTGGGGTTTTTGGGGCTGGACTTGGGAAATTCAGGAGTTGAATTTGGGGGATTTGTGGGTTTTTGGGGTGGATTTGGGGCATTTTGGGGTTTTTGGGTTGAATTTGGGGAATTTTGGGATGTTTGAGGTGGATTAGGGAGATTTTGGGGGTTTTGATTTGAATTTAAGGAATTTGGGGGTTTTGGGTTGGATTTGAGGGATTTTGGGGTTTTTGGGTTGAATATGGGGGATTTTGGGGGTTTTGGGTTGAATTTTGGGAATTTTGGGTTGGATTAGGGGAATTTTGGGGGTTTTTTGGGTGGAATTTGGGGGATTTTGGGGTTTTTGGGTTGGATTTGGGGCATTTTGGAGGTTTTGGGTTGGATTTGGGGCATTTTGGGGGTTTTGGGCTGGACTTTGGGGTTTTTGGGTTGGATTTGGGGCATTTTGGGGGTTTTGGGGTGGATTTGGGGGATTTTGGGGTGGATTTTGGGAATTTTTGGGGGTTTTGGGGTGGATTTGGGGGTTTTTGGGTTGGATTAGGGGGATTTTGGGGCATTTTGGGTTGGATTTGGGGCATTTTGGGGGTTCTGGGTTGAATTTTGGGGGTTTTGGGTTGAATTTGGGGCATTTTGGGTTAGATTAGGGGGATTTTGGGGGTTTTGGGTTGGATTTGGGGCATTTCGGGTTGGAATAGGGGGATTTTGGGGCATTTTGGGTTGGATTAGGGGGATTTTGGGGTTTTTGGGTTGGATTTGGGGGATTTTGGGGTTTTTTGTTGGATTAGGGGGATTTGGGGGTTTTTAGGTAGAATTTGGGGCATTTTGGGGTTTTTGGATGGAATTTGGGGGTTTTTGGGTTGGATTTGGGGAATTTTGGATTTTTTGGGTTCAATTTGGGGCATTTTGGGGTTTTTGGGTTGGATTTGGGGGATTTTGGGGTTTTTTGGGTTGAATTTGGGGAAATCTGGGGTTGGATTTGTAATTTTGGGTTGAATTTGGATAATTTTGGTGTTTCTGGGTTGAGTTTTTGAGTTGGATTTGTGGTTTTGGGTGAAATTCGGGCCATTTTGGGGTTCCGGGGCCCCCCCGCGCCGGGCGGAGTTTTTGGGGTTTGTGGGATTTTGGGGGGCCCCTCCCCCACCGCGCTTCCGGAGCTTCCGCCCACGGCCGAGGCACGGCGGGGACGGGTTTGGGGGAAATTCGGGGGGTTTTGGGAAATTCGGGGGGTTTTGGGAAATTTGGGGGGTTGGGGGGGAAGTTTGAAGGTGATTTTGGGGAAATTTGGGGGATTTTTGGGGAAATTCGGGGGCACTTTTGGGTGATTTTTGAGGGATTTGGGTAAATTCAGGGGCGATTTTGGGGCGTTTTGGCAGAAATCCGGAGGGGTTTGGGGACATTTGGGGGTATTTTGGGGAAATTTGGGAGATTTTGGGGAAAATGTGGGGATTTTTGAGGGGAATTTGGGGAAAATTCAGAGGATTTTGGGAGAATTTGGGAGATTTTGGGGAAATTTAGGGGATTTTGGGGAAATTTGGGGGATTCTGGGGACTTTTTGGGGGATTTTTGGCGGAATTTGGGGATTTTTGAGGAATTTGAGAGTTTTGGGGGGATTTTTTTGGTTATTTCGTTTTTTTTTTTTACTTTGAAGTGAAATTTGGGGGACTTTTGCTAATTTTGGGAGTTTTTGGTAATTTTGGGGATTTTTGGGGCTATTTTTGGGGAACTTTGGGGTTTTTTGATAATTTTGGGTATTTTTGTTAATTTGGGGGATTTTTGGGGCGAATTTTGACATTTTTGGGGTCTCTCAGCGCCTCTGCCCCCCCTCAGGTCCCCTCCGGCCATGGGGCCCCTCCCCCACTCGGCCGTGGCCATTTGGGTTCTCCTGGTGGCCACCGGAGCCCCCACGGGGGTCACTGAGGGTCAAATGACCACTGAGGACCATGAAATGACCACTGAGGATGGAGTGACCACCAATGACCACCAAATGACCACCGATGACCACCGAGTGACCACTGATGGCCGAGTGACCACTGAGGGCCACCAAATGACCACTGAGGGTCAAATGCCCACTGATGACCACCAAATGACCACTGTGGGCCACCAAATGACCACTGAGGGCCATGAAATGACCACCGAGGGCCACCAACCACTGAAGACCACCAATGGCCACCAAGTGACCATTGATGGCCACCGAGTGACCACTGAGGACCACCAAGACCTGAAGACCAACCTGGGCCACCAAGTGACCACTGATGACCACCAAGTGACGACTGATGACCACCAAGTGACCATTGGGGGTCACCAACCCCTGAAGATCACCAATGGCCACCAAGTGACCACTGGAGGCCACCAACTCTTGGGGACCACTGAGGGCCATCGAGTGACCACTGATGGCCACCAAATGACCACTGATGACCACCAAGTGACCACCGATGGCCACCAAATGACCACTGATGACCACCAACCCCTGAGGACCACCGTGGGCTACCAAGTGACCACTGATGACCACCGAGTGACCACCAATGACCACCAAATGACCACTGAGGATGGAGTGACCACCAATGGCCACCGAGTGACCACTGAGGACCACCGAGTGACCATTGATGACCACCGAGTGACCACTGAGGACCGAGTGACCACCGATGACCACCAAGTGACCACTGATGACCATGAAATGACCACCGAGGGCCACCAACCACTGGAGACCACCCTGGGCTACCAAATGACCACTGATGACCACCAAATGACCACTGAGGATGGAGTGACCACCAAAGGCCGAGTGACCACCCAAGACCACCAAATGACCACTGAGGATGGAGTGACCACCAATGGTCACCAAATGACCACCGATGGCCACCGAGTGACCACTGATGGCCGAGTGACCACCGATGACCACCAAATGACCACTGAGGATGGAGTGACCACCGATGACCACCGAGTGCCCAGCACTGACCGCCGGGTCCTGGTGGCCGCGGTGGCCACCGGGGGGGTTTTGGTGGCCGCGGTGGCCACCGGGGGGGTTTTGGTGGCCGCGGTGGCCACCGGGGGGGTTTTGGTGGCCGCGGTGGCCGCGGGGCTGCGGTGGGGGAGGGGCGGGTGGGGGGAGGGGCGGGGGGGGGAGTGGGCGGGGCCGGCGCCGGTTTGGGGGGTGGGGGAGGGGCCGGTGGGGGTGGGGGAGGGGCCGGTGGGGGTGGGGGAGGGGCCGGTGGGGGTGGGGGAGGGGCCGGTGGGGGTGGGGGAGGGGCTGAGGGTGGGGGAGGGGCTCAGGGTGGGGGAGGGGCTGAGGGTGGGGGAGGGGCTCAGGGTGGGGGAGGGGCGGCCGTTGGTGGCCACAGTGGCCACCGGGCAGGTGGGGGAGGGGCTGAGAACCTTCCGGGGGGCGTTGGGGGTGGGGGAGGGGCGGGAGGGGGGAGGGGACCCCCCCGGGAGCCCCCGATGAGGATTTGGGGAAATTTTGGGGATTTTTTGGGGGGATTTTGGGATTTTTGGGGGGTTTTGGGGGTTGGAGTGGGATTTAAAGGGTTAAATTGGGATTTAAGGGGTTAAATTGGGATTTTTTTGGGGATTTTTGAATTTTTTGGGGGATTTTGGGGGTCGGACTAGGATTTAAAGGGTTAAATTGTGATTTTTGGGGGGATTTTGGGATTTTTGGGGGAATTTTGGGGAAATTTTGGGGGTTTGGGGATATTGGGGGAATTTTTTGACTTTTGGGGGATTTTGGGGAATAAAAAAGTGAAAAAGAGGAAAAAAAAGTTGTGGGGTTGGAGAGAGCGAAACTGGGGAGAAAAAGGCCGAAAATGGGAAAAGAGACACAGAAATGGTGAAAAAAATCCCAAAAATGGGGAAAAAACCCAAAAAATGGGAAAAATTAAAGTGAAGGGGAAAAAACAACCCCAAAAATGGGGAAAAATTAAAAAATGGGAAAACAAAACCAAAATGGGGAAAAATAAAAAAAAATGGAAATAAAACCCCCAAAATTGGGGAAAAATCCACCAAAATGGGAATAAAACCCCCAAAATTGGGAAAATCCCCCAAAATGGGAATAAAACCCCCAAAACTGGGGATAAAACCCCCAAAATTGGGAAAAATCCCCTAAAATGGGAATAAAATCCCCAAAATTGGGAAAAATCCACCAAAATGGGAATAAAACCCCCAAAATTGGGAAAAAAACCCCAAAATGGGAATAAAACCCCCAAAATTGGGAAAAATCCCCCAAAATTTGGAAAAATCTCCTAAAATGGGAATAAAACCCCCAAACCCCCTCCCCCACCCCGCCCCTCCCCCGCCCCTCCCCCCCCCGCCCCTCCCCCACCACGACAACACCAAAATTTGAGATTTTTTTTCCTTTTTTTTTCCTTTTTTTTGTCTTTTTCTGGATTTTTTTGTCCAAAAGAGCCCCAAAAGGGGGTGGGGGAGGGGCGGGGTCAGTCCGGGGGTGGGGGAGGGGCGGTGGGGGAGGGGTCGGCGAGGCTCGAGCGGCTCCCGGAGCGACCTGGGGGGGAGGGGTCAGGGGTCAGGGGTCAAAGGTCAGAGGTGGCCCCAATCCAACCCCGCCCCTCCCCCACCCCCCAAAATTCCCAACCGGGACCCCCAAATTCCTCATTTCCGACCCCAAAATCCCCCCAAAAATCCCAATTTAACCCTTAAATCCCAGTTTAACCCCCCAAAATATCAATTTAACCCCTTAAACCCCAATTCAACCTCCCCAAAATCCCCAAATCCCCCAAAAATCCCAAAATCTCCCCCAAAATCCCAAAATCCCCCCAAAAATCCCAAAATCTCCCCCAAAATCCCAAAATCTCCCCCAAAATCCCAAAATCCCCCCAAAAATCCCCAAATCTCCCCCAAAATCCCAAAAGCCCCCGAAAATCCCCCCAAAAATCCCCAAATCTCCCCCAAAATCCCCCCAAAATCCCAATTTAAGCCCTTAAACCCAATTTAACCCCCAAACCCCAATTTAACCCCCCGAAATCCCAATTTAACCCCTTAAACCCCAGTTTAACCCCCCAAAAAACCCCCCAAAACCCCAAATCCCCCCAAAAATCCCAATTTAACCCCTTAAACCCCAATTGAACCCCCAAAATCCCAATTTAACTCCCCAAAATCCCCCCAAAATCCCCTAAAAATCCCAATTTAACACCTTGAACCCAAATTTAACCCTTTAAACCCCAGTTCAACCCCTCAAAATCCCCCCAAAAATCCCAATTTAACCCCAATTTAACCCCCTAAACCCCAACTTAACCCCCCAAAATCCCTATTTAACCCCTTTAAATCCAAATTTAACCCCTTAAACCCCACTTTAACCCCCCAAAATCCCCCCAAAAATCCCAATTTAACCCTTAAATCCCAATTTAACCCCAATTTAACCCCTTAAATCCCAATTTAACCCCCCCAAAACCCCAATTTAACCCCTTAAACCTCAATTTAACCCCTTAAACCCCAATTTAACCCCCCAAACCCCAATTTAACCCCTTAAATCCCAATTTAACCCCATAAATCCCAATTTAACCCCAATTTAACCCCTGAAATCCCAATTTAACCCCCCAAAATCTCCCCAAAAATTCCAATTTAACCCCCAAAATCCCAATTTAACCCCTTAAACCCCATTTTAACCCCAATTTAACCCAAATTTAACCCCAATTTAACCCCCCAAAACCCCAATTTAACCCCAATTTAACCCCTTAAATCCCATTTAACCCTTTAAATCCCACTTTAACTCTCCAAAATCCCAATTTAACCCCTCAAACCCCACTTTAACCCCCCAAAATCCCCCAAAAACCCATTTTAACCTCAATTTAACCCCATTTTAACCCCTTAAACCCCACTTTAACCCCCCCAAACCCCAATTTAACCCCAATTTCACCCAATTTAACCCCTTTCTGACCTCCGAGGCGTCCGGGGGCCACCACGTAGCTGAGCAGGGTGACGTCCCCGGGGCCCCCCGACTCCAGGGGGATGGGGTGCACCCGGAAGTGCTCCAGCATGTCGAAGATGCTCTGGAAGCAGAGGTGCTGCACGCGGCACTGCGCCGCCTCGTTCAGCGACAGACGCAGGTGCTGAGGGGAAAAACGGGCCAAAATCAGACCAAAAGATGCGAAAAATATCGCCAAAATATTCCCAAAACTGCCCTAAAAATAGCCCCCAAATAGCCCCAAAATATCCTCAAAATAGCCCCCAAATAGTCCTAAAAATATCCTAAAAATGTCCCCAAAATATCGCCAAAATAGCCTCAAAACTGCCCTAAAATTATCCCCCAAATAGCCCCAAAATATCGCCAAAATATCCTCAAAACCACCCTAAAAATATCCTAAAGATGTCCCCAAAATCAGCCCAAAACAGCCCCAAAATATCCCCAAAACAGCCCCAAATTATCCCCAAAATATCCCCCAAATAGCCCTAAAAATATCCCCCAAATAGCCCTAAAAATATCCTAAAAGTGTCCCCAAAATCAGCCCAAAAACAGCCCGAAATTATCCCAAAAGAGCCCCAAAATATCCTCAAAATATCCTCCAAATAGCCCCCAAATAGCCCTAAAAATATCCTAAAAATAGCCCCCAAATAGCCCTAAAAATACCCCAAAAGTGTCCCCAAAATCAGCCCAAAACAGCCCCAAAATATCCTCAAAACCGCCCTAAAAATATCCCCAAAATATTCCCCAAATATCCCCAAAACCACCCTAAAAATATATCGAAAATGTCCCAAAATCAGCCCAAAAATATCTCCCAAACATCCCAAAAATATCCTCAAAAATGCCCCAAAAATGTCCCAAAATCAGCCCAAATATGGCCCTAAAATGGCAAAAAAAAAATCCCAAAATATTCCCCAAAATATCCCCAAAAATGCCCTAAAAATATCCCCAAATAGCCCTAAAAATATCCTAAAAACAACCCCAAAATCAGCCCAAAAATAACCAACAAATATTCAAAAAATATCCTCAAAAATGCCCCAAAAATATCCCAAAATTGGCCCTAAATAAGTCCCAAAAAATGTCCCCAAAAATGTCCCCAAATCAGCCCAAAAATATCCCCCAAATATCCCAAAAATATCCTCAAAAATGTCCCAAAAAATCCCCAAAAAAATCCCCAAAATATCCCAAAAGTGCCCCAAAAATGCTCCAAAAAATCCCAAAATTTTGGGGGCAAAATCCCCATTTTTTGGGTATAAAATCCCCATTTTTGGCTATAAAATCCCCATTTTTTGGGCTATAAAATCCCCATTTTTTGGGTATAAAATCCCCATTTTTGGCTCTAAAATCCCCATTTTTGGGTATAAAATCCCCATTTTTGGCTCTAAAATCCCCATTTTTTGCTCTAAAATCCCCATTTTTGGGTATAAAATCCCCATTTTTGGCTATAAAATCGCCATTTTTTGGGCTAGAACCATCGGGTTTTTTGCAGAAAACTCCTTTTTTTCCCAATTTTTCTATTTTTCACCCCAAATCTGACCTTGGCCCTGCCCAGCACGTTGAAGCTCAGCACGAACCCCCAAAATCCCATAAAAAATCCCCATTTTTGGCCATAAAATCCCCATTTTCTGGGCTATAAAATCCCCATTTTTGGGTATAAAATCCCCATTTTTGGGTGTAAAATCCCCATTTTTTGGGCTAGAACCATCGGGTTTTTTGCGTTAAACACCGTTTTTTCCCGATTTTCCCCTTTTTCACCCCAAATCTGACCTTGGCCCTGCCCAGCACGTTGAAGGTCAGCACGAACCCCCAAAATCCCATAAAAAATCCCCATTTTTGGGTGTAAAATCCCCATTTTTGGCCATAAAATCCCCATTTTTGGGTATAAAATCCCCATTTTTTGGGCTAGAACCATCGGGTTTTTTGCAGAAAATTCAGTTTTTTCCCAATTTTTCACTTTTTCACCCCAAATCTGACCTTGGCCCTGCCCAGCACGTTGAAGGTCAGCACGAACCCCCAAAACCCCATAAAAAATCCCCATTTTTGGCTATAAAATCCCCATTTTTGGGTGTAAAATCCCCATTTTTTGGGCTAGAACCTTTGGGTTTTTTGCAGAAAACTCCGTTTTTTCCCGATTTTCCCCTTTTTCACCCCAAATCTGACCTTGGCCCTGCCCAGCACGTTGAAGGTCAGCCCGAACCCCCAAAATCCCATAAAAAATTCGCATTTTTTGCCATAAAATCGCCATTTTTTGGGCTAGAACCTTCGGGTTTTTTGCTGAAAACACCGTTTTTTCCCGATTTTCCCGTTTTTCACCCCAAAATTCCATATAAAATCCCCATTTTTGGGTGCAGAACCCCCATTTTTGGCTCTAAAATCTCCATTTTTGGCCATAAAATCCGCATTTTTTGCCATAAAATCGCCATTTTTTGGGCTAGAACCATCGGGTTTTTTGCGTTAAACACCGTTTTTTCCCGATTTTCGGGTTTTTCACCCCAAACCTGACCTTGGCCCTGCCCAGCACGTTGAAGATCAGCACGAACCCCCAAAATCCCATAGAAAATCCCCATTTTTGGGTATAAAATCCCCATTTTTTGGGCTAGAACCATCGGGTTTTTTGCATTAAACTCCGTTTTTTCCCGATTTTCCCCTTTTTCACCCCAAATCTGACCTTGGCCCGGCCCAGCACGTTGAAGGTCAGCACGAACCCCCAAAATCCCATAAAAAATTCGCATTTTTTGCCATAAAATCGCCATTTTTTGGGCTAGAACCATCGGGTTTTTTGCAGAAAACTCCGTTTTTTCCCGATTTTCCCGTTTTTCACCCCAAAATTCCATATAAAATCCCCATTTTTGGGTGCAGAACCCCCATTTTTGGCCATAAAATCCCCATTTTTGGCTGCAAAATCCCCATTTTTGGGTGTAAAATCCCCATTTTTTGGGCTAGAACCTTCGGGTTTTTTGCTGAAAACTCAGTTTTTTCCCGATTTTTCCCTTTTTCAACCCAAATCTGACCTTGGCCCTGCCCAGCACGTTGAAGGTCAGCACGAAGTCCCAAAATCCCATAGAAAATCCCCATTTTTGGCCATAAAATCCCCATTTTTGGCCATAAAATCCCCATTTTTTGGGCTAGAACCTTCGGGTTTTTTGCAGAAAACTCCGTTTTTTCCCAATTTTCCCCTTTTTCACCCCAAAATTCCATATAAAATCCCCATTTTTGGGCACAGAATCCCCATTTTTGGCCATAAAATCCCCATTTTTGGCCATAAAATCCCCATTTTTGGCCATAAAATCGCCATTTTTTGGGCTAGAACCATCGGGTTTTTTGCGTTAAACACCGTTTTTTCCCAATTTTCCCCTTTTTCACCCCAAACCTGACCTTGGCCCTGCCCAGCACGTTGAAGGTCAGCACGAACCCCCAAAATTCCATAAAAAATCCCCATTTTTTGGTGTAAAATCCCCATTTTTGGGTGTAAAATCGCCATTTTTTGGGCTAGAACCATCGGGTTTTTTGCGTTAAACTCCGTTTTTTCCCAATTTTTCACTTTTTCACCCCAAATCTGACCTTGGCCCTGCCCAGCACGTTGAAGGTCAGCACGAACCCCCAAAATCCCATAAAAAATCCGCATTTTTGGGTGTAAAATCCCCATTTTTTGGGCTAGAACCATCGGGTTTTTTGCGTTAAACACCGTTTTTTCCCGATTTTCGGGTTTTTCACCCCAAATCTGACCTTGGCCCTGCCCAGCACGTTGAAGGTCAGCACGAAGTCGCCCCTCCGGGTCTCGCTCTGCCGCACCAGGAAGGCGCCGTGGCCGCCCCTCCCCCCCTGCAGCACCAGCTGCGCCGCGCGCATGCGCGACAGCGGCCCGTGGAACCACGGCCACGCCCCCAGCGCCGAGGCCACGCCCCCCGCGGCCCAGGCCACGCCCCCCGCGGCCCAGGCCACGCCCCCCGGGTCCGGAGGGGGCGGGGCCGGCGGGGGAGGGGCGGGGGGGGGAGGGGCGGGGGGGGAGGGGAAGGGCGGGGGGGGGCCTGGGGAGAAAAAGGCGGATTTTGGGAAAATTGGGAAAAAATTGGGGAAATTTGGGGGGGAAAAATGGGGATTTTGGGAAAATTGGGGGGGAAATGGGGAAATTTGGGGGAAATTTGGGGATTTGGGGGAAATTTGGGGAAAATTGGGGGGTTTGGGGAGAAAAATGGGGAATTTGGGAAATTTGGGGGGTTTGGGGAAATTGGGGGGGAAAAGGAGAAAAAAATGCGGGTTTTGGGGAATTTGGGGAGAAATTGGGGGATTTTGGGGCAATTGGGGGGAAATGGGGAAATTGGGGGGAAATTGGGGAAATTTGGGGAGAAGAAGGGGGAATTTGGGAAAATCGGGAGGGAAAAGGGGGAAAAATGGGTGTTTTGGGGAATTTGGGGAGAAAAAGGGGGGATTTGGGAAAATTGGGGGGAAAAATGGGGGTTTTGGGGAATTTGGGGAGAAAAGGGGGGGATTTGGGAAAATTGGGGGATTTGGGGAGCACAGACACAACAAAAACCCAAATCGGGGTCCCAACCCCCAAACCCCCCCCAAACCCAAAATAAATCCCCAAAATCCCCCACAAAACACCCAAAATTCCCCAAATCACCCAAAATTCCGCAAATTCCCCAATATTCCTCAGAATTCCCCCCAAATCACCCAAAATTCCCCAAAAATTCCCCTAAATTCCCCAAAAACCCCCAAAATCACTCAAAATTCCCCAAATTCCCCAAAATTCCCCCCAAATTCCCCCAAAATCACCCAAAATTCCCCCGAAATCATCAAATATTCCCTCAAATCCCCAAAACCCCCCAAAAAGCCCCAAAATCTCCCCAAATTCCCCAAAATCTCCCCCAAAATTCCCCCCAAATCACCCAAATTCCCCCAAAATCACCCAAATTCCCCGCGAAATTCCCACAAACCCCCGAAAGTTCCCCAAAAGCCCCAAAATCTCCCGAATTCCCCCCAAATTCCCCCAAATTCCCCCCAAATCCCCCCAAAATTCCGCAAATTCCCCAAAATTCCCCCCAAATTCCCCAAAATTCCCCTCAAATCAGCCAAAAAACCCCAAAATGTCCCGAATTCCCCCAAAATTCCCCCAAATCACCAAAAAAATCCCCAAATCTCCCAAATTCCCCCCAAATCACCCAAATTCCCCAAAATTCCCCCCAAATCACCCAAAATTCCCCAAAATCACCCAAATTCCCCGAAAACCCCCAAATCACTCAAAATTCCCCCCAAATATCCCCCAAGTCACCCAAAATTCCTCCAAAATCATCCAAAATTCCCTCAAATCCCCGAAAACCCCCCAAAAAGCCCCAAAATCTCCCCAAATCTCCCAAAATTCCCCCCAAATTCCCCCCAAAATCCCCCAAATTCCCCGAAAACCCCCAAAATCCCAAAATCTCCCCAAATTCCCCAAAATCTCCCCCAAACCGCCCAAAATTCCCTCAAATCCCTGAAAACCCCCCAAAGAGCCCCAAAATCTCCCAAATTCCCCCCAAATCACCCAAATTCCCCTCAAAATTCCCCAAAATTCCCTGAAAACCCCCAAAATTGCCCAAATTCCCCCAAAATTCCCCAAAATCCCCCCCAAATCACCCAAAATCCTCCCGAAATTCCCCCAAATTCCCCGAAAACCCCGAAAAGCCCCAAATTCCCCAAAATTCCCCCCAAATTCCCCCCAAATCACCCAAAATTCCCCCAAATTCCCCCCAAATTCCCCAAAATTGCCCAAAATCCCCCCTAAATCACCCAAATTCTCCCAAATCACCCAAAATTCCCTCAAATCCCCGAAAACCCTCCAAAAAGCCCCAAAATCTCCCCAAATTCCCCCAAATCTCCCCCAAATCACCCCAAATCCCCCCAAAATACCCCAAATTCCCCAAAAAGCCCCAAAATCTCCCGAATTCCCCCCAAATTCCCACCAAAATTCCCCCAAAATCCCCCAAATTCCCCCAAAATCCCCGAAAACCCTCCAAAAAGCCCCAAAATCTCCCCAAATCCCCCCAAATCTCCCCCAAACCACCCAAAATTGCCCAAATTCCCCAAAATCTCCCCCAAATCACCCAAAATTCCCCCGAAATCTTCCAAAATTCCCCAAATTCCGCCGAAAACCCCCAAAATTCCCCAAATATTCCCCAAAATTCCCCGAAAATCCCCAAATTCCCCCAAAATCCCCCAAATTCCCCCAAACCACCCAAAATTGCCCAAAACCCCCCGAATTTCCCCCAAAATCCTCACCCCCGGCTCGGCTCTCGGGGCGCTGCGGCCGCTCCGGGGGTGGGGGAGGGGCCGAGAGACCCCCCAGAGCTCCTGGGGGGGGAGGGGCGGTCAGGGGGATTTTGGGGGGATTTGGGGCAGTTTGGGGAGTTTGGGGAAATTTGGGGGATTTTGGGGCAATTTGGGGGAAATTTGGGGCTTTTTGGGATTTTTTGGGGGGAATTTTGGGGGAGTTTTGGGATTTTTTTGGGGGGATTTTGGGAGGATTTTGGGGGGATTTGGGGGTAATTTTAGATTTTTTTTGGGGGAATTTGGGGAAAATTTGGGGGAATTTGGGATTTTTTGGGGGGATTTTGGGGAGATTTTGGGGGATTTTTTGGGGGAAATTTGGGGCTTTTTGGGGTTTTTTTGGGGGGATTTTTGGGAATTTTTTTGGGGATTTTTTGGGGGGATTTGGGGGTAATTTTAATTTTTTGGGGGGGATTTGGGGAAAATTTGGAGGATTTTGGGAAGTTTGGGGGAAATTTGGGGCTTTTTGAGATTTTTTGGGGGTATTTTGGGGAATTTGGGATTTTTGGGGGGGATTTTGGGGTAATTTTAGATTTTTTGGGGGGGAATTTGGGGAAATTTGTGTCTGTTGTTGAAAATGTGGCGGTTTTGGGGAAAGTTTTGGGGAATTTGGGGTTATTTCAGCGTTTTCGGGCTGATTTCAGGTGGTTTTGCAGCAATTTTGGGATTTCGGGAATTTTGATGCAATTTTAGGGGTTTTGGGGTAATTTCAGGGGATTTTGGGGCAATTTCTGGAATTTTAGGGGTATTTCAGGGATTTTGGGGCAATTTTGGGGTTTTTTGGGGTGGTTTTTAGGGCGATTTTGGGGCAATTTTGGGGTTTTTTGGGGTGATTTTTAGGGCGATTTTGGGGCGATTTTGGGGGTTTTTGGGGTGATTTTTAGGGCAATTTTGGGGCGATTTTGGGGTGATTTTTGGGGTGATTTTGGGGGTTTTTGGGTCACCTGGTGGCAGCAGATCGGCGCTCTCCGAGTCCGAGGGGGCGTCGGGGTCGTCCCTGGGGGGAAAAATGGGGAAAAAAATGGGAAAAATGGGAAAAAACAGGAGAAAAGGGGAAAAATAGGAGAAAAAATGGGAAAAATGGGAAAAAAACATGAGAAAAGGGGGAAAAACAGGGGGAAAATGGGAAAAAACATTAAAAAAGGGGGAAAAGGGGGAAAAACGGGAAAAAAATGGGAAAAATGGGGGAAATGGGGGAAAAGGGGAGAAAATGGGGGAAAAAATGGGAAAAATGGGGGAAAAGGGGAGAAAATGGGGAAAATTGAGGGAAAACGTGGGGAAAATGGGAATAAATGGGAGAAAATGGTGAAATAAGGGAAAATAGGAAAAAATCCAGGAAAAATAGGAAAATATGGGAAAAAGGGGAGAAAATGGGGAAAATTGTGGAAAAAATGGGAAAAAAGGGGGAAAAGGGTAGAAAATGGGAGAAATGGGGGAAAAAATAAAAAGTGTAAAAAGGGGAAGAAATGGAAAAACAAGGCAGGAAAAAAGGAGAAAAAAAGGAGGAAAAAGGTAAAAAAATTGGGGAAAAAAGGGAAAGAAAAATAAAATCAGGGGAAAAAGGGTGAAAAAAAAGAAAAAAGGAGGAAAAGGAAAATAAAGGAGAATAAAAGGGAAAAAATGAGAAATAAAGAGGAAAAAAGGGGAAAAATGAGGAAAAAAGAGGGTGGGGGAGGGGCTCACGGGGGGCTCGGGCGCGGCTCCGGCAGCGGCTCCTGGGGAGGGGGAAAGGGGTCAGGGAGCCCCAAAAATCCCAAAAAAACACCCAAAAACCAGCCCAAAAAAACCCCAAAATGCAGCCAGACAACCCCCCAAAAAAAACCCAAGAAAACCAGCCCAAATAACCCAAAAAAAAGCCCAGAAAAACCCCAAAACCAGCCCAAAAATTCAGCCCAAAAAAAACCCCCAAAAACCCCAAAACCACCCCTAAAAAAACGGCCCAAAACCCCCCAAAAAACCAAATTTTCCCCAAAATCCCATTTTCTCCCAAAAACCCCAAATTCTCCCTTTTTCCCAAATTCCCATTTTTTTCTCCCAAAAACCCCAATTTCCCCCAAATCCCATTTCCCCCCCCGAAATTCCTCAAAATCCCATTTCCCCCCCAATTTCCCCAAAATCCACTTTTTCCCCCCCAATTTTCTCACGTTCCCCAAAATCCCATTTTTCCCAATTTCCCCAAAATCCCATTTTTCCCCCGAATTTTCCCAAAATCCCATTTTTTCCCCATTTTCCCAAAATCCCATTTTTCCCCCCAATTTTCCCCCAATTCCCCAAAATCCCATTTTTTCCCAATTTTCCCAAAATCCCCTTTTTTCCCCCCAAACCCACCTGGGGGGTCCCGCGCGGCCGCGGGGGGGAGGGGCGCGTCCTGGGGGCTCCTTTTGGGGCGAATTCCGCCGATTTTGGGGCTTTTCGGGGTTCTCGTTTTGGGGCGAATTCCGGAGATTTTGGGTCAAATCCCAAAGGTGATTTGGGTCCGAATCGCGGCAGTTTTGGGGTGAATTTTGGGGATTTTGGGGCGAATCGCGGCGGTTTTGGGGTGAATTTTGGGGTGAATTTTGGGGATTTTGGGGTGAATTTTGGGGATTTTGGGTTTGCTGATGATTTTGGGGTGAATTCCGGCGTTTTTGGGGCTCCCCCGAGCGCCACTGGAGCATTCCCCGAACGCTGCGCCCGACGGAGCGGAGAGAGAAACGGCGCCGCGGCCGCGATTTTGGGGCAGAATCCGACGATTTTGGGGCCGACGATTTTGGGGCCAAATCCGCCGATTTTGGGGCCGAATCCGACGATTTTGGGGCCGAATCCGACGATTTTGGGGCCGACGATTTTGGGGCCAAATCCGCCGATTTTGGGGCCAATTTTGGGGCCGAATCCGACGATTTTGGGGCAGAATCCGACGATTTTGGGGCCGACGATTTTGGGGTGGAATCCGACGATTTTGGGGACGACGATTTTGGGGCCAAATCCGCCAATTTTGGGGCCAAATCCGACGATTTTGGGGACGACGATTTTGGGGCCGTATCCGCCAATTTTGGGGCCAATTTTGGGGCGGAATCCGACGATTTTGGGGCCGACGATTTTGGGGCAGAATCCACCAATTTTGGGGCAGAATCTGCCGATTTCGGGGCCGATTTCGGGGCGGATTTTGGGGCGTTCTGGGACGGAGATTTTGGGGCAATTTCAGGCGATTTTGGGTCGATTTCGGCCGAATTTGAGGCATTTCCAGCCAATTTCAGGTGAAATTTGAGTGATTTTGGGCCGATTTCGAGCGATTTTGGGGCAATTTCTGCCACTTTTGGGCCGTTTACAGCCCATTTCGGGGCGATTTCCGCCAGTTTTGGGTCGATTTCTGCGCATTTTGAGGCATTTTCTGCCCATTTCGCGTCAGTCTCAACCGATTTTGGGTTAATTTCTGCCAAATTTGGGCAAATCTCAGCCGATTTTGGCCCAATCTCAGCCCATTGCGGGTCAAAATCCGCCAATTTTGGGCGAAATTCGGCCCATTTTGGATCAATTTCCGACAATCTTGGGCCGATTTCGGCCAAATTTCTGCCAATTTCCACCAATTTTGGGCAAATTGCCAATTTTGGCCCAATCTCATCCCATTTTGGGCCAATTTCAGCCGATTTTGTGCCATTTTCAGTCAATTTTGTGCCGATTTCTGCCGATTTTGTGCCGATTTCAGCGAATTTCGGGCAAATCGCTGATTTTGTGCCGATTTCTGCCGATTTTGTGCCGATTTCTGCCGATTTCGGGCCAATTTCAGCGAATATCGGGCAAATGGTCGATTTTGGGCCAAATTCTGCCGATTTCTGTCCAGTCTCAGCCCATTTCGGGCCGATTTCCGCTGATTTTGGGCCGATTTCTGCCAATTTCGGGCAAATTGCCGATTTTGCTCCGTTTTCCGACGATTTCTGCCCAATCTCAGTCCATTTCGGGCCGATTTCCACCGATTTTGCACCGAATTCCGCTGATTTCGCGCCGATTTTCACCGATTTCGGGCCGATTTCTGCCGATTTTGCGCTGAATTCCGCTGATTTCGCGCCGATTTCTGCCGATTTTTTGCCGAATTCCGCCGAATTCTGTCCAGTCTCAGCCCATTTTGGGCCGATTTCTGCCGATTTCCACCCAATCTCAGCCCAATTCGGGCCGATTTCTGCCGATTTAGCACCGATTTCCACCTCTTTTTTGCCGAATTCCGCCAATTTTGTGCCGATTTCTGCCGATTTTGAGCCGAATTCTGCCGATTTCTGTCCAGTCTCAGCCCATTTTGTGCCGATTTCCACCGTTTCTGAGCTGATTTCCACCTCTTTTTTGCCGAATTCCGCCGATTTCTCCCCAAATTCCGCCGATTTCTCCCCGAATTCCGCCGCTCCCCGCCCCGCCACGCCGCGCTCGGCCGCCGCCCGCGCCACCTCGGCCTGGAAATGTTCCAGAAAGTTCCGTGCGAAGCGGCGCGAGAAGGCGGCGGCGGCGCCGGGGCCGCGGAGCTGCGGCTGCGCCGACACGAAGAGCCGGAACCGCAGCGCGAAGTCGCGGGCGGCGGCACGGGCCTGGCGCTGGCAGAACTCCCGCCAGCCAGGGGGGTGCAGGGGGAGATTTGGGGGGGTTTGGGGGAAATTTGGGGAGGTTTCGGTGAAATTCGGGGGGATTTCAGTGAAATTTGGGGGAGTTTCGGCAAAATTCGGGGGGATTTCGGTGAAATTAGGGCGGTTCTGGGGGAGGTTTGGGGGGATTTCAGTAAAATTCAGGGGGTTTGGGGGCAGGTTTGGGGGCGTTTGGGGGAGATTTGGGGGGTCCCAGGAGAGATTTGGGCGGTTCTGGGGGAGATTCAGGGGATTCTGGGGGAAATTTGGGGGGTTCTGGGGGAGATTTGGGGGGGTTTGGGTGAAATTTAGGGGGGTTTGGGAAAAATTCGGGGGGATTTCAGCGAAATTTGGGGGGATTTCGGCAAAATCCGGGGGGATTTCGGTGAAATTCAGGGGGGTTTGGGGGAGATTTGGGGGGTTCCAGTGGAGATTTGGGGGGATTTCGGTAAAATTTGGGGGAGTTTCAGTAAAGTTCGGGCAGTTCTTGGGGAGGTTTGGGGGGCTTTGGGGGAGATTTGGGGGGTTTTTGGTAAAATTTGGAGGGTTTTGGGGGAGGTTTGGGGGGTTTTGGGAAAGATTCGGGGGGATTTCGGGGAAATTTGGGGGGGTTTGGGGGAAATTTGGGGGGATTTCAGCAAAATTCGGGGGGTTTTCGGTGAAATTCGGGCGGTTCTGGGGGAGATTTGGGGGCGTTTCGGGGAAATCCAGGGGGTTCTGGGGGAAATTTCGGGGGATTTCGGCGAAATTCGGGCAGTTCTGGGGGAGATTTGGGGGAATTTCAGTAAAATTTGGGTGGGTTTTGGCAAAGTTTGGGGGGTTTTGGGGGAGATTTGAGGGGTTTTGGGGGAAATTTGGGGGGTTTTGGGGGAGATTTGGGGGGTTTTGGGGGAGATTTGGGGGGTTTGGGTGCAGGTTTGGGGGGCTCTGGGGGGGGTTTGGGGGGTTCTGGGGGAGATTCGGGGGGATTTTGGCAAAATTTGGGCGGTTCTGAGGGAGATTTGGAGAGTTTTGGGGGAGATTTGGGGGAGTTTGGGGGAGATTTGGGGGGATTTTGGTGAAATTTGGGCAGTTCTGGGGGAGATTTGGGATGTTCTGGGGAAGATTTGGGGGGATTTCAGTAAAATTTGGGGGGGTTTTGGCAAAATTCGGGGAGTTCTGGGGGAAATTTGGGCGGTTCTGGGGGAGATTTGGGGGGATTTTGGTGAAATTTGGGGGGTTTTGGGGGAGGTTTGGGGGGGTTTGGGGGAAAATTGGAGGATTTTGGGGGAAATTTTGGGGGATTTCGGCGAAATTCGAGGTAGTTTGGGGAAAAAATTGGGGGTTTTTGGGTAGAATTTCAGCAAAATTTGGGGGGTTTTGGTGGAAATTTGGGAAGTTTTGGGCAAAATTTGGGGGGATTTTGGGAAAATTTGGGGGGTTTTGGGGGAATTTCAGGGGATTTTTGGGGGAATTTGGGGGGAAATTTGGGGGAATTTCGGCCGAATTTGGGGAGTTTTGGGCGACGTTTGGGGGATTTTGGGGTGAATTTGGGGGGTTTTGGGAGCTGGGGGGGTTTTGGGGTGAATTTCGGGGATTTTGGGGGTTCTGGGGGGTCTCGGGTCCGGACCCCCCCCCCGAGGGGCCGCTCATGATGGGGGGGGGCGCTGGAAAATGGGGAAAAAAGGGGGAAAATGGGAAAAAAATGGAAATAAAAACAGAAAAGGAGAAAATGGGGAAAAATGAGACAATTTGAGGAAAAAATGGGGAAAAAATGGGGGAAAAAGTGAAAAATAAAAAGAGAAAAAACGGGAAAATGGGTCAAAGTGATGGAAAAGTTCCAGAATTGGGAAAAATCCCCCAAATTCACCCAAATCCCCCCAAATCACCCCAAAACCCTCAAATTCTCCCCAAAAATCAGCCCCAAAAGCCCCAAATCCCTTCAAAAATCACAAATCCCGCCAAAATCCCCCGAAAAATCCCCAATTTCCCCAAATATCCCCAAAAAGCCGCGAAATTCCTAAAAACCCTCAAAATTTTCCCTCAAAAATCCCCAAAATTCCCTCGAATTCCCCCCAAAATTCCCAAAATTTCCCAAAATTGCCCCCAAACCCCCCCAGGACCCCTCAGTCTCCCCTCCCCCTCCAGTGCCCCCCCAAAATCCCCCCAAAATTCCCAAAAATTCCCTCAAAAAATCCCAATTTTTCCCCAAATTCCCCCGGAAATTGCCCAAAATCGCCCAAATTCGCCCCAAATCCGCGCGGCCCCGATCGCCGCTCACCATAACGGCGGCCGCTGCTCCCGCCGGGGCCTTCCTCCCTCTCCTCCTCCTCCTTTTCCTCCTTTTTTTCCTTTTTTTCCTCTTTTTTTCCTCTTTTTTTCCTCCTTTTTTCTTCCTCTTCTTCTCCTCCTCCTCCTCCTCCTCTTCCTCCCCTCACGCCGCCACTTCCGGTGAGCGCCGCCTCCACTTCCGGCCCCGCGTTATGGCGCCGCCTAGCGGCGCGGAGGTCCGCGCATGCGCCGCTCTGCCAACCCTTAGGGACTATTTTCTTCAGCGGAGGGGCGGATTTTGGGTTGAAAACGCGCGATTTCGGCGCTGAGCTCGGAGTTGTGAGGGGAAATCATATGTGAGGAAGAGGTTAGAGGAGGTTTTAGGTGGGTGAGGCGCGGTTGGAAAGGGGTTAATCACACGGCGGAAGGATCTGTGGTTCAGCGCGGTGGCGCGGATCCCTCCGCCCCTCAGGGCCCCGCGCGGCCCCAAAACCGCCGGAATTGGCCCCAAAATCGGCGGAATTCGCCCCAAAAGCCCCGGCGGGACCCCCCCCCGGCCATGCTGAAGCCGCTGCCGCCGCCCCCCCCCCCAACCGGGCCCGGCCTCGCCCCCTCCCCACGGCGGGGGAGGGGAGGGGGAGGGGAAAGCGGCGGCGGGGGGGGGAGGGCCGGGGGGGGGCGGCAGGTGAGGGGGGAGGGGGGGTTTGGGGGGATTTGGGGGAAATTTGGGGCGTTTTGGGGGAATTTGGGGGGATTTTAAAGGGGTTGGGGGGATTTGAGGGGTTTGGGGGGATTTGAGGGGTTTGGGTGGATTTGAGGGGGTTTGAGGGGTTTGGGGGGGCTTGATGGGGTTTGGGGGAAATTTGGGGGGATTTGAGGAGAATTGAGGAAATTTGAGGGAGATTTGAGGTGTTTTGGGGGGATTTGAGGAGATTTGAGTGGTTTGGGGGGATTTGGGGGAAATTTGGGGAGTTTTGGGGGAATTTGGGGGGATTTTAAAGGGGTTGGGGGGATTTGGGTGGATTTGAGGGGGTTTTGGGGGGATTTGATGAGATTTGAGGGGTTTGGGCGGATTTGAGGTGGTTTTGGGGGAATTTAAGGGTTTTGGGGGCATTTGAGGAGATTTGAGAGGTTTGGGCGGATTTGAGGGGGTTTGGGGGGGTTTTGGGGGGATTTGGGGAGATTTGAGGGGATTTGGGGGAAATTTGAGGAGTTTTGAGGGTTTTGGGGGGATTTGAGGGAGTTTTGGGGGGATTTGAGGAGATTTGAGGGGTTTGGGGGGGATTTGAGGGGTTTTGGGGGAATTTGAGGGGATTTAAGGAGAATTTGGGGGGATTTTGGGGTTCATTAGAGGGATTTGTGTTAATTAATGGCACTTCTGGGTTTAATGGGATTTTGGGAGGTTTTGGGGTTAATTAAAGGGGTTTTGGGGCTCCTGGCCCACCCTAAATTTGGGATTTTCCCCTTTTAACTCCCCTTTGCCCAATTCTCTGCAGGTCCCTCCCAGCGGGAAAATCCCTGGTAAGAAACCCCCAAAAAAACCCAAAAATTCCCAAAAAAAACCCCCAAAGACTCTCCACAAACCCCCAAAAACTTCCCAAAAATCTCACAAAAAATCTCACCCAAAAAACTTCAGAATTCCCACTAAAAACATCCAAAAATCTTCTGGGAAATAAACTACAAAAACTCCCAAAAATTCACCAAAATATCTCTAAAAAAACCCCTCAAAAACCTGTCCCAAAATCCCCCCAAAAAGCCAAAAAAAACCCCAAAAACAAACCCTCAAAATTCTCCAGAGAAAAAGCCCAAAATCCCACCCTAAAAATTCAAAAATTCCCAAAAAAAAAAGCCCCAAAAACCTCCAAAATCTCCCAAAAATAAATTACAAAAAAAAAATCTCCAAATTTTTCAAAAAAACCTTAAAAAAATCCAAAAATTCCTGAAAATTTTCCCCAAAAACCTGAAAATCGCCTCTAAAAAAAGCCTCAAAAAACCCCAAATGCCCAAAAAACCCCAAAAATGCCCAAAATGCCCCAAAGTGCCCCAAAAACCCCACAGGTGTTCGAGGGCGTCTACGGCAACTCCCGGATGCTGCACGTGCTGACGGCCGGCGTGGTGAGAGGGAAATTTTGGGGATTTTGGGGCATTTTGGGGCATTTTGGGGAATTTGGGGAATTTTGGGGGGAATTTTAGGGGAATTTTGGGGGGTCTGGGGGAAGCAAATGGGGATTTTGGGGGATTTTGGGGAATTTGGGGGGTTTGGGGGGAATTTTAGGGGAATTTTGGGGGGTCTGGGGGAGGTAAATGGGGATTTTGGGGGATTTTGGGGGGATTTTGGGATTTTTGGGGGGATTTTTGGGGATTTTAGGGGGATTTGGGGGATTTTAGGGGGATTTTGGGGGATTTTAGGGGGATTTGGGGGATTTTAAGGGGAATTTGGGGATTTTTGGGGGGATTTTTGTGATTTTGGGGAATTTTGGGGGTGTTGGGGGGAATTTTAGGGGAATTTTGGGGGTCTGGGGGAGGTAAATGGGGATTTTGGGGGATTTTGGGGGATTTGGGGGATTTTGGGGAATTTTGGGGGAATTTTAGGGGAATTTTTGGGGGTCTGGGGGAGGTAAATGGGGATTTTGGGGGGATTTTGTGATTTTGGGGAATTTTGGGGGTGTTGGGAGGAATTTTAGGGAAATTTTGGGGGGTCTGGGGGAGGTAAATGGGGATTTTGGGGGATTTTGGGGGATTTTTGTGATTTTGGGGGATTTTTGGGGGTATTTTTGTGATTTTGGCGGAATTTTGGGGGGCCTGGGGGAGGTAAATGGGGATTTTGGGGGATTTTGGGATTTTTGGGGGGATTTTTGCGATTTTGAGGAATTTGGGGGGATTTTGGAGGGATTTTAGGGGGATTTTTGTGATTTTGGGGAATTTTGGGGGGCCTGGGGGAGGTAAATGGGGATTTTGGGTGGATTTTGGGGGATTTTGGGGGGATTTTGGGGGGATTTTTGCGATTTTGGGGAATTTGGGGGGATTTTGGGGAATTTTGGGGGATTTTAGGGGGTTTTGGGGAAATTTGAGGGAATTTCAGGGGATTTTGGGGATTTTTTGGGGGGAAATTTGGGGGATATTGGGGGCCCTGAGGTCACTCAGTGGTCACTCAGTGGTCACTCAGGGGTCACTCAGGGTCACTCAGTGACCAGTGGTCACTCTCTGGTCACTCAGGGTCACTCAGGAGTGGTCAGTGGCCATTGGTCACTCAGTGGTCACTCAGTGGTCACTCACAGTCACTCAGTGGTCACTCAGGGTCACTCAGGGGTCACTCAGGAGTGGTCAGTGGCCATTGGTCACTCACTGGTCACTCAGGGTCACACAGGGGTCACTCAGGGTCACTCAGGGTCACTCAGGAGTGGTCAGTGGCCATTGGTCACTCTCTGGTCACTCAGTGGTCAGTGGTCACTCAGTGGTCACTCATTGGTCACTCAGTGGTCACTCAGTGGTCACTCAGTGGTCACTCTCTGGTCACTCAGGGGTCACTCTCTGGTCACTCAGAGGTCACTCAGGGTCACTCATTGGTCACTCATTGGTCACTCTCTGGTCACTCAGTGGTCACTCAGTGGTCAGTGGTCACTCACTGGTCACTCTCTGGTCACTCAGGGCTCCACGGCCGAGGTTCGCGTTCGCAGCGGTCGAACCTTTGAGGGAATTTTCCGGACACTCAGCGCCAAGGTGGGTCCCAATTAACGCTAATTAATGCTAATTAATATGCTAATCAATATGCTAATTCATGCTAATTAGCACTTGGTAACACTCGAACTCAGATTTTCTAATTTCCCGCCCATTTTTACCATTTTAAACCTATTTTTTACCATTTTTGAATCATTTTTTAACGTTTCTCTCAGTTCTCACCCAGTTTTGCCCTTTTCCAACTCTTTTCCCATTTTTTCCTCACTTTCCCCTTTTTTCCCTTTTTTTCCCTTTTTTCCCTTTTTTCCCTTTGTTTCTCATTTTTCTCCCTTTTTCTACCATTTTCTCACCCTTTTTTCCCATTTTTCCTCATCTCTATCCCATTTTTCACCCATTTCTCACTTCCCCCCCATTTTTCCCATTTTTCTCACTTTTATCCCGTTCTTTACCATTTTCTCACAATTTTTTACCATTCTCTTAGTTTTCCCTATTTTAATCACTTCTGTCCTGTTTTTAACATTTTCTCACCCTTTTTCCCCATTTTTTACCCTTTTCTCACCATTTTTTTCTCATTTTTCCCCATTTTTTCCCTTTTCTCACCATTTTTTTCTCATTTTTCCCCCATTTTTCACCTTTTCTCACAATTTTTCTCATTTTTCCCCAATTTTTCCCCTTTTCTCACCTTTTTCCCATTTCTGTCCTATTTTTTACCATTTCTTTCCCCATTTCTCACTCTTGTCTCACTGTTTTTCTCGTTTTTCCCCATTTTATCCCCTTTTCTCACCTTTTTTCCCATTTCCATCATTTTTTCCCCTTTTCTCACAATTTTTCTCGTTTTTCCCCATTTTTTCCCCTTTCCTCACAATTTTTCTCATTTTTTCCCATTTTTTCCCCATTTTTCCCCCATTTTTTCCCCTTTTCCCCCCATTTTTCCCCATTCCCCCATTTTCCCCATCTCCACCCTCTATTTCACCATTCCCCCCCCATTATTTCCCCATTTCTCACCATTTTACTCATTTTTCCCCCATTTTTTCCCCTTTTCTCACCCTTTCCTCACCATTTTTCTCATTTTTTCCCCATTTTTCCCCATTTTTCCCCCTTTTCTCACCTTTTTCCCATTCCCCCATTTCCCCCATCTCTCCCCTCTATTTCCTCATTCCTTCCCCATTTTTTCCCCTTTTCTCACCATTTTTTCCCAATTTTCCCCTTTTTCCCCATTTCTCACCCTTTCCTCACCATTTTTCTCATTTTTTCCCCATTTTTTCCCCCGTTTTTCCCCTTTTCTCCCCTTTTTCCCCATTCCCCCATTTTTTCCCATCACTACCCTATATTTTGCCATTTTCCCCCCTTTTCTCACCTTTTTCCCATTTCCTCCGTTTTTTCCCAGCACTATCCTATATTTTACCATTTTTTCCCCATTTTTTCCCCTTTTCTCACCATTTTTCTCGTTTTTCCCCCATTTTTTACCCATTTTCCCCCATTTTTCCCCATTTTTTCCCCATTTTTTCCCCATTTTTTCCCCATTTTTCCCCCTTTTCTCACCTTTTCCCCATTCCCCCATTTTTCCCCATCTCCACCCTCTATTTCACCATTTTTCCCCCATTATTTCCCCTTTTCTCACCATTTTTTCTTTTTTTCCCCATTTCTCACTCCTCACAATTTATCTCATTTTTTCCCCATTTTTTCCCCATTTTTTCCCCTTTTCTCCCCTTTTTTCCCGTTTCCCCCATTTTTCCCCATCACTACCCTATATTTCACCATTTTTCCCCTTTTCTCACCATTTTTTCCCAATTTTTCCCTTTTTCCCCCCAGTTCGAGTTGGCCCTGGACGCCGTCCACCGACGCCCCGCCCCCTCCATTGGCCACGCCCCCTCCATTGGCCACGCCCCCTCCTCAAGCCACGCCCCCTCCACAAGCCACGCCCCCTCAGGCAACGCCTCCTCCTCTGGCCACGCCCCCTCCCCAAACCACGCCCCCTCTTTAAGCCACGCCCCCTCTTCAAGCCCCGCCCCCTCTTTAAGCCACGCCCCCTCCTCAGGCCCCGCCCCCTCACAAAGCCACGCCCCCTTTTCCGCCCCCGCCCCTCCCCCCCCGCCGCCCCTCCCCCCGCGGCGCGAGGACATCGTGGACACGATGGTGTTCCGGCCACTGGACATCGTGGTGCTGACCCTGCGTGACCTCGACATGGCCTCCGCCTCACGGGGTCAGTTTGGGGTGAATTCCCGCGATTTTGGGTCATTTTGGGCGAAATTCCTCATTTTGGGTGAAATTCCCGCGATTTCGGGTCATTTTGGGCCGTTTTGGGGCGTTTTTCCGGCCACTGGACATCGTGGTGCTGACCCTGCGTGACCTCGACATGGCCTTTACGTCCCGCGGTCAGTTTGGGTGAAATTCCCGCGATTTTGGGTCATTTTGGGTGAAATTCCCAATTTTGGGTGAAATTCCCCCAATTTCGGGTCATTTTGGGTCATTTTGGGGCGGTGTTCCGGCCACTGGACATCGTGGTGCTGACCCTGCGTGACCTGGACATGGCCTCCGCCTCCCGCGGTCAGTTTGGGGCGAATTCCCGCGATTTTGGGTCATTTTGGGCGAAATTCCCCGTTTTGGGTGAAATTCCCCCGATTTTGGGTAATTTTGGGGCGTTTTTCTGGCCACTGGACATCGTGGTGCTGACCCTGCGTGACCTCGACATGGCCTCCGCCTCACGGGGTCAGTTTGGGTGAAATTCCTGCGATTTTGGGTCATTTTGGGCGAAATTCCCCGTTTTGGGTGAAATTCCCCCAATTTTGGGCCGTTTTGGGGCGTTTTTCCGGCCACTGGACATCGTGGTGCTGACCCTGCGTGACCTGGACATGGCCTCCGCCTCACGGGGTCAGTTTGGGGCGAATTCCCGCGATTTTGGGTCACTTTGGGCGAAATTCCCCCATTTTGGTTGAAATTCCCCCGATTTGGGTCAAAATTCCCCCGATTTTGGGCGAAATTCCCCCGATTTTGGGTCACTTTGGGCGAAATTCCCCATTTTGGGTGAAATTCCCCCGATTTTGGGTCACTTTGGGTGAAATTCCCTGTTTTGGGTGAAATTCCCCCGATTTTGGGTCACTTTGGGTGAAATTCCTCATTTTGGGTGAAATTCCCCCAATTTTGGGTCATTTTGGGGCGGTGTTCCGGCCACTGGACATCGTGGTGCTGACCCTGCGCGACCTCGACATAGCCTCCGCCTCCCGCGGTCAGTTTGGGGCAAATTCCTGCGATTTTGGGTCATTTTGGGTGAAATTCCCCGATTTGGGTGAAATTCCCCCGATTTTGGGTCACTTTGGGCAAAATTCCCCATTTTGGGTGAAATTCCCCCGATTTTGGGTCGTTTTGGGTTGAATTCCAGGGATTTTGGGGCTTTTTTCTCTGAATTTTGGGGCATTTTTCTCTGAATTTTGGGGCGTTTTTTTGCTGAATTTTGGGGCTTTTTTCTCTGAATTTTAGGGCTTTTTTCTCTTAGTTTTTGGGGGTTTTTCTCTGAATTTTTGGGGGTTTTTCTCTGAATTTTTGGGGGTTTTTCTCTGAATTTTGGGGCATTTTTTGCTGAATTTTGGGGCTTTTTTCTCTGAATTTTTGGGCAGTTTTTCTCTTAATTTTTGGGGGTTTTTCTCTGAATTTTGGGGCATTTTTTTCTGAATTTTGTGGAATTTTCTCTGAAATTTTGGGGGTTTTTCTCTGAATTTTGGGGCATTTTTTGCTGAATTTTGGGGCTTTTTTCTCTTAATTTTTGGGGTTTTTTTCTCTGAATTTTGGGGCTTTTCTCACTGACTTTTTGGGCGGTTTTTTGCTGAATTTTGGGGTGGTTTTTTTGCTGAATTTTGGGGCTTTTTTCTCTGAATTTTGGTGCATTTTTCTCTGAATTTTTTTGCGTTTTTCTCTGAATTTTTGGGGGTTTTTCTCTGATTTTTTTTTTGCGGTTTTTGCTGAATTTTGGGGCATTTTTTTCTGAATTGTGTGGAATTTTTCTCTGAATTTTGGGGCATTTTTTGCTGAATTTTTGGGCAATTTTTCTCTGAATTTTGGGGCATTTTTTGCTGAAATTTGCGGATTTTTTCTCTGAATTTTGGTGCGTTTTTTGCTGAAATTTGCAGAATTTTTCTCTGAATTTTGGGGGATTTTCTCTGAATTTTTGGGCATTTTTTTGCTGAATTTTGGTGCGTTTTTTTCTGAATTTCGCGTAATTTTTCTCCGAATTTCCCAAAATCCCGGGATTTTGCCCCATTCCAGACAAGTTCACGGACGCGGCGATCGCCGGGAGCCGGCGGCTGAACGGGGCCCGGCGGGAGAAGGTTCTGGAACGGTGGGACGGCGGCGACGGCAGCGACGACTACGAGCTGGACGCCGACCTGGTACCGAAATCCCCCGAATTCACCCCAAAATCACCCCAAAATACCCCAAAATACCCCAAATCACCCCCAAATAACACAAAATCACCCCAAAATCACCCGAATTCACCCCAAAATCACCCCAAAATCGCCCGAAATCACCCCAAAATCACCCAAATATACCTGAAATCACCCCAAAATCGCCTGAAATCACCCCAAAATCACCCCAAATATGCCTGAAATTACCCAAAATCACCCCAAATACCCCAAAATCCACCTGAAATCACCCCAAATACACCAAAATCACCCAAAATACAGAATTACCCAAAATATACCCGAAATTACCCCAAATACCCCAAAATACCCCAAAATCGCCCAAAATCACCCCAAATCACCCAAATATACCTGAAATCACCCCAAAATCGCCCGAAATCACCCCAAAATCACCCCAAATACCCCAAAATACACCAAAATCGCCCGAAATCACCCCAAAATCACCCAAAATACCCCCAAATCCACCTGAAATATACCCTAATACCCCTAAATCACCCAGAATTACCCAAAATACCCCAAAACCCACCTGAAATCACCCCAAATAACCCTAAATTACCCCAAATACACCCGAAATGACCCCAAAATCACCCAAAATACCCTAAAATCCACTGAAATATACCCAAATTTCCCCAAAATGACACAAAATACACCCAGAATTACCCAAAATAACACAAAATTACCCCAAAATCACCCAAATTAGCCTGAAATTACCCAAATTCACCCCAAATACTCCTAAATCACCCCAAATCCACCCAGAATTACCCCAAATATACCTGAAATTACCCAAAATCACCCCAAATACCCCAAAATGGACCCAAAATCACCCAAAATATGCCTGAAATTACCCAAAATCACCCCAAATACCCCAAAATCCCCCCAAATTCCCCAAAATCTTCCAAATTTCCCCAATTTACCCAAATTCCCCAAATTTCCCCAAATTGCCCCAAATTGCCCCAAATTTACCCAAATTTACCCAAATCCCCCCCAAAATCCCCCCAAATCCCCCCAAATCTCCCCAAATTTTCCCAAATCCCCCCCAGAATTCTCCCCCAAATCCCCCCAAATCTTCCAAATTTACCCAAATTTACCCAAATTCCCCAAAATCTTCCAAATTTCTCCAAATTTCCCCAAATTTACCCAAATCCCCCCCAGAATTCCCCACAAAATCCCCCCAATTTCCCCAAATTTCCCCAAAATTCCCCCAAAATCTTCCAAATTCCCCCAAATTCCCCGAATTTACCCAAAATCCCCCCAAATTTACCCAAAATCCCCCGAATTTCCCCCAAATCGCAGTCCAACGGGTGGGACCCGGCGGAGATGTTCCGTTTCAACGAGGAGAATTACGGAGTGAGGAGCACCTACGACTCCAGCCTGGCCGCCTACACGTGCGTTTTGGGGCAAAATCACAGGATTTTGGGACATTTTGGGATGTTTTGGCGTTTTTTGGGGTTTTTTGGGGTTTTTTGGGGTTTTTTTGGCGTTTTTTTGTGGTTTTTTTTGAGGTTTTTTTTGGGTTTTTCAGGTTGTTTTTTAAAAGATTTTTGTCATCAGTCTGGCCGCCTACACGTGCGTTTTGGGGCGAAATCCCGCGATTTTGGGGCTTTTTGGGAATTTTGGGGCATTTTTTGGGGTTTTTTGGGTTTTTTTGGGGTTTTTTTTGGGGTTTTTTTTGTGTTTTTTTTTCAGATTTTACAGGCTGTTTTTTAAAAGATTTTTGTCATCAGCCTGGCCGTCTACACGTGCGTTTTGGGGCGAAATCACGCGATTTTGGGGCTTTTGGGAATTTTGGGGCATTTTTTGGGTTTTTTTGGGTTTTTTGGGGGTTTTTTGGGGGTTTTTTTGGGTTTTTTTTTTATTTTTTTTTAGGTTTTTCAGGCTGATTTTTAAAAGATTTTTGTCATCAGCCTGGCTGCCTACACGTGCGTTTTGGGGCAAAATCACGCGATTTTGGGGCTTTCTGGGAATTTTTGGGGTTTTTTTGGGGTTTTTTGGGGTTTTTTGGGGTTTTTTTTGGATTTTTTTTTTGTTTTTTGGCCATTTTTCTGAGGATTTATTTTTGGGTTTTCTACGTACATCAACGTGGTTTTCTACACGTGGGTCTGATTTTGGGGTGAATTCAGGGGAATTTGGGCATTTTGGGTTTTTAGGGATTTTTTTAGGGTTTATTTTGGGGTTTTTTTAGGGGTTTTTTTGAGTTTTTTTTTAGGTTTTTCAGGCTGTATTTTAAAAGATTTTTGTCATCAGCCTGGCCACCTACACGTGCGTTTTGGGGCGAAATCACGGGATTTTGGGGCTTTTGGGCATTTTGGGGCGTTTTTGGCGTTTTTTGGGGTTTTTTTGGAGTTTTTTCGGGGTTTTTTTGGGGGTTTTTTTTAGGTTTTTCAGGCTGTTTTTTAAAAGATTTTTGTCACCAGCCTGGCCGCCTACACGTGTGTTTTGGGGCAAAATCCCGCGATTTTGGGGCTTTTTGGGTTTTTTTGGCATTTTTTGGGGTTTTTGGGGGGGTTTTTTGGGGGTTTTTTTGGGGGTTTTTTTTGATTTTTTTTGGGGTTTTCTGGCCATTTTTCTGAGGATTTTTTTTTTGGGTTTTCTACATACATCAACGTGGTTTTCTACACGTGGGTCTGATTTTGGGGTGAATTCAGGGGAATTTGGGCATTTTGGGTTTTTAGGGTATTTTTTAGGGTTATTTTGGGGTTTTTTGGGGGTTTTTTTGGGGTTTTTTTGGGAGGTTTTGAAGGGTATTTTTGGGTTTCTTTAGGGGAGGTTTTTTTAGGGTTTTTTTAGGGAGTTTTTTTGGGTTTATTTGGGAGGTTTTTGGGGTTTTTATGGGTTTCTTTTGGGGAGGTTTTTTGGGGGTTTTTTTGGGAAGTTTTTTTGGGGTTTTTTGAGGGTTTTTTGGGTTTTTTTGGGAGGATTTGTTGGGTATTTTTGGGTTTTTTTCGGGGAGGTTTTTTTGGGGTTTTTTTGGGTTTTTTTTAGGGAGTTTTTTTGGGCTTTTTTGGGGTTTTTATGGGTTTCTTTTGAGAAGGTTTTTTGGGTTTTTTTGAGGTTTTTTTGGGGGTTTTTTGGGGAATTTTTTGGGGTTTTTTTGGGAGGTTTTGTAGGGTATTTTTGGGTTTATTTTGGGGAGGTTTTTTGGGGTTTTTAGAGGTTCTTTTGGGGTTTTTTTTGGGGAGTTTTTTTGGGTTTTTTTAGGGGGGTTTTTGGGGTTTTTATGGGTTTCTTTTGGGCAGGTTTTTTTTGGTTTTTTGAGGGTTTTTTTTGGGTTTATTTGGGAGGTTTTTGGGGTTTTTATGGGTTTCTTTTGGGGAGATTTTTTTGGGTGTTTTGAGGGGTTTTTTTGGGTTTTTTTGAGGAGTTTTTTGGGGAGTTTTTTTGGGAGGTTTTATAGGGTATTTTTCGTTTCTTTTGTGGAGGTTTTTTGGGGTTTTTGGGGGGGTTTTTTTGGGGGTTTTTTGGGGTTTTTTGGGAGGTTTTGTAGGGTATTTTTGGTTTTCTTTTGGGGAGGTTTTTTTAGGGTTTTTTTAGGGAGTTTTTTTGGGTTTATTTGGGAGGTTTTTGGGATTTTTATGGGTTTCTTTTGGGGAGGTTTTTTGGGGTTTTTTTGGGGCTTTTTTGGGGAGAATTTTTAGGGTTTTTTGGGAGGTTTTGTAGGGTATTTTTGGGTTTCTTTTGGGGAGGTTTTTTGGGGTTTTTTTGAGGTTTTTTTGGGTTTCTTTGGGCCGTTTCTTGGCGGATTTTTTCGGGGTTTTTTGCAGGTTTTCAGGGCTGATTTTTGGGTTAATTTCCGGCGTTTTTGGTCCATTCCAGGGTGCCCCTGGCCCGGCAGGACAGCGCCTCCCGGGGCTCGTTTTGGGGCGTTTTTTGGCTGATTTTTTGGCCGATTTTTTGGGGTTTTTTGGGGTTTTTTTTGGGCATTTTTGGGCCGATTTTTTCGGGGTTTTTTGGAGGATTTCGGGGCCGATTTTTGGGTTAATTTCAGCTGTTTTTGGTCGTTCCAGGGTGCCCCTGGCCCGGCAGGACAGCGCCTCGTGGCGGCAGCGGCTGGCGCGGGCGGGGCTCGTTTTGGGGCATTTTTGGGGTTTTTCTTGGCGGATTTTGGGAGTTTTTTGGGGATTTTTTGGCGGATTTTTTCGGGGTTTTTTGTAGGATTTCGGGGCTGATTTTTGGGTTAATTTCAGGAGTTTTCGGTCCATTCCAGGGTGCCCCTGGCCTGGCAGGACAGCGCCTCCCGGGGCTCGTTTTGGGGCATTTTTTGGCCGATTTTTTGGGGTTTTTTTGGGGATTTTTTGGCCGATTTTTTGGGGGTTTTTTGGAGGATTTCGGGGCTGATTTTTGGGTTAATTTCCGGTGTTTTTGGTCCGTTCCAGGGTGCCCCTGGCCCGCCAGGACAGCGCCTCGTGGCGGCAGCGGCTGGCGCGGGCGGGGCTCGTTTTGGGGAATTTTTGGGGCATTTTTTGGCCGATTTTTTCGGGGTTTTTTGGAGGATTTCGGGGCAGATTTTTGGGTTAATTTAAGCTGTTTTTGGTCCATTCCAGGGTACCGTTAGCCCGGCAGGACAGCGCCTCCCGGGGCTCGTTTTGGGGCATTTTTTGGCCGATTTTTTAGGGGTTTTTTTTGGGATTTTTTGGAGGATTTCGGGGCTGATTTTTGGGTTAATTTCCGGCGTTTTTGGTCCATTTCAGGGTACCCTTAGCCCGCCAGGACAGCGCCTTGTGGCGGCAGCGGCTGGCGCGGGCGGGGCTCGTTTTGGGGCATTTTTGGGCCGTTTCTCAGCGGATTTTTTCGGGGTTTTTTGGAGGATTTCGGGGCTGATTTTTGGGTTAATTTCCGGCGTTTTTGGTCCATTCCAGGGTGCCCCTGGCCCGGCAGGACAGCGCCTCGTGGCGGCAGCGGCTGGCGCGCGCGGCGGCGCTGGCGCGGGAGATCGAGGCCTGTCCCGCCCATCGCCTGCGGGCGGCGCTGGAGGACGAGGAGGGGGAGGGGGGGCGGGGCCTGGCACAAGCCACGCCCCCCGCGCCGGACACGCCCCCTCCGCCTCAGGCCACGCCCAGCCCAGGCCACGCCCCCTCGGATGGACCAGCAGGGGGCGCCACACACAGGTGGGGGCGGAACGGGATTGGCTGAAATCGGCCAAAATTCACCCAGAATCTACCCAAAATTCATCTGAAATTGGCCCAAAATTTGGCCCGAAATTCACCCAAAATCCACCTGAAATTGGCTCAAAATTTGGCCCAAAATTCACCCAAAATTCATCTGAAATTGGCCCAAAATTCACCCAAAATCCACCTGAAATTGGCCCGAAAATTGGCCCAAAATGTGTCCAAAATTCACCCAAAATCCACCCAAAATTCATCTGAAATTGGCCCAAAGTTCGGCCCAAAATGTGCCCAAAATCTACCTAAAATTGGCCCAAAATTCGGCCCAAAATGCACCCGAAATTCACCCAGAATCCACCCAAAATTCACCCAGAATCCCCCCAAAATTCATCTGAAATTTAATCAAAATTTGGCCCGAAATGCGCCCAAAATTCACCCAAAATTCATCTGAAATTGGCCCAAAATTCGGCCCGAAATGTGCCCGAAATTCACCCAAAATCCACCTAAAATTGACCCAAAGTTTGGTCCGAAATGTGCCCAAAATGCATCCGAAATCAACCCAGAATTTACCTGAAATTTACCCGAATTTCACCCGTAATTGACTCAAAATTTACCTGAAGTTCACCCAAAATTGACCCAAAATTGACCCAAAATTAAAACTGACCCAAAATTGACCCAAAATTCACCCCAAATTGACCCAAAATTCACCCCCAAATTGACCCAAAATTCACCCAAAATTAACTAAAATGCACCCAAATTTCAACACCAAATTAATTAAAATTCACCCAAAATTCACCAAAACTGACCCGAAAACCGCCCAAAATTCCCCCAATTCCCCCAAAATTCCCAAAATCCCCCAAATTCCCCAAAATCCCCCAAAATTCCCCAAATTCTCCCGAAATCCCCGAATCCCCCCCTGACCGGTGCCGCCCCTCCCCCGCAGGGAGAAGCCGCTGCCCCTCCCCCCCCCGCGGGGGCGGGGCCCGGGGGGGTCTCAGCGCTGCCCGCGGGGTGGGGGAGGGGCGGGGGGGCGGCCGGGGGGGGGTGGGGGAGGGGCGGCTCCAACCCCGCCCCCCCCGTCCCGCGGCTTCGCGCCCCTCCCCCACCCCGAGCCCGGACCCAACGGAGGTGAGGGGGAGGGGCGGGGGTGGGGGAGGGGATTTGTGGGGTGGGGGAGGGGATTTGGGGGGTGGGGGAGGGGATTTGGGGGGTGGGGGAGGGGATTTATGGGGGTGGGGGAGGGGATTTGGGGGTGGGGGAGGGGATTTTGGGGGTGGGGGAGGGGATTTGGGGGGTGGGGGAGGGGATTTGGGGGGTGGGGGAGGGGATTTGGGGGGTGGGGGAGGGGATTTGGGGGTGGGGGAGGGGATTTGGGGGTGGGGGAGGGGATTTATGGGGTGGGGGAGGGGTTTGGGGGTGGGGGAGGGGATTTGGGGGTGGGGGAGGGGATTTATGGGGTGGGGGAGGGGATTTGGGGGTGGGGGAGGGGTCTGCTGACCCCGCCCCTCCCCCCAGGCCCCCCCCGGATGTCGCCCAAGGCCCCCCCGCGGCCCCTTCGGGGTGGGGGGAGGGGCCCCTTCCCCCCCCGCCCCTCCCCCCGGGCGGAACCCACGGGGGTGGGGGAGGGGCCGAGCCCCCCCTCCCCCCCCAGGACCCCCAAAGAGGCTCCGCCCCTCTGCCCCTCCCCCACCCCGGAGCCGCCCGAGACCCCCCGGAAAGGTAAAGGGGGGGGGAGGGGCGGGGAGGCCCCTCCCCCCCAAAAATCCCCTCCCCCACCCCCCAAATCCCCTCCCCCATCCCCCCAAATCCCCTCCCCCACCCCCACACTGACCCCGCCCCTCCCCCACAGGAGGCGGAGCCCGACCCAGGGAGGAGCAGCGGGGGATGGGCGGGGCCGGAAAGGTGGGGGAGGGGCTAAAAAAATGGGGGAGGGGCTAAAGTGGGGGAGGGGCCAAAAACGGGGGAGGGGCCTAAAGTGGGGGAGGGGCTAAAATGGGGGAGGGGCTAAAGTGGGGGAGGGGTAAAAATGGGGGAGGGGATAAATGGGGGAGGGGCCTAAAATGGGGGAGGGGCCAAAATGGGGGAGGGGTTAAAATGGGGGAGGGGTTAAAATGGGGGAGGGGCTAAAGTGGGGGAGGGGCTAAAATTTATCTGAAATTGGCCCAAAATTCGGCCCAAAATGTTCCCGAAATTCACCCAGAATCCACCCAAAATCCACCTGAAATTGGCCCAAAATTTGGCCCAAAATGTGCCCAAAATTTACCCAAAATCCACCCGAAATTCATCTGAAATTGGCCCAAAATTTGGCCCAAAATTCACCCGGAATACACCCAAAATTCATCTGAAAGTGGCCCAAAATTTGGCCCAAAATGTGTCCAAAATTCACCCAAAATCCACCTGAAATTGGCTGAAAATTCAGTCCAAAATTGCCCAAAATTCACCCAAAATCCACCTGAAATTGGCCCAAAATTCGGCCCAAAATGCACCGAAAATTCACCCAAAATCCACCCAAAATTCACCAAAAATGGGGGAGGTGCAAAAAAGGGGGAGGGGCTAAAAATGGGGGGAGGGGCTAAAATGGGGGAGGGGTTAAAATGGGGAGGGGCCCAAAATTTATCTGAAATTGGCCCAAAATTTGGCCCAAAATATGCCCGAAATTCACCCGGAATACACCCAAAATTCATGTGAAAGTGGCCCAAAATTTGGCCCAAAATGTGTCCAAAATTCACCCCAAATCCACCTGAAATTGCCCCAAAATTCGGCCCAAAATTGCCCAAAATTCACCAAAAATGGGGGAGGGGCTAAAGTGGGGGAGGGGCTAAAGTGGGGGAGGGGCTAAAGTGGGGGAGGGGCTAAAATGGGGGAGGGGCCTGTGGGGGCGGGGCAGAGGTGGCAGATTTTGTTTTTTCCTTATTTGGTCATTTTTGGTTGTTTTTGGTCACTTTGTGCCCGTTTTGGGGTTTTTTGGGCCCTTTTGGGTTGTTTGAGGTGGTTCGGGGGGATTTTGGGTTGTTTTGGGTTGTTTTGGGTTATTTTGGTTATTTTGGGCCATTTCTGGGTAGTTTTGGGTCATTTTGGGCCGTTTTTTGCTTTTTGGTAAATTTGGACCGTACTTGGGTCATTTTGTGTGGGTTTTGGGTTATTTTAGGAAATTTTGGCCCGTTTTGGGGTCATTTTGTGCCGGTTTTGGGTCATTTTGGGTAATATTGGGCCATTTTTGGGTCATTTTGTGCCGGTTTTGGGTTGTTTTGGGTAACTTTGGGCTGTTTTGGGGTTATTTCGGGTAACTTTGGCCGTTTTGGGGTAATTTTGTGCTGGTTTTGGGTAATTTTGGGCTGGTTTTGGGTTATTTTGGGTAATTTTGGGTAATTTTGGGACAGTTTTGGGTAATTTTGTGCCGGTTTTGGGTTATTTTGGGTAATTTTGGGCCATTTTGTGCCGGTTTTGGGTTATTTTGGGTAATTTTGGGCCGTTTCTGGGTCATTTTGTGCCATTTTTGGGTTATTTTGGGTAATTTTGGGCCGGTTTTGGGACATTTTTGGCCATTTTTGGGTAATTTTGTGCCAGTTTTGGATAATTTTGGGTAATTTTGGGCTGGTCTTGGGTCATTTTGGGTAATTTTGGGTAATTTTGTGCCGGTTTTGGGTCATTTTTGGGTCATTTTGTGCCACTTTTGGGTTATTTTGGGCCGTTTTGGGTTGTTTTGTGCCAGTTTTGGGTTATTTCGGTAATTTTGGGCCGTTTTTTGATCGTTTTGTGCTGGTTTTGGGTTATTTTGGGTAATTTTGGGCTGTTTTTGGGTAATTTTGGGCCGTTTTTTGTTATTCTGGGTTATTTTGGGTAAATTTAAGCTGTTTTTGGGTAATTTTGGGCTGTTTTTGGGTCGTTTTGTGACGATTTTGGGTTATTTTGGGTAATTTCGAGCCATTTTTGGGTCATTTTGTGCCAGTTTTGGGTTATTTGGGGTAATTTTGGGCCGGTTTTGTGTTATTTTGGGCCATTTTTGGGTCATTTTGTGCCACTTTTGGGTCATTTTGGGTCATTTTGTGCCACTTTTGGATAATTTTGGGTAATTTCGGGCTGGTTTTGGGTAATTTTGGGCTGTTTTGGGCTGTTTTGGGGTCGTTTTTGGTCAGTTTTGGGTGATTTTGTGCCGATTTTGGGTAATTCTGGGCCATTTTTGGGTTATTTTGGGACAGTTTTGGGTCATTTTGTGCCGGTTTTGGGTAATTTTGGGTAATCTTGGGCCATTTTTGGGTCATTTTGGGCCATTTTTGGGTCATTTTGTGCCAGTTTTGGGTAACTTTGGGTAAATTTGGGCTGTTTTTGGGTTATTTTGGGCAATTCTGGGCCATTTTTGGGTTATTTTGGGACATTTTGGGGTAATTTTGTTCCGATTTTGGGTTATTTTGGGTTATTTTGGGTCACTTTGGCCCAATTTTGCCTTTTCTCCTCTCTCTGCCCCCCCCCCCCCCCAGCTCCCCCCCGCCGCCCCCCCGGACCCGCCGCCGCCCCTCCCCCCACGCTGCCCCCCCTCCCCCCCCACCTCTGTGGGGGAGGGGCCGGGAGGGGGCGGGGCCAGCGCCGGGACCCCCCCGGGGAGCCCCCCCGGGGTGGGGGAGGGGCAGGAGGAGCCGCCGCTGCCCGAGTGAGTGGGGGAGGGGCGGGGTGGGGGAGGGGCGGGGTGGGGGAGGGGCGGGGGTGGGGGAGGGGCGGGGATAAAATTATAATTTATTAATTAATAAGGGGGCGTGGCCAAACCGCAGTGGGCGTGGCCGGGCTGGGGGGGGGTCCCGGCCCCTCCCCCACACCTGACCACGCCCCCCGCCCCTCCCCCACCCACCCAGGCAGGTGAAGAGATCGACGCTGAACCCCCACGCGAAGGAATTCAGCCCCGGACGGCCCCTGGTGAGGGGGGGAGGGGCTCCCAAAAAAGGGGGCGTGGCCTCCCAAAAAGGGGGCGTGGCCTCCCAAAAATGGGGCGTGGTCAGAATATTTAAATAACTTCTGACTCCACCCCCTTTTTATTATTTAATTTCAGGTCAAGGCCCCGCCCAGCGCCGCCCCCTCCCCCACCCCGCGCCCCTCCCCCGCCCTGGGTGGGGGTGGGGCAGGGGGAGGGGGTGGGGGAGGGGCGGGGGCGGGGCTGTTCCCGGCCCCTCCCCCCCACTACATCTCCTACATCCCCCAGCTCCACGTCGGCCCCGCCCCCGTCCAGGTGAGCCACGCCCACTTTTTTTGGGGGGGTGGGGGTGGGGGAGGGGGTTATTTGAGGTGGGGGAGGGGCTGCTCTGACCCCTCCCCCACCCCCTCAGCCCCCACAGATTTTCCCATTTCCCGTTTCCGGTTCCGCTTCTGGAAAGTTCCGCGGGGCCAAAGGTCAGTCCGGCCCCTCCCCCACCCCGCCCCTCCCCCACCCTTGGGGGTGTTTGGCCCCTCCCCCACCCAATAAACGCTGACTCGGCCGTTTTTTTATGTCACAGGGTCGCCCCTCCCCCCCCCCCCGCGGCGACCCCCACCCCCCCCCCAGCTCGGCCCCTCCCCCGCTGGTGGCCGCCCCTCCCCCACCGCCCCCTCCCCCCCCCTTCTCCTCCTTCCTGTCCTATCAGAGCTTCGGGGCGGGGGGAGGGGCGCAGGCCCCGCCCCCCATGGTGCCGCCCCTCCCCCACTACCAACAGGTACCACCCACAGGGGGGGAGGGGTCGAGGGGTGGGGGAGGGGTGGGAAAAGGGGGTGGGGGAGGGGGTTTGAGGGGGGAGGGGCAAAAAATTGAGGTGGGGGAGGGGAATGAAGGGGGTGGGGGAGGGGAAAGGGGGTGGGGGAGGGGGTTTGAGGGGGGAGGGGTTATAAAAGGGGGAGGGGCAGGAAAAGGGGGTGGGGGAGGGTTTAGGAGGTGGGGGAGGGGATTTGAGGGGGGAGGGGCAGGAAAATGGGGTGGGGGAGGGGTCAAGGGGTGGGGGAGTGGGTTTGAGGGGGGAGGGGAAGAAAAGGGGGTGGGGGAGGGGAATTGAGGGGGGAGGGGCAGGAAAATGGGATGGGGAGGGGTCAAGAGGTGGGGGAGAGGTCAAATGGTGGGGGAGGGGCCTTGAGGTGGGGGAGGGGTTTTAAGATGGAGGGTCTGGAGCAGTGGGGGAGGGGCTGAGAATTTTGTGTGGGGGAGGGGCTGAGAACGAGGGTGGGGGAGGGGCAGAGACCCCCTCAAGGTGGGGGAGGGGTCTCTGACCCCCCCTTCCCCCCCTCTGCCCCTCCCCCCAGCCCGTCTTCGCCCCGATGCTCCCGGGCAGCCCCCGGCTCCACCCCTCCCCCACCCTGGTGGGCGGGGCCGCCCCTCCCCCCTTCGCCCCTCCCCCGCCGGACCCTCCCCCGCAGCCGCTCTACGGTGAGAGACGCCCCTCCCCCACCCACCCCCATTTTGGGAGGGGGGGAGGGGAGTGAATCCCCCTCCCCCACCCCTCCCCCGCTCTGTCTGACCGCGCCCCTCCCCCACAGCCGCGGTGCACCCGCCCTTCCCCCCCCCGGGGCCGCTGCACCCCTCCCCCACCCCCGGGGGGGGCTCCACCCCCGCCCCCGCCGCACCTGCGCAGGTAAGGCCCCAAAATTTGGGGGGGTGGGGGGAGGGGCGGGATGGGGGGAGGGGCTGCCCCTCCCCCACCCATCGCTCACCCCTCCCCCCCCTCTGTTCCAGCACCAAGGAGCCGCCGCCGCCCCTCCCCCACCCGCCCCGGGGCTGTTCATTGGCGCCGCCCCTCCCCCACCCCCCTCCTCTGCCCCTCCCCCACCCCCCTCCGCCCCTCCCCCTCCCCCTTCCGGCGCCCCCTCCCCCCAAAGCGGCTTCGGCCCCACCGCCGCCCCTCCCCCACCCCCCCCTCAGCCCCCCCCTCCCCCTCCCCCTGCCCCTCCCCCCACCGCCGCTGCCCCCCCCGCCCCTCCCCCCCCCGCGGCGGCCGCCGCCCCTCCCCCACCGCCCCCCCCGGCCGTGTTCGCGCTGCACCCGCACGGCTTCGGCGTGCCACAGGTGGGGGAGGGGCGGGAATTGGGGGGTGGGGGAGGGGCACTGTGTCCAATTTTGGGGTGGGGGAAGGGCAGTGGGGGGATGGGCACTGAATTTGGGGTGGGGGAGGGGCATTGTGTTTAAATTTGGGGTGGGGGATGGGCAGTGGGGGATGGGCACTCATTTTTGGGGTGGGGGAGGGGTCTCTAAATGGGGTGGGGGAGGGGCAGTGGGGGGAGGGGCTTTGATTTCGGGGTGGGGGAGGGGCAGTGGGGGAGGGGTACTGTGATTTTGGGGGGGTCTCTAATCAGGGTGGGGGAGGGGCACTGTGTCAGATTTTGGGGTGGGGGAAGGGCAGTGGGGGGAGGGGCATTGATTTTGGGGTGGGGGAGGGGTCTCCTTTAATCTCGGGGTGGGGGAGGGGCATTACGTCCAATTTTGGGGTGGGGAAGGGGCGACACTTTGATTTTTGGGGTGGGGGAGGGGCAGTGGGGGGAGGGGCATTATGTCCAATTTTGGGGTGGGGAAGGGGCGACACTTTGATTTTTGGGGTGGGGGAGGGGCAGTGGGGGATGGGCACTGATTTTTGGGTTCAGGGAGGGGCATTTTGTCTAAATTTGGGGTGGGGGAGGGGTCTCCTTTAATCTTAGGGTGGGGGAGGGGCACTGTGTCCGATTTTGGGGTGGGGGAGGGGTCCGCTCTGATCTCAGGGTGGGGGAGGGGCACTGTTTAATTCTGGGGTGGGGGAGGGGCGGTCGGGTCACGCCCCCCCCGGGGGTTCCCTGACCTCGCTGACCCCTCCCCCCATCCCCCCTCCCCCCCCCAGCCCCCCGCCCATCCCCCCCCGCAGGTGATGCTGCTGCACCCCCCGGGCCCCTCCCCCACCACGGGGGTCCCGCAGGGGGGGGTGGGGGTGGGGCCCCTCCCCGGCTCCGGCCCCGCCCCCTTCGGCTTCCTCGGACACGCCCCAGGTGAGGGGGAGGGGCAAGGGGGGCAGGGGTCACACCGGGGTCATTCTGGGGCTAGGGGTCACTCTGGGGTCACTCCGGGGTCAGGGGTCACACTGGAGTCAGAGGTCACAGGTCACGGAGGGGTCACGGGTCATTACAGGGTCACTCAGGTCTCTAGGGTCACTGGGGGTTGGGTCGCACTGGGGTCACTCCAGGGTCAGGGGTCACACTAGGTTCATTCAGGGGTCAGGGGTCATTCATGGGTCAAGGTTAACCCCGTGGTCACTCACACATCAGAGGTCATTTAGGGTCACTGTAGGGTCACTCAGGGGTCATTTGTGGCCACTCGGGGTCACAGGTCATTTGGGGTCAGGGGTCATTCGGTCATAACTGGGTCACTCAGGTCATTTGGGGTCACTGGGGGTCAGGGGTCACACTGGGGTCGGGTCACTCTGGGGTCAGGGGTCACACTGGGGTCACTTGGGTCACACTGGGGTCAGAGGTCTTGGGTCAGTCTGGGGTCATTCCGGGGTCAGTCGGGTCATTCATGGGTCAAGGTTAACCCCATGGTTACTCAAGGGTCGGAGGTCACTCAGGGGTCACACTGAGGTCAGGGTTAACTCTGGGGTCACTCAGGTAATTGGGGTCACTCAGGTCACTGAGGTCACTCGGGGGTCAGGGGTCACACTGGGGGTAAGGGGTCACTCATGTCACTTTGAGTCAAGGGTCACACTGGGGTCAGTCAGAGGTCACAGGTCACTCGGGGGTCATGGGTTATTACAGGGTCACTCAGGTCATTTGGGGTCACAGGTCACTCATGGGTCAGACTGGGGTCAGGGGTCACCCAGAGGTCACTGGGACTGACCCCTCCCCCTCTCTCTCCCGCAGTGCAGTCGCAGCAGCTCCACCAGTTCCACCCGGGGGGAAACTGAGGCACGGCCGGACGGGGGGGGAGGGGCCGGACCGGGGGGGGAGGGGCCCGGACCCCCCCTCCCCCACTCTCCCCTTCCCTCCCCCACCCTCCCCCAACCCCCTTTTGTATTAATTTATGGGGGGGGAGGGGCGGGGGGGGGATTTGGGGCCGAACGGGCTCAAAAAGGGAAAAAGGCTGAAAAAAATGGAAATAAAATGAAAAAAAAACCCCAAACACGATAAAAATGGAAAAAAACCCCAAACACGATAAAAATCGAAAAAAACCCAAACCAGAACCAAAAATCCTTTATTGGGGGGGGGAGGGGCCACATGGCGGGGAGGGGGAAGGGGCCGCGGGGGGTGGGGGGGAGGGGCGGGTCCTCCCCCCACTTATCCGGAACTCAGAACCGTTCCTGCCCCTCCCCCACCCCCTGTGGCATTGAGGGGGGAGGGTCAGAGGTGGGGGGGCTTATCCGCCGTGGGTGGGGGAGGGTCACCTGGGGGTGGTGGGGGAGTGTCAGCCCCAGGTAGGGGAGGGTCACCTATGGGTGGGGGAGGGTCACCCCCGTGTGTGGGTGGGGGAGGGGCACCCCCAGATGGGTGGGGGAGGGGTCTCCCCCAGGTAGGGGGAGGGTCTCCCATGGGTGGGGGAGGGTCACCCATGAGTGGATGGGGGAGGGTCACCCATGGGTGAGGTGGGGGAGGGTCACCCCTATGTGTGGGGGAGGGTCAGAGGTGGGGGAAGGTCACCCATGGGTGGGGGAGGGTCACCCCCAGGTGACCGCCCTGTGGTGGGGGAGGGTCAGCCCCAGTTGGGGGGAGGGTCAGAGGTGGGGGAGGGTCACCCATGGGTGGGGGTCACCCCCATGTGTGGATGGATGTCGGTCACCCCCATGTGACCTCTCTGTTTTGGGTGGGGGAGGGTCAGAGCTGGGTGGGGGTCACCCATGTGTATGTGGGGGAGGGTCACCCCCATGTGGGTGGGGGTCACCCTTGGGTGATGGGTGTGGGTCACCCCCGGGTGACCTCCCTGTCAGTGGGGGAGGGTCAGAGGTGGGGGTCACCCCCACGTGTGTTTGGGTGGGGGAGGGTCAGCCCCATATGTGGGGGAGGGTCACCCATGGGTGGGGGTCACCCCCATGCGACCGCCCTGAGGTGGGGGAGGGTCACTCTTAAGTGGGGGGGGGTCCTCCATGGGTGTGTGGGTGGGGGAGGGTCACCCATGGGTGGGGGACGGTCACCCCCAAGTGGGTGGGGGAGGGTCACTTATGTGTGTGTGTGGGAGGGTCACCCATGGGTGGTGGGTGGGGGAGGGTCACCCCCAGGTGACCTCTCTGTCAGTGGGGGAGGGTCAGAGGTGGGGGTCACCCATGGGTGGGGGAGGGTCACCCCCAGGTGGGGGAGGGTCAGAGGTGGGTGGGGGAGGGTCACCCCCATGTGACCGCCTGGTCGGTGGGGGAGGGTCAGAGGTGGGGGTCACCCATGGGTGTGTGAGGGAGGGTCAGTGATGGGTGGGGGAGGGTCACCCCCATGTGACGTCCCTGTCAGTGGGGGAGGGTCAGAGGTCGGGGTCTCCCATGGGTGGGGGTCACCCCCACGTGACCGCCCTGAGGAGGGGGAGGGTCAGAGGTGGGTGAGGGTCACCCATGGGTGGGTGATGGGTGTGGGTCACCCCCAGGTGACGTCCCTGTTGGTGGGGGAGGGTCAGAGGTGGGTGGGTGAGGGTCTCCCATGGGTGATAGTTGGGGGTCACCCCCACGTGACGTCCCTGTCCGCCTGCTCCAGGGGCAGCACCGCGGTCACCACCCCGGTCCCGATGGTTCTGGAGCCGTCGCGCAGCGAGAAGCGCTGACCCCGCTCCAGCACCATCGGCTGCCGCAGCAGCAGCGAGAGAGCGGCGTCCTCCCCGGGCATCACCAGCTCCTGTGGGGCACAGATGTGGGGCAGAGATGTGGGGCTGACCCATAGATACACTGCCCCATAGATCCCATACACCCCATAGATCCCTCAGCACCATCGGCTGCCGCAGCAGCAGCGAGAGAGCCGCGTCCTCCCCGGGCATCACCAGATCCTGTGGGGCAGACCCATAGATCCACTGCCCCAAAGATCCCCCCACAGCCCCATAGATCCTATAGATCCCCTGGGATCAGCCCCATAGATCCTATACACCCCACAGATCCTATACACCCCATAGATCCGCTGGGATCAGCCCCATAGATCCCCCCACTGCCCCATAGATCCTGTACAGCCACACACATCTCCCCGCCCCACATCCCCTGTGGGTCAGACCCACACGTGTCCCCCCGCCCCACACCTTTCCGGGGGGCAGCAGCACCCTGCCCCACACCCGCCCCACACCTTGCCGGGGGGCAGCAGCACCCGGCCCCACACCCTGCCCCACACCCGCCCCACACCTTTCCGGGGGGCAGCAGCACCCTGCCCCACACCCGCCCCACACCCCGCCCCACAGCGCCCCACACCTTGCCGGGGGGCAGCAGCACCCTGCAGGCGATGTCCCACGTGTGGGAGAACATGACGGGCGCGAAGTGGGACACGAACGGTTTGTGGCGACCCCCCTCCTGTGGGGTGAGCACGTACACCTGGGGGGCAGGGAAAGGGTTAACGGGGTCTGCCCCACATCCTGCCCCATAGAAACCCATATCACCCCAAATCCTGCCCCATAGAGCCCCACAGACCCCAAATCCTGCCCCACATAACCCAAATCCTGCCCCACACCGCCCTCCTGTGGGGTGAGCACGTACACCTATGGGGGGGAAAGGGTTAATGGGGCCATGGGGCCTGCCCCACATCCTGCCCCATAGATCCCAAATCTGCCCCACATCCTGCCCCATAGAGCCCAAATCCTGCCCCACAGAACCCCCACACCGCCCTCCTGTGGGGTGAGCACGTACACCTGGGGGGGAAGGGGTTAATGGGGTCTGCCCCACATCCTGACCCACATCCTGCCCCATAGATCCCAAATCTGCCCCGTAGAGCCCAAATCCTGCCCCACAGAACCCCACAGAACCCCCACACCGCCCTCCTGTGGGGTGAGCACATACACCTGGGGGGGAGGGAAAGGGTTAATGGGGCCTGCCCCACATCCTGCCCCACATCCCGCCCCATAGAAACCCATATCCTGCCCCACATCCTGCCCCATAGAGCCCAAATCCTGCCCCATAGAACCCAAATCCCACCCCACAGAGCCCCCACACCGCCCTCCTGTGGGGTGAGGACGTACACCTGGGGGGAAAGGGTTAACGGGGCCTGCCCCACATCCTGCCCCATAGAAACCCATATCACCCCAAATCCTGCCCCACAGAACCCCCACAGTACCCCCACACCCGCCCTCCTGTGGGGTGAGCACGTACACCTGGGGAGGAAAGGGTTAATGGGGCCTGCCCCACATCCTGACCCACATCCTGCCCCATAGAAACCAAATCCTGCCCCATAGAACCCCCACAGAACCCCCACACCGCCCTCCTGTGGGGTGAGCACGTACACCTGGGGGGGGGAAGGGTTAATGGGGCCTGCCCCACATCCTGACCCACATCCTGCCCCATAGAAACCCACATCACCCCAAATCCTGCCCCATAGAGCCCCACAGAACCCAAATCCTGCCCCACACCGCCCTCCTGTGGGGTGAGCACGTACACCTATGGGGGGGAAAGGGTTAACGGGGTCTGCCCCACATCCTGACCCATAGACCCCAAATCCTGCCCCATAGAACCCAAATCCTGCCCCATAGAGCCCAAATCCTGCCCCACAGAACCCCCACACCGCCCTCCTGTGGGGTGAGCACGTACACCTGGGGGGGAAAGGGTTAATGGGGTCTGCCCCACATCCTGCCCCATAGAGCCCAAATCTGCCCCACAGACCCCACAGATCCCCAAATCCTGCCCCACACCGCCCTCCTGTGGGGTGAGCACGTACACCTGGGGGGGAGGGAAAGGGTTAACGGGGTCTGCCCCACAGATCCCAAATCCTGCCCCACATCCTGCCCCACATCCTGCCCCATAGAGCCCAAATCCTGCCCCACAGAACCCCAAATCCTGCCCCATATTCGCCCTCCTGTGGGGTGAGCACGTACACCTGGGGGGCAAAGGGTTAATGGGGCCTGCCCCACATCCTGACCCACATCCTGCCCCATAGACTCCAAATCTGCCCCACAGATCCCAAATCCTGCGCCACAGAACCCCAAATCCTGCCCCACACCGCCCTCCTGTGGGGTGAGCACGTACACCTATGGGGGGAGGGAAAGGGTTAACGGGGTCTGCCCCACATCCTGCCCCATAGATCCCAAATCCCGCCCCATAGAGCCCCACAGAACCCCCACACCGCCCTCCTGTGGGGTGAGCACGTACACCTGGGGGGGAAAGGGTTAATGGGGTCTGCCCCACATCACCCCAAACCCCACACCCCACATCTCTGCCAGCCCCATAGCTGCCCCACACCTGTGCCTGGACCTTCTGCTGGGGTCTGAGGGCCCCGGGGGGGGTCAGGACCATCCCCCGCTGCAGCCCCAAACCTGCCCCACATCACCCCAAACCCCACACCCCACATCTCTGCCAGCCCCACATCACCCCACACGTGTGGGTCCCACCTGTGCCTGGACCTTCTGCTGTGGCCGGAGGGCCCCGGGGGGGGTCAGCACCATCCCCCGCCGCAGCCCCAAACCTGCCCCATATCCCCCCAAACCTGCCCCATATCCCCCCAAACCCCAAACCCTGCCCCACATCACCCCACATCTGTGGGTCCCACCTGTGCCTGGACCTTCTGCTGTGCTCTGATGGCCCCGGGGGGGGTCAGCACCATCCCCCGCCGCAGCCCCAAACCTGCCCCACATCACCCCAAACCTGCCCCACATCACCCCAAATCCCACACCCCACACACCCCACACCCCACACCTGCCCCACAGCTGCCCCACACCTGTGCCTGGACCTTCTGCTGTGGCCGGATGGCCCCGGGGGGGGTCAGGACCATCCCCCGCCGCAGCCCCAAACCTGCCCCATATCACCCCAAACCTATCCCATATCCCCCCAAACCTGCCCCACATCACCCCAAACCCCACACCCCACAGACCCCACACCCCACAGCTGCCCCACACCTGCCCCACAGCTGCCCCACACCTGTGCCTGGACCTTCTGCTGTGCTCTGATGGCCCCGGGGGGGGTCAGCACCATCCCCCGCCGCAGCCCCAAACCTGCCCCACATCACCCCAAATCCCACCCCACACCCTGTCCCATAGCTTCAGCCCCACATCTCCTGCCCCACACCTGTGCCTGGACCTTCTGCTGGGCTCTGAGGGCCCCGGGGGGGGTCAGCACCATCCCCCGCCGCAGCTCCTCCCGGCGCAGCCCCCGCAGCAGCGCCCCCACATTGTCCCCGGCCTCCGCCACCTCCAGCTGCTTGTGGAACGTCTCGATCCCTGCAGGGGTCACACAGGGGTCACACAGGGGTCACACAGGGGTCAGGGGTCACACAGGGTCAGGGGTCACTCAGGGTCAGTCAGAGGTCAGTCAGGGGTCAGTGGTCAGGGGTCACCCACTGGTCACTCAGGGTCACTCAGGGGTCAATGACAGGTCAGTGGTCACTCATTGGTCACTCATTGGTCACTCAGGGATCACTCAAGGGTCACTCAGGTCAATGGTCACTCATTGGTCACTCATTGGTCACTCAGGGATCACTCAAGGGTCACTCAGGGATCACTCAAGGGTCACTCAGGGGTCAGTCAGTGGTCAGGGGTCACTCAGGGGTCATTCAGAGTCACTAACGGGTCACTCAGGGTCACTCATTGGTCACTCAGAGGTCAGGGGTCACTCAGGGGTCAGTGGTCACTCAGGGGTCAATGTCAGGTCGGCAGTCACTCAGGGTCACTCAGGGGTCAGGGGTCACTCGGGTCAGTGGTCACTCAGGGTCAGTCAGGGGTCACTGGTCATTCAGGGTGACTTGGGTCATTGGTCACTCAGGGGTCAATGACAGGTCAAGGGTCACTCAGGGGTCATAGGTCACTCAGGGGTCACTGACAGGTCAGTGGTCACTCAGGGGTCACTCAGGGGTCAGGGGTCACTCACCGGTCACCACTGAGCGCAGCTCTCGGCCGTAGCCCAGCAGAGCTCAGGGGTCACTCAGGGGTCACTGACAGGTCAGGGGTCACTCAGGGGTCAGTGGTCAGTCAGTGGTCAGTCACTGGTCACTCAGAGGTCACTGAGGGGTCAGGGGTCACTCACCGGTCACCACTGACCGCAGCTCTCGGCCGTAGCCCAGCAGCTCCACCTCGTCGCCCTTCCGGAGAGTTCCGCGCTCCAGAGTGCCGGTGACAACCGTGCCCCGCCCTGACAGGTGAGATACAGGTGAGTTACAGGTGAGACACGGACAGGTGAGATGGACAGGTGAGATACCGACAGGTGAGACATGGCTCCAGAGTGCCCGTCACCACCGTGCCCCGCCCTGACAGGTGAGACAGGTGAGATACAGGTGTGTTACAGGTGTGTTACAGGTGAGACACCGACAGGTGAGACATGGCTCCAGAGTGCCCGTCACCACCGTGCCCCGCCCTGACACAGGTGAGATACGGACAGGTGAGATACCGACAGGTGAGACATGGCTCCAGAGTGCCCGTGACAACCGTGCCCCGCCCTGACAGGTGAGACATGGACAGGTGAGTTACAGGTGTGACACAGGTGAGACAGGTGAGGGGCAAAGAAACCCCGAAAAATGGCTCCAAAGTGCCCGTGACCACCGTGCCCCGCCCTGAGACAGGTGAGATACAGGTGAGACAGGTGAGGGACAGGTGAGATACAGGTGTGTCACAGGTGAGCTCACCTGGGATGGAGTGCACGGCCTCCACAGGTAACAGGCACGGCCGCTCCAGGTGTGACACAGGTGTGATTTAGATGTGATTTATGTGCCATACAGACCCCATACAGGTGTGACAGAGGCTGTACAGGTGTGTTACAGGTGTGTCTCAGGTGAGCTCACCTGGTATGGAGTGCACGGCCTCCACAGGTAGCAGGCACGGCCGCTCCAGGTGTGACACAGGTGTGATTTAGATGTGATTTAGGTGCCATACAGATCCCGTACAGGTGTTACAGGTGTGTTACAGGTGTGTCTCAGGTGAGCTCACCTGGGATGGAGTGCACGGCCTCCACAGGTAACAGGCATGGCCGCTCCAGGTGTGACACAGGTGTGATTTATGCACCATACACGCGCAGTACAGGTATGACAGACCCCATACAGGTGTGTGACACACCTGGCACAGGTGAGTTACCTGGTATGGAGTGCACGGCCTCCACAGGTAACAGGCACGGCCGCTCCAGGTGTGACACAGGTGTGATTTAGGTGCCATACACACACAGTACAGGTGTATTACAGGTGTTACAGGTGTGTTACAGGTGTGTCACAGGTGTGTTACCTGGGATGGAGTGCACGGCCTCCACAGGTAACAGACACGGCCTCTCCAGGTGTGACACAGGTGTGACACAGGTGTGACACAGGTGTGATTTTGGTGCCATACAGACCCCATACAGGTGTGACAGACCCCATACAGGTGTGACACAGGTGTGTTACAGGTGAGCTCACCTGGGATGGAGTGCACGGCCTCCACAGGTAGCAGGCACGGCCGCTCCAGGTGTGACACAGGTGTGATTTTGGTGCCATACAGGTGCAGTATGGGTACCACAGACCCCATACAGGTGTGTTACAGGTGTGACACACCTGGCACAGGTGAGCTCACCTGGGATGGAGTGCACGGCCTCCACAGGTAGCAGGCACGGCCGCTCCAGGTGTGACTCAGGTGTGTTTTAGGTGCCATACACGCACAGTACAGGTGCAGTACAGGTGTGACAGACCCCATACAGGTGTGTGACACACCTGGCACAGGTGAGCTCACCTGGGATGGAGTGCACGGCCTCCACAGGTAGCAGGCACGGCCGCTCCAGGTCCCGCGGGGGCTGCGGGATGTGCTCGTCCACCGCCTCCAGCAGGCGCAGCACCGACTGCAGCCCCAGGGCGGGGTCACGGTCCTGCAGGTGAGACAGGTGAGACATGGACAGGTGAGACAGGTGGGACGTGGTCAGGTGAGAGCCACAGGTATGCCCCAGGTGTGTCCAGGTGTACCCAGGTACACCCAGGTGTATCTCAGGTGTGCCCAGGTGTGCCCCAGGTGTATCTCAGGTGTGCCCCAGGTGTGCCCAGGTGTATCCCAGGTGCTCCCAGGTGTGCCCAGGTGTATCCCAGGTGTGCCCAGGTGTATCCCAGGTGTGCCCAGGTGTATCTCAGGTGTGCCCAGGTGTGCCCCAGGTGTGCCCAGGTGTATCCCAGGTGTGCCCAGGTGTGTCCCAGGTGTGCCCAGGTGTATCCCAGGTGTGCCCAGGTGTATCCCAGGTGTATCCCAGGTGTGCCCAGCTGTGCCCACGTGTATCCCAGGTGTATCCCAGGTGTGCCAGGTGCGTACCTGCAGGGCGCACAGCGCCAACCCCACCACCACAGGTGTGTGGTTATTGATCACCATTGATCACTATCGATCAGTATCGATCAGTATTGATCAGTTATTGATCAGTGGTGATCAGTATCGATCAGTTATCGATCCCAGGTGTACCTGCAGGGCACACAGAGCCGATCCCGCCACCACAGGTGTGTGGTTATTGATCAGTAGTGATCAGTTATTGATTAGTATTGATTACTAGCGATCAGTATTGATCAGTATTGATCAGTTATCGATCCCAGGTGTATCCCAGGTGTATCCCAGGTGTACCTGCAGGGCGCAGAGCGCCGATCCCGCCACCACAGGTGTGTGGTTATTGATCAGTTATTGATCAGTATTGATCAGTATTGATCAGTTATTGATCCCAGGTGTGTCAGGTGTGTACCTGCAGGGCACACAGCGCCGACCCTGCCACCACAGGTGTTTGGTTATTGATCAGTTATTGATCAGTGGTGATCAGTATCTATTGTTATTGATCAGTATTGGTCAGTATCGATCAGTATTGGTCAGTTATCGATCCCAGGTGTACTCAGGTGTACCTGCAGTGCACACAGCGCCGACCCCGCCACCACAGGTGTTTGGTTATTGATCAGTAATTGATCACTATCGATCCATTATTGATCAGTATTGATCAGTATTGATCAGTTATCGATCCCAGGTGTACCTGCAGAGCGCAGAGGGCCGACCCCGCCACCACAGGTGTGTGGTTATTGATCAGTAATTGATCAGTTATTGATCAGTATCGATCAGTTATTGATCCCAGGTGTATCCCAGGTGTACCTGCAGCGCACAGAGCGCCGATCCCGCCACCACAGGTGTGTTCTCTCCGTCGAAGCCGAACTCGCTGAGCAGCTCCCGCACCTCCAACTCCACCAGCGGCAGCAGCTCCGGGTCAGGTACGGCGTCCGCCTTGTTCAGGTACACCACCACGTGCTGCACGCCCACCTGGGCACAGGTGAGACAGGTGAGATACACCTGAACCCCAAACACACACCTGAGCACTCACCTGACCCCAAAAACACACCTGAACCCAGCCCCGACCCCGCCTTGTTCAGGTACACCACCACGTGCTGCACCCCCACCTGCACAGGTGAGACACACCTGAGCACACCTGAGCACTCACCTGAGCCCAAACCTGACCCCAAACCCAGCCCCGACCCCGCCTTGTTCAGGTACACCACCACGTGCTGCACCCCCACCTGGCCAGGTGAGACAGGTGAGACACACCTGAGCACTCACCTGAACCCACACACACACACCTGAGCACACCTGAGCCCAAACCTGACCCCAAACCCAGCCCCGACCCCGCCTTGTTCAGGTACACCACCACGTGCTGCACGCCCACCTGGACACACCTGTCACACCTGTCTGACACACCTGTTCACACCTGTCTGTGTCACACCTGACACACCTGTCCGTACCTGCCGTGTGAGCAGCAGGTGCTCCCGTGTCTGCGGCATCTGTCCGTGTCTCACCTGTCTGACACACCTGTCTCACCTATCTCACCTGACACACCTGTCTGACACACCTGTCCATACCTGTCTAACACACCTGTCCGTACCTGTCTGGCCAGCAGCAGGTGCTCTCTGGTCTGCGGCATCTGCCCGTGTCTCACCTGTCTGACACACCTGTTCACACCTGTTTTACCTGTCCGTGTCTCACCTGTCTCACGTGTCTGTTCACACCTGTCTCACCTCTTCACACCTGTGTGTCTCACCTGTACTCACCTGTCTGGCCAGCAGCAGGTGCTCCCTGGTCTGCGGCATCTGCCCGTCCGTGGCCGCCACCACGAGGATGACGCCGTCCAGGGGCGCCGTGCCCGTGATCATGTTCTGGGGCCAAAAACACCAAATTCGGGTCAGCGCCGCGGTTTGGGGGGAGTTCAGGGACTTTTGGGGGAATTTGGGGGGATTTGGGGGTATTCGGAGGGATTTGTGGTGAAATTGGGGCATTTTGGGGGAATTTGGGGAGTTTTGGGGCAGTTTGGGAAATTTTGGGGACATTGGGGCATTTTGGGGGAGTTTTGGGGAAATTGGGGCATTTCAGGAGGAATTTGGGGAGTTTCGGGGAATTTAGGGAATTTTGGGGAGAATTGGGGCATTTCAGGGGGAATTTGGGGAGTTTTGGGGGAATTTGGGGGAGTTTTGGGGGAATTGGGGCATTTGGGGAGAATTTGGGGACTTTTGGGGAGTTTTGGGGGATTCGGAGGGATTTGGGGTGAAATTGGGGGAATTTGGGGCATTTCAGGGAGAATTTGGGGAGTTTTGGGGGAAATTGGGGCATTTGGGGGGAATTTGGGGCGTTTTGGGGGGATTCGGAGGGATTTGGAGTGAATTTGAAAGAATTTGGGGCATTTCAGGGGGAATTTGGGGAGTTTTGGGGGCTTTGGGGAAATTTGGGGGATTTTGGAGGAATTCAGGGAATTCTGGGGAAAATTTCAGGTTTTTTCCCCAAAACTCACCATTTTCCCCCCAGATCTCTCTTTTCCCCCCAGAACTCAGCATTTTCTCCCCAAAATTACCATTTTTTCGCCCCAAACTCGTGATTTTTTCCCAAAATCGCGGTTTTTCGCCCCAAACCTTGACGTAGTCGGCGTGCCCGGGGCAGTCGGTGTGCGCGTAGTTGTGTTTTTCCCCCCAAAAATCCCATTTTTTCCCCAAAATTTCGTGTTTTTTCCCCGGGATTTTTGCGTTTTTTCCCCAAATTCGGGTTTTTAACCAAAATCGCGTTTTTTCGCCCCAAACCTTGACGTAGTCGGCGTGCCCGGGGCAGTCGGTGTGCGCGTAGTTGGGTTTCTCCCCCCAAAAACCCCATTTTTACCCCCAAATTTCGTGTTTTTTTCCCCAAATTTCGGGATTTTTTCCCAAATTTCAGGTTTTTTCCCAAAATCGCGTTTTTTTGCCCCAAACCTTGACGTAGTCGGCGTGCCCGGGGCAGTCGGTGTGCGCGTAGTTGTGTTTTTCCCCCCAAAAATCCCATTTTTACCCCCAAATTTCGTGTTTTTTTCCCGGGATTTTTGCGTTTTTTCCCAAAATTCCCATTTTTTTCCAAAATCGCGTTTTTTCGCCCCAAACCTTGACGTAGTCGGCGTGCCCGGGGCAGTCGGTGTGCGCGTAGTTGTGTTTTTCCCCCCAAAAATCCCATTTTTACCCCCAAATTTTGGGGTTTTTTTCCCAAATTTCGGGTTTTTTTACCGAATTTCGGGTTTTTAACCAAAATCCCCATTTTTCGCCCCAAACCTTGACGTAGTCGGCGTGCCCGGGGCAGTCGGTGTGCGCGTAGTTGGGTTTTTCCCCCCAAAAATCCCATTTTTCCCCAAAATTTCGTGTTTTTTCCCTCGGGATTTTTGCGTTTTTCCCCAAATTTCGGGTTTTTAACCAAAATCGCGGTTTTTCGCCCCAAACCTTGACGTAGTCGGCGTGCCCGGGGCAGTCGGTGTGCGCGTAGTTGTGTTTTTCCCCCCAAAAACCCCATTTTCACCCCCAAATTTTGAGTTTTTTCCCCGGGATTTTTGCGTTTTTTCCCCAAATTTCGGGTTTTTAACCAAAATCCCCGTTTTTCGCCCCAAACCTTGATGTAGTCGGCGTGCCCGGGGCAGTCGGTGTGCGCGTAGTTGTGTTTTTCCCCCCAAAAATCCCATTTTCACCCCCAAATTTCGGGGTTTTTTTCCCAAATTTCGGGATTTTCTCCCAGATTTTGGGTTTTTTCCCAAAATCGCGGTTTTTCACCCCAAACCTTGACGTAGTCGGCGTGCCCGGGGCAGTCGGTGTGCGCGTCGTTGTGTTTTTCCCCCCAAAAATCCCATTTTTTCCCCCAAATTTTGAGTTTTTTCTCCGGGATTTTTGCGTTTTTTCCCCAAAATTCCCATTTTTTCCCAAAATCCCCATTTTTCGCCCCAAACCTTGACGTAGTCGGCGTGCCCGGGGCAGTCGGTGTGCGCGTAGTTGTGTTTTTCCCCCCAAAAACCCCATTTTTTCCCCAAAATTTCGTGTTTTTTCCCCGGGATTTTTGTGTTTTTCCCCAAATTTGTGATTTTTTCCCAAAATCCCCATTTTTCGCCCCAAACCTTGACGCAGTCGGCGTGCCCGGGGCAGTCGGTGTGCGCGTAGTTGTGTTTTTCCCCCCAAAAACCCCATTTTTTCCCCCAAATTTTGAGTTTTTTTCCCGGGATTTTTGCGTTTTTTCCCCAAAATTCCCATTTTTTCCCAAAATCGCGTTTTTTCGCCCCAAACCTTGACGTAGTCGGCGTGCCCGGGGCAGTCGGTGTGCGCGTAGTTGTGTTTTCCCCCCAAAAACCCCATTTTTTCCCCCAAATTTTGAGTTTTTTCCCCGGGATTTTTGCGTTTTTTCCCCGAATTTCGGGTTTTTAACCAAAATCTCCATTTTTCGCCCCAAACCTTGACGTAGTCGGTGTGCCCGGGGCAGTCGGTGTGCGCGTAGTTGTGTTTTTCCCCCCAAAAATCCCATTTTTACCCCCAAATTTTGGGGTTTTTTTCCCAAATTTCGGGATTTTTCCCCAAAATTCCCATTTTTAACCAAAATCGCGGTTTTTCGCCCCAAACCTTGACGTAGTCGGCGTGCCCGGGGCAGTCGGTGTGCGCGTAGTTGTGTTTTTCCCCCCAAAAACCCCATTTTCACCCCCAAATTTTGAGTTTTTTCCCCGGGATTTTTGCGTTTTTTCCCCAAAATTCCCATTTTTTCCCAAAATCCCCGTTTTTCGCCCCAAACCTTGACGTAGTCGGCGTGCCCGGGGCAGTCGGTGTGCGCGTAGTTGTGTTTTTCCCCCCAAAAATCCCATTTTTACCCCCAAATTTTGGGGTTTTTTTCCCAAATTTCGGGATTTTTCCCCAAAATTCCCATTTTTAACCAAAATCGCGGTTTTTCGCCCCAAACCTTGACGTAGTCGGCGTGCCCGGGGCAGTCGGTGTGCGCGTAGTTGTGTTTTTCCCCCCAAAAACCCCATTTTCACCCCCAAATTTTGAGTTTTTTCCCCGGGATTTTTGCGTTTTTTCCCCAAAATTCCCATTTTTTCCCAAAATCCCCATTTTTCGCCCCAAACCTTGACGTAGTCGGCGTGCCCGGGGCAGTCGGTGTGCGCGTAGTGCCGCCGGGCCGTGCTGTACTCCACGTGCGCCGCGTTGATGGTGATCCCGCGCGCCTTTTCCTCGGGGGCGCTGTCGATCTCCTCGTAGGGCCGGAACCGCGCCCCGCCCCCCGCCGACAGCACTGACGGACCCAAAATCGGCAGAATTTACCCCAAAAATCACATCCAAGACATAGGGAAACCCCCTGCACCCAAAAACCCCCAAAATTCAGCTAAAAAACGCTGAAATTCTGCTCAAAAAAGGCCCAAAAATCAGCCCAAAAACCAGCTCAGACCCAGCCCCGCCCCCTGCCGACCCAAAATCCGCATTTTTCACCCCAAAATCAGGTCTGGGAGATAGGGACCCAAAACCCCTCCAATTCAACCCAAAAACCCCCGAAATTCTGCTCAAAACCACCCAAAATCAGCCCAAAAAGCAGCTCAGACAGACCCAGCCCCGCCCCCCGCCGACAGCACTGCGCACCCAAAATCGGCATTTTTCACCCCAAAAATCGTAACAGGAAATAGAGACCCCTCCCTGCACCCAAAACCACTGAAATTCAGCTCAAAAATCCCAAAAATCGGCCCAAAAATCAGCCCAAAAACCAGCTCAGACCCAGCCCCGCCCCCCGCCGACAGCACTGACGGACCCAAAATCGCCATTTTTCACCCCAAAAATCACATACGGGAGATAAAGTCCCCACTGAACCCATAAACACCGAAATTCGGCTCAAAAATCCCGAAATTCAGCCCAAAAACCAGCTCAGACCCAGCCCCGCCCCCCGCCGACAGCACTGTGGACCCAAAATCGGCGTTTTTCACCCCAAAATTTGTAACAACAGATAGGGACCCTCCCTGAACCCAAAATCACTGAAATTCAGCTCAAAAATCCCAAAAATCAGCCCAAAAATCAGCCCAAAAACCAGCTCAGACCCGGCCCCGCCCCCCCACCGACAGCACTGACAGACCCAAAATCCGCGTTTTTCACCCCAAAAATTGTAACGGGAGATAGGGACCCCCCCTGCACCCAAAACCCCCCAAATTCAGCTCAAAAATCCCAAAAATCAGCCCAAAAAGCAGCTCAGACCCAGCCCCGCCCCCCGCCGACAGCACTGCGCACCCAAAATCGCCATTTTTCACCCCAAAAATTGTAACAGCAGATAGGGACCCTCCCTGAACCCAAAACCACCAAAATTCAGCTCAAAAATCCCAAAAATCGGCCCAAAAATCAGCCCAAAAAGCAGCTCAGACCCAGCCCCGCCCCCCGCCGACAGCACTGACGGACCCAAAATCGCCGTTTTTCACCCCAAAAATTGTAATAGCAGATAGGGACCCAAAACCCCCCCAATTCAGCCCAAAAACCCCCGAAAATCAGCTCAAAAATCCCAAAAATCAGCCCAAAAACAGCTCAGACCCAGCCCTGACCTCCACTGACAGCACTGCTGGAGGGACCCAAAATCGGCATTTTTCACCCCAAAAATTGTAACAGGAGATAGGGACCCAAAACGCCCCGAATTCAGCTCAAAAACCCCCGAAATTCAGCTCAAAAATGCCCAAAATCAGCCCAAAAATCAGCCCAAAAACCAGCTCAGACCCAGCCCCGCCCCCCGCCGACAGCACTGACGGACCCAAAATCCGCGTTTTTCACCCCAAAAATCATAATGGGATAAAGGGACCCCCCCACTGAACCCAAAAACCCCGAAATTCGGCTCAAAAACCCCGAAATTCGGCTCAAAAATGCCCAAAATTCAGCCCAAAACCCAGCTCAGACCCAGCCCCGCCCCCCGCCGACAGCACTGATGGACCCAAAATCGGCATTTTTCACCCCAAAAATCATAATGGGATAAAGGGACCCCCCCACTGAACCCAAAAACATCAAAATTCAGCTCAAAAACCCCGAAATTCGGCTCAAAAATGCCCAAAATTCAGCCCAAAAACCAGCTCAGACCCAGCCCCGCCCCCCGCCGACAGCACTGACGGACCCAAAATCGCCGTTTTTCACCCCAAAAATCACATATGGGAGATAGGGAAACCCCCTGCACCCAAAAACCCCCAAAATTCAGCTAAAAAACGCCAAAATTCTGCTCAAAAAAGGCCCAAAAATCAGCCCAAAAACCAGCTCAGACCCAGCCCCGCCCCCCGCCGACAGCACTGCCGCCCCAAAATCGGCAGAATTTACCCCAAAAATCACATACGGGAGATAGAGACCCTCCCTGAACCCAAAATCACTGAAATTCAGCTCAAAAATCCCAAAAATCGGCCCAAAAACCGGCTCAGACCCAACCCCGCCCCCCGCCGACAGCACTGCCGACCCAAAATCCGCGTTTTTCACCCCAAAAATTGTAACAGCAGATAGGGACCCAAAACCCTCCAATTCAGCCCAAAAATCCCGAAATTCAGCTCAAAAATCCCGAAATTCAGACCAAAAACCAGCTCAGACCCAGCCCCGCCCCCCGCCGACAGCACTGCCGACCCAAAATCGCCATTTTTCACCCCAAAAATCATAACAGGAGATAGGGACCCAAACCCCCCCCAATTCAGCCCAAAAACCCCCCAAATTCAGCCCAAAAATCCCAAAATTCAGCCCAAAAATCGGCCCAAAAACCAGATCAGACCCAGCCCCACCCCCTGCCAGACCCAAAATCGCCTTTTTTTATGTTTTTTTCCCGTTTTTGCCTGTTTTTATCCCATTTTTGGCCCACCTTTGGAGATGGCGGCCGTCAGGGTGGTCTTGCCGTGGTCCCAGTTAAATCCCATTAAATCCCATTTTTAGCTATTTTAACCCCATTTTTAGCTATTTTAACCCCATTTTTAGCTATTTTAACGCCGTTTTTTCGCAGTTTTTCCCAATTTTGCCCGTTTTTACCCCATTTTTGGCCCACCTTTGGTGATGGCGGCCGTCAGGGTGGTCTGGCCCTGGTCCCAGTTTAACCCCAGTTAAATCCCATTTTAACCCCATTTTTAGCTATTTTAACACCATTTTTAGCTATTTTAACGCCGTTTTTTCGCGTTTTTTCCCAATTTCACCTGTTTTTACCCCATTTTAACCCACCTTTGGTGATGGCGGCCGTCAGGGTGGTCTGGCCCTGGTCCCAGTTTAACCCCAGTTAAATCCCAATTTAACCCCATTTTGACCCCATTTTTAGCTATTTTACCCCCGTTTTTTCCCATTTTAACGCCGTTTTTTCCCGTTTTCGCCCGTTTTCACCCCGTTTTCGCCCACCTTTGGTGATGGCGGCCGTCAGGGTGGTCTTGCCGTGGTCCCAGTTTAACCCCAGTTAAATCCCATTTTAACCCCATTTTAACCCCATTTTTTCCCATTTTAACGCCGTTTTTTCCTGTTTTTTCCCATTTTTGCCCGTTTTTACCCCGTTTTCACCCACCTTTGGTGATGGCGGCCGTCAGGGTGGTCTTGCCGTGGTCCACGTGGCCGATGGTGCCGACGTTCACGTGGGGTTTGTCCCTCACGAAGGCGGCCTTGGCCTTGGGGGGGGCCTGGGGGGACCCGGGCGGGAAGGGGTTAAATACACCCCAAAAAAACCCCAAAAAACCCCAAAAAACCCAAAATAAACCCCCAAAAACCAAAACCCACTCAAAAAAAACCTCAAGAAACCCCAAAAAACCCAAAATAAACCCCCAAAAACCAAAACCACCCAAAAAAACCCGAAACCCGCCCAAAAAACCCCAAAAAACCCCCAAAACCCCGAAAGCCACCCAAAAAACCCCAAAAAACCCAAAATAAACCCCCAAAAACCAAACCCACCCAAAAAAAACCCAAAAAACTGAAACCCACCCAAAAAAACCCCCAAAAACCCAAACCCACCCAAAAAACCCAAAACCCTCCCAAAAACCCCAAAACCCACCCAAGAAACCCCAAAAACCCCAAAATAAACCCCCAAAAACCAAAACCACCCAAAAAACCCCCAAAAAACCCGAAACCCACCCAAGAAACCCTAAAAAACCTGAAACCCTCCCAAAAAACCTAAAACCCACTCAAAAAATTCCCAAAAACCCAAAACCCACCAAAAAAACCCCAAATCCCCCAAAATAAGCCCCCCAAATACCCAAAAAAACCCTGAAAGCCCCAAAAAAATCTCCAAAACCCCCCAAGATAATCCCCAAAATAAACCTCCCCAAAAAGCCCAAAATAAACCCCCAAAAAAACCCCAAATTTCCCCCAAAATAAAACCACAGAAAACTCAAAACCCCCCAATAAAACCCAAAAATAAACCCCCAATAAAACCCAAAAATAAACCCCCAAAAACTCCCAAATAAACCCCAAAATAAACCCCAAATTAAATCCTGATTTAAACCCCAAAATCCCCCAAAATAAACCCCCAATAAAACCCAAAAATAAACCCCCCAAAACCCCCAAAATAAACCCCAAAATAAACCCAAATTAAACTCCAAATTAAACCCCAAAATCCCCCAAAATAATCCCCCCAAAAACCTCAAAATAACCTCCAGAAAAACCCCAAAATCCCCCCAAATCAGCCCCAAAAACAAACCCCAAAAAACCAAAAACCCTCCCAAAAAAACCCCAAAATTCCCCCCAAAAAAACCCACAAAAAAATCACCAAAACCACAAAAAAATCCCCAAAAACCAATCCCAAAAAAATCAGCAAAAATCCCCAAAAATCAGCAAAAATCCCCAAAAATCAGCAAAAATCCCTTAAAAAAACCCCGACCCCAAACCAGTTAAAAATGGACCCAAAAACCGTTAAAAATTGCCCAAAATGGCCCCAAATCTCCCCAAATCTGTGGGGAACTCACCGAACTCAGCAGCCTCAGCCCACGGAAACCTGAGGGAAAAAAAGGGAAATTTGGGGAATTTTGGGAAATTTTGGGAAATTCTGAGAGATTTTGGGGAGATTTTGGGAAATTTTGAGGAATTCTGAAAGATTTTGGAAAAATATTGGGGAATTTTGAGGAATTCTGAGGGATTTTGGAAAAATTTTGGGGAATTTTGAGGAATTCTGAGGGATTTTGGGGAAATTTTGGGGAATTTTGAGGAATTCTGAGGTATTTTGGGGAAATTTTGGGGAAATTAGGGGAATTTTGAGGAATTCTGAGGGATTTTGGGGCGATTTTGTGGAATATAGAGGAACTTTGGGGCTATTTTTCGAATTCTGAGGAATTTTGTGGGATTCTGGGGCCATTTTGGGGAGATTTTTGAGTAATTTTGGGGCCTTTTTGAGGAATTCTGAGGGATTTTAGGAAACTCAGAACTTTAGAGGAATTTTGTGTAATTTTCAGGAGTTTTGAGGAATTTTGTGGAGTTTTGGGGACTTCTGAGGGATTCTGAGGCGATTCTGAGGGACTTTGAGGAATTTGGGGCGATTCTGGCGCCATTTTCGGCGAATTCTGAGGGATTTTGGGGTATTCTGAGGGAATTTTTCGTTCCCTCGGGGCGGTCCTGCGGAATTATGAGGGATTTTGTGGAATTCTGAGGGATTTTGTGGAATTTTGGGCCATTTTCGCCCCTTTTCGGCCATTTCGGGGCTCCCGGGGTGACCCCGCCGGCCCCGCCCCCCCCCCCGACCTTTAGCCCCTCCCCCTCCCCCGCCCCCCCGCCCTTCCTCGCCCCCTCCCCTCCCCCCCCCCGCCCTGACAAACCCCCGAAAAGCCCCAAAATCCGCGGAATTCGCCCCAAAAGCGCCGCACCCGCAAAGGCCCCGCGCCGCAGCAGCGCCGCCGGCAGCGCCATCTTTGCTCCGCCGCGCCGGAAGTGCCTCTGAGGCGGCTTCCGGTCCCGCCTTTTCCCGCCTTTTTTCGCGCGCCGCTCTGGCCGCCCTGGAGGACCCAACTCGGTGGTCTTGGAGGACTCGGCCAAAAAACGCCCCAAAATCGCCTCGAATCGCCCCAAAATCGCCTCGAATCGCCCCAAAATCATCCCGCCCACCCCCGCGCCCCAGAATAAACCCCAAAATCCTCCAAAATACCCAAAATACACCAAAATACCTGAAAGTCCCCCCCCCAAAAAACCCCCAAATCCTCCAAAATACCCAAAATACACTTAAAAAAACTGAACCCCCCAAAAAAACCCCAAAATCCTCCAAAATACACCAAAACACCCAAAACCCCCCCAAAAAAACCCCAAAATTCCCCAAAATACCCAAAATACACCAAAACACCCAAAACCCCCCCAAAAAAACCCCAAAATTCCCCAAAATACCCAAAATACACCAAACCCCCCCGAAACCCCCCCAAAAAAAACCACCAATAAAAATTTTGGCTTTTGGCGTTTTTTTCTACAAAATTCGGGTTCGTATCAAAACGGGAGGGATGGGGGGGGGGGCTCAGGTGTGCCCAGGTGTATCCCAGGTGTGCCCAGGTGAGCTCAAGTGAAGCTCAGGTGAGGCTCAGGTGGGTTCAGGTGAGGCCCAGGTGTGCCCAGGTGCCCCCAGGTGTGCCCAGGTGGGCTCAGGTGAGTACCCAGGTGAGCTCAGGTGGGTTCAGGTGTGTGCCCAGGTGTGCCCAGGTGAGCTCAGGTGAAGCTGAGGGAGAATGCTCGGTGATCCAGGTGTGCCCAGCTGTGCTCAGGTGGGTTCAGGTGTGCCCAGGTGAGCTCAGGTGGGTTCAGGTGAGTGCCCAGGCGAGCTCAGGTGAGTGCCCAGGTGTGCCCAGGTGAGTGCCCAGGTACCCCCAGGTGTACCCAGGTAGGTTCAGGTCAGTCCCAGGTGCCCCCAGGTGAGCTCAGGTGTGCCCAGGTGAGCTCAGGGTGGTTCAGGTCAGTCCCAGCTGTGCCCAGGTGAGCTCAGGTGAGTGCCCAGGTACCCCCAGGGGTGCCCAGGTGAGCTCAGGTGGGTTCAGATGAGGCTCAGCTGTGCCCAGGTGTGCCCAGGTGTAGCCCAGGTGTGCCCAGGTGAGCTCAGGTGGGTTCAGGTGAAGCCGAGGTGAGTGCCCATGTACCCTCAGGTGTATCCCAGGTGTGCCCAGGTACCCCCAGGTGGGCTCAGGTGAAGCTGAGGGAGAACACTCGGTAGCCCAGGTGTGCCCAGCTGTGCCCAGGTGGGTTCAGGTACCCCCAGGTGTGCCTCAGGTGAGCCCAGGTGAGCTCAGGTGTGCCCAGGTGTGCCCAGGTGTGCCCAGGTGTGCCCAGGTGAGCTCAGGTGGGTTCAGATGAGTGCCCAGGTACCCCCAGGTGTATCTCAGGTGTGTCTCAGGTGAAGCTGAGGGAGAACGCTCGGTAGCCCAGGTTGGTGAAAACGTCGATTTTGGGGCTGTTTCCGGCCACCGTCAGCACCTGCGGGAGGGGCGGGGTCAGACACGCCCACCTGGCCACACCCACCTGTTAAACCACGCCCCCTCCGGGCCACGCCCTGCCCTGGCCACGCCCACCAGGACACGCCCAGGTGAGAGTGGGCGGAGCTTGGGAGGGCCCAGGTGAGCTCAGGTGAGCTTGGGACGGGTTCAGGTGTGTCTCAGGTGCCCCCAGGTGTATCCCAGGTGTGCCCAGGCGTGTCTCAGGTGTGCCCAGGTATATCCCAGGTGCCCCCAGCTGTGCCCAGGTGTGCCCAGGTGTGCCCCAGGTGTGTCAGGGATGGGTTCAGGTGTATCTCAGGTGTATCTCAGGTGTGCCCAGCTGTGCCCAGGTGTATCCCAGGTGTGCCCAGGATTGCCCAGGTGTGCCCAGGTGTATCTCAGGTGTGCCCAGGTGTGCCCAGGTGAGCTCACCTGGTGCTCAGGTGAGCGCGGGTGCAGGCAGAGGCTGGGCTGGGTTAGTGGGATGGGTTTGGGATGGGTTCAGGTGTATCTCAGGTGTGGTTACCTGGTGCCCAGGTGTATCTCAGGTGTTACCTGGTGCTCAGGTGAGCGCGGGTGCAGGCAGAGGCTGGGCTGGGTTATTGGGATGGGTTCAGGTGTGTCAGGGATGGGTTTGGGATGGGCTCAGGTGTATCTCAGGTGTATCTCAGGTGTGCCCAGGTGTGTTTAGGGTTACCTGGTGCTCAGGTGAGCGGGGGTGCAGGCAGAGGCTGCGCTGGGTTATTGGGATGGGTTCAGGTGTGTCTCAGGTGTGGTTACCTGGTGCCCAGGTGTGTTTGGGGTTACCTGGTGCTCAGGTGAGCGCGGGTGCAGGCAGAGGCTGCGCAGCGCCGCAGGTGTCACCGGGACCTTCCCCCGCACGTCCCCACTGAGCTGCAGCAGGTGAAGGGCGGGACCCACCCCCCCCGAGAGCACCTGCGGGACAGACTGGGATGGACTGGGACGGACTGGGATGGGACTGGGGGGGACTGGGAGGGAACTGGGAGGGACTGGGAGTGACTGGTTTATACTGGGAGGGACTGGGAATGGGACTGGGAGGGACTGGGATGGACTGGGAGGGACTGGGACCAAACTGGGATGGACTGGGACGGACTGGGAGGGACTGGGAGGGACTGGGAGGGAACTGGGAGGGACTGGGAGTGACTGGGACAAACTGGGATCGAACTGGGAGGGACTGGGAGTGACTGGGATGGACTGGGATGGAACTGGGGGGAACTGGAACCAAACTGGGAAGGACTGGGATCAAACTGGGATGGAACTGGGATGAACTCGGATGGACTGGGACCAAACTGGGAGGGACTGGGATCAAACTGGGGGGACTGGGAGGGAACTGGGAGGGACTGGGACAAAACTGGGAGGGACTGGGAGGGCCTAGGCTGGGCCCAGGCCCGTTTGTCCGGGTCTATACTGGTCTGTACTGGTTTGTACAGGTTTATACGGGTTTATACTGGTCTGTACTGGTCTATACTGGTTTATACTGGTCCCTACTGGTCCGGCTCACCAGGTCCTGGTGGAAGAGCGCGTGGTGCTGCGGCTGCGCCAGCCCGAACACGGTGGTCGGTGTCCCCGAGCGCAGGTGCCAGAGCGTCAGGGCGGGGCCGCCGCCGCACACCTGGGGGGGCGGGGACAGGTGGGACACGCCCCTTTTCAGCCACACCCATTGCTGGCCACGCCCCTTTCCCCAAAACCCCGCCCCCTTCCCAGCCACGCCCCTTCCTGGCCACGCCCCTTTACCGAAACCCCACCCCTTCCTCAGCCCCGCCCCTTTTTATTCTGCCCCGCCCCTTTTTCCAATACCCCGCCCATTTTACAGAAACCCCGCCCCTTTCCGGCCACACCCCTTCCTGGCCACGCCCCTTTTACCAAAACCCCGCCCCTTCTGCTCAGCCCCACCCCTCTTATTCAGCCCCGCCCCTTCCATTCTGTCCTGCCCTTTTTACCAAAACCTCGCCCTTTTTACCCAAATCCCGCTCCTTTTACCAAACCCCTCCCCCTTTCCATTTAGCCCCGCCCCTTTTACCCAAACCCCGCCCCTTTTACTCAGCCCCGCCTCTTTTCTACCGAAACCCCTCCCCCTTTCCATTTAGCCCCGCCCCCTTTACTGAAACCCCGCCCATTTTACTGAAACCCCGCCCCTTTTACTGAAACCCCGCCCCTTTTACAGAAACCCCGCCCCTTTTACCAAAACCCCGCTTTTTTTTACCGAAACGCCGCCACTTTTACCGAAATCCCGCCCCTTTAGTTGAAACCACTCCCCTTTTCCTTTAGCCCCGCCTTTTTACCGAAACCCCGCCCCTTTTACTGAAACCCCGCCCCTTTTCCAAACCCCTCCCCTTTTACCCCAACCCCGCCCCCTTTGACGAGGCCCCGCCCTGTCCTTTCAAGCCCCACCCACCCAAGCCCCGCCCATTGGCCACACCCACCCAGGCCCCGCCCCCTTTGGCCCCGCCCACCCAGGCCCCGCCCTCCCAGGCACCGCCCCCTTTATGAGGCTCCTCCCTCTTCCTTTAAGCCCCGCCCACCCAAAGCCACGCCCCCTAAGCCCCACCTGCCCAGGCCCCGCCCCCTTAAGCCCCACCCACCCAAGCCCCACCCCTTTGGCCACACCCAACCAGGCCCCGCCCCCTTTGGCCACGCCCTCCCAGGCCCCGCCCCCCTGCCCCTCCCCCGCACCATCCAGTCGCTCTCGGTGGCCAAACAGCGAATCCACTTCCCCAGCTGCGGGCGGCTGCACTCCTGGAACCAGTTAAAACCAGTTAAAACCAGTATGGACCAGTTATGGACCGGTATAAACCAGTTACAGACCAATATAAAACAGTACAGACCAGTAAAAACCAGTACAGACCAGTACAGACCAGTACGGACCAGTTACAGACCAGTACGGACCAGTATGGACCAGTTACAGACCAGTTACAGACCAGTTACAGACTGGTACGGACCAGTATAGACCAGTTACAGACCAGTTACAGACCAGTAAAACCAGTATAGACCAGTTAGGGACCAGTTACAGACCAGTAAAAACCATTACGGACCACTATGGACCAGTACAGACCAGTATGGACCAGTACAGACCAGTATAAACCAGTACAGACCAGTAAAACCCAGTTACAGACCAGTACGGACCAGTATAAACCAGTAAAACCTAGTATAGACCAGTTACAGACCAGTACGGACCAGTATGGACCAGTTACAGACCAGTACGGACCAGTATGGACCAGTTACAGACCAGTACGGACCAGTATGGACCAGTTACAGACCAGTACGGACCAGTATGGACCAGTTACAGACCAGTACGGACCAGTATGGACCAGTTACAGACCAGTACGGACCAGTATAAACCAGTAAAAACCAGTTACAGACCGGTTACAAACCAGTACAGACCAGTTACAGACCGGTTACAGACCAGTTACAGACCAGTTACAGACTGGTACGGACCAGTATAGACCAGTACAGACCAGTATAAACCAGTATGGACCAGTTACAGACCGGTTACAGACCAGTATAGACCAGTTACAGACCGGTACGGACCAGCATGGACCAGTTACAGACTGGTACGGATGTGTACGGACCAGTATAAACCAGTATAAACCAGTAAAAACCAGTTACGGACCAGTTACACACCAGTATAAACCAGTTACAGACCAGTACGGACCAGTACGGACCACTATAAACCAGTATGGACCAGTACAGACCAGTAAAAACCAGTACGGACCAATATGGGCCAGTTACAGACCAGTATGGACCAGTTACAGACCAGTATAAACCAGTACCAGTATGGACCAGTTACAGACCGGTACGGATGTGTACGGACCAGTATAAACCAGTAAAAACCAGTACGGACCAGTTACAGACTGGTATAAATCAGTTACAGACCAGTACGGACCAGTATAGACCAGTTAGAGACCAGTACGGACCAGTATAAACCAGTAAAAACCAGTTACAGACCGGTATAAACCAGTTACAGACCAGTTACAGACCAGTTACAGACCAGTTACAGACCAGTTACAGACCAGTTACAGACCAGTAAAAACCAGTACAGACCAGTATGGACCAGTTACAGACCAGTAAAAACCAGTAAAAACCAGTATGGACCACTTACACACCAGTATTAAACCAGTAAAACCAGTATAAACCAGTACGGACCAGTCACAGACCAGTATAAACCAGTAAAAAACAGTACGGACCAGTATAAACCAGTATGGACCAGTATGGACCAGTAAAAACCATCATAAACAATTACGGACCAGTAAAAACCAGTATGGACCAGTATGGACCAGTTACAGACCAGTACGGACCAGTATAAACCAGTAAAAACCAGTACGGACCAGTAAGGACCAGGAAAATCCCCTCCCAATCCCTCCCAGTCCCTCCCAGTATATCCCAGTATGTCCCAGTTCCCACCTGGTATTTGTGCACCTCGATCAGCTGCACCTGAGCGCCCGTCCGGAGATCTGAGGGGAATTTCGGCAATTTTGGGGCAGTTTGGGGCATTTCGGGACATTTTGAGGGAATTCGGAGCGATTTGGGGGAATTTTGGGGTTTTGGGGCATTTTGGGGTAATTTTGGGGGGTTTTGGCACATTTTGAGGGGATTTGGGGGTGGGAGGGTTGGGAAAGTGGATATTGAGGTTAATTTTGGGAAATTTTGGGATTTTTGGTGAATTTCGGGGTGACTTTGGGGTGATTTTGGCGGATTTGGGGAAATTTTTGGGAAATTTTGGGATTTTTAGTGAATTTTGGGGTGATTTTGGCGGATTTGGGGAAAATTTTGGGAAATTTGGGGATTTTTAGTGAATTTTGGGGAGGTTTTGGGGCATTTTGAGGGGATTTGGGCGTGGGGGGGTTCGGAAAGTGGATTTTGAGGTTAATTTTGGGAAATTTTAGGATTTTTAGTGAATTTTGGGGTGATTTTGGTGGATTTGGGGAAATTATTGGGAAATTTTGAGATTTCCAGTGAATTTTGGGGCGATTTTGGCAGATTTGGGGCTGATTTGGGGATATTTTGGGGTTCCTCCTCACCCCAGAACTGCAGAGGATGAATTTTGGGGTGATTTTGAGGAATTTTGGGGTGATTTTGGGGTGAATTTGGGATATTTTGGGTCCTGCTCCCCCCAGAGCCACAGGGTGGGTTTGGGGGGCGGTTTAGGGCTGATTTTGGGGTGAATTTGGGGGATTTTGGGTCCTGCTCACCCCAGAGCCGCACGGTTCCGTCCTCACCCCCCGACAGGACCTGCGGGAGCTGCTCCCGAAGCGCCACAACGTGAACCAGGTCCTGGTGGCCCCGGAGCTCGTGCTGCCACGGGAACCCCAAAAATGAGTGAAATCGCCCCAAAAACGAGTGAAACCGCCCCAAAAATGAATGAAACCGCCCCAAAAAGGAATGAAACCGCCCCAAAACGAATGAAACCGCCCCAAAACGAATGAAACTGCCCCAAAAACGAATGAAACCGCCCCAAAAACGAATGAAACCGCCCCAAAAACTACCCAAAACCACCCTAAAACTGCCCCTAAAAAACCGCCCAAAATCACCCAAAATCGACTTCAAAATGGCCCCAAAACCACCCCAAAATCTCCCCAAAACCACTCCCAAAATCACCCCAAAACCACCCCAAATCCACCCCAAAATCTCCCCAAAACCACTCCTAAAATTACCCCAAATCCACCCCAAAATCTCCCCAAAACCACTCCCAAAATCACCCCAAAACCACCCAAAAATTACCCCAAAATCCTCACCAGACCACCCCAAACTGCCCCAAAATCCGCAGAATTTCCCCCAAATCCCCATTTTCCCCAAATCCTCCCGAATTTCCCCAATTCCCCCCAACGCCCCGTTTTGCCCCAAACCCCCGAAATCCCCCCAACGCCCCGTTTTGCCCAAAATCCGCCGTTTTCCCCCCAAATCCGCTCACGGTGAAGGCGCCGCTCTCCAAATCCAACACGCGCACGGCGCCGTCCCCGCCCGCCAGCGCCACCCAGTGGTCCTGCCGGGAATTGCAACTGGGGGGGGCGGCCCGAAAAACCCCCCAAATCCCCCAAAAATTCACCCAAAATCACCCCAAAAATTCCCCCCAAAATCCCCCCAAATATTCCCTCCAAAACCCCCCAAAATCCCCCAAAAATCCCCCCAAAACCCCCAAAAATCCTCCCAAAAATTTCCTCCAAAACCCCTCAAAATCCCCCCAAATATTCCCTCCAAAACCCCCCAAAATACTCCCAAATATTCCCTCCAAATCCCCCCCAAATCCCCCCAAAAATTCCCTCCAAAACCCCCCAAAAATTCCCTACAAAACCCTCCAAAAATTCTCTCCAAACCCCCCCAAAATCCTCCCAAATATTCCCTCCAAAACCCCCCAAATATTCCCTCCAAAACCCCCCAAAATCCCCCCAAAATTCCCTCCAAAACCCCCCAAAATCCCCTCAAATATTCCCTCCAAAACCCCCCAAAATCCTCCCAAATATTCCCTCCAAAACCCCCAAAATCCTCCCAAATATTCCCTCCAAAACCCCCCAAAACCCCCCAAATATTCCCTCCAAAACCCCCCAAAATCCTCCCAAATATTCCTTCCAAAACCCCCCAAAATCCTCCCAAATATTCCCTCCAAATCCACCCAAATTTTCCCCCCAAATCCCCAAAAATCCCCCAAATATTCCCTCCCAAACCCCCCAAATATTCCCTCCAAAACCCCCCAAAATCCTCCCAAATATTCCCTCCAAAGTCCCCAAAAATCCTCCCCAAAATCCTCTCAAAAACCACCCCAAATATCCTCTAAAAAATCCCCCCAAACCACTCAAAATTCCCAAAAATCCCCCCAAAATTTCCCCAGAAACCACCCCAAAATCCCACAAATATCCCCCCAAAATCCTCCCAAATATTCCCTCCAAATCTCCCCAAATTTTCCCCCCAAAGTCCCCAAAAATCCTCCCCAAAATGCCCCAAAATCCTCCCAAAAAATCCCCAGAAACCACCCCAAAAATCCCACAAAGATCCCCCCAAAATCCCCCAAAAACTCCACCAAAATCCCCTCCAGAAAACCCCAAAAAATCCCCCAAAAATCCCCCCCAGAGAGGGTTTTTGGGGTTTTTTGGGGGGAAGGTTTTGGGGTTTTTTCCTGGGCAGGTTTTTGGGTTTTTTTCGGGGATTTTGGGGTTTTTTTCCTGGGAAGGATTTTGGGGTTTTTCGGGGAGGTTTTGGGGTTTTTTCCTGGGAAGGTTTTTGGGGTTTTTCGGGGAAGTTTTGGGGTTTTTTCCTGGGAAGGTTTTTGGGGTTTTTTGGGAGGTTTTGGGGTTTTTCCCTGGGCAAGTTTTTGGGGTTTTTTGGGAGGTTTTGGGGCGCGTTTTGGGGGTTTTGGGGTTTTTTCCTGGGAAGGTTTTTGGGGTTTTTCGGGGATTTTTGGGGTTTTTTCCTGGAAAGGTTTTTGGGGTTTTTTGGGGAGGTTTTGGGGCACATTTCGGGGTTTTTGGGGTCCGGGACCCCCCCTCACCCTCTGGTTCACCTCCAGCCCGTTGATCTCCGGCACCTCCAGACTGCTCCTGGGGGGAGGGGCGGGATTGGGGGTCCCCACCCCCCCAGAACCCCCAAAATTACCCCAAAATAACCAGAAATACCCCCAAATCTCCCCAGAGACCCCAAAATTACCCCAAAATACCCAAAAATACCCCCAAATCCCCCCCAGACCCCCCAAAATTACCCCAAAATCCCCCCAGACCCCCCAAAATACCCAAAAATACCCCCAGACCCCCCCAAATTACCCCAAAATTACCCCAAAATCCCCCCAGACCCCCCAAAATTACCCCAAAATACCCAAAAATACCCCCAGACCTCCCAAAATACCCAAAAATACCCAAAAGACCCCCCAAAATACCCCCAAATCCCCCCCAGACCCCCCAAAACCCACCCAAAATACCCCCAAATCTCCCCAGACCACCCAAAATACCCCAAAACCCACCCAAAATACCCCAAAATTACCCCAAAATCCCCCCAGAAACCCCAAAAGCCTCCCAGACCCCCAAAACTACCCAAAACCCCCCAAAATACCCCAAAATCCCCCCTAAACTCCCCCAAATCCCCTCCAGACCCCCCAATACCCCAAAATACCCAAAAATCTCCCCAGACCTCCCAAAATACCCCAAAATTCCCCCAAATCCCCCCAAAATTCCCCAAATCCCCCAAAATCCCCTCAAATCTCCCCAAAATCCCTAAAATCCCCCCAAACTCCCCCCAAAAGTCCTCCAAATCCCCCCAAACCCCAAAATCTCCCCAAAATCTCCCCAAAATCTCCCCAAAACTCCCTAAAATCCCTCAAAATTGCCCCAAAACCCCCAAAATTCCCCAAATCCCCCAAAATTGCCCAAAATTGCCCAAAATCCCCAATTTCGGTACCTGCAGGGCGGGCGCCGCGTCCAGAGCTCCCGACAGCCCTGGGGGGGCACCAAAATTTGGAGAATTTTGGGGAAATTTGGGGATTTTTGGGGAATTTGGGGGAAATTTGGGGAGATTTTGGGGGGATTTGGGTGTTTTTGGGTTATTTTAGGGTGAATTTGGCCATTTTTGGGGTGAATTTGGGTGAATTTGGCCATTTAGGGGGTGATTATTGGTGCTTTTGGGGTGAATTTTGCAGATTTTGGGTGAATTTGGGGCATTTCAGGTGTTTTTGGGGTGAATTTGAGATATTTTGGGATATCTAGAGGTGAATTTGGATTATTTTGGACGTTTTTAGGGTAAATTTGGGATATTTTGGGGTGAATTTGGGGGATTTTGGGTCCCACCTCCCACAGCTCAGCTCCAGGCCCGGATTTCCCATTTTGGGGTGAATTTTGGGGTGAATTTTGGAATATTTTAGGGTGAATTTTAGGGTGATTTTTTTGGTGAATTTGGGGTTATTTTAGGGTGAATTTTGGGGTGAATTTGGGATATTTCGGGACGGTATTTGGGGTGGACTTTGGGGTTATATTAGGGTGAATTTTGGAATATTTTAGGGTGGTTTTTGGGGTGAATTCGGTGGATTTTGGGTCCCACCTTGCGGCCCAGCTCGGCCCAGCTCCAGGCGCGGATTTCCCATTTTAGGGTGAATTTGGGATATTTCGGGGTGAATTTTGGGGTGAATTCGGGGGATTTTGGGTCCCACCTTGCGGCCCAGCTCGGCCCAGCTCCAGGCGCGGATTTCTCCGTCGCTGCCGCTCAGGAGGAGCCGCTCGGTCGAGGCCAACGAGTAAACGGGGCCGTTATGGGCTAAAAACGGCAAAAATCGGTAAAAACCAGTACAAACCAGTACAAACCAGTAAAAACCAGTAAAAACCAGTACAAACCAGTACAAACCCGCCCCTGCCTCAGTTTCCCTCACCCCTCACCACCGCCACCGCTCTCCGGTTCTCCTCTTTGGCCTCCGCGCTCAGCGCCGCCGACAGCCTGTGGGGGGGGGGGGGAGGGGGCGTGGCTATCGCGATATCCCCTCCCCCCATCCCCATCCCCCCCCCCTATCGCGACAGGCGCACCCGAAGATGGCGATCTCCCCGAAGTCGTTGGCGGCCGCCAGGAACCGCCCGCACGGGGACGCGCTCTGCGCCAGCACCGAGACGTGCAGCAGCTGCCGCGCCCGCCGCACTCCGCCCGACGGCGACGACAGCGCCATGTCGCGATAGTCGCGCCCGGTGCCGGGCGATGGCGGCGCTTCCGGTTCCGCTTCCGGTCCCGGTTCCGGTTCCGCGCGCGGGGCGCGCCGGGAGTTGTAGTTCTGACAGCGACTCTCACCGGAAGCGGCCGGAAGGAAGCGGCGCGGGGTGCGCCGGGAGTTGTGGTTCTTCCGGCCCCGCTCACCGGAAGCAGCGCAGGGTGCGCCGGGAGTTGTAGTTTTTCCGGTCCCGCTCACCGGAAGCGGCGCGGGGTGCGCCGGGAGTTGTAGTTTTTCCGGTCCCGCTCACCGGAAGCGGCGCGGGGTGCGCCGGGAGTTGTAGTTTTTCTGGTCCCGCTCACCGGAAGCGGCGCAGGGTGCGCCGGGAGTTGTAGTTCTTCCGGTCCCGCTCACCGGAAGCGGCGCGGGGTGCGCCGGGAGTTGTAGTTTTTCCGGCCCCGTTCACCGGAAGTGGCCGGATGGAGGCGGCGCGCGGCGGCGGTGGGGGGTGAGGGGGATTTTGGGGTGAATTTCGGGGATTTTGGGGCATTTTGGGGGAATTTTGGGGATTTTGGGGATTTCGGGGCTGTCTGAACCTCCTCTGGTCACCCCTCAGGGCTCCCCCGCGGCCTCCGGCGCCCGGCGAGAAACGGAGACCGGCGCAGTGCGAGGGGTGAGGGGAACTGGGACGGACTGGGACAAACTGGGACAAACTGGGATGAACTGGGAGGGACTGGGATGGACTGGGAGGGACTGGGAGGGACTGGGAGGGACTGGGGGGGACTGGGATCAGTCCATACTGATTTATACTGGTCTGTACTGGTTTATTTCTGGTTTATTATTGGTTTATGCTGGTTTAAACTGGTCTATAATGGTTTATTCTTCGTTTGTTACTGGTTTATACTGGTCCGCATTGGCCCATACTGGTTTATATGGGTTTAATACTGGTTTATACTGGTTTGTACTGGTTTGTGACTGGTTTGTGACTGGTTTGAACCAGTTTATCACTGGTTTATACTGGTCTGTGACTGCTTTGAACCGGTTTATACTGGTCTGTACTGGTTTATACTGGTTTATACTGGGACTTCGTGTGGGGAAGAGCGACTGGGGCCACCAAAAATGGGAAAAAAAGGGAAAAAATTGGGAAAAAAAGGTGAAAAACGGGGTTAAACTGGTTTATGACTGGTTTATACCGGCTCATACCGGTTCATACTGGTTTATGCTGGTTTCTCACTGGTCTGTAACTGGTTTTTACTGGTCCAGGCCGCGGCTGCCCAAGGTGGGGCTGTCGGAGGCGGCGGCGGCCGCGCGGCTCCGGGAACTGCCGACACAGCACGACCACGGCTACAGCGGGAACGGGCTCAGGTTTGGGGGGAAAACAGCCGGATTTGGGAAAAATGGGAAAAATGGGGAAAAATGGGGAAAAACGGGGAAAAATGGGGGAAAAACGGGGGAAAATGGGGATGGGGGAGGGGCTGCAGCGGCAACGGGCTCAGGTTTGGGGCCAAAAATGGGGATTTTGGGAAAAACGGGAAAAACGGGGGAAAACACAAAAAAACTGGGGGAAAAATGGGGGAAAAATGGGGAAAAAATGGGGTAAAAATGGGGAAAAACGGGGTAAAAATGGGGATGGGGGAGGGGCTACAGCGGCAACGGGCTCAGGTTTGGGGCGAAAAATGGGGAATTTGGGAAAAACGGGAAAAATGGGGCAAAAATGGGGCAAAATGGGGGAAAAAATGGGGAAAAAAGGGGGGAAAACGGGAAAAAATGGGGGAAAATGGGGATGGGGGAGGGGCTACAGCGGCAATGGGCTCAGGTTTGGGGCGAAAAATGGGGAATTTGGGAAAAATGGGGATAAATGGGGGAAAATGGGGAAAAAATGGGGGAAAATGGGGGGGAAAAATGGGGATGGGGGAGGGGCTACAGCAGCAATGGGCTCAGGTTTGGGGCCAAAAATGCGGAATTTGGGAAAAATGGGGAAAACGGGAAAAAATGGGGAAAAATGGGGGGAAAATGGGGAAAAAATGGGGGAAGATGGGGATGGGGGAGGGGCTACAGCGGCAACGGGCTCAGGTTTGGGGCGAAAAATGGGGAATTTGGGAAAAATGGGGAGAAACGAGGTAAAAATGGGGGGAAAATGGGGTAAAAAGGGGAAAAATGGGGATGGAGAGGGGCTACAGCGGGAACGGGCTCAGGTTTGGGGCCAAAACCCACAGATTTGGGAAAAATGGGGAAAACGGGAAAAAACGGGGAAAAAAACGGGGGAAAATGGGGCAAAAAATGGGGTAAAAAGGGGAAAAACGGGGGAAAAACTGGGATGGGGGAGGGGCTACAGCGGCAACGGGCTCAGGTTTGGGGCCAAAAACGGGGATTTTGGGAAAAATGGGGAAAACGGGGGAAAACTGAGAAAAAACGGGAAAAAACGGGGCAAAAATGGGGAAAAATGGGGTAAAAATGGGGTAAAAAGGGGAAAAAATGGGGGGAAAAATGGGGATGGTGGAGGGGCTACAGCGGGAACGGGCTCAGGTTTGGGGTGAAAAACGGGGAATTTGGGAAAAACGGGGAAAACGGGGGAAACGGGAAAAATCTGGGGAAAAAACGGGGGAAAATCGGGGGAAAAACGGGGAAAAAACGGGGAAAAAACGGGGAAAAATGGGGAAGAAATGGGGGAAAAATGGGGAAAAAATGGGGGAAAATGGGGATGGGGGAGGGGCTACAGCAGGAACGGGCTCAGGTTTGGGGGGAAAAATGGGGAATTTGGGAAAAATGGGGAAAACGGGAAAAAACGGGGAAAAAATGGTGAAAAAATGGGGGAAAATGGGGGAAAATGGGGATGGGGGAGGGGCTACAGCGGCAACGGGCTCAGGTTTGGGGTGAAAAACCACAGATTTGGGAAAAATGGGAAAAACTGGAAAAAATGGGAAAAAACCGGGGAAAAACGCGGAAAAAATGGGGAAAAAACGGGGAAAAATGGGGAAAAATGGGAAAAACAAGGGGAAAAATGGGGAAAAAGGGGAAAAATGGGGTAAAAAGAGGAAAAATGGGGATGGGGGAGGGGCTACAGCGGCAACGGGCTCAGGTTTGGGGCCAAAAACCACAGATTTGGGAAAAATGGGGAAAATGGGGAAAACGGGGCAAAAATGGGGAAAAAACGGGAAAAGACGGGGCAGAAATGGGGGAAAATGGGGTAAAAAGGGGAAAAAATGGGGGAAAATGGGGATGGGGGAGGGGCTACAGCGGGAACGGGCTCAGGTTTGGGGTGAAAAACGGGGAATTTGGGAAAAATGGGGGAAAAACGGGGGAAATGGGGGAAAACGGGAAAAACGAGAGAAAAACCTGAAAAAAAGGGGGAATAATAGGGAAAAAGGGGGAAAAATGGGGGGAAAATGGGGAAAAAATGGGGGAAAATGGGGATGGGGGAGGGGCTACAGCAGCAACGGGCTCAGGTTTGGGGGGAAAAACCACAGATTTGGGAAAAATGGGGAAAACTGAAAAAAATGGGAAAAAACGGGGAGAAAAATGGGGTAAAACAGGGAAAAAATGGGGTAAAATGGGGAAAACGGGGGAAAAATGGGGATGGGGGAGGGGCTACAGCGGCAACGGGCTCAGGTTTGGGGCGAAAAATGGGGAATTTGGGAAAAATGGGAAAAATGAGAAAAACGGGGAAAAAATGGGGAAGAAATGGGGGAAAAATGGGGAAGAAATGGGGGGAAAATGGGGAAAAAATGGGAAAAAATGGGGGAAGGATGGGGGAGGGGCTGTAGCAGGAACGGGCTCAGGTTTGGGGGAAATTGGGAAAAAAAAGGAAAAATGGGGGAAAAAATGGGGGGGAAACGGGAAAATTGGAAAGGGGCGGGGCCTGGGCTGGATGGGGCTGTGGGGCGGGGCCAGGTTATGCAAATGAGGGGGTGGGGCCTGGGTTGGGTGTGGCAATGGGGCGGGGTCAGGGTTATGTAAATGAGGGGCGGGGCCATTTGGGTGTGGCAATGGGGGCGGGGCCAAGCAGGGAGTGGTCGGGATTATGCAAATGAGGGGGCGGGGCCACGGCTCTGAGCATTTTGGCCCCACCCCCACCCCCCTCTCCCCTCCCCCCCCCACAGGCTCCCCCCGCCCTGAGACCGCCCCTCCCCCACCCAGAGGACGCGGAGAGATTGGGGGGGAGGGGCCGCCCCTCCCCCACCCCCCACCGGACACGGCGGCCCCTCCCCCACCCCCTTTTGGGTGGGGGAGGGGCAAACCCCAAAAATTAATTTAAAAATCCCCCAAAAAATCCCAGAAAAACCCCTAAAAAAATCCTAAAAATTAATTTAAAAATCCCCCAAAAAATCCTAAAAATTCCCCAAGAAAATCCCAAAATATTCCCAAAAAAAATTCCTCCGGAAAGTCACAAAAAACATCACAAAAAATTAAAAAAAAAATCCCATAAAATAAAGAAGTCCCGGACTGGTCTGGGGGTGGTTTTTATTGTCGGTTTTGGGGCGGTTTTTGGGGTTTTTGGGGCGTTTTTCAGGTGTAGAGTTGGAAATCCACTCGGCCGCAGTCGTAGAAGGGTCCGGGGGGGTCGGGGGGGTTGAGGCGGCGGCACCGCGCCCCTCCCCCACCCCGGAAGTACCCCTGGTCGGCCCAGGCCTGGGGGGAGGGGCGGGGTCAGCGGGGTCAGCGGGGTCGCGCCCCCGAACCCCCCAAAAACCCCTTCACTGTCCCCCCGAAATCCTCCGAGAAATTCATCCCCAAATCCCCCAAAATTCCTCCCGAAAATCCTCCCGAAAATCCTCCCAAAACCCCCCAAAGGCCTTCCCAAAATTCATCCCAAAAATCTTCCCCAAAATCCTCCCCCAACCCCCCAAATTCATCCCCAAAATCCCCCAAAATTCCTCCCAAAAATTCTCCCCAAACCCCCCGAAGTCCTTCCCAAAATTCCCAAAAATCTTCCCCAAAATTCGTCCCAGAAATCCCACCCGAAATCCCACCAAAATCCTCCCCAAATCCCCCAAAATTCGCCCCAAAAATCCCGCCTAAAACCCCTCCCGAAATCCCACCAAAATCCCTCCCCCAAAATCCCATAAATTCTCCCAAAAATCCTCCCCCAACCTACCCAGAATTCCTGCCCAAAACCCCAAAATTTATCCCAAAAATCCTCCCAAAAATCCTCCCCAAAGTCCCAAAATTCCTCCCCCAAAATCCCACAAATCCACCCAAAATTCCTTCCCAACCCCCCCAGAATTCCTGCCCAAAATCCCAAAAATCCTCCCCAAAATTCCCCCCAAAATCAACAAAACCACCGAAATCAACCCAAAATCAACAAAACTGCCCCAAAATCAACAAAACTGCCCCAAAATCACCCCAAAATCACCAAAAATACCCGAAATCCACCCAAAATCAGCCCCAAACCCCCAAACCCCACTGAAATTGACCCAAAAGCGACAGAACTGCCCCAAAATGCCCCATTTCAGCCCCATTTCAGCCCCTCCCCCCCCCATTCCCGCCCCTCCCCCACCTGCATCTGGGCGCTGCTGAAGGGGCCGTACAGGGGTGTGGGGGGGTCCCCCTCCCCCCCCCAGTGGTACTCCCACAGCACCTCGGGCAGCGCTGGGGGAGGGGCAACAGGGGGGGGGGAGGGTCAGGGGGGGACCGGACCCCTCCCCCACACTCGAAACGACCCCCAAACCCCCCAGGCCCCTCCCCCATACCTGAAACCACCCCAAAAACCCATCAGGCCCATCCCCCACACCCCAAACCCATCCCCCATTCCCCCCGGACCCCTCCCCCACACACGAGACCACCCCAAAAACCCCCCCAGGCCCCTCCCCCACACCTGAAACCCATCCCCCAAAAACTGCCCGGACCCCTCCCCCACATCTGAAACCATCCCAAAAACCGCCCGGGCCCCTCCCCCACACCCCAAACCATCCCCCATCCCCCCCGGACCCCTCCCCCACCCCGAAACTATCCCGAAAAAACCACCCCCCAAACCACCCGGACCCCTCCCAAACACCCCAAACCCATCCCCCATCCCCCCCGGACCCCTCCCCCACATCCAAACCCATCCCCCATCCCCCCCGGACCCCTCCCCCACATCCAAACCCATCCCCCATCCCCCCGGACCCCTCCCCCACACCCCAAAACCATCCCAAAACCATCAGGCCCCTCCCCCACCCCCAAAACCCCCCTCAGGTCCCTCCTCATGCCCCAAACTCTCCAAACCCCTCCCCCATCCCCCAAAACACCCCTCCCCCACTCCCAAACCCATCCCCCACCACCCAAAGCCCCCATAACCCATCCCCCAACCCCCAAAACCCCTCCCCCACCCCCCAAACCCCCCAAACCCCTCCCCCACTCCCCAAAACACCCCCAGACCCCACCCCAAAACCCCCCAAAACCCCTCCCCCACCCCGAAACCCACCCCCCATCCCCTCCAGGCCTCTCCCCCACCCCAACCCCCCCCAGGCCCCTCCCCCACCCAAACCCCCCCCAAACCCCCTCCCCCACTCACCCTCCCGCCCCTCCCCCTCCTCGGGGGGGGCGAACATGTCCAGCGCCGGGGCCGCCTGCCCCTCCCCCTCCTCCTCCTCTTCCTCCTCCTCCTCCCCCTCCCCCTCCTGCCCCTCCCCCCGCCCCTCCCCCCCCAGGGCCCGCAGCCGCCCCCGCAGCCGCTCGCGGCTCTCCCCGAGCACCCCCAGCACCCCCCGGGCCACCAGCGCGTCCGACAGCGCCACCAGCGCCTCCAGCTCGGGGGGGGGAGGGGCGCGGCCCCTGCCCCTCCCCCTCCCCCCTCTGCTCCGCCCCTCCCCCCCCCAGCGCCGCAGCGCCCCCCCCACGGTCTCGCGGGGCCGCAGCAGCGCCAGCGCCCCCCGCAGCAGCTGGGGGAGGGGCGGCGGCGAGGGGGGAGGGGAGGCGCGGGCGGGGGGGGGGGAGGGGCCGCGGCTTGATCGGCATCTGGGGGGGGGGAGGGGAGAAAGAGAGAGAAAAAGGGGGGGGAGGGGTCAGAGACACGCCCCAGACACGCCCACAGCGGCCACGCCCTCACACGCCCCTCCCCCACCATGGCCACACCCTCATACGCCCCTCCCCCACTCGTTATAGCCCCTCCCCCACCGCGGCCACGCCCTCACACGCCCCTCCCCCACAGCGGCCACACCCTCACACGCCCCTCCCCCACTCATTATAGCCCCTCCCCCCATTATGAGCCCCTCCCCCACTCGTTATAAGCCCCTCCCATGCGCCCACCCATCCCCCACCCAAATATGCCCCTCCCCCTCCAGAGCCCATCCCCCACCCAGCTACGCCCCTCCCCCACCCAAATATGCCCCTCCCCCTCCACAGCCCCTCCCGCACCCAAATCTGCCCCTCCCCCACCACTTCCCCACCCCTCCCCCACCCAAAATCTGCCCCTCCCCCTCCACAGCCCATCCCCCACCCAAATCTGCCCCCCCCTTCCCCTGCCCCTCCCCCACCCCCTCGAGGGTCTCCAGCCCCTCCCCCACCCTCCCCAAGCCCCTCCCCCACCCCCTGCGGGTCTCCAGCCCCTCCCCCTCCCCCTCTCTGCCCCTCCCCCACCCCCTGGAGGGTCTCCAGCCCCTCCCCCACCCCCTCGAGGGTCTCCAGCCCCTCCCCCACCCCCTCGAGGGTCTCCAGCCCCTCCCCCACCCCTGGAGGGTCTCCAGCCCCTCCCCCACCCCTCCCCCTCTCTGCCCCTCCCCCACCCCCTCGAGGGTCTCCAGCCCCTCCCCACCCCAGCCCCTCCCCCACCCCCTCGAGGGTCTCCAGCCAGGGGTCGGGGGTCTCGCGGCGGGGGAGGGGCAGGAAGTGCCCGTGGGGGTCGAAGCGCCCCTCCCCCATCTCCTCCTCCAGGTTGAAGGGGGTGAGGGGCACCGGCCCCTCCCCCACCCCCGGCGCGGGGCTCGGCTCCTGCCCTGGGGGGAGGGGATAAATGGGGCAAAAAACGACAAAAACGGGCAAAACCAGCGAAATCCGCCCAAAATCAGCCCAAAATCAGCCCAAAATCCACCCAAAATGGACAAAAACCACCCAAAAACCACCACCGGCCCCTCCCCCACCCCCGGCGCGGGGCCCGGCTCCTGCCCTGGGGGGAGGGGAGGGGATAAATGGGGCAAAAAACGGCCGAAATGGGCAAAAACAGCGAAACCGACCCAAAATCCACCCAAAACCAACAAAAGGGACCAAAAACACCCAAAACCCACCCAAAAACCGCCCAAAACATGCAAAAATAGCGAAAGCGACCCCAAATCAACCCAAAATCAACAAAAGGGACCGAAAACCACCCAAAAATCACCCAAAAATCACCCAAAATGGACAAAAACACCGAAAGTGACCCAAAATCAAGAAAAGGGACCGAAAACCACCCAAAACCCACCAAAAGTCCACCCAAAATAGACAAAACCACCTAAAACCCACCCAAAAACTGCCTGAAATGGACAAAAACACCGAAAGCGACCCAAAATCAACAAAACCGCCCCAAAATCAACAAAACCACCCAAATCAACCCAAAAAATCAACAAAACTGTTCCCAAACCCCCCAAAAATCAACAAACCCGCCCAAAAGTGCCCAGAAAAACCGTGGAGAAATTGCCCAAAATCACCCCAAAATAACCCCAAAATTAACCCACAATCCGCCCAAAATGCCCCAAAACGCCCCAAACTGCCCCAAACTGCCCCGAAATGCCCCAAAAAGCCCCAAACCGCCCCAAACCGCCCCGAACCGCTCTCACCCTCCACCGGGGGCCCCTCGGCCCGGAGCTCTTCCTCCTCCTCCTCCTCCTCCTCCTCCTCCTCGTCGCTGTCCGGGGGCGGCAGCGCCGGAAAACGGCTCCCGGGGCCCCCCTCGGGCTGAGCCAAAATCACCAAAATTTACCCCAAAATTCACCCCAAAATTCACCCCAAAATCACCCCCGAACAGCGGCTCCCGGGGCCCCCCTTGGGCTGAGCCAAAACCGCCCAAATTCACCCCAAAATTCACCCTCAGACAGCCCCGAACAGCGGCTCCCGGGACCCCCCTCGGGCTGAGCCAAAACCGCCCAAATTCACCCCAAAATTCACCCCCAGACACCCCCGAACAGCGGCTCCCGGGACCCCCCTCGGGCTGAGCCAAAACCGCCCAAATTCACCCCAAAATTCACCTTCAGACACCCCCAAACAGCGGCTCCCGGGGCCCGCCTCGGGCTGACCCAAAATCATCGAAATTCACCCCAAAATTCACCCCAAATTCACCCCCAAACAGGGCTCCCGGGACCCCCCTCGGGCTGAGCCAAAATTGCCCAAATTCACCCCAAAATTCCCCCCCAAATCCCGGGGATGGCCCCAACCCCCCCCGTGACCCCTGACCCCAAACTTGACCCCCCAATGACCCCAATGTGACCCCGAGTGACCCCACAGTGACCCCACGGTGACCCCTGGGTGACCCCAACGGCCCCACCCTGACCATGTGACCCCAAACTTGACCCCAAAATGACCCCACAATGACCCCTGGTGACCCCGGTAACCCCTACCTGACCTCTGAACCCATCTAGAACCCACCGTGACCCCGTGACCCCATCCTGACCCCATGGTGAACCTGTGACCCCAAACTGACCCCGAGTGACCCCTGAGTGACCCCGGTGACCCCACCCTGACCTCATGATGACCCTGTGACCCTGAGTGACCCCAAACTGACCCCGAGTGACCCCTGAGTGACCCCATGGTGACCCTGTGACCCCCCCCGACCCCGAGTGACCTCAGTGACCCCACCCTGACCCCCGCTGACCCCTGGCTGACCCCTGATCCCAGACTGACCCTGAGTGACCCCAAGTGACCCCAAGTGACCTCAGTGACCCCGCCCTGACCCCCGCTGACCCCTGGATGACCCCGGTGACCCCACCCTGACCCTGAGAGACCCCGAGTGACCCCGGTGACCTCAAACTGACCCCTGAGTGACCCCAAACTGACCCTGAGTGACCTCAGTGACCCCAAACTGACCCCGAGTGACCCCCGAGTGACCCCACCCTGACCCCCGCTGACCCCTGACCCCATGGTGACCCCGGTGACCCCTCCCTGACCCCGAGTGACCCCTGACCCCATGGTGACCCCGCCCCTCCCCCTCACCCGTCTCCGTTTGGTTTTGGGCTCTTCGGGCCCCTCCCCCTCCCCCGGGGGCTCCTGGAACCAAACGCGGCGTCTGGACATGGCTGCAATTAGCATAAATTGGCATAAATTAGCATTAATTAGCATAAATTAGCATGATTAATTAACCAACAGCGCCGCTTCCAATCCCCCTCCACCCCGACACGGCTGTAATTAATATAATCAGTGTTAATTTGCATAATTAATGTCATTAATTATGTTGTGCTCGGACATGGCTGCAATTAACCATAACTAATTAGAATAATCAATTAATTACCCACGCTTTCCATTAGCTCCTAATTAATCGCCAAAGAGCCCCTAATTAACCCCTAATTAGCCCTCGCTAGGGGCCGGAATCCCCCCTCGCGCTATCTCTGACCCCCCCTCATTACCGCCCCCTCATTAGCGGCCCCTCATTAGCGGCCCCTCATTAGCGGCCCCTCATTAGCGACCCCCCCCTCATTTGCATCGCTAATTAAGCGCCATCAGCGCCTCCCCCGCGCCCCCCGCGCGGCCCCGCCCCCCCCGGGCCGCAATTAACGGCCCCAATTAACGCCCCCCGACCCTCGTTAGCCACCCCGGGGCTCATTTGCATATGCAAATCAGCCGCGCTCGCGCCGCGCACCTGACGGCGGCTCCCGGCGATGGCGGTGACGTCAAAAAAGGGCGACGCCGCGCGGCGGAAGTGACGTCACAGACAGGCGCCGCCCCCTCCCTCAGAACAGCAGATTCGCCACGGGCTGAGAAACGGGGAAAAAACGGAAAAAACGGGAAAAAAACGGGAAAAACGACAAAAACGGGTGGAGCGATCACAGCCGCCGCTTTTACCGAACCGGACCGGGCGCGCAGCGCGGAACGGGGACGTGGCGAAAGTGCCGCGTCGGCAGATTCGCCACGGCCGCCGCGCCGCCCTTCCCTCTCTCCCCGCGGGACTTTCCGCCCGGATTAATTCTCCCGTTGTTTTTCCGCCGTTTTGGGGCGTTCCGCGCGTTTTTCTCCACGCGGGGGGGGGAAGAAAATTTATTTTTTTGGGAAAATCCCGTGTGGAAAGTGCGGCGCGGTTCGCCGAACTCTCGCGAGATCCGCGCGCGCGCGCGAGACTTCCGGTCCTGGCCCCGCCCCCCTCCCTCAGCCGCGGCCGCGGCGGCTCCGGAACCCCAAAAAGGCGAAAAAAAAACCCCAAAACCGCGAAAATTCGCCCCAAAAGCGGCTCCGGAGGCCGAATCAGCCCCTCCGCGCCTCGTCCGGACCGCGTGAGGGGAATTGGGGGTATGGGGGGGTGTGAGGGGGAATTGGGGGATCTGAGGGGGAATTGGGGGAAATTGGGGGGGATTTGGGGGAAATAGGGGGAATTTGGGGGAAATTGAGGGGAAATTGGGGGGTTTGAGGGGGAATTGGGGGATCTGAGGGGGATTTGAGGGAATTTGGGGGAAATTGGGGGATTTGGGGGAAATTGGGGGATTTTAGGGGGTTTTGGGGGGATTTGGGGGAAATTGGGGAATTTGAAGGGGATTTGGGGGATCTGAGGGGGATTTGGGGGATCTGAGGGGGAAATTGGGGAAAATTGGGGGGATTTGGGGGAAATTGGGGGATTTGAGGGAGCTGAGGGGGATTTGGGGGGATTTGAGGGGGAATTGGGGAAATTTGGGGGAAATTGGGGGATCTGAGGGGGATTTGGGGGATTTGGGGGGATTTGAGGGGAAATTGGAGAGATTTGGGGGAAATTGGGGGAAATGGGGGGATTTGGGGGATCTGAGGGGGAATTTGGGGGATTTGAGGGGGAATTGGGGGATTTGAGGGGGAAATTGGGGGGATTTGGGGGAAATTGGGGAGATTTGGGGGAAATTGGGGGATTTAAGAGGGAATTGGGGGATTTGAGGGGGATTTGGGCGAGTTTCTGTTGATTTTCTGTGGATTTGGGTGGGTTTGTGCCCATTTTGGGTGGGTTTGTGCCCATTTTGGGTGGGTTTGTGCCCATTTTGACCCCTGGGCGCTGATTTTGGGTTCATTTGTGCAGATTCCGGTGAAATCGGGACAGTTCCGGGTGAATTTGTGCCAATTTCAGGTAAATCAGTGCTGATTTCAGTGAATTTGTGCTGATTTTGGGTGAATTTGTGCCGATTTTTAATGAATTTGTGCCAATTTTGGGCGCATTTGTGCTGATTTTGGGCGAATTTGTGCCGATTTTGGGCGAATTTGTGCCGATTTCAGTGAATTTGTGCCGATTTCAGTGAATTTGTGCCAATTTTGGGTGAATTTGTGCTGATTCTGTGTGAATTTGTGCCGATTACTGTGAATTTGTGCCGATTTTTAATGAATGTGTGCCGATTTCAGTAAATTTGTGCCGATTTTGTGTGAATTTTTGCCGATTTCAGTAAATTTGTGCCGATTTCGGGTGAATTTGTGCCAATTTCAGTGAATTTGTGCCGATTTCGGGTGAATTTTTGCAGATTTCAGTAAATTTGTGCCGATTTTGAGTGAATTTGTGCCGATTTTGTGTGAATTTTTGCAGATTTCAGTAAATTTGTGCCGATTTCGGTTGAATTTTTGCAGATTTCAGTAAATTTGTGCCGATTTCGGTTGAATTTTTGCAGATTTCAGTGAATTTGTGCCGATTTTGGGTGAATTTTTGCCGATTTTGTGTGAATTTTTGCAGGTTTCAGTAAATTTGTTCTGATTCTGGGCGGATTTGTGCCGTTTTTGGGTGAATTTTTGCCGATTTTTAATGAATTTTTGCCGATTTCGAGTGAATTTGTGCCGATTTTGTGTGAATTTTTGCAGATTTCAGTAAATTTGTGCCGATTTTTAATGAATTTGTGCCGATTTTTATTGAATTTGTGCCGATTTTGTGTGAATTTTTGCCGATTTCAGTAAATTTGTGCCGATTTTGTGTGAATTTTTGCAGATTTCAGTAAATTTGTGATATTTTTGGGTTAATTTTTGCAGATTTCAGTGACTTTGTGCCGATTTTGTGTGAATTTTTGCAGATTTCAATAAATTTGTGCCGATTTTTAATGAATTTTTGCAGATTTCAGTAAATTTGTGCCGATTTCGGGTGAATTTTTGCAGATTTCAGTAAATTTGTGCCGATTTCAGGTGAATTTTTACAGATTTCAGTAAATTTGTGCCGATTTCAGGCGGATTTTTGCCGATTCTGAGCGAATTTGTGATATTTTTGGGTGAATTTTTGCAGATTTCGGGTAAATTTGTGCCGATTTTGTGTGAATTTTTGCAGATTTCAGTAAATTTGTGCCGATTTTGAGTGAATTTTTGCAGATTTCAGTGACTTTGTGCCGATTTCGGATGAATTTTTGCAGATTTCAGTAAATTTGTGCCGATTTTGGGTGAATTTGTGCCGATTTTTAATGAATTTTTGCTGATTTTTAATGAATTTGTGCCGATTTCGGGTGAATTTTTGCAGATTTCAGTAAATTTGTGCCGATTTTGGGTGAATTTTTGATATTTTTGGGTGAATTTGTTCCGATTTCTCTGACTTTGTGCCCGTTTCTCCCCCGCCAGGGTCAATGAGGCAGGGGCATGGAGCCCGAGCCGGGGGGTGACGGCCCCAGGACCCCCAACGTGCCGTGGCGCAGCTACAAACTGCTGCTGGACCCGGCGCTGCGCCGGGGGGGACAGAAACTCTACCGCTACGATGGCGTGCACTTCAGCCTGCCCGTGAGTGGCCCAAAACCCCGGGAATTCGGCCCAAATCCTGCGTGAAACTGACCCAAAATCCTGCCCCGAAACCGCCTTGAAATCCTGTCCCAAACTGCCCCAAAATCCCGGGAATTGGGCCCAAATCCTGCCCAAAACCTCCCCGAAATCCTGCCCCAAAACCTCCCCGAAATCCTGCCCCAAACTGCCCCAAAACCCCGGGAATTGGGCCCAAATCCTGCCCCAAAACCACCCTGAAATCCTGTCCCAAACTGCCCCAAGATCCTGCCCAAAACTGCCACAAAACTGCCCCAAAACTGCCCCCAAACTGTCCTTAAAGTGCCCCAAAACTGCCCTGAAATCCTGCCCAAAACTGCCCCAAAAATCCTGCCCAAAACTGACCCAAAACTGACTCAAAACTGCCCTAAAATACTACACAAAATCTTGCCCAAAACTGCCACAAAACTGCCACAAAATCCTGTCCCAAAACTGCCCTGAAATTCTGCTCTAAACTGCCCCAAAACCGCCCCGAAATCCTGCCCAAAACTGCCCCAAAACTGCTCCAAAATCCTGCTGAAAACTGACCCAAAACTGCCCCAAAACTGCCCCAAAATCCTGCCCAAAACTGCCCCAAAGTGCCCCAAAACTGCCCCAAAACTGCCCCAAAATTCTGCCCCAAACTGCCCCAAAATCCTGCCCAAGACTGACCCAAAACTGACTCAAAACTGACCCAAAACTGCCCCAAAACTGCCCTGAAATCCTGCCCCAAACTGCCCCAAACTGCCCCAAAATCCTGCCCAAAACTGCCCCAAAACTGCCCTGAAATCCTGCCCAAACTGCCCCAAAACCTCCCCAAAATCCTGCCCCAAACTGCCCCCAAACTGCCCCAAAACTGCCCCAAAATCCCGCCAAAAACTGCCCCAAAACTGCCCCAAAACTGCCCCAAAACTGACCCCAAATCTTACCCAAAACTGACTCCCAAATCTTACCCAAAACTGACCCCAAATTTTACCCAAAAATGACCCAAATTTTACCCAAAACTGACCCAAATCTTACCCAAAACTGACCCCAAATTTCACCCAAAACTGACCCCAAATTTTACCCAAAAATGACCCAAATTTTACCCAAAACTGACCCCAAATCTTACCCAAAACTGACCCAAATTTTACCCAAAATGGCCCCAAAACAGACCCCAAATCTCAGGTAAAACCCGCCCAAAATGGCCCCAAATCTCACCCCAAAATCTCAGTCAGAAACCGCCTCAAAACCCCAAAACTGCCCCAAAAAATGAGGTTTTGGGGTGTCTGAGTGGGGGTTTGTGGTTTTGGGTAGATTTGAGTATTTTTTGGGGTTCAGGACTCGGGTTTTTGGGTGTTTTTGGGGATTTCTGAGTGTTTTTGGGGTTTTTGGGGTGCAGGACTCGGTGTTTTTGGGGTTTTTAAGTGATTTTTTGGGTTTTTGGGGTGCAGGACTCGGGGTTTTTGGGGTTTTTGATGGTTTTTGGGGTTTTTGAGGTGCAGGACTCGGGGTTTTAGGGGTTTTTGATGGTTTTTACTGATTTTTGGGGTTTTTGGGGTGCAGGACTCGGGGTTCCCCCCCGCCGGACCTGTCCAGGACTCGGTGTTTTTGGGGTTTTTGGGGTTTTTGATGGTTTTTGGGGTTTTTGATGGTTTTTGGGGTTTTTGGGGTGCAGGACTCGGTGTTTTTGGGGATTTTGATGGTTTTTGGGGTTTTTGGGGTGCAGGACTCGGTGTTTTTTGGTTTTTTTACTGATTTTGGGGGGTTTTGGGGTGCAGGACTCGGTGTTTTTGGGGTTTTTGATGGTTTTTGGGGTTTTAGGGGTGCAGGACTCGGTGTTTTTGGGGTTTTTGATGGTTTTTGGGGTTTTTGGGGTGCAGGACTCGGTGTTTTTGGGGTTTTTGATGGTTTTTGGGGTTTTTTGGGGTGCAGGACTCGGTGTTTTTGGGGTTTTTAAGTGATTTTTGGGGTTTTTGGGGTGCAGGAGTCGTTGTTTTTGGGATTTTTTACTGATTTTTGGGGTTTTTGGGGTGCAGGATTCGGGGTTCCCCCCCGCCGGACCCGTCCAGGACTCGGTGTTTTTGGGGTTTTTGACTGTTTTTGATGATTTTTGGGGTTTTTGGGGCAGGATTCGGGGTTCCCCCCCGCCGGACCCGTCCAGGACTCGGTGTTTTTGGGGTTTTTGACTGTTTTTACTGATTTTTGGGGTTTTTGGGGCAGGATTCGGGGTTCCCCCCAGCCGGACACGTCCAGGACTCGGTGTTTTTGGGGTTTTTGACTGTTTTTACTGATTTTTGGGGTTTTTGGGGCAGGATTCGGGGTTCCCCCCCGCCGGACCCGTCCAGGACCCGCGGCCGCGCCGGATTTGGGCGAAGCACCGGGACCTGTCCCTGCCCGTGCCCAAGTTCAAGGTGAGACTGTGGGGTTTGGGGGGATTTGGGGGAATTTGGGGAAATTTGGGGTTTGGGGATGGATTTGGGGGGCTTGGGGCTGAATTTGGGGCTGAATTTGGGGGGGTTTGGGGATTTGGGGGTGGAATTTGGGGGGTTTGGGGCTGAATTTGGGGGTTTTGGGGGTGGATTTTGGGGGTGAATTTGGGGGTGAATTTGGGGGGTTTGGGGGGATTTGGGCTGAATTTGGGGGATTTGGGCTGAATTTTGGGAGGTTTGGGGATTTGGGGCTGAATTTGGGGGGTTTGGGGATGGATTTGGGTGGTTCGAGGTGGAATTTGGAGGTTTGGGGGTTTGGGGGTGGAATTGGGGGGGTTTGGGACTGAATTTGGGGGTTTGGGGGTGAATTTGGGGGTTTTGGGGTGGATTTGGGGGGTTTGGGGTTTGGGGATGGATTTGGGGGGATTTGGGGCTGAATTTGGGGGGATTTGGGCTGAATTTTGGGAGGTTTGGGGGTTTGGGGCTGAATTTGGGGGGTTTGGGGCTGAATTTGGGGGGTTTGGGGCTGAATTTGGGGGTTTTGGGGGTGAATTTGGGGGTTTTGGGGTGGATTTGGGGGTTTTGGGGTGGATTTGGGGGGTTTGGAGCTGAATTTGGGGGGTTTGGGGGTGGATTTGGGGGGTTTGGGGGTGGAATTGGGGCTGAATTTGGGGGGGGTTGGGGCTGAATTTGGGCGTTTTGGGGGTGGATTTGGGGGATTTGGGGTGAATTTTGGGGGTTTGGGGGTGGATTTGGGGGATTTGGGGCGGAATTTGGGGGGATTTGGGCTGAATTTGGGGGGGTTTGGGCTGAATTTGGGGGTTTGGGGCTGAATTTGGGGGGTTTGGGGATGGATTTGGGGGTTTGGGGTGGATTTGGGGGGATTTGGGCTAAATTTTGGGGGGTTTAGGGTGGAATTTGGGGGTTTGGGGCTGAATTTGGGGGGTTTGGGGGTGGATTTTGGGGCTTTGGGGGTGGATTTGGGGGGTTTGGGGGTTTGGGGATGGATTTGGGGGTGAATTTGGGGGTGAATTTGGGGGGTTTGGGGGGGTTGGGGTGGAATTTGGGGGGTTTGGGGCTGAATTTGGGGGGTTTGGGGCTGAATTTGGGGGGTTTGGGGCTGAATTTGGGGGGTTTGGGGGTGGATTTTGGTGTTTTGGGGGGTTTGGGGTGGAATTTGGGGGATTGGGGGAGGAATTTGGGGGGTTTGGGGATTTGGGGCTGAATTTGGGGGGTTTGGGGCTGAATTTGGGGTGTTTGGGGTGAATTTGGGGGTTTTGGGGTGGAATTTGGGGGGTTTGGGGGTGGATTTGGGGGGTTTGGAGCTGAATTTGGGGGGGTTGGGGGTGGGATTTGGGGGTTTGGGGGATTTGGGGGTGGAATTGGGGGATTTGGGGGTGAATTTGGGGGAAATTGGGGCTGGATTTGGGGGAATTTGGGGGGTTTGGGGGTGGAATTTTGGGGAATTTGGGCTAAATTTGGGGGGTTTGGAGGTTTGGGGCTGAATTTGGGGGATTTGGGGGTGGATTTGGGGGGTTTGGGGCTGAATGTGGGGCTGAATTTGGAGGTTTGGGGCTTTTGGGGGTGGAATTGGGGTATTTGGGGTTGGATTTGGGATTTTGGGTGTATTTCAGGAATAGGATTTGGGATTTTGGCCGCGTTTTTCTAACCGAATTTCGGATTGATTTGGGGTATTTTTTGGGGTATTTTTTGGGGTTTTTGGGTCACAGCTGGACGAGTTCTACGTGGGCCAGGTGCCCCTGAAGGAGGGGATGGGTTTGGGGTTTGGGGATGGATTTGGGGATGGGTTTGGGATTTTGGGTGTATTTCAGTGACAGAATTTGGGATTTTTGCCCTGTTTTTCTAACCGAATTTCGGATTGATTTGGGGTATTTTTGGGGTGTTTTTCGGGGTTTTTGGCTCACAGCTGGACGAGTTCTACGTGGGGCAGGTGCCCCTGAAGGAGGGGATGGGTTTGGGGTTCGGGGATGGATTTGGGGACGGATTTGGGGATGGATTTGGGATTTTTGCCATGTTTTTCTAACCGAATTTCGGATTCATTTGGGGTTTTTTTGGGCTGTTTTTTGGGCTGTTTTTTGGGGTTTTTGGCACAGCTGGATGAGTTCTACGTGGGGCAGGTGCCCCTGAAGGAGGGGATGGGTTTGGGATTTTGGGTGTATTTCAGTGACAGAATTTGGGATTTTGGGTGTATTTCAGGAATAGGATTTGGGATTTTTGCCCTGTTTTTCTAACCGAATTTCGGATTGATTTGGGGTATTTTTGGGGTGTTTTTCGGGGTTTTTGGCTCACAGCTGGACGAGTTCTACGTGGGGCAGGTGCCCCTGAAGGAGGGGATGGGTTTGGGATTTTGGGTGTATTTCAGTGACAGAATTTGGGATTTTGGGTGTATTTCAGTGACAGAATTTGGGATTTTTGCCGTGTTTCTCTAACCGAATTTCGGATTGATTTGGGGTATTTTTTGGGGTGTTTTTTGGGGTTTTTGGCACAGCTGGACGAGTTCTACGTGGGGCAGGTGCCCCTGAAGGAGGGGATGGGATGGGTTTGGGGTTCAGGGATGGATTTGGGGATGGATTTGGGGATGGATTTGGGATTTTTGCCGTGTTTTTCTAACCGAATTTCGGATTGATTTGGGGTGTTTTTTGGGGTGTTTTTCGGGGTTTTTGGGGTCACAGCTGGACGAGTTCTACGTGGGGCAGGTGCCCCTGAAGGAGGGGATGGGTTTGGGGTTTCAGTGACAGAATTTGGGATTTTGGGTGTATTTCAGGAATAGGATTTGGGATTTTGGCCGCGTTTTTCTAACCGAATTTCGGATTGATTTGGGGTATTTTTTGGGGTATTTTTTGGGGTTTTTGGGTCACAGCTGGACGAGTTCTACGTGGGGCAGGTGCCCCTGAAGGAGGTGACCTTCGCGCGGCTCAACGACAACATCCGCGAGGGGTTCCTGCGGGAGATGTGCCGCAAGTTCGGGGAGGTGGAGGAGGTGGAGGTGCTGCTGCACCCCAAAACCCGAAAGCACCTGGGGCTGGCCCGGGTCACCTTCGGCTCCTCCCGCGGCGCCCGCGACACCGTCCGGCACCTGCACAACGCCACCGTCATGGGCACGGCCATCCACGCACAGCTCGACGTCAGGGGTGCGTTTTTGGGGGGATTTAGGGGGTTTTGGGGGTTTATAGGGGATTTATGGGGTTTATAGGGGATATATGGGGCATTTATAGGGGTTTAAAAGGGATTTATGGGGTGTCTGGGGAATGGGCACCGCCATCCACGCTCAGCTCGACGTCAGGGGTGGGTGTTTATTGGGGTTTATATGGGATTTATGGGGATTTAAACAGGATTTATGGGGGTTTATAGGGGATTTATGGGGTTTATAGGGGATTTATGGGGGATTTATTGGGGTTTTGGGGGGTTTTATGGGGGTTTATAGGGGATTTATGGGGTGTCTGTGTCATGGGCACGGCCATCCACGCCCAGCTCGATGTCAGGGGTGGGTGTTTATAGGGGATTTATAGGGGATTTATGGGGTTTATGTGGGATTTATGGGGGTTTATAGGGGATTTATGGGGTGTCTGTGTCATGGGCATGGCCATCCACGCCCAGCTCGATGTCAGGGGTGGGTGTTTATTGGGGTTTATAGGGTTTTGGGGGTTTATAGGGGATTTATGGGGGTTTATGAGGTGTTTGTGTCATGGGCACCGCCATCCACGCCCAGCTGGATGTCAGGGGTGCGTTTTTGGGGGAATTTAGGGGGTTTTGGGGGGACTTATGGGGTTTATAGGGGTTTATAAGGGATTTATGGGGGTTTATAGGGGATTTATGGGGTGTCTGTGTCATGGGCACCGCCATCCACGCCCAGCTCGATGTCAGGGGTGGGTTTTTATTGGGGTTTTGGGGGGTTTATAGGGGATTTATGGGGTTTATAGGGGATTTATGGGGGTTTAAAGGGGATTTATGGGGTTTATAAGGGATTTATGGGGGTTTATAGGGGATTTATGGGGTGTCTGTGTCATGGGCACCGCCATCCACGCCCAGCTCGATGTCAGGGGTGGGTGTTTATTGGGGTTTTGGGGGGTTTATAGGGATTTATGGGGTTTAAACAGGATTTATGGGGGTTTAAAGGGGTTTTGGGGGGTTTATAGGGGATTTATGGGGATTTATGGGGGTTTATAGGGGATTTATGGGGTTTATAGGGGATTTATGGGGTTTATAGGGGATTTATGGGGGTTTATGGGGGTTTAAAAGGGATTTATAGGGGATTTATGGGGGTTTATAGGGGTTTATGGGGTGTCTGTGTCATGGGCACGGCCATCCACGCCCAGCTCGACGTCAGGGGTGGGTTTTTATTGGGGTTTTGGGGGGTTTAAACGGGATTTATTGGGGTTTATAGGGGATTTATGGGGTTTATATGGGGTTTAAAGGGGATTTATGTGGTTTATAAGGGATTTATAGGGAATTTATGAGGTTTATAGGGGACTTATAGGGGATTTATGGAGGTTTACAGAGGATTTATGGGGGTTTATGGGGGATTTATGGGGGTTTTTTGGTCCGATGTGCTGTTTTGGGATATTTTTGGGTCCGATCTGGTATTTTGGGATATTTTTGGGTCTGATGTGGTGGTTTTGGGTCTGATGTGGTGTTTTTTGGGGTCCCACGTGCTGTTTTGGGATATTTTGGGGTCCCACGTGCTGTTTTTGGGGTCCCACGTGCTGTTTTGGGACATTTTTGGGTGCAATGTGCTGTTTTTGGGGTCCCACGTGCTGTTTTTGGGGTCTGATGTGATATTTTGGGATATTTTGGGGTCCGACCCCGTTATTTTGGGATATTTTGGGGTCCCACGTGCTGGTTTTGGGTCTGATTTGGGTTTTTGGGATATTTTGGGCTCTGATTTGGGATATTTTGGGCTCTGATTTGGGATATTTTGGGCTCTGATTTGGGTTTTTGGGATATTTTGGGCTCTGATTTGGGATATTTTGGGCTCTGATTTGGGTTTTTGGGATATTTTGGGCTCTGATTTGGGATATTTTGGGCTCTGATTTGGGATATTTTGGGCTCTGATTTGGGATATTTTGGGCTCTGATTTGGGTTTTTGGGATATTTTGGGCTCTGTTTTGGGATATTTTGGGCTCTGATTTGGGTTTTTCGGATATTTTGGGGTCTGATTTGGGTTTTTGGGATATTTTGGGCTCTGATTTGGGTTTTTGGGATATTTTGGGCTCTGATTTGTGATATTTTGGGGTCTGATTTGGGTTTTTGGGGTCTGATTTGTGATATTTTGGCTCTGATTTGGGATATTTTGGGTCTGATTTGGGTTTTTGGGATATTTTGGGCTCTGATTTGGGATATTTTGGGGTCTGATTTGGGTTTTTGGGATATTTTTGGGCCCAAACTCGGATATTTTGGGATATTTTGGGCTCTGATTTGGGATATTTTGGGTCTGATTTGGGTTTTGGGCTCTGATTTGGGATATTTTGGGTCTGATGTGTGTTTTTGGGGTGTCGCAGGGCAGCAGAGGATGAAACTCTATGACCTGATCGTCAGCGGCTCCTACACCCCCCAGACCGTCCCCACGGGCAGCGGCAAAAACAGCGCAGAGAGCCCCGACACGGTGAGATTTTGGGGGAAATTCGGGGGGTTTGGGGCGATTTTGGGGAGTTTCAGGGGGCTGGGGGGCTGGGGGGACACGGTGAGGGGGGGGGAGAGATTTTGGGGGGCTGGGAGGGGGTTTGGGGGGAATTGGGGAGGATTTGGGGGGGATATGGAGGGGATTTGGGGGGAATTGGGGAGGATTTGGGGGAATTTGGGGGGGATTTGGGGGTCTGGGGGGAATTGGGGGAGAATTTGGGGGATTTAGGGGGATTTAGGGGATTTAGGGGGAAATTGGGGGGGATTTGGGGAGAATTGGGGAGGATTTGGGGGATTTGGGGCGGCATTTCGGATTTAGTGGGAAATTGGGGGGGATTTGGGGGGGGTTTGGGGAGAATTGGGGGGATTTGGGGGGAATTTGGGGGGATTTCAGGGGAGAATTGGGGGGGTTTGGGGGGAATTGGGGCAGATTTGGGGGGAAATTGGGGGGGTTTGGGGAGAATTGGGGAGGATTTGGGGGGATACGGAGGGGATTTGGGGTAATTTAGGGGGAAATTGGAGGGGATTTGGGGCAAATTCGGGAGGATTTGGGGGAATTTAGGGGGGAATTGGGGATTTGGGGGGAATTGGGGAGGATTTGGGGAGAATTGGGTGGACTTAGGGGGGAATTGGGGATTTGGAGGGAATTGGGGAGGATTTGGGATTTGGAGGGGATATGGAGGGGATTTAGGGGGAAATTGAGGGGATTTGGGGGGATTTGGGGAGGATTTTGTTGGTTTTGGGTTCCTGGGGGGGAATTTGAGGAAATTTTGGGGTGCCTGGGGTGTTTCAGGGTTCCTGGGGGGGGATTTCGGGGTGATTTTGGGTAATTTTGGGGCACCTGATGTGACTTTTGGGTAATTTTGGGGTGCCTGATGCGATTTTTGGGGTGATTTGGGGTAATTTTGGGGTGATTTTGGTTAATTTTGGGGTGATTTTGGGTAATTTTGGGGCACCTGATGTGACTTTTGGGTAATTTTGGGGTGCCTGATGCGATTTTTGGGGTGATTTTGGTTGATTTTGGGTTCCTGGATGTGATTTTGGGTAATTTTGGGGTGATTTTGGGTAATTTTGGGGTGATTCTGGTTAATTTTGGGTTCCTGGATGTGTTTTTGGGGTAATTTTGGTTAATTTTGGGGTGCCCGATGCGATTTTTGGGTAATTTTGAGTAATTTTGGTTAATTTTGGTAATTAATTTCGGGGTGCCTGATGTGATTTTGGGGTGATTTTGGTTAATTTTGGGGTGATTTTGGGTAATTTTGGGTTCCTGGATGTGTTTTGGGGGTGATTTGGGTAATTTTGAGGTGATTTTGGTTAATTTCGGGGTGCCTGATGCGATTTTTGGGGTGATTTTGGGTAATTTTGGGGTGCTGATGTGATTTTGGGGTGATTTTGGTTAATTTTGGGGTGATTCTGGTTAATTTCGGGGTGCCTGATGTGATTTTGGGTTGATTTTGGTTAATTTTGGTTAATTTTGGTAATTAATTTTGGGGTGCCTGATGTGATTTTGGGTTGATTTTGGTTAATTTTGGTTAATTTTGGTAATTAATTTCGGGGTCCCCCCCCAGCCGCCCCCCCCGGCCGACCCCCCCCGGCGCCGCCCCTCGGCCGAGGGTCCCTTCGCCCCTCCCCCACCCCCGGGGGGCAGCGCGACCCCCCAGGACGGGGGTGGGGGAGGGGCCGGGGGGGGCTTCGGGCCCTTCGCCCCTCCCCCACCGCCACCCCCCTTCGGGGCCTTCGCCGACGGGAGCCCCTCCCCCTACGGCAGCAGGTGAGGCGGATTTTGGGGTCTTTTGGGGGATTTTGGGGATTTTTGGGGGGGTTGGGGGGATTTGGGGGGATTTTTGGGATTTTTGGGGGGATTTGGGGGGATTTTGGGGGGGTTTGGGGATTTTTGGGGGGATTTGGGGTGGAATTGAGGATTTTTGGGGAGATTTGGGGGGATTTTGGGGGAATTTGGGGGGAATTGGGGCTATTTTGGGGGGGTTTTGGGGGATTTTGGGGGGATTTGGGGGATTTTGGGGGGGTTTGGGGGGATTTTGGGATTTTGGGGGGATTTTGGGGGAATTGGGGGGAGTTGGGGGGGAATTGGGGGGAATTTGGGGGGTTTGGGGTTTGGGGGGATTTGGGGTTTGGGGGGATTTGGGATTTTGGGGGGGGTTTGGGATTTTGGGGGGGATTTTGGATCTTTTGGGGCAGATTTGGGATTTTTTGGGGAGTTTCCCAGATATTTTTGGGATTTCCCCAATTTTTGGTGGGATTTTCCCAATTTTTGGGGGAGATTTCCCCGATTTTTAGGGTGGGTTCTCCCTGATGTTTGGGGGGGATTATCTTAATTTTTGGGGGTTTCCCCTTTCCGTGGGATTTGCCCAAAGTTTTGGGAATTTCCTCAATCTTTGTATGGAATTTCACAGAATTTTTGGGGGATTTCCTCAATTTTTTATGGGATTTGCCCAATTATTTTTTTTTTTGAAATTTCCCTGATTTTTTGGGGTGGGATTTCCCCAATTTTTGGGGCGGGGGTTCCCCAATTTTGGGGTTTGATTTTCCCAGTTTTTTGGGGTGGATTTCCCCAATTTCTGGGGTGGGGTTCCCCAATTTTGTGGGGGAATTTTCCCAATTTTTGGGGTTGATTTCCCCAATTTTCGGGGTTGATTTCCCCAATTTTTGGGGTTGATTTCCCCAATTTTTGGGGTGGAATTTCCCCAATTTTGGGGTTGATTTCCCCAATTTTTGGGGTTGATTTCTCCAATTTTTGGGTGTAGATTTCCCCAATTTTTGGGGGTTGATTTCCCCAATTTTTGGGGTTGATTTCCCCAGTTTTTTTGGGGGGGAATTTCCGCAATTTTTGGGTGTGGATTTCCCCAATTTTTGGGGGGAATTTCCCCAATTTTCGGTGGGGAGTTTCCCCAATTTTTGGGGTTGATTTCCCCAATTTTTGGGGTTGATTTCCCCAATTTTTGGGGTTGATTTCCCCAGTTTTTTTGGGGGGGAATTTCCGCAATTTTTGGGTTTGGATTTCCCCAATTTTTGGGGGGAATTTCCCCCATTTTCGGTGGGGAGTTTCCCCAATTTTGGGGTTGATTTCCCCAATTTTTGGGGTGGATTTCCCCAATTTTTTGGGGTTGATTTCCCCAATTTTTGGGGTTGATTGCCCCAATTTTTGAGGTGGAATTCCCCAATTTTTGGGGTTGATTTCCCCAATTTTGGGGTGGATTTCCCCAATTTTCGGGGTCTCACTGACCGCCCCTCCCCCTCTCCCCTTCCAGGCTCCCCTTCCCCCCGGACCCCTTCCCCTCCCCCCGCCGCCCCCCGGAGGGGGGTGGGGGAGTCCCGGGGGGCTCCTTCCCCTCCCGCCGCGCCCCTCCCCCACCCCCACCCCCTCCCCCACCCCCTCCCCCCTCGGGGGGCTCCTTCCTGCCCTTCCCCCCCCCTCCCCCCACCCCCTCCCTGCCTCCCCCTTCCTCCCCTCCCCCGCCCTCCCCCTTCTTCCCCTCCCCCCGGGGGGGCTCCCCCTGCCCCGCCCCCGCCCGGGGGGGGTCCCCGGCCCCCGAGGGGACCCCCGAGAGCGTCCCCTTCGCCCCCCACCCCAGCCTGGACTCGCGCATCGAGGCGCTGCTGAAGGAGCAGCGCTCCCACTTCTTCCCCGCCCCCGCCCCCCACGAGGAGGAGGAGGAGGGTGGGGGAGGGGCGGGGGAGGAAGGCCCCCCCACCCCCACCCCCCCCAAGCCCCCCCGCACCCCGCCCAGCCCCCCCCCCGCCGGTGGGGAGGGGGAGGGGCCCGGGGAACCCCCCCAGGAGGGGCCCGGGGGGGTCCCCGAAGAGCCCCCGGAGCCCCCCCGGGGTGGGGGAGGGGAGGGAGGAGCCCCCCCGAGCCCCCGACCCAACGGGCAGGAGAGGGTGAGTGGGGGAGGGGGGGTGGGGGGGGTTTGGGGGGGGGGTTGGGGGGTCTTGGGGGGGATTTTGGGAGGATTTGGGGAGGATTTGGGGAGGTTCTGGGGGGATTTGGAAGAGTTTGGGGGGGATTTGGGGGGTTTGGGGGAGGCTTGGGGGGGACTTTAGGGGGATTTGGGGGGGTTTGGAGAAATTTCAGGGGGATTTGAGGGGGTTTGGGGGGGATTTGGGGAGGTTTGAGGGGGTTTTAGGGGGGTTTTTGGGGGGTTTGGGGAAATTTTGGGGGGATTTGGGAGGTTTTGGGGAGGCTTGGGGGAGGATTCGGGGGGTTTCGGGGGGTTTTGGGGAAATTTGGGGGGATTTTGGGGGGTTTTGGAGAGGCTTGGGTGGGATTTGGTGGGTTTTGTGGGGGATTGGGGGGGGTTGGGGGGGATTTGGGGGGGTTCGGAAGGATTTGAGGGGGTTTGGGGAAATTTTGGAGTTTTTGGGGAGACTTGGGGGAGGATTTGGGGGGTTTCGGGGGGATTTGAGGGGGTTGAGGGAAGTTTTGGGGGATTTTTGGGAGGCTTGGGGGGGTTTGGGGAGGTTTTGGGGGAGGATTTGAGGAATTTGGGGGAGGATTTGGGGGGATCAGGGAGGTTTTGGGGGGGGTTGAGGGGTTTTGGGGGGATTTGGGGGGATTTGGGGGGTTTCAGGGGGATTTGAGGGGGTTGAGGGAAATTTTGGGGGGATTTGAGGGGGTTTTGGGGAGCATTTGGGACAATTTGGGGGGCTTTGGGGGGACTTCGGTCAGTTTGGGCCCATTTTGGTGTGATTTGGGCCGTTTTTGGGGTGATTTGGGCCGTTTTTGGGGTGATTTGGGCCGTTTTTTGCAGGTTTTTGGGGTGATTTGGGCTGTTTTTTGGGGTTATTTGGGCTGTTTTTTGGGGTTTTTTGGGGTAATTTGGTCTGTTTTGGGGTAACCTCCCATCTGGGGGTGCCCCCAGCCCCATTTCACCCCATTTTTCCCCCATTTTCAGACCTCCTCGGGGGAGGACATGGAAATCTCCTCCGACGACAACAGCGACGCCCCCCACGCCCCTCCCCCACTGCCGCCCTCCCCCTTCCCGGAGCCCCCTCCCCCTCCCCCGTCCTTCCCGCCCCCTCCCCCCCCCCAGCCCCTGATGGCCGTGCCCCTCCCCCCTCCCCCCCCGCGCCCCCTCCCCGATTTCGGGGGGTCCCCCCCGGCGCTGTTGGAGCTTTTGGGGCGTCCGGGGGGGCGCTGGGGGGGGGTCCCCACCCCCCTCCCGCTGCTGAGCCGCCTCCGCGCCCCCAAATCCGCCTTTGGGGGGGGGGGAGGGGGCGGGGGGGGCGCCCCTTTCGCCCCTCCCCCACCGCCCCACTTCGCCCCTCCCCCGCCCCCCCGCTTCCCGCCCCCTCCCCCGCCCTTCGAGCCCCCCACGGCCGAGGAGAGACCCCCGGGGACCGACCCCCCGGCGCCCCCCGCGCCCCCCGAGCCCCCCGGGCCCGTGGAGGGGGTCCTGGCGGCGCTGGTGCAGGAGATGAAGGCCACGATGCAGCGCGACCTCAACCGGAAAATGGTGGAGAACGTGGCCTTCCGCGCCTTCGACGCGTGGTGGGAGCGCAAGGAGGAGCAGCTCAAGGTGGGCAAAAATCTCACCCAAATCGGGGCAAAATCAGCCCAAAATCTGCTTTAAAATCTGAGCAAAACCAGCCCCAAATCAGCCCAAAATCTGAGCAAAATCAGCCCAAAGTCTGACCAAAATCTGACCCAAATCTGACCCAAATCTTCGACGCGTGGTGGGAGCGCAAGGAGGAGCAGCTCAAGGTGGGCAAAAATCTGACCCAAATCTGGGCAAATATGACCCAAAATCAGCCCAAAATCTGAGCAAAATCAGCCCAAAATCTGACCCAAATCTGAGCAAAATCAGCCCAAAGTCTGACCAAAATCTGACCCAAATCTGACCCAAATCTTCGACACGTGGTGGGAGCGCAAGGAGGAGCAGCTCAAGGTGGGCACAAAATCTGAGCCAAATCTGGGCAAATATGACCCAAAATCAGCCCAAAATCTGACCCAAATCAGCCCAAAATCTGAGCAAAATCAGCCCAAAGTCTGACCCAAATCTGACCCAAATCTGACCCAAATCTGACCCAAAATCTGGGCAAAACCAGCCCAAAATCTGACCCGAATCTGGGCAAAATCAGCCCAAAATTTGCTTTAAAATCTGACCAAAACCAGCCCAAAATCTGACCAGAGCTGCCCTAAAATCTCCTGTGGAACCTGACCCAAATCTGACCCAAAATCTGACCAAAACCAGCCCAAAATCTGCTTTACAACCAGCCCCTGAACCTGACCCAAAATCTGACCCAAACCCCCCGTTTTTCCCCCAAACCCCCCATTTTCCCCCCGATTTTGCCCCCCTGACCCCCCAATTTTTGCCCCCCTGACCCAAATTTTACCCCCCATGACCCCAATTTTACCCCCCTGACCCCAATTTTACCCCCCTGACCCCCCAATTTTCTCCCCCAGCCCTTCCAGTCGGGCCGGGGCCGTGAGGAGGCCCCGAGGCCGAAGGAGCCGCCCCCCGCCCTCCTCTCCCTCTCCCTCGTGGACTGGGCCCGGGGAGGGGGCGCGGGGCTGCGGGGCGCCCTCCGGCTGCCCTCCTTCAAGGTGCCCGTTTGGGGGGTCCTGGGGGGCTCTGGGGGGGTTTGAGGGGGTTTGGGGGGGATTTGGGGGGGATCTGGGGGGATTTGGGGCAGATCTGGGGGTCTTGGAGGGGATTTTGGGGGGTCCTGGGGGGGATTTGGGGGTCTTGGGGGGGATTTGGGGGTCTTGGAGGGGATTTTGGGGGGTCCTGGGGGGGATTTGGGGGGGATTTATGGGTCTTGGAGGGGATTTTGGGGGGTCCTGGGGGGGATTTGGGGGTCTTGGAGGGGATTTTGGCGGGTCCTGGGTGGGTTTGGGGGGGATTTATGGGTCTTGGAGGGGATTTTGGGGGGTCCTGGGGGGCTTTGGGGGGGATTTGGGGGTCTTGGAGGGGATTTGGGGGGGATTCAGGGGGTCCTGGGGGGGTTTGGGGGGGATCTGGGGGTCTTGGAGGGGATTTGGGGGTCTTGGAGGGGATTTTGGGGGGTCCTGGGGGGGTTTGGGGGGGATCTGGGGGTCCTGGAGGGGATTTGGGGGTCCTGGGGGGGATTTTGGGGGTCCTGGAGGGGATTTTGGGGGTCCTGGGGGGGAATTTGGGGGTCTTGGAGGGGATTTTAGGGGGTCCTGGGCGGGTTTGGGGGGTCTTGGAGGGGATTTTGGGGGGTCCTGGGGGGCTTTAGGGGGAGTCTGGAGGGGATTTGGGGGTCTTGGAGGGGATTTTGGGGGATCCTGGGGGGATTTGGGGGGGATTTGGGGGTCCTGGGGGGGATTTTGGGGGTCTTGGAGGGGATTTTGGGGGGTCCTGGGCGGGTTTGGGGGGGTTCTGGAGGGGATTTGGCGGTCTTGGGGGGGGATTTGGGGGTCCTGGGGGGGATTTGGGGTGCTGGGTGTCCCTTTTTGGGGAGGGTCTGGGGGGTTTCGGGGTTCTTTTTTCTCCCTTTTTTCATTTTTTTCCCGTTTTTCCCCATTTTTCCCCGTTTCCCGCAGGTGAAGCGGAAAGAGCCGTCGGAGCTGAACGAGGGGGGGAGGAGAAGCGCCCCCGACCCCCCACCCCCCCCGAGGAGGATGAGGATGGTGAGACCCCTCCCCAAAACCCCCAAAAAACCGCTAAAAAACCCCAAAAACCCCTTTAGATACCCCCCAAAAACCCAAAAAACACCCCAAAAAACACTCTAAAAAACCCCAAAAACCCCTTTAGATACCCCCTAAAAACCCCAAAAACCCAAAAAACACCCCAAAAAACCCCAAAAACCCCTTTAGATACCCCCTAAAAACCCCAAAAACCCCAACCCCCCCAAAAACACCCCAAAACCCCCTTTAGATAACCCCTAAAAACCCCAAAACCCCAACCCCCCTCAAAAACACTCCAAAAAACACCCCAAACCCCCCAAAACCCCCTTTAGATATGCCCTAAAAACCCCAAAAAAACCCAAAAAAACACCCCAAACCCCCCAAAAAACTGCTAAAAAACCCCAAAAACACTTTAGATACGCCCCAAAAACCCCAAAAACCCCTAAAAAACCCCCAAAACCCCTTTAGATACCCCCTAAAAACCCCAACCCCCTCCAAAAAACACCCTAAAAACCCCAAAAACCCCTATAGATACCCCCTAAAAATCCCAAAAACCCCAATCCCCCTCAAAAACACCCCAAAAAACACCCCAAAACCCGCTAATAAACCCCAGAAAACCCCCAAGAAACCACACCACAAAAAAAAAACCCAAAAAAAACCCATAAATAGCCAAAAAGTACCCCAAAAATACCCTAAAAAAACAAGAAAAAAATTCCAAAAAAACCCTAAAAATCCTCCAAGAAACCCCGAAAAATCCTCCTAAAAACCACCCAAAAAAACCCCAAAAACCACAAAAAAGCTCCAAAAATCCCCTGAAATCCCCAAAAAACTGCTAAAAAAACCCCAAAAACCCCTTTAGATACCCCCTAAAAATCCCAAAAACCCCAAACCCCCCCAAAAACACCCCCAAAACACCCCAAAACCCACTAATAACCCCCAGAAAACCCCCAAGAAACCCCCCAGAAAACCCCCCCAAAAAAAAACCCTAAATACCCAAAAAGTACCCAAAAAAATACCCTAAAAAACGAAGGAAAAAAATCCCTAAAAAACTCCAAAAAACCCCTAAAAATCCTTCAAAGAAACCCCTAAAAATCCCCTAAAAAACCAAGAAAAAAAATCCCTAAAAAACCCCTAAAAATCCTTCAAAGAAACCCCTAAAAATCCTCTAAAAAACCAAGAAAAAAATCCCCCTAAAAAATCCCAAAAAAAACCCTAAAAATCCTCCAAGAAACCCCAAAAAATCCTCCAAAAAACCCCAAAAAATCCTCCAAAAAACCGCAAAAACCCCCCGAAGAAACCCGCAAAAAATCCGCAAAAAACCCAAAAAAACCCACAAAAAATCCCCAAAAAAACCGCAAAAAATCCCCAAAACTCCCCCTAAAAAAACCCGAAAAAACCCCAAAAACCCCAAAATCACCCGAATTTGCCCCAAAGCAGAGAAGGAGCCGCCGCGCGCCGCGGAGGGCCCCGGAAAGCGCCGGAAACTGTTCCGGTTGGACAGCGAAGGGGAAGAGGCGTCCGAAGAGTCCTCCTCGGCCAAGGTGGGACCCCCCCCGATTTTGGGGACCCCCCCCGATTTTGGGGACCCCCCCCCGAATCTTGGGAACCCCCCCCGTGTTTTGGGGATGGGTTTTGGGGACCCCCCCGTGTTTTGGGGACCCCCCTCCGATTTTGGGGACCCCCCCCGATTTTGGGGACCCCCCCCCGAATTTGGGGCCCCCCTGACCCCCCCTGACCCCCAAAGGAGGAAGAGGAGGAGGAGGAGGAGGAGGAGGACGAGGCCGAAGCGCAGAGGAGGAGGAGGAGGAGGAGGAGGAGGAAGGGGGAGGGGCCCCCCCCACCCCCCCGGGGACCCCCCCGGGGACCCCCCCGGCCGGGCCCGGGTGAAGGTTTGGGGACATTTTCGGGGATTTTGGGACATTTTGGGACATTTCGGGTCATTTGGGCCATTCGGGGACATTTTGGGGGGATTTGGGGACATTTTGGGGGGATTTGGGACATTTGGGGGCATTGGGGACATTGGGGACATTTGGGACATTTGGGGACATTTGGGGACATTTTGGGACATTTGGGGACATTTGGGGGCATTTGGGAACATTTGGGGACAATTGGGACATTTGGGACATTTTGGGACATTTGGGACATTTGGGGACATTTTGGGACATTTGGGACATTTGGGGACATTTTGGGACATTTGGGGACATTTGGGGACATTTGGGGGGATTTGGGACATTTGGGGTCATTCGGGGACATTTTGGGGGGATTTGGGACCATTTTGGGACATTTGGGGACATTTGGGATATTTGGGGACATTTGGGGACATTTGGGGGTTGGGGACATCGAGGGGACCCCCCCGTCCGGGCCCGGGTGAGGGATTTGCGGACATTTGGGGACATTTTGGGTCATTTTGGGTCATTTGGGGGAATTTGGGGACTTTGGGGGACGTTTTGGGGATATTTTGGGGGTGTTGGGGACATTTTTGGGGGGTTTGGGGAGATTTTGGGGTTTGGGGACATTTGGGGACGTTTTGGGGGCATTTGGGGTCATTTTGGGGCATTTTGGGAATATTTGGGGACATTTGGGGGACGTTTTGGGGATATTTTGGGGGTGTTGGGGATATTTTGGGGGTGTTGGGGACATTTTTGGGGGGATTTGGGACATTTTTGGGGTTTGGGGTCACTGTGGGGGGCGCAGGGGGGTGACCCCACTGTTGTCACTGCAGAGGAGGAGGAGGAAGAGGAAGAAGAGGAAGAAGAGGAGGAGGAGGAGGAGGAGGAGGAGGAGGAGGAGGAGGAAGAGGCCGAAGGCTCCTCCAAACTGTCGCCGTTCGAGGGGGGAGGGGACAGCAGCTCCTCCTCCCCGCGGCCTTCGTCCTCACCCTCCTCATCCTCATCCTCCTCATCATCATCATCATCATCCTCATCCTCCGAGGACGAGGCCGAAGAGCCGCCGGAGCCGCCCCGGCCGCCCTCCCCCAAACCGGGTAAGCACCGCCCCAAATTCCCCAAAATTCGGGGCGAATATCCCAAAATTCGAGGTGGGTATCCCAAATTTCGGGGTTGATCTCCCAAATTCCGGGTTTAATATCCCAAATTTTGGGGTGAATCTCCCAATTTCGGGGTGAATCTCCCAAAATTCAGGGTAGATCTCCCAAATTTCAGGGTGAATCTTTCAGGGTGAATCTCCCAAATTTCAGGGTGGATCTCCCTAATTTCGGGGTGGATCTTCCAAAATTCGGGGTGAATCTCCCAAATTTCAGTGTGGATCTCCCCAAATTTCGGGGTGAATATCCCAAAATTCGGGATGGATCTCCCAGATTTCAGGGTGAATCTTTCAGGGTGAATCTCCCAAATTTCAGCGGTGGATCTCCCAAAATTCAGGGTGAATCTCCCAAAATTCGGGGTGAATCTCCCAAATTTCGGGGTGGATCTCCCCAAATTTCGGGGTGAATATCCCAAATTTCGTGGTGAATATTTCAAATTTCGGGGTGGATCTCCCAAAATTCGGGGTGAATCTCCCAAATTTTGGGGTGAATCTCCCAAAATTCGGGGTGAATCTCCCAAAATTTCGGGGTGAATCTCCCAAATTTTGTGGTGAATCTCCCAAATATTGGGGTGCATCTCCCAAAATTCGGGTTGAATCTCCCAAATTTTCGTGTGAATCTCCCAAAATTCAGGGTGAATCTCCCAAAATTCGGGGTGAATCTCCCAAAATTAGGGGTGAATCTTTCAAATTTTGGGATGAATCCCCCAAATTTCGGGTTCGCCCTCTGACCCCCCCCTTTTCTCCCGCAGCCCCTCCCCCGCCGCCGCCGCGCCCCTCCTCGCCCATCCCGCTGCTGCCGCCCCCCAAAAAACGCCGAAAGGCCGAAGAGCCGCCCCCCGCCCCCCCACAACCGCCCCCCCCGAGCCCCCCGAGCCCCCCCAAACCCCCCACGCCCCTCCCCCGGCGCCGCGAGCCCCCCGCCCGCCCCCCGGCGCCGCCGCCGCGGTTGGTGGCGAACCTCCCGGCGGATCACGCGTCGCTGGTGAAGAGCTGCGCCGACACCTCCACCAACACCACCAACGCCACCGACGGGGGTCCCGCGCGGCGCCCCCCGCCCCGGCGCCCGCCCCGCGCCGCCGCCGAGCACCTCGGGGCCTCCTCGCTGCTGGAGCTGTCCCGCGGCGCGCACAGCGCCCCCCGCAGGAGCCCCCAGCGCGGCGTTGGCGGTGATTTGGCGGTGCTGGCGGCCATCGCCCTCGACGACGGCGACGCCGACGTGCCGCCGGTGCTGCTGGAGCACAACTACGCCAAAACGCCGCCGGCCGCGCCCGCCGGGCACGCGCCGTGCCTGGAGGAGGTGCTGGAGGCGCCCGAGGAGGTGGTGGCGGAGCTGCCGCCGGTCGGCGGCACCGACAGCGACGCGGCGGTTCCGGCGGCGGTTCCGCCCCGGCGCAAACGGCACCGACCGCCGCCGCCGCCGTCATCATCATCATCATCATCGTCATCGAGTGACAGCGACAGCGACAGCAGCGAGGGCGGCGCGCGGCGGTGGCTGCGGCCCCGTGGTGGTGGCACCGCGCCGGTGGCACCGGTGGCGTTCGCGCCGCGCAGCGAGTTCGAGCAGATGACGATCCTGTACGACATCTGGAGCGCCGGGCTGGACGCCGAGGACGCGCGGTTCCTGCGGGTCACCTACGAGCGGCTGCTGCAGCAGGACGGCGCCGCCCATTGGCTCAACGACACCCACTGGGTGCCCCACACCGATATCCTGACGGGGCTGCGGGTGGGGACGCTGGAGTGGGTGTTGGGGACATTGGGATGGGTGTTGGGGACATTGGGATGGGTGTTGGGGACGTTGGGATGGATGTTGGGGACATTGGGATGGGTGTTGGGGACATTGGGATGGGCTTTGGGGACACTGGATTGGGTGCTGGGGACACAAAAATGGGTGTTGGGGACATTGGAATGGGTGTTGGGGACACAAGGGTGGCACTGGGGACACCAAGATGGGTGTTGGGGACATTGGGATGGGTGTTGGGGACGTTGGGATGGGTGTTGGGGACATTGGGATGGGCGTTGGGGACATTGGATGGGTGTTGGGGACATTGAATGGGCGTTGGGGACACAAAAATGGGTGTTGGGGACATGGGGATGGGTGTTGGGGACATTGGGATGGGCGTTGGGGACATTGGAATGGGTGTTGGGGACATTGGGATGGGTGTTGGGGACGTTGGAATGGGTGTTGGGGACATTTGGATGGGCGTTGAGGACACAGGGATGGGCACTGGGGACACAAGGGTGGCACTGGGGACACCAAGATCAGCGTTGGCGACATTGGGATGGGCACTGGACACATTGGAATGGGCGTTGGGGACATCGGAATGGGCATTGGGGACACACGGGTGTCATCGGGGACACAAAGATGGGCTTTGGGGACACCAAGATGGGCTTTGGGGACACAGGGATGGGCCCTGGGGACACAAGGGTGGCTCTGGGGACACAGGGGTGGCACTGGGGACACCAAAATGGGCATTGGGGACACAAAGATGGCACTGGGGACACCAAGATGGGCGTTGGGGACATTGGGATGGGCACTGGGGACACAGGGATGGGCATTGGGGACACAGGGATGGGCATTGGGGACATTTGGATGGTTGTTGAGGACACAAGGGTGGCACTGGGGACCCAAGGGTGGCTCTGGGGCCCCAAGGGTGCCATCGGGGACATTGGAATGGGTGTTGGGACACTGGATGAGCTCTGGGGACACAAGGGTGCCATCGGGGACACCAAGATGGGTGTTGGGGACACAAGGACGGGCACTTGGGACCCAAGGGTGACACTGGGGACATTGGAATGGGTGTTGAGGACACCAAGATGGGTGTTGGGGACCCAAGGGTGGCATTGGGGACATTGGATGGGCCCTGGGGACACAGGGATGGGCTTTGGGGACATTGGGATGGGTGTTGGGGCATTGGAATGGGCCCTGGGGACCCAAGGGTGCCATCGGGGACACAGTGACGGGCTCTGGGGACCCAAGGGTGGCATTAAGGACACAGTGACGGGCCCTGGGGCCCCAAGGGTGCCATGGCTGTCCCGTTGTCCCTTGACGCGCTCACTGACGCGCGCGGGCAGCCCGCGGCGCCGGCGCCGGTGGCCGGAGAGCCGCGAGCACCGGACGGGCAGCGCCCGCAGCGAGGGCTACTACCCCATCAGCCGGCGCGAGAAGGCGCGCTACCTGCGGCCCTGCCCCGCGCCGCGCCCCGACCCCGACGCGCCCGACGCACAGGTGAGCCCCGGGACGTCCCCACGGTGTCCCCGATGTCACCGCGGTGTCCCCACGGTGTCACCGCCCGCAGGGCCCCAACCGCGTCCTGTCGGAGCGCCGCTCGGAGCAGCGGCGGCTGCTCAGCGCCATCGGCGCGGCCGCGCTGCCGGACAGCGACCTGCTCAAGCTCAACCAGCTCAAGGTGGGTCCCGACGGTGGCTCCGGGGTGGCGCGGTGTCACTGCGGTCACACCGGTGTCACTGCGTGTCCCCGGCACTGGTGACGTGTCCCCGTGTGCCGTCCTCGTGTCCCCCTCATGTCCCCGTGTCCCCCCGTGTCCCCCCGTGTCCCCCCGTCCCATCCCCGTGTCCCCATGTCCCCGTGTCCCCCCGTGTCCCCCCGTCCCATCCCCGTGTCCCCCCATGCCATCCCTGTGTCCCCCTGTGCCACCCCCGTGTCCCCCCCATGTCCCTGTGAACCCCATGCCATCCCTGTGACCCCCCCATGTCCCTTTGTCCCCCCGTCCCATCCCCGTGTCCCCATGTCCCCATGTCCCCCTGTGCCACCCCCGTGTCCCCCCCATGTCCCTGTGACCCCCCATGTCCCTGTGACCCCCCATGTCCCTGTGACCCCCCCGTGCCATCCCCATCCCTGGTGACACGTCCCCATGTCCCCCGTGTGCCATCCCTGTGTCCCTTTGTCCCCCCGTGCCATCCCCGTGTCCCCATGTCCCCGTGTCCCCCTGTGCCATCCCCATGTCCCCCCCATGTCCCCCCCATGTCTCCCCTTTGTCCCCCCGTGCCACCCCGTGTCCCCCTGTGCCATCCTCATGTCCCCCCCATGTCCCCATGTCCCCCCGTGTGCCATCCCCGTGTCCCCCCCATGTCCCCATGTCCCCCCGTGCCGTCCCCATGTCCCCCATCGTGTCCCCCCGTGCCCTCCCCGTGTCCCCCTGTGTCCCCCCATGTCCCCTCGTGTCCCTTTGTCCCCCTGTGCCATCCCCGTGTCCCCCCATGCCATCCCTGTGTCCCCCCGTGTCCCTGTGACCCTCCATGTCCCCCTGTGTCCCTTTGTCCCCCCCATGTCCCCCTGTGCCATCCCCGTGTGCCATCTCCGTGTCCCCCCGTGTCCCCCCCATGTCCCTGTGACCCCCGTGTCCCCCCCCGTGTCCCTTTGTCCCCATGTGCCACCCCCATGTCCCCGGTGCCATCCCCGTGTCCCCGTGTGCCATCCCTGTGTCCCTTTGTCCCCATGTGCCACCCCCATGTCCCCGGTGCCATCCCCGTGTCCCCCCGTGCCACCCCTGTGTCCCTTTGTCCCCCTGTGCCATCCCCATGTCCCCATGTCCCTCTGTGCCATCCCCGTGTCCCCCCCGTGCCATCCCTGTGTCCCCGTGTGCCACCCCTGTGTCCCTTTGTCCCCATGTGCCATCCCCGTGTCCCCGGTGCCACCCCCTTTGTCCCCATGTCCCCATGTCCCCGGTGCCACCCCCTGTCCCCCCCTGTCCCTGTGTCCCCCCATGTCCCCGTGTCCCCGGTGCCACCCCCATGTCCCCCCTGTGTCCCCGTGTCCCCGGTGCCACCCCTGTGTCCCCCCGTGTCCCCGTGTCCCCGGTGCCACCCCCATGTCCCCCCATGTCCCCGTGTCCCCGGTGCCACCCCTGTGTCCCCCCATGTCCCCCCAGTTCCGGAAGAAGCGTCTCCGCTTCGGCCGCAGCCGCATCCACGAGTGGGGTCTGTTCGCCATGGAGCCGATCGCGGCCGACGAGATGGTCATCGAGTACGTGGGCCAGAACATCCGCCAGGTGCGTGTCCCATCAGTGTCCCCACGGTGTCCCCAAGGTGTCATCGGTGTCCCCTCAGGTGTCCCCAGGGCCATCGCTGTCCCCACGGTGTCCCCATGGTGTCCCCGGGGCTTTGGGTGACCTCGGGTGGCCATGGGTGTCCTTGGGTGGCCTCTGGGTGTCCTTGGGTGGCCTTGGGTGACCTCTGGGTGACCTCTGGGTGACCTCTGGGTGTCCTTGGGTGACCTCTGGGTGTCCTTGGGTGGCCTTGGCTGATCTCGGGTGGCCTTGGGTGGCCTCTGGTGACCTTGGTTGGCCTCTGGGTGGTCTCTGGGTGACCTCTGGGTGACCCCGGGTGGCCTCTGGGTGGCCTTGGATGGCCTCTGGGTGACCTCTGGGTGGCTTTGGGTGACCTCGGGGTGGCCTCTGGGTGGCTTTGGGTGTCCTTGGGTGGCCTTGGGTGACCTCTGGGTGACCCCGGGTGTCCTTGGCTGACCCCGGGTGACCTGGGGTGGCCTCTGGGTGGCCTTGGGTGACCTCGGGGTGGCCTCTGGGTGGCCTCTGGGTGATCTCGGGTGGCCTCTGGGTGACCTCTGGGTGGATTTGGTTGGCCTTGGGTGCCCTTGGGTGCCCTTCGGTGACCCCGGGTGCCCTTGGGTGACCCCGGGTGACATCGGGTGACCCCGGGTGACCCCGGGTGGCCTTGGCTGACCCCGGGTGACCCCGGGTGGCCTCGGTGACGCGGGGCGGGCGCAGGTGGTGGCGGACATGCGGGAGAAGCGCTACGCGCAGGAGGGCATCGGCAGCAGTTACCTGTTCCGCGTGGACCACGACACCATCATCGACGCCACCAAGTGCGGCAACCTGGCGCGCTTCATCAACCACTGCTGCACGGTGAGCGCGGCGCGGGGGGCCGGGGGGCTTGGGGGGTCCTGGGGGGCTCGGGGGGCGTGGGGGGCCGGGGGGCTTGGGGGGTCCTGGGGGGCTCGGGGGGCTCAGGGGGTCCTGGTGGTCCCCAGGGCTTGGGGTCTCAGGGGGTCCTGGTGGTCCCCAGGGCTTGGGAGGCTCTGGGGGTCTGATGGTCCCCAGGACTTGGGGGGCTTGGGGGTCCTGGTGGTCCCCAGGGCTTGGGGGCGCGGGGGGTCCTGGTGGTCCCCAGGACTTGGGGGGCGCGGGGGGTCCTGGTGGTCCCCAGGGCTTGGGGGTCCCACTGACCCCTTTAGTGCTTGGGGGGCTCTGGGGGTCCCGCTGGTCCCCAGGGCTTGGGAGGCTCTGGGGGTCTGATGGTCCCCAGGGCTTGGGGGGCTCTGGGGGTCTGATGGTCCCCAGGACTTGGGGGGCGCGGGGGGTCCTGGTGGTCCCCAGGGCTTGGGGGTCCCACTGACCCCTGGTGCTTGGGGGGCTCGGGGGGCTCGGGGGGTCCTGGTGGTCCCTTTAGTGCTTGGGGGGCTCGGGGGGCGCTGGGGGTCCCGGGGCTTGGGGGTCCCACTGACCCCTGGTGCTTGTGGGGCTCGGGGGGTCCTGGTGGGCCCCAGGGCTTGGGGGGCGCTGGGGGTCTGCTGGCCCCTTTAGTGCTTGGGGGGCCCACTGACCCCCGGGGCTTGGGGGGTTATGGGGGTCCTGGTGGCCCCCAGGGCTTGGGGTCTCTGGGGGTCCCGCTGGTCCCCAGGGCTTGGGGGTCCTGCTGACCCATGGTGCTCTGTGGGTCCCCCTGACCCCTCATGCCCTGGGGGTCGCTGTGGGTCCCACTGACCCCAGTACTTGGGGGTCCCCTCACCCCGGTACTTGTGGGTCCCGCTGACCCCGGTACTTGTGGGTCCGCTGACCCCCGGTGCCCCCCAGCCCAACTGCTACGCCAAGGTGATCACCATCGAGGCGCAGAAGAAGATCGTCATCTACTCGAAGCAGCCGATCGGCGTCAACGAGGAGATCACCTACGACTACAAGTTCCCCATCGAGGACACCAAGATCCCGTGCCTGTGCCGCACCGAGAGCTGCCGCGGCACCCTCAACTGACGCGCCGGCGCCGCGCGGGGCCCGCGGCGGGAACGGCGGCGCGGCCGCGGCTCGGGGGCCGAGGGTGACGCGGCGCGGCCGCGGTTGGGTTTTGGCCAACGTGGTTGGGGTTTGGCCACCAGGGTTGGGGTTTGGCCACCATGGTTGGGTTTTGGCCAACGTGGTTGGGGTTTGGCCACCAGGGTTGGGGTTTGGCCACCATGGTTGGGGTTTGGCCAACGTGGTTGGGGTTTGGCTGCCACCGTTGGGTTTTGGCCACCATGGTTGGGTTTTGGCCAACGTGGTTGGGGTTTGGCCACCAGGGTTGGGGTTTGGCTGCCACCGTTGGGTTTTGGCCACCATGGTTGGGGTTTGGCCACCAGCCGGGGGGTTTTGGCCACCATGGTTGGGTTTTGGCCAACGTGGTTGGGGTTTGGCTGCCACCATTGACATTTGGCCACCATGGTTGGGGTTTGGCCACCACCGTTGGATTTTGGCCGCCACCGTTGACCTTTGGTCACCACTGTTGGATTTTGGCCGCCATGGTTGGGGTTTGGCTGCCACCATTGACCTTCGGCCGCTGTGGTTGACATTTGGCCACCGCCGTTGGCTTTTGGCTGCCATAGTTGGGGTTTGGCCACCGCCGTTGGCTTTTGGCCACCACCGTTGGGGTTTGGCTGCCACCATTGACCTTTGGTTGCCGTGGTTGACGTTTGGCCACCACCGTTGGGTTTTGGCCACCGGGATCAGCGTTTGGCCACCGGGAGCCACCACCGACCGGAGGGAGCCGAGAGTCGACCTTTGGCCGCCGCGGCACTGCCGCCCCTCCCCCACCACGATGACATCACCGTGACATCACCGCGACATCGCCGTGACATCATCGCGACGTCGCTGTGACATCATCGCGACGTCACCGCGCCCCTCCCCCCTCCCAAAAAAGGCTTTTTTCTCCCTTTTTTTTGGCTGTTTCTTGTAGAAACTGGGGGCGTGTCTGGGGTGGGGGGGGATGTGGGGGAGGGGGGGGTCTGCCCCTCCCCCCCCGCCCCTCCCCCCACTCTGTAAATACCCCCGGGGGGTGTAAATACCTGTACATGCCCCTCCCCCCTGTACATATGTGGATATGGGGGGGCCCCCGAGCCCCCCCTTTTTATAAAGGGCCACTGAGCTTTGGCACCGCCTCCGTCTCCGTTTTTTGGGGGGCTCTGGGGGGTTTTGGGGGTTTTGGGGTTGGCCTGTGGGACTCTGGGACACGTGTGAGGGATTTTGGGGGATTTAGGGGGTTTTGGGGTCGGCCTGTGGAACTCTGGGAGATGTGTGAAGGATTTTGGGGGGCTCTGAGGGGTTTAGGGGGTTTTGGGGTCAGCCTGTGGGACTCTGGGACACGTGTGAGGGATTTTGGGGGATTTAGGGGGTTTTGGGGTCGGCCTGTGGAACTCTGGGAGATGTGTGAAGGATTTTGGGGGGCTCTGAGGGGTTTTGGGGTGTGAGCTGTGAGGATGAGGAGGGCTCAGAGCAGCCCCAGGTGTGAGCTGTGAGGATGATGAGGGCTCACAGGTGTGAGCTGTGAGGATGATGAGGGCTCACAGGTGTGAGCTGTCAGGATGATGAAGGCTCACAGGTGTGAGCTGTGAGGATGATGAGGGCTCACAGGTGTGAGCTGTCAGGATGATGAAGGCTCACAGGTGTGAGCTGTGAGGATGATGAGGGCTCACAGGTGTGAGCTGTGAGGATGATGAAGGCTCACAGGTGTGAGCTGTGAGGATGATGAGGGCTCACAGGTGAGAGCTGTGAGGATGATGAAGGCTCACAGGTGAGAGCTGTGAGGATGATGAGGGCTCACAGGTGTGAGCTGTCAGGATGATGAAGGCTCACAGGTGAGAGCTGTGAGGATGATGAGGAGGGGGCGGCTCCTCCGGGGGCTGATTTAGAGGGAGTTTTTCCTCACATCACTTTTGCACGGAGCTGCTGGAGGAGAGGAGTTTTTGGGGGGCTCCCGGGGCTGTCTCATGGAGGGACGATGGGCGCTTTGGAAAGGATTTTGGGGATCATTTGGATTCGTGGAGCTTTGCTCAAAGGAGGAGCCGAGGGACAAACCTTTGTGCCGAGAAGCAGCGGCCAAACAGGTGAGCCGATGTGCCTTTGTAGTGGGGAATTTTCTCCTTTCCCTTTTGAATTTCATCATCCTGAGGTTGAAATGAGGGGGCTGCCCTGTTGTCCCTCCTTTTAAGGGTTTGGATTGAGGTAAAATTCTGCTTTTTGCCATCATTTGAGGCAAACCCCTTCTTTTCTGCTCTTCTGGGGGATGCAATTGAAGGGGAGCCCACATTTCTTTGCCCTCGTTGAAGTGAGAATGTAGTGTTGGTTTTGGTGGGTTTAAGTTAATTAATTAAGTTAATTAGTAAGTTTGGTTTTTTTTATTTGATAATTGCCTTCTTGTTTATTCGATTACAGAGGTTTTATTCATTTGGTTTGTTTAATTGTCATGAATGTTTTATTGTTACCGGTAATTTGGGAGTTATTGTTTATGGTTACATTTATCTTTTGGTGATGTGCTTATTTCCAGCTACTATTTGTATTTTGATGGTTTGAGGCATTATGGCTTTATTGAGTTAGGAATAATTTTTTTCGCTGCTAATTTAAGTTTATTTATTTGGGTTTTTGTTTTAGTTTGATGTTTTTGTTGGTTGCTTTTTATTAGTGGGTTATTTTAGGAACTTGTGTATTTATATTGTGGATTTTTTAGGTAGTTTTTTATTTGGGTACTTATCTTTTTATTGTCTAGTGGTTTAGATTTTTTAATATCGTTTATTACTTTGGTTTTTAAAGTTAACTTAGCAGACTACTGGTTACTCTTGGAGTTAGTGTAGAGGTATGGTTTTCATTTTTAGTAGCTTTCAGGGTCTGTTGTGTGGTTTCAAGTTTAGTAAGCTGGTTGGACTTTTTCTAGTGGGTTTTGTGATTTGTTCTCTATATGTGTTTTGGTTCCTGTGGGCTGTTTTTAATTTTTGTTTCATTTTTGTGATGTGTCTCACTAACAGCTGCTAGTGAAAAGAGTGTAGTGTGGGGGTTTTTTTGCTGGTAGTTGGTTCTGTGGTGGTGTATTTTTAGTTTGTGTTGTTTTTGGGTTTCTTTTGTTAGAGATTAACGTTCTTATTTTGGGGTTAATTTGTAATTATTTGGAAGGTTTTAGGGTGATTGAGATTTTTGATATGGATGTCCTGTATGATAAGAGTTAATTTATTTGCTTTATGTGGAATTGATGGCGGGGTAGAGGACATTTTTGTATAGAATATGTATTTTAATCATAATATTAAAATAATACCATGGTAAGAGGGGCTGTGTTTTATTGTTTGTGTTTGAGGTGGTTTGGCATTTTCTTTTAGGTTGTGTTTCTTTTTTTTTTTTTTTGATGGCTCATGGAGCCATTCTGACTTTTTTTGATGAAATTGGTGGGAATTTGATGTTTCTTTTGTTATTTTACTTTTAGGAACTGGATTTTTCAGTATGCTTTTTGATTTTGCTGCTTTTTTTTTGTGGTGTAATAGTATTTTAGAAGAATTTGGATAATTTTTAAAAATATTTTTGTTATGTTTTTCATCTAATGTTGTTGGATTATTACAGAAGATTTTGAGTTTGATTTTTTAAGTTTCATTTGGATGAATTTATGTAGATGGTAGGACTGGTTTTATTTTTGGGGTAGTTGTATGTAGGTGTGTTGTATGTTTTTCAAGTGAAGGTAAATTGAGGTTTGTATTTAGTTGTTAGAGGAATGGAGGAAAAATATATTGGCAATGTTAACAGTAGTGTGTTATTTTGTGGTTTTTGCTTTTAGTTTGTATTGGAGTTTTAATAAGTTTGGTGTAGTAGTGTTTAATGGTGGAGTTATTTAAGGTATGATAGTTTATAGTCAATTCTTATTTATTTTAGATTTGTGTATAGGTTAGAGGAGGTTGTTGAAGGGTGAGTGTATTTTGTAGATGACTTATAGTGTTTCAGTTTATAGAGCATTTTTTGGATGGGAGTTAAAGGATTTTGACTTGTTTGGTGTTGCTGGTGAGGTATTGTTGAGGTGGTAAGGAGTATTTGTTGGGTTTTTTTAAAGAAGGTTTATTGTAGACACTTCGAGACAGTTGTGGGTTGCCAGATTGCGTTACATTTTCTGGCCTTTTAGTAGTTATTTAAAATATGTTAGAGTTTTTTTGGTTTATTGAAACACTTGATTTCGAGAAAATTCCTGTTTAGAATGTATGATTTTATATTGGCCTAAAATAAAAATGAAAAAAAAAAAAAATCCTTCGATGTTTGGATTTTTTGCGATCAGCTGCCCGCTCAGGGCCACTGGGCCAAGAGAATAAACTTGTACTGCCCTGACAGTCCCAGGGGAGCCCTACAAACTGACATCAGGAACCTGGACTGGTGAGTTTTTTTTCCCAGGTAAAAGAGCCGATGTTTGCGCTCCGAGTCCTGTGGCCCTGAGCGGGCAGCTGAGTGCAAAAAATCCGAACATCGAAGGATAAGTCCCAGACAGGAGCTGCCCCCACCTCATACTTGTGCTGCCCTGACAGTCCCAGGGGAGCCCTACAAACTGACATCAGGAACCTGGACTGGTGAGTTTTTTTTCCCAGGGAAAAGAGCCGATGTTTGCGCTCCGAGTCCTGTGGCCCTGAGCAGGCAGTTGACTGCAAAAATCCGAACATCGAAGGATAAGTCCCAGACAGGAGCTGCCCCCACCTCATACTTGTGCTGCCCTGAGAGTCCCAGGGGAGCCCTACAAACTGACATCAGGAACCTGGACTGGTGAGTTTTCTTTCCCAGGGAAAAGAGCCGATGTTTGCGCTCCGAGTCCTGTGGCCCTGAGCCGGCAGCTGACCGCAAAAAATCCGAACATCGAAGGATAAGTCCCAGACAGGAGCTGCCCCCACATCATACTTGTGCTGCCCTGAGAGTCCAAAAAGAGCTCTACAAACTGACATCAGGAACCTGGACTGGTGAGTTTTCTTTCCCAGGGAAAAGAGCCGATGTTTGCGCTCTGAGTCCTGTGGCCCTGAGCCTGCAGCTGACCGCAAAAAATCCGAACATCGAAGGATAAGTCCCAGACAGGATCCGCGCCCACCTCATACTTGTGCTGCTCCGACAGTCCCAGGGGAGCCCTACAAACTGACATCAGGAACCTGGACTGGTGAGTTTTCTTTCCCAGGGAAAAGAGCCGATGTTTGCGCTCCGAGTCCTGTGGCCCTGAGCGGGCAGCTGACCGCAAAAAATCCGAACATCGAAGGATAAGTCCCAGACAGGAGCTGCCCCCACCTCATACTTGTGCTACCCTGACAGTCCCAGGATTGCCCTACAAACTGACATCAGGAACCTGGACTGGTGAGTTTTTTTTCCCAGGGAAAAGAGCCGATGTTTGTGCTCCGAGTCCTGTGGCCCTGAGCCGGCAGCTGACCGCAAAAAATCCGAACATCGAAGGATAAGTCCCAGACAGGATCTGCCCCCACCTCATACTTGTGCTGCCCTGACAGTCCCAGGGGAGCCCTACAAACTGACATCAGGAACCTGGACTGGTGAGTTTTCTTTCCCAGGGAAAAGAGCCGATGTTTGCGCTCCGAGTCCTGTGGCCCTGAGCGGGCAGCTGAGTGCAAAAAATCCGAACATCGAAGGATAAGTCCCAGACAGGAGCTGCCCCCACCTCATACTTCTGCTGCCCTGACAGTCCCAGGGGAGCCCTACAAACTGACATCAGGAACCTGGACTGGTGAGTTTTCTTTCCCAGGGAAAAGAGCCGATGTTTGCGCTCCGAGTCCTGTGGCCCTGAGCGGGCAGCTGACTGCAAAAAATCGGAACATCGAAGGATAAGTCCCAGACAGGAGCTGCCCCCACCTCATACTTGTGCTGCCCTGACAGTCCCAGGGGAGCCCTACAAACTGACATCAGGAACCTGGACTGGTGAGTTTTCTTTCCCAGGGAAAAGAGCCGATGTTTGCGCTCTGAGTCCTGTGGCCCTGAGCGGGCAGCTGAGTGCAAAAAATCCGAACATCGAAGGATAAGTCCCAGGCAGGAGCTGCCCCCACCTCATACTTGTGCTACCCTGACAGTCCCAGGGGAGCCCTACAAACTGACATCAGGAACCTGGAATGGTGAGTTTTTTTTCCCAGGGAAAAGAGCCGATGTTTGCGCTCCGAGACCTGTGGCCCTGAGCCGGCAGCTGACCGCAAAAAATCCGAACATCGAAGGATAAGTTCCAGACAGGAGCTGCCCCCACCTCATACTTGTGCTGCCCTGAGAGTCCAAAAAGAGCTCTACAAACTGACATCAGGAACCTGGACTGGTGAGTTTCCTTTCCCAGGGAAAAGAGCCGATGTTTGCGCTCCGAGTCCTGTGGCCCTGAGCCGGCAGCTGACCGCAAAAAATCCGAACATCGAAGGATAAGTCCCAGACAGGATCTGCCCCCACCTCATACTTGTGCTGCCCTGACAGTCCAAAAAGAGCTCTACAAACTGACATCAGGAACCTGGACTGGTGAGTTTTTTTCCCAGGGAAAAGAGCCGATGTTTGCGCTCCGAGTCCTGTGGCCCTGAGCCGGCAGCTGAGTGCAAAAAATCCGAACATCGAAGGATAAGTCCCAGAGAGGAGCTGCCCCCACCTCATACTTCTGCTGCCCTGAGAGTCCCAGGAGAGCCCTACAAACTGACATCAGGAACCTGGACTGGTGAGTTTTTTTTCCCAGGGAAAAGAGCCGATGTTTGCGCTCCGAGTCCTGTGGCCCTGAGCCGGCAGCTGACCGCAAAAAATCCGAACATCGAAGGATAAGTCCCAGACAGGAGCTGCCCCCACCTCATACTTGTGCTGCCCTGACAGTCCCAGGGGAGCCCTACAAACTGACATCAGGAACCTGGAATGGTGAGTTTTCTTTCCCAGGGAAAAGAGCCGATGTTTGCGCTCCGAGTCCTGTGGCCCTGAGCGGGCAGCTGAGTGCAAAAAATCCGAACATCGAAGGATAAGTCCCAGACAGGAGCTGCCCCCACCTCATACTTGTGCTGCCCTGAGAGTCCAAAAAGAGCTCTACAAACTGACATCAGGAACCTGGACTGGTGAGTTTTCTTTCCCAGGGAAAAGAGCCGATGTTTGCGCTCCGAGTCCTGTGGCCCCGAGCGGGCAGCTGACTGCAAAAAATCCGAACATCGAAGGATAAGTCCCAGACAGGAGCTGCCCCCACCTGATACTTGTGCTGCTCTGACAGTCCCAGGGGAGCCCTACAAACTGACATCAGGAACCTGGACTGGTGAGTTTTCTTTCCCAGGGAAAAGAGCCGATGTTTGCGCTCCGAGTCCTGTGGCCCTGAGCCGGCAGCTGACTGCAAAAAATCCGAACATCGAAGGATAAGTCCCAGACAGGAGTTGCCCCCACCTCATACTTGTGCTACCCTGACAGTCCCAGGGGAGCCCTACAAACTGACATCAGGAACCTGGACTGGTGAGTTTTTTTTCCCAGGGAAAAGAGCCGATGTTTGCGCTCCGAGTCCTGTGGCCCTGAGCCGGCAGCTGAGTGCAAAAAATCCGAACATCGAAGGATAAGTCCCAGACAGGAGCTGCCCCCACCTCATACTTGTGCTACCCTGACAGTCCCAGGGGAGCCCTACAAACTGACATCAGGAACCTGGACTGGTGAGTTTTTTTTCCCAGGGAAAAGAGCCGATGTTTGCGCTCCGAGTCCTGTGGCCCTGAGCCGGCAGCTGACCGCAAAAAATCCGAACATCGAAGGATAAGTCCCAGACAGGAGCTGCCCCCACCTCATACTTGTGCTGCCCTGAGAGTCCAAAAAGAGCTCTACAAACTGACATCAGGAACCTGGACTGGTGAGTTTTCTTTCCCAGGGAAAAGAGCCGATGTTTGCGCTCCGAGTCCTGTGGCCCTGAGCGGGCAGCTGAGTGCAAAAAATCCGAACATCGAAGGATAAGTCCCAGACAGGAGCTGCCCCCACCTCATACTTGTGCTGCCCTGACAGTCCCAGGGGAGCCCTACAAACTGACATCAGGAACCTGGACTGGTGAGTTTTTTTTCCCAGGGAAAAGAGCCGATGTTTGCGCTCCGAGTCCTGTGGCCCTGAGCGGGCAGCTGAGTGCAAAAAATCCGAACATCGAAGGATAAGTCCCAGACAGGAGCTGCCCCCACCTCATACTTGTGCTGGCCTGACAGTCCCAGGGGAGCCCTACAAACTGACATCAGGTACCTGGACTGGTGAGTTTTCTTTCCCAGGGAAAAGAGCCGATGTTTGCGCTCCGAGTCCTGTGGCCCTGAGCGGGCAGCTGAGTGCAAAAAATCGGAACATCGAAGGATAAGTCCCAGACAGGAGCTGCCCCCACCTCATACTTGTGCTGCCATGAGAGTCCAAAAAGAGCTCTACAAACTGACATCAGGAACCTGGACTGGTGAGTTTTCTTTCCCAGGGAAAAGAGCCGATGTTTGCGCTCCGAGTCCTGTGGCCCTGAGCGGGCAGCTGACTGCAAAAAATCCGAACATCGAAGGATAAGTCCCAGACAGGAGTTGCCCCCATCTCATACTTGTGCTACCCTGAGAGTCCCAGGGGAGCCCTACAAACTGACATCAGGAACCTGGACTGGTGAGTTTTTTTTCCCAGGGAAAAGAGCCGATGTTTGCGCTCCGAGTCCTGTGGCCCTGAGCGGGCAGCTGAGTGCAAAAAATCCGAACATCGAAGGATAAGTCCCAGACAGGATCTGCCCCCACCTCATACTTGTGCTGCCCTGACAGTCCCAGGGGAGCCCTACAAACTGACATCAGGAACCTGGACTGGTGAGTTTTCTTTCCCAGGGAAAAGAGCCGATGTTTGCGCTCCGAGTCCTGTGGCCCTGAGTGGGCAGCTGAGTGCAAAAAATCCGAACATCGAAGGATAAGTCCCAGACAGGAGCTGCACCCACCTCATACTTCTGCTGCCCTGACAGTCCGAGGGGAGCCCTACAAACTGACATCAGGAACCTGGACTGGTGAGTTTTCTTTCCCAGGGAAAAGAGCCGATGTTTGCGCTCCGAGTCCTGTGGCCCTGAGCGGGCAGCTGAGTGCAAAAAATCGGAACATCGAAGGATAAGTCCCAGACAGGAGCTGCCCCCACCTCATACTTCTGCTGCCCTGAGAGTCCAAAAAGAGCTCTACAAACTGACATCAGGAACCTGGACTGGTGAGTTTTTTTCCCAGGGAAAAGAGCCGATGTTTGCGCTCCGAGTCCTGTGGCCCTGAGCCGGCAGCTGAGTGCAAAAAATCCGAACATCGAAGGATAAGTCCCAGAGAGGAGCTGCCCCCACCTCATACTTCTGCTGCCCTAACAGTCCCAGGGGAGCCCTACAAACTGACATCAGGAACCTGGACTGGTGAGTTTTTTTTCCCAGGGAAAAGAGCCGATGTTTGCGCTCCGAGTCCTGTGGCCCTGAGCCGGCAGCTGACCGCAAAAAATCCGAACATCGAAGGATAAGTCCCAGACAGGAGCTGCCCCCACCTCATACTTGTGCTGCCCTGACAGTCCCAGGGGAGCCCTACAAACTGACATCAGGAACCTGGAATGGTGAGTTTTCTTTCCCAGGGAAAAGAGCCGATGTTTGCGCTCCGAGTCCTGTGGCCCTGAGCGGGCAGCTGAGTGCAAAAAATCCGAACATCGAAGGATAAGTCCCAGACAGGAGCTGCCCCCACCTCATACTTGTGCTGCCCTGAGAGTCCAAAAAGAGCTCTACAAACTGACATCAGGAACCTGGACTGGTGAGTTTTCTTTCCCAGGGAAAAGAGCCGATGTTTGCGCTCCGAGTCCTGTGGCCCCGAGCGGGCAGCTGACTGCAAAAAATCCGAACATCGAAGGATAAGTCCCAGACAGGATCTGTCCCCACCTGATACTTGTGCTGCTCTGACAGTCCCAGGGGAGCCCTACAAACTGACATCAGGAACCTGGACTGGTGAGTTTTCTTTCCCAGGGAAAAGAGCCGATGTTTGCGCTCCGAGTCCTGTGGCCCTGAGCCGGCAGCTGACTGCAAAAAATCCGAACATAGAAGGATAAGTCCCAGACAGGAGCTGCCCCCACCTCATACTTCTGCTGCCCTGACAGTCCCAGGGGAGCCCTACAAACTGACATCAGGTACCTGGACTGGTGAGTTTTCTTTCCCAGGGAAAAGAGCCGATGTTTGCGCTCCGAGTCCTGTGGCCCTGAGCGGGCAGCTGAGTGCAAAAAATCCGAACATCGAAGGATAAGTCCCAGACAGGAGCTGCCCCCACCTCATACTTGTGCTGCCATGAGAGTCCAAAAAGAGCTCTACAAACTGACATCAGGAACCTGGACTGGTGAGTTTTCTTTCCCAGGGAAAAGAGCCGATGTTTGCGCTCCGAGTCCTGTGGCCCTGAGCGGGCAGCTGAGTGCAAAAAATCCGAACATCGAAGGATAAGTCCCAGACAGGAGTTGCCCCCACCTCATACTTGTGCTACCCTGAGAGTCCCAGGGGAGCCCTACAAACTGACATCAGGAACCTGGACTGGTGAGTTTTTTTTCCCAGGGAAAAGAGCCGATGTTTGCGCTCCGAGTCCTGTGGCCCTGAGCGGGCAGCTGAGTGCAAAAAATCCGAACATCGAAGGATAAGTCCCAGACAGGAGCTGCCCCCACCTCATACTTGTGCTGCCCTGACAGTCCCAGGGGAGCCCTACAAACTGACATCAGGAACCTGGACTGGTGAGTTTTCTTTCCCAGGGAAAAGAGCCGATGTTTGCGCTCCGAGTCCTGTGGCCCTGAGCCGGCAGCTGACCGCAAAAAATCCGAACATCGAAGGATAAGTCCCAGACAGGAGCTGCCCCCACCTCATACTTGTGCTGCCCTGAGAGTCCAAAAAGAGCTCTACAAACTGACATCAGGAACCTGGACTGGTGAGTTTTCTTTCCCAGGGAAAAGAGCCGATGTTTGCGCTCCGTGTCCTGGGGCCCTGAGAGGGCAGCTGAGTGCAAAAAATCCGAACATCGAAGGATAAGTCCCAGACAGGATCTGCCCCCACCTCATACTTGTGCTGCCCTGAGAGTCCCAGGGGAGCCCTACAAACTGACATCAGGAACCTGGACTGGTGAGTTTTCTTTCCCAGGGAAAAGAGCCGATGTTTGCGCTCCGAGTCCTGTGGCCCTGAGCGGGCAGCTGACTGCAAAAAATCCGAACATCGAAGGATAAGTCCCAGACAGGAGCTGCCCCCACCTCATACTTGTGCTACCCTGACAGTCCCAGGGGAGCCCTACAAACTGACATCAGGAACCTGGACTGGTGAGTTTTCTTTCCCAGGGAAAAGAGCCGATGTTTGCGCTCCGAGTCCTGTGGCCCTGAGCGGGCAGCTGAGTGCAAAAAATCGGAACATCGAAGGATAAGTCCCAGACAGGAGCTGCCCCCACCTCATACTTGTGCTGCCCTGAGAGTCCCTGGGGAGCCCTACAAACTGACATCAGGAACCTGGACTGGTGAGTTTTCTTTCCCAGGGAAAAGAGCCGATGTTTGCGCTCCGAGTCCTGTGGCCCTGAGCGGGCAGCTGAGTGCAAAAAATCGGAACATCGAAGGATAAGTCCCAGACAGGAGCTGCCCCCACCTCATACTTGTGCTGCCCTGAGAGTCCAAAAAGAGCCCTACAAACTGACATCAGGAACCTGGACTGGTGAGTTTTCTTTCCCAGGGAAAAGAGCCGATGTTTGCGCTCCGAGTCCTGTGGCCCTGAGCAGGCAGCTGAGTGCAAAAAATCGGAACATCGAAGGATAAGTCCCAGACAGGAGCTGCCCCCACCTCATACTTGTGCTGCCCTGAGAGTCCCTGGGGAGCCCTACAAACTGACATCAGGAACCTGGACTGGTGAGTTTTCTTTCCCAGGGAAAAGAGCCGATGTTTGCGCTCCGAGTCCTGTGGCCCTGAGCGGGCAGCTGAGTGCAAAAAATCGGAACATCGAAGGATAAGTCCCAGACAGGAGCTGCCCCCACCTCATACTTGTGCTGCCCTGAGAGTCCCAGGGGAGCCCTACAAACTGACATCAGGAACCTGGACTGGTGAGTTTTCTTTCCCAGGGAAAAGAGCCGATGTTTGCGCTCCGAGTCCTGTGGCCCTGAGCGGGCAGCTGAGTGCAAAAAATCGGAACATCGAAGGATAAGTCCCAGACAGGAGCTGCCCCCACCTCATACTTGTGCTGCCCTGAGAGTCCAAAAAGAGCCCTACAAACTGACATCAGGAACCTGGACTGGTGAGTTTTCTTTCCCAGGGAAAAGAGCCGATGTTTGCGCCCCGAGTTCTGTGGCCCTGAGCAGGCAGCTGAGTGCAAAAAATCCGAACATCGAAGGATAAGTCCCAGACAGGAGCTGCCCCCACCTCATACTTGTTCTGCCCTGACAGTCCCAGGGGAGCCCTACAAACTGACACCAGGAACCTGGACTGGTGAGTTTTCTTTCCCAGGGAAAAGAGCCGATGTTTGCGCTCCGAGTCCTGTGGCCCTGAGCAGGCAGCTGAGTGCAAAAAATCCGAACATCGAAGGATAAGTCCCAGACAGGAGCTGCCCCCACCTCATACTTGTGCTGCACTGACAGTCCCAGGGGAGCCCTACAAACTGACATCAGGAACCTGGACTGGTGAGTTTTTTTTCCCAGGGGAAAGAGCCGATGTTTGCGCCCCGAGTCCTGTGGCCCTGAGCAGGCAGTTGACTGCAAAAATCCGAACATCGAAGGATAAGTCCCAGACAGGAGCTGCCCCCACCTCATACTTGTGCTGCCCTGAGAGTCCAAAAAGAGCCCTACAAACTGACATCAGGAACCTGGACTGGTGAGTTTTCTTTCCCAGGGAAAAGAGCCGATGTTTGCGCTCCGAGTCCTGTGGCTTTGAGTGGGCAGCTGACTGCAAAAAATCGGAACATCGAAGGATAAGTCCCAGACAGGAGCTGCCCCCACCTCATACTTGTGCTGCCCTGAGAGTCCCAGGGGAGCCCTACAAACTGACATCAGGAACCTGGACTGGTGAGTTTTCTTTCCCAGGGAAAAGAGCCGATGTTTGCGCCCCGAGTCCTGTGGCTCTGAGTGGGCAGCTGAGTGCAAAAAATCGGGACATCGAAGGATAAGTCCCAGACAGGAGCTGCCCCCACCTCATACTTGTGCTGCCCTGAGAGTCCCAGGGGAGCCCTACAAACTGACACCAGGAACCTGGACTGGTGAGTTTTCTTTCCCAGGGAAAAGAGCCGATGTTTGCGCCCCGAGTCCTGTGGCTCTGAGTGGGCAGCTGAGTGCAAAAAATCGGGACATCGAAGGATAAGTCCCAGACAGGAGCTGCCCCCACCTCATACTTGTGCTGCCCTGAGAGTCCCAGGGGAGCCCTACAAACTGACATCAGGAACCTGGACTGGTGAGTTTTCTTTCCCAGGGAAAAGAGCCGATGTTTGCGCTCCGAGTCCTGTGGCCCTGAGCGGGCAGCTGAGTGCAAAAAATCGGAACATCGAAGGATAAGTCCCAGACAGGAGCTGCCCCCACCTCATACTTGTGCTGCCCTGAGAGTCCCAGGGGAGCCCTACAAACTGACATCAGGAACCTGGACTGGTGAGTTTTCTTTCCCAGGGAAAAGAGCCGATGTTTGCGCTCCGAGTCCTGTGGCCCTGAGCGGGCAGCTGGGTGCAAAAAATCGGAACATCGAAGGATAAGTCCCAGACAGGAGCTGCCCCCACCTCATACTTGTGCTGCCCTGACAGTCCCAGGGGAGCCCTACAAAATGACATCAGGAACCTGGACTGGTGAGTTTTTTTTCCCAGGGAAAAGAGCCGATGTTTGCGCCCCGAGTCCTGTGGCTCTGAGTGGGCAGCTGAGTGCAAAAAATCGGGACATCGAAGGATAAGTCCCAGACAGGAGCTGCCCCCACCTCATACTTGTGCTGCCCTGAGAGTCCAAAAAGAGCCCTCCAAACTGACATCAGGAACCTGGACTGGTGAGTTTTCTTTCCCAGGGAAAAGAGCCGATGTTTGCGCTCCGAGTCCTGTGGCCCTGAGCAGGCAGCTGAGTGCAAAAAATCGGAACATCGAAGGATAAGTCCCAGACAGGAGCTGCCCCCACCTCATACTTGTGCTGCACTGACAGTCCCAGGGGAGCCCTACAAACTGACATCAGGAACCTGGACTGGTGAGTTTTTTTTCCCAGGGGAAAGAGCCGATGTTTGCGCCCCGAGTCCTGTGGCCCTGAGCAGGCAGTTGACTGCAAAAATCCGAACATCGAAGGATAAGTCCCAGACAGGAGCTGCCCCCACCTCATACTTGTGCTGCCCTGAGAGTCCAAAAAGAGCCCTACAAACTGACATCAGGAACCTGGACTGGTGAGTTTTCTTTCCCAGGGAAAAGAGCCGATGTTTGCGCTCCGAGTCCTGTGGCCCTGAGCGGGCAGGTGACTGCAAAAAATCCGAACATCGAAGGATAAGTCCCAGACAGGAGCTGCCCCCACCTCATACTTGTGCTGCCCTGAGAGTCCCTGGGGAGCCCTACAAACTGACATCAGGAACCTGGACTGGTGAGTTTTTTTTCCCAGGGAAAAGAGCCGATGTTTGCGCTCCGAGTCCTGTGGCCCTGAGCGGGCAGGTGACTGCAAAAAATCGAAACATCGAAGGATAAGTCCCAGACAGGAGCTGCCCCCACCTCATACTTGTGCTGCCCTGAGAGTCCAAAAAGAGCCCTACAAACTGACATCAGGAACCTGGACTGGTGAGTTTTTTTTCCCAGGGGAAAGAGCCGATGTTTGCACCCCGAGTCCTGTGGCCTTGAGAAGGCAGTTGACTGCAAAAATCCGAACATCGAAGGATAAGTCCCAGACAGGAGCTGCCCCCACCTCATACTTGTGCTGCCCTGAGAGTCCAAAAAGAGCCCTACAAACTGACATCAGGAACCTGGACTGGTGAGTTTTCTTTCCCAGGGAAAAGAGCCGATGTTTGCGCTCCGAGTCCTGTGGCTTTGAGTGGGCAGCTGAGTGCAAAAAATCGGAACATCGAAGGATAAGTCCCAGACAGGAGCTGCCCCCACCTCATACTTGTGCTGCCCTGAGAGTCCCAGGGGAGCCCTACAAACTGACATCAGGAACCTGGACTGGTGAGTTTTCTTTCCCAGGGAAAAGAGCCGATGTTTGCGCTCCGAGTCCTGTGGCCCTGAGCGGGCAGCTGACTGCAAAAAATCGGAACATCGAAGGATAAGTCCCAGACAGGAGCTGCCCCCACCTCATACTTGTGCTGCCCTGAGAGTCCCTGGGGAGCCCTACAAACTGACATCAGGAACCTGGACTGGTGAGTTTTCTTTCCCAGGGAAAAGAGCCGATGTTTGCGCTCCGAGTCCTGTGGCCCTGAGCGGGCAGCTGAGTGCAAAAAATCGGAACATCGAAGGATAAGTCCCAGACAGGAGCTGCCCCCACCTCATACTTGTGCTGCCCTGACAGTCCCAGGGGAGCCCTACAAACTGACATCAGGAACCTGGACTGGTGAGTTTTCTTTCCCAGGGAAAAGAGCCGATGTTTGCGCTCCGAGTCCTGTGGCTTTGAGCGGGCAGCTGAGTGCAAAAAATCCGAACATCGAAGGATAAGTCCCAGACAGGAGCTGCCCCCACCTCATACTTGTGCTGCCCTGAGAGTCCAAAAAGAGCCCTCCAAACTGACATCAGGAACCTGGACTGGTGAGTTTTCTTTCCCAGGGAAAAGAGCCGATGTTTGCGCTCCGAGTCCTGTGGCCCTGAGCAGGCAGCTGAGTGCAAAAAATCCGAACATCGAAGGATAAGTCCCAGACAGGAGCTGCCCCCACCTCATACTTGTGCTGCCCTGAGAGTCCCACGGGAGCCCTACAAACTGACATCAGGAACCTGGACTGGTGAGTTTTCTTTCCCAGGGAAAAGAGCCGATGTTTGCGCCCCGAGTCCTGTGGCTCTGAGTGGGCAGCTGAGTGCAAAAAATCGGGACATCGAAGGATAAGTCCCAGACAGGAGCTGCCCCCACCTCATACTTGTGCTGCCCTGAGAGTCCAAAAAGAGCCCTCCAAACTGACATCAGGAACCTGGACTGGTGAGTTTTCTTTCCCAGGGAAAAGAGCCGAGGTTTGCGCTCCGAGTCCTGTGGCCCTGAGCAGGCAGCTGAGTGCAAAAAATCCGAACATCGAAGGATAAGTCCCAGACAGGAGCTGCCCCCACATCATACTTGTGCTGCACTGACAGTCCCAGGGGAGCCCTACAAACTGACATCAGGAACCTGGACTGGTGAGTTTTTTTTCCCAGGGGAAAGAGCCGATGTTTGCGCCCCGAGTCCTGTGGCCCTGAGCAGGCAGTTGACTGCAAAAATCCGAACATCGAAGGATAAGTCCCAGACAGGAGCTGCCCCCACCTCATACTTGTGCTGCCCTGAGAGTCCCAGGAGAGCCCTACAAACTGACATCAGGAACCTGGACTGGTGAGTTTTCTTTCCCAGGGAAAAGAGCCGATGTTTGCGCTCAGAGTCCTGTGGCCCTGAGCGGGCAGCTGAGTGCAAAAAATCGGAACATCGAAGGATAAGTTCCAGACAGGAGCTGCCCCCACCTCATCCTTGTGCTGCCCTGAGAGTCCCAGGGGAGCCCTACAAACTGACATCAGGAACCTGGACTGGTGAGTTTTCTTTCCCAGGGAAAAGAGCCGATGTTTGCGCTCCGAGTCCTGTGGCCCTGAGCGGGCAGCTGAGTGCAAAAAATCGGAACATCGAAGGATAAGTCCCAGACAGGAGCTGCCCCCACCTCATACTTGTGCTGCCCTGACAGTCCCAGGGGAGCCCTACAAACTGACATCAGGAACCTGGACTGGTGAGTTTTCTTTCCCAGGGAAAAGAGCCGATGTTTGCGCTCCGAGTCCTGTGGCCCTGAGCGGGCAGCTGAGTGCAAAAAATCGGAACATCGAAGGATAAGTCCCAGACAGGAGCTGCCCCCACCTCATACTTGTGCTGCCCTGAGAGTCCCTGGGGAGCCCTACAAACTGACATCAGGAACCTGGACTGGTGAGTTTTCTTTCCCAGGGAAAAGAGCCGATGTTTGCGCTCCGAGTCCTGTGGCCCTGAGCGGGCAGCTGAGTGCAAAAAATCGGAACATCGAAGGATAAGTCCCAGACAGGAGCTGCCCCCACCTCATACTTGTGCTGCCCTGACAGTCCCAGGGGAGCCCTACAAACTGACACCAGGAACCTGGACTGGTGAGTTTTCTTTCCCAGGGAAAAGAGCCGATGTTTGCGCTCCGAGTCCTGTGGCTTTGAGCGGGCAGCTGACTGCAAAAAATCGGAACATCGAAGGATAAGTCCCAGACAGGAGCTGCCCCCACCTCATACTTGTGCTGCCCTGAGAGTCCAAAAAGAGCCCTACAAACTGACATCAGGAACCTGGACTGGTGAGTTTTCTTTCCCAGGGAAAAGAGCCGATGTTTGCGCCCCGAGTCCTGTGGCCCTGAGCAGGCAGCTGAGTGCAAAAAATCCGAACATCGAAGGATAAGTCCCAGACAGGAGCTGCCCCCACCTCATACTTGTTCTGCCCTGACAGTCCCAGGGGAGCCCTACAAACTGACACCAGGAACCTGGACTGGTGAGTTTTCTTTCCCAGGGAAAAGAGCCGATGTTTGCGCCCCGAGTCCTGTGGCTCTGAGTGGGCAGCTGAGTGCAAAAAATCGGGACATCGAAGGATAAGTCCCAGACAGGAGCTGCCCCCACCTCATACTTGTGCTGCCCTGAGAGTCCAAAAAGAGCCCTCCAAACTGACATCAGGAACCTGGACTGGTGAGTTTTCTTTCCCAGGGAAAAGAGCCGATGTTTGCGCCCCGAGTCCTGTGGCTTTGAGTGGGCAGCTGACTGCAAAAAATCGGAACATCGAAGGATAAGTCCCAGACAGGAGCTGCCCCCACCTCATACTTGTGCTGCACTGACAGTCCCAGGGGAGCCCTACAAACTGACATCAGGAACCTGGACTGGTGAGGTTTTTTTCCCAGGGAAAAGAGCCGATGTTTGCGCCCCGAGTCCTGTGGCCCTGAGCTGGCAGTTGACTGCAAAAATCCGAACATCGAAGGATAAGTCCCAGGCAGGAGCTGCCCCCACCTCATACTTGTGCTGCCCTGAGAGTCCAAAAAGAGCCCTACAAACTGACATCAGGAACCTGGACTGGTGAGTTTTCTTTCCCAGGGAAAAGAGCCGATGTTTGCGCTCCGAGTCCTGTGGCCCTGAGCGGGCAGCTGTGTGCAAAAAATCGGAACATCGAAGGATAAGTCCCAGACAGGAGCTGCCCCCACCTCATACTTGTGCTGCCCTGAGAGTCCCAGGGGAGCCCTACAAACTGACATCAGGAACCTGGACTGGTGAGTTTTCTTTCCCAGGGAAAAGAGCCGATGTTTGCGCTCCGAGTCCTGTGGCCCTGAGCGGGCAGCTGAGTGCAAAAAATCGGAACATCGAAGGATAAGTCCCAGACAGGAGCTGCCCCCACCTCATACTTGTGCTGCCCTGAGAGTCCCTGGGGAGCCCTACAAACTGACATCAGGAACCTGGACTGGTGAGTTTTCTTTCCCAGGGAAAAGAGCCGATGTTTGCGCTCCGAGTCCTGTGGCCCTGAGCGGGCAGCTGAGTGCAAAAAATCGGAACATCGAAGGATAAGTCCCAGACAGGAGCTGCCCCCACCTCATACTTGTGCTGCCCTGACAGTCCCAGGGGAGCCCTACAAACTGACATCAGGAACCTGGACTGGTGAGTTTTCTTTCCCAGGGAAAAGAGCCGATGTTTGCGCCCCGAGTCCTGTGGCTCTGAGTGGGCAGCTGAGTGCAAAAAATCGGGACATCGAAGGATAAGTCCCAGACAGGAGCTGCCCCCACCTCATACTTGTGCTGCACTGACAGTCCCAGGGGAGCCCTACAAACTGACATCAGGAACCTGGACTGGCGAGTTTTTTTTCCCAGGGGAAAGAGCCGATGTTTGCGCCCCGAGTCCTGTGGCCCTGAGCAGGCAGTTGACTGCAAAAATCCGAACATCGAAGGATAAGTCCCAGACAGGAGCTGCCCCCACCTCATCCTTGTGCTGCCCTGAGAGTCCCAGGGGAGCCCTACAAACTGACATCAGGAACCTGGACTGGTGAGTTTTCTTTCCCAGGGAAAAGAGCCGATGTTTGCGCTCCGAGTCCTGTGGCTTTGAGTGGGCAGCTGAGTGCAAAAAATCGGAACATCGAAGGATAAGTCCCAGACAGGAGCTGCCCCCACCTCATACTTGTGCTGCCCTGAGAGTCCCAGGGGAGCCCTACAAACTGACATCAGGAACCTGGACTGGTGAGTTTTCTTTCCCAGGGAAAAGAGCCGATGTTTGCGCCCCGAGTCCTGTGGCTCTGAGTGGGCAGCTGAGTGCAAAAAATCGGGACATCGAAGGATAAGTCCCAGACAGGAGCTGCCCCCACCTCATACTTGTGCTGCCCTGACAGTCCCAGGGGAGCCCTACAAACTGACACCAGGAACCTGGACTGGTGAGTTTTCTTTCCCAGGGAAAAGAGCCGATGTTTGCGCCCCGAGTCCTGTGGCTCTGAGTGGGCAGCTGAGTGCAAAAAATCGGGACATCGAAGGATAAGTCCCAGACAGGAGCTGCCCCCACCTCATACTTGTGCTGCCCTGAGAGTCCCAGGGGAGCCCTACAAACTGACATCAGGAACCTGGACTGGTGAGTTTTCTTTCCCAGGGAAAAGAGCCGATGTTTGCGCTCCGAGTCCTGTGGCCCTGAGCGGGCAGCTGAGTGCAAAAAATCGGAACATCGAAGAATAAGTCCCAGACAGGAGCTGCCCCCACCTCATACTTGTGCTGCCCTGAGAGTCCCAGGGGAGCCCTACAAACTGACATCAGGAACCTGGACTGGTGAGTTTTCTTTCCCAGGGAAAAGAGCCGATGTTTGCGCTCCGAGTCCTGTGGCCCTGTGCGGGCAGCTGGGTGCAAAAAATCGGAACATCGAAGGATAAGTCCCAGACAGGAGCTGCCCCCACCTCATACCTGTGCTGCCCTGAGAGTCCCAGGGGAGCCCTACAAACTGACATCAGGAACCTGGACTGGTGAGTTTTCTTTCCCAGGGAAAAGAGCCGATGTTTGCGCTCCGAGTCCTGTGGCCCTGAGCGAGCAGCTGAGTGCAAAAAATCGGAACATCGAAGGATAAGTCCCAGACAGGAGCTGCCCCCACCTCATACTTGTGCTGCCCTGAGAGTCCCTGGGGAGCCCTACAAACTGACATCAGGAACCTGGACTGGTGAGTTTTCTTTCCCAGGGAAAAGAGCCGATGTTTGCGCTCCGAGTCCTGTGGCCCTGAGCGGGCAGCTGAGTGCAAAAAATCCGAACATCGAAGGATAAGTCCCAGACAGGAGCTGCCCCCACCTCATACTTGTGCTGCCCTGAGAGTCCCAGGGGAGCCCTACAAACTGACATCAGGAACCTGGACTGGTGAGTTTTCTTTCCCAGGGAAAAGAGCCGATGTTTGCGCTCCGAGTCCTGTGGCTTTGAGCGGGCAGCTGACTGCAAAAAATCGGAACATCGAAGGATAAGTCCCAGACAGGAGCTGCCCCCACCTCATACTTGTGCTGCCCTGAGAGTCCCAGGAGAGCCCTACTAACTGACATCAGGAACCTGGACTGGTGAGTTTTCTTTCCCAGGGAAAAGAGCCGATGTTTGCGCCCCGAGTCCTGTGGCCCTGAGTGGGCAGCTGAGTGCAAAAAATCGGAACATCAAAGGATAAGTCCCAGACAGGAGCTGCCCCCACCTCATACTTGTGCTGCCCTGAGAGTCCCAGGGGAGCCCTACAAACTGACATCAGGAACCTGGACTGGTGAGTTTTCTTTCCCAGGGAAAAGAGCCGATGTTTGCGCTCCGAGTCCTGTGGCCCTGAGCGGGCAGCTGAGTGCAAAAAATCGGAACATCGAAGGATAAGTCCCAGGCAGGAGCTGCCCCCACCTCATACTTGTGCTGCCCTGAGAGTCCAAAAAGAGCCCTCCAAACTGACATCAGGAACCTGGACTGGTGAGTTTTCTTTCCCAGGGAAAAGAGCCGATGTTTGCGCTCCGAGTCCTGTGGCCCTGAGCAGGCAGCTGAGTGCAAAAAATCCGAACATCGAAGGATAAGTCCCAGACAGGAGCTGCCCCCACCTCATACTTGTGCTGCACTGACAGTCCCAGGGGAGCCCTACAAACTGACATCAGGAACCTGGACTGGTGAGTTTTTTTTCCCAGGGAAAAGAGCCGATGTTTGCGCCCCGAGTCCTGTGGCCCTGAGCTGGCAGTTGACTGCAAAAATCCGAACATCGAAGGATAAGTCCCAGGCAGGAGCTGCCCCCACCTCATACTTGTGCTGCCCTGAGAGTCCAAAAAGAGCCCTACAAACTGACATCAGGAACCTGGACTGGTGAGTTTTCTTTCCCAGGGAAAAGAGCCGATGTTTGCGCTCCGAGTCCTGTGGCCCTGAGCGGGCAGCTGTGTGCAAAAAATCGGAACATCGAAGGATAAGTCCCAGACAGGAGCTGCCCCCACCTCATACTTGTGCTGCCCTGAGAGTCCCAGGGGAGCCCTACAAACTGACATCAGGAACCTGGACTGGTGAGTTTTCTTTCCCAGGGAAAAGAGCCGATGTTTGCGCTCCGAGTCCTGTGGCCCTGAGCGGGCAGCTGAGTGCAAAAAATCGGAACATCGAAGGATAAGTCCCAGACAGGAGCTGCCCCCACCTCATACTTGTGCTGCCCTGAGAGTCCCTGGGGAGCCCTACAAACTGACATCAGGAACCTGGACTGGTGAGTTTTCTTTCCCAGGGAAAAGAGCCGATGTTTGCGCTCCGAGTCCTGTGGCCCTGAGCGGGCAGCTGAGTGCAAAAAATCGGAACATCGAAGGATAAGTCCCAGACAGGAGCTGCCCCCACCTCATACTTGTGCTGCCCTGACAGTCCCAGGGGAGCCCTACAAACTGACATCAGGAACCTGGACTGGTGAGTTTTCTTTCCCAGGGAAAAGAGCCGATGTTTGCGCCCCGAGTCCTGTGGCTCTGAGTGGGCAGCTGAGTGCAAAAAATCGGGACATCGAAGGATAAGTCCCAGACAGGAGCTGCCCCCACCTCATACTTGTGCTGCCCTGAGAGTCCAAAAAGAGCCCTCCAAACTGACATCAGGAACCTGGACTGGTGAGTTTTCTTTCCCAGGGAAAAGAGCCGATGTTTGCGCTCCGAGTCCTGTGGCCCTGAGCGGGCAGCTGAGTGCAAAAAATACGAACATCGAAGGATAAGTCCCAGACAGGAGCTGCCCCCACCTCATACTTGTGCTGCCCTGACAGTCCCGGGGGAGCCCTACAAACTGACATCAGGAACCTGGACTGGTGAGTTTTCTTTCCCAGGGAAAAGAGCCGATGTTTGCGCTCCGAGTCCTGTGGCCCTGAGCGGGCAGCTGAGTGCAAAAAATACGAACATCGAAGGATAAGTCCCAGACAGGAGCTGCCCCCACCTCATACTTGTGCTGCCCTGAGAGTCCAAAAAGAGCCCTACAAACTGACATCAGGAACCTGGACTGGTGAGTTTTCTTTCCCAGGGAAAAGAGCCGATGTTTGCGCTCCGAGTCCTGTGGCTTTGAGTGGGCAGCTGACTGCAAAAAATCGGAACATCGAAGGATAAGTCCCAGACAGGAGCTGCCCCCACCTCATACTTGTGCTGCCCTGAGAGTCCCAGGGGAGCCCTACAAACTGACATCAGGAACCTGGACTGGTGAGTTTTCTTTCCCAGGGAAAAGAGCCGATGTTTGCGCCCCGAGTCCTGTGGCTCTGAGTGGGCAGCTGAGTGCAAAAAATCGGGACATCGAAGGATAAGTCCCAGACAGGAGCTGCCCCCACCTCATACTTGTGCTGCCCTGACAGTCCCAGGGGAGCCCTACAAACTGACACCAGGAACCTGGACTGGTGAGTTTTCTTTCCCAGGGAAAAGAGCCGATGTTTGCGCCCCGAGTCCTGTGGCTCTGAGTGGGCAGCTGAGTGCAAAAAATCGGGACATCGAAGGATAAGTCCCAGACAGGAGCTGCCCCCACCTCATACTTGTGCTGCCCTGAGAGTCCCAGGGGAGCCCTACAAACTGACATCAGGAACCTGGACTGGTGAGTTTTCTTTCCCAGGGAAAAGAGCCGATGTTTGCGCTCCGAGTCCTGTGGCCCTGAGCGGGCAGCTGAGTGCAAAAAATCGGAACATCGAAGGATAAGTCCCAGACAGGAGCTGCCCCCACCTCATACTTGTGCTGCCCTGAGAGTCCCAGGGGAGCCCTACAAACTGACATCAGGAACCTGGACTGGTGAGTTTTCTTTCCCAGGGAAAAGAGCCGATGTTTGCGCTCCGAGTCCTGTGGCCCTGAGCGGGCAGCTGAGTGCAAAAAATCCGAACATCGAAGGATAAGTCCCAGACAGGAGCTGCCCCCACCTCATACTTGTGCTGCCCTGAGAGTCCCAGGGGAGCCCTACAAACTGACATCAGGAACCTGGACTGGTGAGTTTTCTTTCCCAGGGAAAAGAGCCGATGTTTGCGCTCCGAGTCCTGTGGCTTTGAGCGGGCAGCTGACTGCAAAAAATCGGAACATCGAAGGATAAGTCCCAGACAGGAGCTGCCCCCACCTCATACTTGTGCTGCCCTGAGAGTCCCAGGAGAGCCCTACTAACTGACATCAGGAACCTGGACTGGTGAGTTTTCTTTCCCAGGGAAAAGAGCCGATGTTTGCGCTCCGAGTCCTGTGGCCCTGAGCGGGCAGCTGAGTGCAAAAAATACGAACATCGAAGGATAAGTCCCAGACAGGAGCTGCCCCCACCTCATACTTGTGCTGCCCTGAGAGTCCAAAAAGAGCCCTACAAACTGACATCAGGAACCTGGACTGGTGAGTTTTCTTTCCCAGGGAAAAGAGCCGATGTTTGCGCTCCGAGTCCTGTGGCCCTGAGCGGGCAGCTGACTGCAAAAAATCGGAACATCGAAGGATAAGTCCCAGACAGGAGCTGCCCCCACCTCATCCTTGTGCTGCCCTGAGAGTCCCTGGGGAGCCCTACAAACTGACATCAGGAACCTGGACTGGTGAGTTTTCTTTCCCAGGGAAAAGAGCCGATGTTTGCGCTCCGAGTCCTGTGGCCCTGAGCAGGCAGCTGAGTGCAAAAAATCCGAACATCGAAGGATAAGTCCCAGACAGGAGCTGCCCCCACCTCATACTTGTGCTGCACTGAGAGTCCAAAAAGAGCCCTACAAACTGACATCAGGAACCTGGACTGGTGAGTTTTCTTTCCCAGGGAAAAGAGCCGATGTTTGCGCTCAGAGTCCTGTGGCCCTGAGCGGGCAGCTGAGTGCAAAAAATCGGAACATCGAAGGATAAGTCCCAGACAGGAGCTGCCCCCACCTCATCCTTGTGCTGCCCTGAGAGTCCCAGGGGAGCCCTACAAACTGACATCAGGAACCTGGACTGGTGAGTTTTCTTTCCCAGGGAAAAGAGCCGATGTTTGCGCTCCGAGTCCTGTGGCTTTGAGTGGGCAGCTGACTGCAAAAAATCGGAACATCGAAGGATAAGTCCCAGACAGGAGCTGCCCCCACCTCATACTTGTGCTGCCCTGAGAGTCCCAGGGGAGCCCTACAAACTGACATCAGGAACCTGGACTGGTGAGTTTTCTTTCCCAGGGAAAAGAGCCGACGTTTGCGCCCCGAGTCCTGTGGCCCTGAGCAGGCAGCTGAGTGCAAAAAATCTGAACATCGAAGGATAAGTCCCAGACAGGAGCTGCCCCCACCTCATACTTGTTCTGCCCTGACAGTCCCAGGGGAGCCCTACAAACTGACACCAGGAACCTGGACTGGTGAGTTTTCTTTCCCAGGGAAAAGAGCCGATGTTTGCGCTCCGAGTCCTGTGGTACTGAGTGGGCAGCTGAGTGCAAAAAATCGGGACATCGAAGGATAAGTCCCAGACAGGAGCTGCCCCCACCTCATACTTGTTCTGCCCTGAGAGTCCCAGGGGAGCCCTACAAACTGACACCAGGAACCTGGACTGGTGAGTTTTCTTTCCCAGGGAAAAGAGCCGATGTTTGCGCCCCGAGTCCTGTGGCTCTGAGTGGGCAGCTGAGTGCAAAAAATCGGGACATCGAAGGATAAGTCCCAGACAGGAGCTGCCCCCACCTCATACTTGTGCTGCCCTGAGAGTCCCAGGGGAGCCCTACAAACTGACATCAGGAACCTGGACTGGTGAGTTTTCTTTCCCAGGGAAAAGAGCCGATGTTTGCGCTCCGAGTCCTGTGGCCCTGAGCGGGCAGCTGAGTGCAAAAAATCGGAACATCGAAGGATAAGTCCCAGACAGGAGCTGCCCCCACCTCATACTTGTGCTGCCCTGAGAGTCCCTGGGGAGCCCTACAAACTGACATCAGGAACCTGGACTGGTGAGTTTTCTTTCCCAGGGAAAAGAGCCGATGTTTGCGCTCCGAGTCCTGTGGCCCTGAGCGGGCAGCTGAGTGCAAAAAATCGGAACATCGAAGGATAAGTCCCAGACAGGAGCTGCCCCCACCTCATACTTGTGCTGTCCTGAGCGTCCCAGGGGAGCCCTACAAACTGACATCAGGAACCTGGACTGGTGAGTTTTCTTTCCCAGGGAAAAGAGCCGATGTTTGCGCTCCGAGTCCTGTGGCCCTGAGCGGGCAGCTGAGTGCAAAAAATCGGAACATCGAAGGATAAGTCCCAGACAGGAGCTGCCCCCACCTCATCCTTGTGCTGCCCTGAGAGTCCCACGGGAGCCCTACAAACTGACATCATGAACCTGGACTGGTGAGTTTTCTTTCCCAGGGAAAAGAGCCGATGTTTGCGCTCCGAGTCCTGTGGCTTTGAGTGGGCAGCTGACTGCAAAAAATCGGAACATCGAAGGATAAGTCCCAGACAGGAGCTGCCCCCACCTCATACTTGTGCTGCCCTGAGAGTCCCTGGGGAGCCCTACAAACTGACATCAGGAACCTGGACTGGTGAGTTTTCTTTCCCAGGGAAAAGAGCCGATGTTTGCGCCCCGAGTCCTGTGGCCCTGAGTGGGCAGCTGAGTGCAAAAAATCGGAACATCAAAGGATAAGTCCCAGACAGGAGCTGCCCCCACCTCATACTTGTGCTGCCCTGAGAGTCCCAGGGGAGCCCTACAAACTGACATCAGGAACCTGGACTGGTGAGTTTTCTTTCCCAGGGAAAAGAGCCGATGTTTGCGCTCCGAGTCCTGTGGCCCTGAGCGGGCAGCTGAGTGCAAAAAATCGGAACATCGAAGGATAAATCCCAGACAGGAGCTGCCCCCACCTCATACTTGTGCTGCCCTGAGAGTCCCAGGGGAGCCCTACAAACTGACATCAGGAACCTGGACTGGTGAGTTTTCTTTCCCAGGGAAAAGAGCCAATGTTTGCGCCCCGAGTCCTGTGGCCCTGAGCGGGCAGCTGACTGCAAAAAATCCGAACATCGAAGGATAAGTCCCAGACAGGAGCTGCCCCCACCTCATACTTGTGCTGCCCTGAGAGTCCCAGGGGAGCCCTACAAACTGACATCAGGAACCTGGACTGGTGAGTTTTCTTTCCCAGGGAAAAGAGCCGATGTTTGCGCTCCGAGTCCTGTGGCCCTGAGCGGGCAGCTGAGTGCAAAAAATCCGAACATCGAAGGATAAGTCCCAGACAGGAGCTGCCCCCACCTCATCCTTGTGCTGCCCTGAGAGTCCCAGGGGAGCCCTACAAACTGACATCAGGAACCTGGACTGGTGAGTTTTCTTTCCCAGGGAAAAGAGCCGATGTTTGCGCTCCGAGTCCTGTGGCCCTGAGCGGGCCGGTGACTGCAAAAAATCGGAACATCGAAGGATAAGTCCCAGACAGGAGCTGCCCCAACCTCATACTTGTGCTGCCCTGACAGTCCCACGGGAGCCCTACAAATTGACATCAGGAACCTGGACTGGTGAGTTTTCTTTCCCAGGGAAAAGAGCCGATGTTTGCGCTCCGAGTCCTGTGGCCCTGAGCGGGCAGCTGAGTGCAAAAAATCGGAACATCGAAGGATAAGTCCCAGACAGGAGCTGCCCCCACCTCATACTTCTGCTGCACTGACAGTCCCAGGGGAGCCCTACAAACTGACATCAGGAACCTGGACTGGTGAGTTTTTTTTCCCAGGGGAAAGAGCCGATGTTTGCGCCCCGAGTCCTGTGGCCCTGAGCAGGCAGATGACTGCAAAAATCCGAACATCGAAGGATAAGTCCCAGGCAGGAGCTGCCCCCACCTCATACTTGTGCTGCACTGACAGTCCCAGGAGAGCCCTACAAACTGACATCAGGAACCTGGACTGGTGAGTTTTCTTTCCCAGGGAAAAGAGCCGATGTTTGCGCTCCGAGTCCTGTGGCCCTGAGCAGGCAGCTGAGTGCAAAAAATCGGAACATCGAAGGATAAGTCCCAGACAGGAGCTGCCCCCACCTCATCCTTGTGCTGCCCTGAGAGTCCCAGGGGAGCCCTACAAACTGACATCAGGAACCTGGACTGGTGAGTTTTCTTTCCCAGGGAAAAGAGCCGATGTTTGCACTCCGAGTCCTGTGGCCCTGAGCGGGCAGCTGACTGCAAAAATCGGAACATCGAAGGATAAGTCCCAGACAGGAGCTGCCCCCACCTCATACTTGTGCTGCCCTGACAGTCCCTGGGGAGCCCTACAAACTGACATCAGGAACCTGGACTGGTGAGTTTTCTTTCCCAGGGAAAAGAGCCGATGTTTGCGCTCCGAGTCCTGTGGCCCTGAGCGGGCAGCTGAGTGCAAAAAATCGGAACATCGAAGGATAAGTCCCAGACAGGAGCTGCCCCCACCTCATCCTTGTGCTGCCCTGAGAGTCCCGGGGGAGCCCTACAAACTGACATCAGGAACCTGGACTGGTGAGTTTTCTTTCCCAGGGAAAAGAGCCGATGTTTGCGCTCCGAGTCCTGTGGCCCTGAGCGGGCAGCTGAGTGCAAAAAATCGGAACATCGAAGGATAAGTCCCAGACAGGAGCTGCCCCCACCTCATCCTTGTGCTGCCCTGAGAGTCCCAGGGGAGCCCTACAAACTGACATCAGGAACCTGGACTGGTGAGTTTTCTTTCCCAGGGAAAAGAGCCGATGTTTGCGCTCCGAGTCCTGTGGCCCTGAGCGGGTAGCTGGGTGCAAAAAATCGGAACATCGAAGGATAAGTCCCAGGCAGGAGCTGCCCCCACCTCATACTTGTGCTGCACTGACAGTCCCAGGAGAGCCCTACAAACTGACATCAGGAACCTGGACTGGTGAGTTTTCTTTCCCAGGGAAAAGAGCCGATGTTTGCGCTCCGAGTCCTGTGGCCCTGAGCGGGCAGCTGAGTGCAAAAAATCGGAACATCGAAGGATAAGTCCCAGACAGGAGCTGCCCCCACGTCATACTTGTGCTGCCCTGAGAGTCCAAAAAGAGCCCTACAAACTGACATCAGGAACCTGGACTGGTGAGTTTTCTTTCCCAGGGAAAAGAGCCGATGTTTGCGCCCCGAGTCCTGTGGCCCTGAGCGGGCAGCTGAGTGCAAAAAATCGGAACATCGAAGGATAAGTCCCAGACAGGAGCTGCCCCCACCTCATACTTGTGCTGCCCTGAGAGTCCAAAAAGAGCCCTACAAACTGACATCAGGAACCTGGACTGGTGAGTTTTCTTTCCCAGGGAAAAGAGCCGATGTTTGCGCTCCGAGTCCTGTGGCCCTGAGCGGGCAGCTGAGTGCAAAAAATCGGAACATCGAAGGATAAGTCCCAGACAGGAGCTGCCCCCACCTCATACTTGTGCTGCCCTGAGAGTCCCAGGGGAGCCCTACAAACTGACATCAGGAACCTGGACTGGTGAGTTTTCTTTCCCAGGGAAAAGAGCCGATGTTTGCACTCCGAGTCCTGTGGCCCTGAGCGGGCAGCAGACTGCAAAAATCGGAACATCGAAGGATAAGTCCCAGACAGGAGCTGCCCCCACCTCATACTTGTGCTGCACTGACAGTCCCAGGAGAGCCCTACAAACTGACATCAGGAACCTGGACTGGTGAGTTTTCTTTCCCAGGGAAAAGAGCCGATGTTTGCGCTCCGAGTCCCGTGGCCCTGAGCGGGCAGCTGAGTGCAAAAAATCGGAACATCGAAGGATAAGTCCCAGACAGGAGCTGCCCCCACTTCATCCTTGTGCTGCCCTGAGAGTCCCTGGGGAGCCCTACAAACTGACATCAGGAACCTGGACTGGTGAGTTTTCTTTCCCAGGGAAAAGAGCCGATGTTTGCGCCCCGAGTCCTGTGGCCCTGAGCGGGCAGCTGACTGCAAAAAATCGGAACATCGAAGGATAAGTCCCAGACAGGAGCTGCCCCCACCTCATACTTGTGCTGCCCTGAGAGTCCCAGGGGAGCCCTACAAACTGACATCAGGAACCTGGACTGGTGAGTTTTCTTTCCCAGGGAAAAGAGCCGATGTTTGCGCTCCGAGTCCTGTGGCCCTGAGTGGGCAGCTGAGTGCAAAAAATCGGAACATCGAAGGATAAGTCCCAGACAGGAGCTGCCCCCACCTCATACTTGTGCTGCCCTGAGAGTCCCAGGGGAGCCCTACAAACTGACATCAGGAACCTGGACTGGTGAGTTTTCTTTCCCAGGGAAAAGAGCCGATGTTTGCGCTCCGAGTCCTGTGGCCCTGAGCGGGCAGCTGAGTGCAAAAAATCGGAACATCGAAGGATAAGTCCCAGACAGGAGCTGCCCCCACCTCATACTTGTGCTGCCCTGAGAGTCCCAGGGGAGCCCTACAAACTGACATCAGGAACCTGGACTGGTGAGTTTTCTTTCCCAGGGAAAAGAGCCGATGTTTGCGCTCCGAGTCCTGTGGCCCTGAGCGGGCAGCTGACTGCAAAAAATACGAACATCGAAGGATAAGTCCCAGACAGGAGCTGCCCCCACCTCATACTTGTGCTGCCCTGAGAGTCCCAGGGGAGCCCTACAAACTGACATCAGGAACCTGGACTGGTGAGTTTTTTTTCCCAGGGAAAAGAGCCGATGTTTGCACTCCGAGTCCTGTGGCCCTGAGCGGGCAGCTGACTGCAAAAATCGGAACATCGAAGGATAAGTCCCAGACAGGAGCTGCCCCCACCTCATACTTGTGCTGCCCTGAGAGTCCCAGGGGAGCCCTACAAACTGACATCAGAAACCTGGACTGGTGAGTTTTCTTTCCCAGGGAAAAGAGCCGATGTTTGCGCCCCGAGTCCTGTGGCCCTGAGTGGGCAGCTGAGTGCAAAATATCGGAACATCAAAGGATAAGTCCCAGACAGGAGCTGCCCCCACCTCATACTTGTGCTGCCCTGAGAGTCCCAGGGGAGCCCTACAAACTGACATCAGGAACCTGGACTGGTGAGTTTTCTTTCCCAGGGAAAAGAGCCGATGTTTGCGCTCCGAGTCCTGTGGCCCTGAGCGGGCAGCTGAGTGCAAAAAATCGGAACATCGAAGGATAAGTCCCAGACAGGAGCTGCCCCCACCTCATACTTGTGCTGCCCTGAGAGTCCCAGGGGAGCCCTACAAACTGACATCAGGAACCTGGACTGGTGAGTTTTTTTTCCCAGGGAAAAGAGCCGATGTTTGCACTCCGAGTCCTGTGGCCCTGAGCGGGCAGCTGACTGCAAAAAATCGGAACATCGAAGGATAAGTCCCAGACAGGAGCTGCCCCCACCTCATACTTGTGCTGCCCTGAGAGTCCAAAAAGAGCCCTACAAACTGACATCAGGAACCTGGACTGGTGAGTTTTCTTTCCCAGGGAAAAGAGCCGATGTTTGCGCTCCGAGTCCTGTGGCCCTGAGCGGGCAGCTGAGTGCAAAAAATCGGAACATCGAAGGATAAGTCCCAGACAGGAGCTGCCCCCACCTCATACTTGTGCTGCCCTGAGAGTCCCTGGGGAGCCCTACAAACTGACATCAGGAACCTGGACTGGTGAGTTTTCTTTCCCAGGGAAAAGAGCCGATGTTTGCGCTCCGAGTCCTGTGGCCCTGAGCGGGCCGGTGACTGCAAAAAATCGGAACATCGAAGGATAAGTCCCAGACAGGAGCTGCCCCCACCTCATACTTGTGCTGCCCTGAGAGTCCCAGGGGAGCCCTACAAACTGACATCAGGAACCTGGACTGGTGAGTTTTCTTTCCCAGGGAAAAGAGCCGATGTTTGCGCTCCGAGTCCTGTGGCCCTGAGCGGGCAGCTGACTGCAAAAAATCGGAACATCGAAGGATAAGTCCCAGACAGGAGCTGCCCTCACCTCATCCTTGTGCTGCCCTGAGAGTCCCAGGGGAGCCCTACAAACTGACATCAGGAACCTGGACTGGTGAGTTTTCTTTCCCAGGGAAAAGAGCCGATGTTTGCGCTCAGAGTCCTGTGGCCCTGAGCGGGCAGCTGAGTGCAAAAAATCGGAACATCGAAGGATAAGTCCCAGACAGGAGCTGCCCCCACCTCATACTTGTGCTGCCCTGAGAGTCCCAGGGGAGCCCTACAAACTGACATCAGGAACCTGGACTGGTGAGTTTTCTTTCCCAGGGAAAAGAGCCGATGTTTGCGCTCCGAGTCCTGTGGCTTTGAGTGGGCAGCTGACTGCAAAAAATCGGAACATCGAAGGATAAGTCCCAGACAGGAGCTGCCCCCACCTCATACTTGTGCTGCCCTGAGAGTCCCTGGGGAGCCCTACAAACTGACATCAGGAACCTGGACTGGTGAGTTTTCTTTCCCAGGGAAAAGAGCCGATGTTTGCGCTCCGAGTCCTGTGGCCCTGAGCGGGCAGCTGAGTGCAAAAAATCGGAACATCGAAGGATAAGTCCCAGACAGGAGCTGCCCCCACCTCATACTTGTGCTGCCCTGAGAGTCCCAGGGGAGCCCTACAAACTGACATCAGGAACCTGGACTGGTGAGTTTTCTTTCCCAGGGAAAAGAGCCGATGTTTGCACTCGGAGTCCTGTGGCCCTGAGCGGGCAGCTGACTGCAAAAATCGGAACATCGAAGGATAAGTCCCAGACAGGAGCTGCCCCCACCTCATACTTGTGCTGCACTGACAGTCCCAGGAGAGCCCTACAAACTGACATCAGGAACCTGGACTGGTGAGTTTTCTTTCCCAGGGAAAAGAGCCGATGTTTGCGCTCCGAGTCCCGTGGCCCTGAGCGGGCAGCTGAGTGCAAAAAATCGGAACATCGAAGGATAAGTCCCAGACAGGAGCTGCCCCCACTTCATCCTTGTGCTGCCCTGAGAGTCCCTGGGGAGCCCTACAAACTGACATCAGGAACCTGGACTGGTGAGTTTTCTTTCCCAGGGAAAAGAGCCGATGTTTGCGCCCCGAGTCCTGTGGCCCTGAGCGGGCAGCTGACTGCAAAAAATCGGAACATCGAAGGATAAGTCCCAGACAGGAGCTGCCCCCACCTCATACTTGTGCTGCCCTGAGAGTCCCAGGGGAGCCCTACAAACTGACATCAGGAACCTGGACTGGTGAGTTTTCTTTCCCAGGGAAAAGAGCCGATGTTTGCGCTCCGAGTCCTGTGGCCCTGAGCGGGCAGCTGAGTGCAAAAAATCGGAACATCGAAGGATAAGTCCCAGACAGGAGCTGCCCCCACCTCATACTTGTGCTGCCCTGAGAGTCCCAGGGGAGCCCTACAAACTGACATCAGGAACCTGGACTGGTGAGTTTTCTTTCCCAGGGAAAAGAGCCGATGTTTGCGCTCCGAGTCCTGTGGCCCTGAGTGGGCAGCTGAGTGCAAAAAATCGGAACATCGAAGGATAAGTCCCAGACAGGAGCTGCCCCCACCTCATACTTGTGCTGCCCTGAGAGTCCCAGGGGAGCCCTACAAACTGACATCAGGAACCTGGACTGGTGAGTTTTCTTTCCCAGGGAAAAGAGCCGATGTTTGCACTCCGAGTCCTGTGGCCCTGAGCGGGCAGCTGAGTGCAAAAAATCCGAACATCGAAGGATAAGTCCCAGACAGGAGCTGCCCCCACCTCATACTTGTGCTGCACTGAGAGTCCAAAAAGAGCCCTACAAACTGACATCAGGAACCTGGACTGGTGAGTTTTCTTTCCCAGGGAAAAGAGCCGATGTTTGCGCTCAGAGTCCTGTGGCCCTGAGCGGGCAGCTGAGTGCAAAAAATCGGAACATCGAAGGATAAGTCCCAGACAGGAGCTGCCCCCACCTCATCCTTGTGCTGCCCTGAGAGTCCCAGGGGAGCCCTACAAACTGACATCAGGAACCTGGACTGGTGAGTTTTCTTTCCCAGGGAAAAGAGCCGATGTTTGCGCTCCGAGTCCTGTGGCTTTGAGTGGGCAGCTGACTGCAAAAAATCGGAACATCGAAGGATAAGTCCCAGACAGGAGCTGCCCCCACCTCATACTTGTGCTGCCCTGAGAGTCCCAGGGGAGCCCTACAAACTGACATCAGGAACCTGGACTGGTGAGTTTTCTTTCCCAGGGAAAAGAGCCGACGTTTGCGCCCCGAGTCCTGTGGCCCTGAGCAGGCAGCTGAGTGCAAAAAATCTGAACATCGAAGGATAAGTCCCAGACAGGAGCTGCCCCCACCTCATACTTGTTCTGCCCTGACAGTCCCAGGGGAGCCCTACAAACTGACATCAGGAACCTGGACTGGTGAGTTTTCTTTCCCAGGGAAAAGAGCCGATGTTTGCGCTCCGAGTCCTGTGGTACTGAGTGGGCAGCTGAGTGCAAAAAATCGGGACATCGAAGGATAAGTCCCAGACAGGAGCTGCCCCCACCTCATACTTGTTCTGCCCTGAGAGTCCCAGGGGAGCCCTACAAACTGACACCAGGAACCTGGACTGGTGAGTTTTCTTCCCAGGGAAAAGAGCCGATGTTTGCGCCCCGAGTCCTGTGGCTCTGAGTGGGCAGCTGAGTGCAAAAAATCGGGACATCGAAGGATAAGTCCCAGACAGGAGCTGCCCCCACCTCATACTTGTGCTGCCCTGAGAGTCCCAGGGGAGCCCTACAAACTGACATCAGGAACCTGGACTGGTGAGTTTTCTTTCCCAGGGAAAAGAGCCGATGTTTGCGCTCCGAGTCCTGTGGCCCTGAGCGGGCAGCTGAGTGCAAAAAATCGGAACATCGAAGGATAAGTCCCAGACAGGAGCTGCCCCCACCTCATACTTGTGCTGCCCTGAGAGTCCCTGGGGAGCCCTACAAACTGACATCAGGAACCTGGACTGGTGAGTTTTCTTTCCCAGGGAAAAGAGCCGATGTTTGCGCTCTGAGTCCTGTGGCCCTGAGCGGGCAGCTGAGTGCAAAAAATCGGAACATCGAAGGATAAGTCCCAGACAGGAGCTGCCCCCACCTCATACTTGTGCTGTCCTGAGCGTCCCAGGGGAGCCCTACAAACTGACATCAGGAACCTGGACTGGTGAGTTTTCTTTCCCAGGGAAAAGAGCCGATGTTTGCGCTCCGAGTCCTGTGGCCCTGAGCGGGCAGCTGAGTGCAAAAAATCGGAACATCGAAGGATAAGTCCCAGACAGGAGCTGCCCCCACCTCATCCTTGTGCTGCCCTGAGAGTCCCACGGGAGCCCTACAAACTGACATCAGGAACCTGGACTGGTGAGTTTTCTTTCCCAGGGAAAAGAGCCGATGTTTGCGCTCCGAGTCCTGTGGCTTTGAGTGGGCAGCTGACTGCAAAAAATCGGAACATCGAAGGATAAGTCCCAGACAGGAGCTGCCCCCACCTCATACTTGTGCTGCCCTGAGAGTCCCTGGGGAGCCCTACAAACTGACATCAGGAACCTGGACTGGTGAGTTTTCTTTCCCAGGGAAAAGAGCCGATGTTTGCGCCCCGAGTCCTGTGGCCCTGAGTGGGCAGCTGAGTGCAAAAAATCGGAACATCAAAGGATAAGTCCCAGACAGGAGCTGCCCCCACCTCATACTTGTGCTGCCCTGAGAGTCCCAGGGGAGCCCTACAAACTGACATCAGGAACCTGGACTGGTGAGTTTTCTTTCCCAGGGAAAAGAGCCGATGTTTGCGCTCCGAGTCCTGTGGCCCTGAGCGGGCAGCTGAGTGCAAAAAATCGGAACATCGAAGGATAAATCCCAGACAGGAGCTGCCCCCACCTCATACTTGTGCTGCCCTGAGAGTCCCAGGGGAGCCCTACAAACTGACATCAGGAACCTGGACTGGTGAGTTTTCTTTCCCAGGGAAAAGAGCCAATGTTTGCGCCCCGAGTCCTGTGGCCCTGAGCGGGCAGCTGACTGCAAAAAATCCGAACATCGAAGGATAAGTCCCAGACAGGAGCTGCCCCCACCTCATACTTGTGCTGCCCTGAGAGTCCCAGGGGAGCCCTACAAACTGACATCAGGAACCTGGACTGGTGAGTTTTCTTTCCCAGGGAAAAGAGCCGATGTTTGCGCTCCGAGTCCTGTGGCCCTGAGCGGGCAGCTGAGTGCAAAAAATCCGAACATCGAAGGATAAGTCCCAGACAGGAGCTGCCCCCACCTCATCCTTGTGCTGCCCTGAGAGTCCCAGGGGAGCCCTACAAACTGACATCAGGAACCTGGACTGGTGAGTTTTCTTTCCCAGGGAAAAGAGCCGATGTTTGCGCTCCGAGTCCTGTGGCCCTGAGCGGGCCGGTGACTGCAAAAAATCGGAACATCGAAGGATAAGTCCCAGACAGGAGCTGCCCCAACCTCATACTTGTGCTGCCCTGACAGTCCCACGGGAGCCCTACAAATTGACATCAGGAACCTGGACTGGTGAGTTTTCTTTCCCAGGGAAAAGAGCCGATGTTTGCGCTCCGAGTCCTGTGGCCCTGAGCGGGCAGCTGAGTGCAAAAAATCGGAACATCGAAGGATAAGTCCCAGACAGGAGCTGCCCCCACCTCATACTTCTGCTGCACTGACAGTCCCAGGGGAGCCCTACAAACTGACATCAGGAACCTGGACTGGTGAGTTTTTTTTCCCAGGGGAAAGAGCCGATGTTTGCGCCCCGAGTCCTGTGGCCCTGAGCAGGCAGATGACTGCAAAAATCCGAACATCGAAGGATAAGTCCCAGGCAGGAGCTGCCCCCACCTCATACTTGTGCTGCACTGACAGTCCCAGGAGAGCCCTACAAACTGACATCAGGAACCTGGACTGGTGAGTTTTCTTTCCCAGGGAAAAGAGCCGATGTTTGCGCTCCGAGTCCTGTGGCCCTGAGCAGGCAGCTGAGTGCAAAAAATCGGAACATCGAAGGATAAGTCCCAGACAGGAGCTGCCCCCACCTCATCCTTGTGCTGCCCTGAGAGTCCCAGGGGAGCCCTACAAACTGACATCAGGAACCTGGACTGGTGAGTTTTCTTTCCCAGGGAAAAGAGCCGATGTTTGCACTCCGAGTCCTGTGGCCCTGAGCGGGCAGCTGACTGCAAAAATCGGAACATCGAAGGATAAGTCCCAGACAGGAGCTGCCCCCACCTCATACTTGTGCTGCCCTGACAGTCCCTGGGGAGCCCTACAAACTGACATCAGGAACCTGGACTGGTGAGTTTTCTTTCCCAGGGAAAAGAGCCGATGTTTGCGCTCCGAGTCCTGTGGCCCTGAGCGGGCAGCTGAGTGCAAAAAATCGGAACATCGAAGGATAAGTCCCAGACAGGAGCTGCCCCCACCTCATCCTTGTGCTGCCCTGAGAGTCCCGGGGGAGCCCTACAAACTGACATCAGGAACCTGGACTGGTGAGTTTTCTTTCCCAGGGAAAAGAGCCGATGTTTGCGCTCCGAGTCCTGTGGCCCTGAGCGGGCAGCTGAGTGCAAAAAATCGGAACATCGAAGGATAAGTCCCAGACAGGAGCTGCCCCCACCTCATCCTTGTGCTGCCCTGAGAGTCCCAGGGGAGCCCTACAAACTGACATCAGGAACCTGGACTGGTGAGTTTTCTTTCCCAGGGAAAAGAGCCGATGTTTGCGCTCCGAGTCCTGTGGCCCTGAGCGGGTAGCTGGGTGCAAAAAATCGGAACATCGAAGGATAAGTCCCAGGCAGGAGCTGCCCCCACCTCATACTTGTGCTGCACTGACAGTCCCAGGAGAGCCCTACAAACTGACATCAGGAACCTGGACTGGTGAGTTTTCTTTCCCAGGGAAAAGAGCCGATGTTTGCGCTCCGAGTCCTGTGGCCCTGAGCGGGCAGCTGAGTGCAAAAAATCGGAACATCGAAGGATAAGTCCCAGACAGGAGCTGCCCCCACCTCATACTTGTGCTGCCCTGAGAGTCCAAAAAGAGCCCTACAAACTGACATCAGGAACCTGGACTGGTGAGTTTTCTTTCCCAGGGAAAAGAGCCGATGTTTGCGCCCCGAGTCCTGTGGCCCTGAGCGGGCAGCTGAGTGCAAAAAATCGGAACATCGAAGGATAAGTCCCAGACAGGAGCTGCCCCCACCTCATACTTGTGCTGCCCTGAGAGTCCAAAAAGAGCCCTACAAACTGACATCAGGAACCTGGACTGGTGAGTTTTCTTTCCCAGGGAAAAGAGCCGATGTTTGCGCTCCGAGTCCTGTGGCCCTGAGCGGGCAGCTGAGTGCAAAAAATCGGAACATCGAAGGATAAGTCCCAGACAGGAGCTGCCCCCACCTCATACTTGTGCTGCCCTGAGAGTCCCAGGGGAGCCCTACAAACTGACATCAGGAACCTGGACTGGTGAGTTTTCTTTCCCAGGGAAAAGAGCCGATGTTTGCACTCCGAGTCCTGTGGCCCTGAGCGGGCAGCAGACTGCAAAAATCGGAACATCGAAGGATAAGTCCCAGACAGGAGCTGCCCCCACCTCATACTTGTGCTGCACTGACAGTCCCAGGAGAGCCCTACAAACTGACATCAGGAACCTGGACTGGTGAGTTTTCTTTCCCAGGGAAAAGAGCCGATGTTTGCGCTCCGAGTCCCGTGGCCCTGAGCGGGCAGCTGAGTGCAAAAAATCGGAACATCGAAGGATAAGTCCCAGACAGGAGCTGCCCCCACTTCATCCTTGTGCTGCCCTGAGAGTCCCTGGGGAGCCCTACAAACTGACATCAGGAACCTGGACTGGTGAGTTTTCTTTCCCAGGGAAAAGAGCCGATGTTTGCGCCCCGAGTCCTGTGGCCCTGAGCGGGCAGCTGACTGCAAAAAATCGGAACATCGAAGGATAAGTCCCAGACAGGAGCTGCCCCCACCTCATACTTGTGCTGCCCTGAGAGTCCCAGGGGAGCCCTACAAACTGACATCAGGAACCTGGACTGGTGAGTTTTCTTTCCCAGGGAAAAGAGCCGATGTTTGCGCTCCGAGTCCTGTGGCCCTGAGCGGGCAGCTGAGTGCAAAAAATCGGAACATCGAAGGATAAGTCCCAGACAGGAGCTGCCCCCACCTCATACTTGTGCTGCCCTGAGAGTCCCAGGGGAGCCCTACAAACTGACATCAGGAACCTGGACTGGTGAGTTTTCTTTCCCAGGGAAAAGAGCCGATGTTTGCGCTCCGAGTCCTGTGGCCCTGAGTGGGCAGCTGAGTGCAAAAAATCGGAACATCGAAGGATAAGTCCCAGACAGGAGCTGCCCCCACCTCATACTTGTGCTGCCCTGAGAGTCCCAGGGGAGCCCTACAAACTGACATCAGGAACCTGGACTGGTGAGTTTTCTTTCCCAGGGAAAAGAGCCGATGTTTGCGCTCCGAGTCCTGTGGCCCTGAGCGGGCAGCTGAGTGCAAAAAATCGGAACATCGAAGGATAAGTCCCAGACAGGAGCTGCCCCCACCTCATACTTGTGCTGCCCTGAGAGTCCCAGGGGAGCCCTACAAACTGACATCAGGAACCTGGACTGGTGAGTTTTCTTTCCCAGGGAAAAGAGCCGATGTTTGCGCTCCGAGTCCTGTGGCCCTGAGCGGGCAGCTGAGTGCAAAAAATCGGAACATTGAAGGATAAGTCCCAGACAGGAGCTGCCCCCACCTCATACTTGTGCTGCCCTGAGAGTCCCAGGGGAGCCCTACAAACTGACATCAGGAACCTGGACTGGTGAGTTTTTTTTCCCAGGGAAAAGAGCCGATGTTTGCACTCCGAGTCCTGTGGCCCTGAGCGGGCAGCTGACTGCAAAAATCGGAACATCGAAGGATAAGTCCCAGACAGGAGCTGCCCCCACCTCATACTTGTGCTGCCCTGAGAGTCCCAGGGGAGCCCTACAAACTGACATCAGAAACCTGGACTGGTGAGTTTTCTTTCCCAGGGAAAAGAGCCGATGTTTGCGCCCCGAGTCCTGTGGCCCTGAGTGGGCAGCTGAGTGCAAAATATCGGAACATCAAAGGATAAGTCCCAGACAGGAGCTGCCCCCACCTCATACTTGTGCTGCCCTGAGAGTCCCAGGGGAGCCCTACAAACTGACATCAGGAACCTGGACTGGTGAGTTTTCTTTCCCAGGGAAAAGAGCCGATGTTTGCGCTCCGAGTCCTGTGGCCCTGAGCGGGCAGCTGAGTGCAAAAAATCGGAACATCGAAGGATAAGTCCCAGACAGGAGCTGCCCCCACCTCATACTTGTGCTGCCCTGAGAGTCCCAGGGGAGCCCTACAAACTGACATCAGGAACCTGGACTGGTGAGTTTTTTTTCCCAGGGAAAAGAGCCGATGTTTGCACTCCGAGTCCTGTGGCCCTGAGCGGGCAGCTGACTGCAAAAAATCGGAACATCGAAGGATAAGTCCCAGACAGGAGCTGCCCCCACCTCATACTTGTGCTGCCCTGAGAGTCCAAAAAGAGCCCTACAAACTGACATCAGGAACCTGGACTGGTGAGTTTTCTTTCCCAGGGAAAAGAGCCGATGTTTGCGCTCCGAGTCCTGTGGCCCTGAGCGGGCAGCTGAGTGCAAAAAATCGGAACATCGAAGGATAAGTCCCAGACAGGAGCTGCCCCCACCTCATACTTGTGCTGCCCTGAGAGTCCCTGGGGAGCCCTACAAACTGACATCAGGAACCTGGACTGGTGAGTTTTCTTTCCCAGGGAAAAGAGCCGATGTTTGCGCTCCGAGTCCTGTGGCCCTGAGCGGGCCGGTGACTGCAAAAAATCGGAACATCGAAGGATAAGTCCCAGACAGGAGCTGCCCCCACCTCATACTTGTGCTGCCCTGAGAGTCCCAGGGGAGCCCTACAAACTGACATCAGGAACCTGGACTGGTGAGTTTTCTTTCCCAGGGAAAAGAGCCGATGTTTGCGCTCCGAGTCCTGTGGCCCTGAGCGGGCAGCTGACTGCAAAAAATCGGAACATCGAAGGATAAGTCCCAGACAGGAGCTGCCCTCACCTCATCCTTGTGCTGCCCTGAGAGTCCCAGGGGAGCCCTACAAACTGACATCAGGAACCTGGACTGGTGAGTTTTCTTTCCCAGGGAAAAGAGCCGATGTTTGCGCTCAGAGTCCTGTGGCCCTGAGCGGGCAGCTGAGTGCAAAAAATCGGAACATCGAAGGATAAGTCCCAGACAGGAGCTGCCCCCACCTCATACTTGTGCTGCCCTGAGAGTCCCAGGGGAGCCCTACAAACTGACATCAGGAACCTGGACTGGTGAGTTTTCTTTCCCAGGGAAAAGAGCCGATGTTTGCGCTCCGAGTCCTGTGGCTTTGAGTGGGCAGCTGACTGCAAAAAATCGGAACATCGAAGGATAAGTCCCAGACAGGAGCTGCCCCCACCTCATACTTGTGCTGCCCTGAGAGTCCCTGGGGAGCCCTACAAACTGACATCAGGAACCTGGACTGGTGAGTTTTCTTTCCCAGGGAAAAGAGCCGATGTTTGCGCTCCGAGTCCTGTGGCCCTGAGCGGGCAGCTGAGTGCAAAAAATCGGAACATCGAAGGATAAGTCCCAGACAGGAGCTGCCCCCACCTCATACTTGTGCTGCCCTGAGAGTCCCAGGGGAGCCCTACAAACTGACATCAGGAACCTGGACTGGTGAGTTTTCTTTCCCAGGGAAAAGAGCCGATGTTTGCACTCGGAGTCCTGTGGCCCTGAGCGGGCAGCTGACTGCAAAAATCGGAACATCGAAGGATAAGTCCCAGACAGGAGCTGCCCCCACCTCATATTTGTGCTGCACTGACAGTCCCAGGAGAGCCCTACAAACTGACATCAGGAACCTGGACTGGTGAGTTTTCTTTCCCAGGGAAAAGAGCCGATGTTTGCGCTCCGAGTCCTGTGGCCCTGAGCGGGCAGCTGAGTGCAAAAAATCGGAACATCGAAGGATAAGTCCCAGACAGGAGCTGCCCCCACCTCATACTTGTGCTGCCCTGAGAGTCCCAGGGGAGCCCTACAAACTGACATCAGGAACCTGGACTGGTGAGTTTTCTTTCCCAGGGAAAAGAGCCGATGTTTGCACTCCGAGTCCTGTGGCCCTGAGCGGGCAGCAGACTGCAAAAATCGGAACATCGAAGGATAAGTCCCAGACAGGAGCTGCCCCCACCTCATACTTGTGCTGCACTGACAGTCCCAGGAGAGCCCTACAAACTGACATCAGGAACCTGGACTGGTGAGTTTTCTTTCCCAGGGAAAAGAGCCGATGTTTGCGCTCCGAGTCCCGTGGCCCTGAGCGGGCAGCTGAGTGCAAAAAATCGGAACATCGAAGGATAAGTCCCAGACAGGAGCTGCCCCCACTTCATCCTTGTGCTGCCCTGAGAGTCCCTGGGGAGCCCTACAAACTGACATCAGGAACCTGGACTGGTGAGTTTTCTTTCCCAGGGAAAAGAGCCGATGTTTGCGCCCCGAGTCCTGTGGCCCTGAGCGGGCAGCTGACTGCAAAAAATCGGAACATCGAAGGATAAGTCCCAGACAGGAGCTGCCCCCACCTCATACTTGTGCTGCCCTGAGAGTCCCAGGGGAGCCCTACAAACTGACATCAGGAACCTGGACTGGTGAGTTTTCTTTCCCAGGGAAAAGAGCCGATGTTTGCGCTCCGAGTCCTGTGGCCCTGAGCGGGCAGCTGAGTGCAAAAAATCGGAACATCGAAGGATAAGTCCCAGACAGGAGCTGCCCCCACCTCATACTTGTGCTGCCCTGAGAGTCCCAGGGGAGCCCTACAAACTGACATCAGGAACCTGGACTGGTGAGTTTTCTTTCCCAGGGAAAAGAGCCGATGTTTGCGCTCCGAGTCCTGTGGCCCTGAGTGGGCAGCTGAGTGCAAAAAATCGGAACATCGAAGGATAAGTCCCAGACAGGAGCTGCCCCCACCTCATACTTGTGCTGCCCTGAGAGTCCCAGGGGAGCCCTACAAACTGACATCAGGAACCTGGACTGGTGAGTTTTCTTTCCCAGGGAAAAGAGCCGATGTTTGCGCTCCGAGTCCTGTGGCCCTGAGCGGGCAGCTGAGTGCAAAAAATCGGAACATCGAAGGATAAGTCCCAGACAGGAGCTGCCCCCACCTCATACTTGTGCTGCCCTGAGAGTCCCAGGGGAGCCCTACAAACTGACATCAGGAACCTGGACTGGTGAGTTTTCTTTCCCAGGGAAAAGAGCCGATGTTTGCGCTCCGAGTCCTGTGGCCCTGAGCGGGCAGCTGACTGCAAAAAATACGAACATCGAAGGATAAGTCCCAGACAGGAGCTGCCCCCACCTCATACTTGTGCTGCCCTGAGAGTCCCAGGGGAGCCCTACAAACTGACATCAGGAACCTGGACTGGTGAGTTTTTTTTCCCAGGGAAAAGAGCCGATGTTTGCACTCCGAGTCCTGTGGCCCTGAGCGGGCAGCTGACTGCAAAAATCGGAACATCGAAGGATAAGTCCCAGACAGGAGCTGCCCCCACCTCATACTTGTGCTGCCCTGAGAGTCCCAGGGGAGCCCTACAAACTGACATCAGAAACCTGGACTGGTGAGTTTTCTTTCCCAGGGAAAAGAGCCGATGTTTGCGCCCCGAGTCCTGTGGCCCTGAGTGGGCAGCTGAGTGCAAAATATCGGAACATCAAAGGATAAGTCCCAGACAGGAGCTGCCCCCACCTCATACTTGTGCTGCCCTGAGAGTCCCAGGGGAGCCCTACAAACTGACATCAGGAACCTGGACTGGTGAGTTTTCTTTCCCAGGGAAAAGAGCCGATGTTTGCGCTCCGAGTCCTGTGGCCCTGAGCGGGCAGCTGAGTGCAAAAAATCGGAACATCGAAGGATAAGTCCCAGACAGGAGCTGCCCCCACCTCATACTTGTGCTGCCCTGAGAGTCCCAGGGGAGCCCTACAAACTGACATCAGGAACCTGGACTGGTGAGTTTTTTTTCCCAGGGAAAAGAGCCGATGTTTGCACTCCGAGTCCTGTGGCCCTGAGCGGGCAGCTGACTGCAAAAAATCGGAACATCGAAGGATAAGTCCCAGACAGGAGCTGCCCCCACCTCATACTTGTGCTGCCCTGAGAGTCCAAAAAGAGCCCTACAAACTGACATCAGGAACCTGGACTGGTGAGTTTTCTTTCCCAGGGAAAAGAGCCGATGTTTGCGCTCCGAGTCCTGTGGCCCTGAGCGGGCAGCTGAGTGCAAAAAATCGGAACATCGAAGGATAAGTCCCAGACAGGAGCTGCCCCCACCTCATACTTGTGCTGCCCTGAGAGTCCCTGGGGAGCCCTACAAACTGACATCAGGAACCTGGACTGGTGAGTTTTCTTTCCCAGGGAAAAGAGCCGATGTTTGCGCTCCGAGTCCTGTGGCCCTGAGCGGGCCGGTGACTGCAAAAAATCGGAACATCGAAGGATAAGTCCCAGACAGGAGCTGCCCCCACCTCATACTTGTGCTGCCCTGAGAGTCCCAGGGGAGCCCTACAAACTGACATCAGGAACCTGGACTGGTGAGTTTTCTTTCCCAGGGAAAAGAGCCGATGTTTGCGCTCCGAGTCCTGTGGCCCTGAGCGGGCAGCTGACTGCAAAAAATCGGAACATCGAAGGATAAGTCCCAGACAGGAGCTGCCCTCACCTCATCCTTGTGCTGCCCTGAGAGTCCCAGGGGAGCCCTACAAACTGACATCAGGAACCTGGACTGGTGAGTTTTCTTTCCCAGGGAAAAGAGCCGATGTTTGCGCTCAGAGTCCTGTGGCCCTGAGCGGGCAGCTGAGTGCAAAAAATCGGAACATCGAAGGATAAGTCCCAGACAGGAGCTGCCCCCACCTCATACTTGTGCTGCCCTGAGAGTCCCAGGGGAGCCCTACAAACTGACATCAGGAACCTGGACTGGTGAGTTTTCTTTCCCAGGGAAAAGAGCCGATGTTTGCGCTCCGAGTCCTGTGGCTTTGAGTGGGCAGCTGACTGCAAAAAATCGGAACATCGAAGGATAAGTCCCAGACAGGAGCTGCCCCCACCTCATACTTGTGCTGCCCTGAGAGTCCCTGGGGAGCCCTACAAACTGACATCAGGAACCTGGACTGGTGAGTTTTCTTTCCCAGGGAAAAGAGCCGATGTTTGCGCTCCGAGTCCTGTGGCCCTGAGCGGGCAGCTGAGTGCAAAAAATCGGAACATCGAAGGATAAGTCCCAGACAGGAGCTGCCCCCACCTCATACTTGTGCTGCCCTGAGAGTCCCAGGGGAGCCCTACAAACTGACATCAGGAACCTGGACTGGTGAGTTTTCTTTCCCAGGGAAAAGAGCCGATGTTTGCACTCGGAGTCCTGTGGCCCTGAGCGGGCAGCTGACTGCAAAAATCGGAACATCGAAGGATAAGTCCCAGACAGGAGCTGCCCCCACCTCATATTTGTGCTGCACTGACAGTCCCAGGAGAGCCCTACAAACTGACATCAGGAACCTGGACTGGTGAGTTTTCTTTCCCAGGGAAAAGAGCCGATGTTTGCGCTCCGAGTCCCGTGGCCCTGAGCGGGCAGCTGAGTGCAAAAAATCGGAACATCGAAGGATAAGTCCCAGACAGGAGCTGCCCCCACCTCATCCTTGTGCTGCCCTGAGAGTCCCTGGGGAGCCCTACAAACTGAAATCTGGAACCTGGACTGGTGAGATTTCTTTCCCAGGGAAAAGGGCCGAAGTTTGCGCCCCGAGTCCTGTGGCCCTGAGTGGGCAGCTGACTGCAAAAAATCGGAACATCAAAGGATAAGTCCCAGACAGGAGCTGCCCCCACCTCATACTTGTGCTGCCCTGAGAGTCCCAGGGGAGCCCTACAAACTGACATCAGGAACCTGGACTGGTGAGTTTTCTTTCCCAGGGAAAAGAGCCGATGTTTGCGCCCCGAGTCCTGTGGCCCTGAGTGGGCAGCTGAGTGCAAAAAATCGGAACATCAAAGGATAAGTCCCAGACAGGAGCTGCCCCCACCTCATACTTGTGCTGCCCTGAGAGTCCCAGGGGAGCCCTACAAACTGACATCAGGAACCTGGACTGGTGAGTTTTCTTTCCCAGGGAAAAGAGCCGATGTTTGCGCTCCGAGTCCTGTGGCCCTGAGCGGGCAGCTGAGTGCAAAAAATCGGAACATCGAAGGATAAGTCCCAGACAGGAGCTGCCCCCACCTCATACTTGTGCTGCCCTGAGAGTCCAAAAAGAGCCCTACAAACTGACATCAGGAACCTGGACTGGTGAGTTTTCTTTCCCAGGGAAAAGAGCCGATGTTTGCGCTCCGAGTCCTGTGGCCCTGAGCGGGCAGCTGAGTGCAAAAAATCGGAACATCGAAGGATAAGTCCCAGACAGGAGCTGCCCCCACCTCATACTTGTGCTGCCCTGAGAGTCCCAGGGGAGCCCTACAAACTGACATCAGGAACCTGGACTGGTGAGTTTTCTTCCCAGGGAAAAGAGCCGATGTTTGCGCTCCGAGTCCTGTGGCCCTGAGCGGGCAGCTGACTGCAAAAAATCGGAACATCGAAGGATAAGTCCCAGACAGGAGCTGCCCCCACCTCATACTTGTGCTGCCCTGAGAGTCCCAGGAGAGCCCTACAAACTGACATCAGGAACCTGGACTGGTGAGTTTTCTTTCCCAGGGAAAAGAGCCGATGTTTGCGCTCAGAGTCCTGTGGCCCTGAGCGGGCAGCTGAGTGCAAAAAATCGGAACATCAAAGGATAAGTCCCAGACAGGAGCTGCCCCCACCTCATACTTGTGCTGCCCTGAGAGTCCCAGGGGAGCCCTACAAACTGACTTCAGGAACCTGGACTGGTGAGTTTTCTTTCCCAGGGAAAAGAGCCGATGTTTGCGCTCCGAGTCCTGTGGCCCTGAGCGGGCAGCTGAGTGCAAAAAATCGGAACATCGAAGGATAAGTCCCAGACAGGAGCTGCCCCCACCTCATACTTGTGCTGCCCTGAGAGTCCCTGGGGAACCCTACAAACTGACATCAGGAACCTGGACTGGTGAGTTTTCTTTCCCAGGGAAAAGAGCCGATGTTTGCGCTCCGAGTCCTGTGGCCCTGAGCGGGCAGCTGACTGCAAAAAATCGGAACATCGAAGGATAAGTCCCAGACAGGAGCTGCCCCCACCTCATACTTGTGCTGCCCTGAGAGTCCCAGGGGAGCCCTACAAACTGACATCAGGAACCTGGACTGGTGAGTTTTCTTTCCCAGGGAAAAGAGCCGATGTTTGCGCCCCGAGTCCTGTGGCCCTGAGTGGGCAGCAGACTGCAAAAAATCGGAACATCGAAGGATAAGTCCCAGACAGGAGCTGCCCCCACCTCATACTTGTGCTGCCCTGAGAGTCCCAGGGGAGCCCTACAAACTGACATCAGGAACCTGGACTGGTGAGTTTTCTTTCCCAGGGAAAAGAGCCGATGTTTGCGCTCCGAGTCCTGTGGCCCTGAGCGGGCAGCTGAGTGCAAAAAATCGGAACATCGAAGGATAAGTCCCAGACAGGAGCTGCCCCCACCTCATACTTGTGCTGCCCTGAGAGTCCAAAAAGAGCCCTACAAACTGACATCAGGAACCTGGACTGGTGAGTTTTCTTTCCCAGGGAAAAGAGCCGATGTTTGCGCTCCGAGTCCTGTGGCCCTGAGCGGGCAGCTGACTGCAAAAAATCGGAACATTGAAGGATAAGTCCCAGACAGGAGCTGCCCCCACCTCATACTTGTGCTGCCCTGAGAGTCCCAGGGGAGCCCTACAAACTGACATCAGGAACCTGGAATGGTGAGTTTTCTTTCCCAGGGAAAAGAGCCGATGTTTGCGCTCCGAGTCCTGTGGCCCTGAGCGGGCAGCTGAGTGCAAAAAATCGGAACATCGAAGGATAAGTCCCAGACAGGAGCTGCCCCCACCTCATACTTGTGCTGCCCTGAGAGTCCAAAAAGAGCCCTCCAAACTGACATCAGGAACCTGGACTGGTGAGTTTTCTTTCCCAGGGAAAAGAGCCGATGTTTGCGCTCCGAGTCCTGTGGCCCTGAGCAGGCAGCTGAGTGCAAAAAATCCGAACATCGAAGGATAAGTCCCAGACAGGAGCTGCCCCCACCTCATACTTGTGCTGCACTGACAGTCCCTGGGGAGCCCTACAAACTGACATCAGGAACCTGGACTGGTGAGTTTTTTTTCCCAGGGGAAAGAGCCGATGTTTGCGCCCCGAGTCCTGTGGCCCTGAGCAGGCAGTTGACTGCAAAAATCCGAACATCGAAGGATAAGTCCCAGACAGGAGCTGCCCCCACCTCATACTTGTGCTGCCCTGAGAGTCCAAAAAGAGCCCTACAAACTGACATCAGGAACCTGGACTGGTGAGTTTTCTTTCCCAGGGAAAAGAGCCGATGTTTGCGCTCAGAGTCCTGTGGCCCTGAGCGGGCAGCTGAGTGCAAAAAATCGGAACATCGAAGGATATGTCCCAGACAGGAGCTGCCCCCACCTCATACTTGTGCTGCCCTGAGAGTCCCAGGGGAGCCCTACAAACTGACATCAGAAACCTGGACTGGTGAGTTTTCTTTCCCAGGGAAAAGAGCCGATGTTTGCGCTCCGAGTCCTGTGGCCCTGAGTGGGCAGCTGACTGCAAAAAATCGGAACATCGAAGGATAAGTCCCAGACAGGAGCTGCCCCCACCTCATACTTGTGCTGCCCTGAGAGTCCCAGGGGAGCCCTACAAACTGACATCAGGAACCTGGACTGGTGAGTTTTCTTTCCCAGGGAAAAGAGCCGACGTTTGCGCCCCGAGTCCTGTGGCCCTGAGCAGGCAGCTGAGTGCAAAAAATCCGAACATCGAAGGATAAGTCCCAGACAGGAGCTGCCCCCACCTCATACTTGTTCTGCCCTGACAGTCCCAGGGGAGCCCTACAAACTGACACCAGGAACCTGGACTGGTGAGTTTTCTTTCCCAGGGAAAAGAGCCGATGTTTGCGCCCCGAGTCCTGTGGCCCTGAGCGGGCAGCTGAGTGCAAAAAATCAAGACATCGAAGGATAAGTCCCAGACAGGAGCTGCCCCCACCTCATACTTGTGCTGCCCTGAGAGTCCCAGGGGAGCCCTACAAACTGACATCAGGAACCTGGACTGGTGAGTTTTCTTTCCCAGGGAAAAGAGCCGATGTTTGCGCTCCGAGTCCTGTGGCCCTGAGTGGGCAGCTGAGTGCAAAAAATCGGAACATCAAAGGATAAGTCCCAGACAGGAGCTGCCCCCACCTCATACTTGTGCTGCCCTGAGAGTCCCAGGGGAGCCCTACAAACTGACATCAGGAACCTGGACTGGTGAGTTTTTTTTCCCAGGGAAAAGAGCCGATGTTTGCGCTCCGAGTCCTGTGGCCCTGAGCGGGCAGCTGAGTGCAAAAAATCCGAACATCGAAGGATAAGTCCCAGACAGGAGCTGCCCCCACCTCATACTTGTGCTGTCCTGAGCGTCCCAGGGGAGCCCTACAAAGTGACATCAGGAACCTGGACTGGTGAGTTTTCTTTCCCAGGGAAAAGAGCCGATGTTTGCGCTCCGAGTCCTGTGGCCCTGAGCGGGCAGCTGAGTGCAAAAAATCGGAACATCGAAGGATAAGTCCCAGACAGGAGCTGCCCCCACCTCATACTTGTGCTGCCCTGAGAGTCCCTGGGGAGCCCTACAAACTGACATCAGGAACCTGGACTGGTGAGTTTTTTTTCCCAGGGAAAAGAGCCGATGTTTGCACTCCGAGTCCTGTGGCCCTGAGCGGGCAGCTGAGTGCAAAAAATCGGAACATCGAAGGATAAGTCCCAGACAGGAGCTGCCCCCACCTCATACTTGTGCTGCCCTGAGAGTCCAAAAAGAGCCCTACAAACTGACATCAGGAACCTGGACTGGTGAGTTTTCTTTCCCAGGGAAAAGAGCCGATGTTTGCGCTCCGAGTCCTGTGGCCCTGAGCGGGCAGCTGAGTGCAAAAAATCGGAACATCGAAGGATAAGTCCCAGACAGGAGCTGCCCCCACCTCATACTTGTGCTGCCCTGAGAGTCCCTGGGGAGCCCTACAAACTGACATCAGGAACCTGGACTGGTGAGTTTTCTTTCCCAGGGAAAAGAGCCGATGTTTGCGCTCCGAGTCCTGTGGCCCTGAGCGGGCAGCTGAGTGCAAAAAATCGGAACATCGAAGGATAAGTCCCAGACAGGAGCTGCCCCCACCTCATACTTGTGCTGCCCTGAGAGTCCCAGGGGAGCCCTACAAACTGACATCAGGAACCTGGACTGGTGAGTTTTCTTTCCCAGGGAAAAGAGCCGATGTTTGCGCTCCGAGTCCTGTGGCCCTGAGCGGGCAGCTGAGTGCAAAAAATCGGAACATCGAAGGATAAGTCCCAGACAGGAGCTGCCCCCACCTCATCCTTGTGCTGCCCTGAGAGTCCCACGGGAGCCCTACAAACTGACATCAGGAACCTGGACTGGTGAGTTTTCTTTCCCAGGGAAAAGAGCCGATGTTTGCGCTCAGAGTCCTGTGGCCCTGAGCGGGCAGCTGAGTGCAAAAAATCGGAACATCGAAGGATAAGTCCCAGACAGGAGCTGCCCCCACCTCATACTTGTGCTGCCCTGAGAGTCCCAGGGGAGCCCTACAAACTGACATCAGGAACCTGGACTGGTGAGTTTTCTTTCCCAGGGAAAAGAGCCGATGTTTGCGCTCCGAGTCCTGTGGCTTTGAGTGGGCAGCTGACTGCAAAAAATCGGAACATCGAAGGATAAGTCCCAGACAGGAGCTGCCCCCACCTCATACTTGTGCTGCCCTGAGAGTCCCTGGGGAGCCCTACAAACTGACATCAGGAACCTGGACTGGTGAGTTTTCTTTCCCAGGGAAAAGAGCGGATGTTTGCGCTCCGAGTCCTGTGGCCCTGAGCGGGCAGCTGAGTGCAAAAAATCGGAACATCGAAGGATAAGTCCCAGACAGGAGCTGCCCCCACCTCATACTTGTGCTGCACTGACAGTCCCAGGAGAGCCCTACAAACTGACATCAGGAACCTGGACTGGTGAGTTTTCTTTCCCAGGGAAAAGAGCCGATGTTTGCGCTCCGAGTCCCGTGGCCCTGAGCGGGCAGCTGAGTGCAAAAAACCGGAACATCGAAGGATAAGTCCCAGACAGGAGCTGCCCCCACCTCATCCTTGTGCTGCCCTGAGAGTCCCTGGGGAGCCCTAAAAACTGAAATCTGGAACCTGGACTGGTGAGTTTTCTTTCCCAGGGAAAAGGGCCGAAGTTTGCGCCCCGAGTCCTGTGGCCCTGAGTGGGCAGCTGACTGCAAAAAATCAGAACATCAAAGGATAAGTCCCAGACAGGAGCTGCCCCCACCTCATACTTGTGCTGCCCTGAGAGTCCCAGGGGAGCCCTACAAACTGACATCAGGAACCTGGACTGGTGAGTTTTCTTTCCCAGGGAAAAGAGCCGATGTTTGCGCTCCGAGTCCTGTGGCCCTGAGCGGGCAGCTGAGTGCAAAAAATCGGAACATCGAAGGATAAGTCCCAGACAGGAGCTGCCCCCACCTCATACTTGTGCTGCCCTGAGAGTCCCAGGGGAGCCCTACAAACTGACATCAGGAACCTGGACTGGTGAGTTTTCTTTCCCAGGGAAAAGAGCCGATGTTTGCACTCCGAGTCCTGTGGCCCTGAGCGGGCAGCTGACTGCAAAAAATCGGAACATCGAAGGATAAGTCCCAGACAGGAGCTGCCCCCACCTCATACTTGTGCTGCCCTGAGAGTCCAAAAAGAGCCCTACAAACTGACATCAGGAACCTGGACTGGTGAGTTTTCTTTCCCAGGGAAAAGAGCCGATGTTTGCGCTCCGAGTCCTGTGGCCCTGAGCGGGCAGCTGAGTGCAAAAAATCGGAACATCGAAGGATAAGTCCCAGACAGGAGCTGCCCCCACCTCATACTTGTGCTGCCCTGAGAGTCCCTGGGGAGCCCTACAAACTGACATCAGGAACCTGGACTGGTGAGTTTTCTTTCCCAGGGAAAAGAGCCGATGTTTGCGCTCCGAGTCCTGTGGCCCTGAGCGGGCAGCTGAGTGCAAAAAATCGGAACATCGAAGGATAAGTCCCAGACAGGAGCTGCCCCTACCTCATACTTGTGCTGCCCTGAGAGTCCCAGGGGAGCCCTACAAACTGACATCAGGAACCTGGACTGGTGAGTTTTTTTTCCCAGGGAAAAGAGCCGATGTTTGCACTCCGAGTCCTGTGGCCCTGAGCGGGCAGCTGACTGCAAAAAATCGGAACATCGAAGGATAAGTCCCAGACAGGAGCTGCCCCCACCTCATACTTGTGCTGCCCTGAGAGTCCAAAAAGAGCCCTACAAACTGACATCAGGAACCTGGACTGGTGAGTTTTCTTTCCCAGGGAAAAGAGCCGATGTTTGCGCTCCGAGTCCTGTGGCCCTGAGCGGGCAGCTGAGTGCAAAAAATCGGAACATCGAAGGATAAGTCCCAGACAGGAGCTGCCCCCACCTCATACTTGTGCTGCCCTGAGATTCCCTGGGGAGCCCTACAAACTGACATCAGGAACCTGGACTGGTGAGTTTTCTTTCCCAGGGAAAAGAGCCGATGTTTGCGCTCCGAGTCCTGTGGCCCTGAGCGGGCAGCTGACTGCAAAAAATCGGAACATCGAAGGATAAGTCCCAGACAGGAGCTGCCCTCACCTCATCCTTGTGCTGCCCTGAGAGTCCCACGGGAGCCCTACAAACTGACATCAGGAACCTGGACTGGTGAGTTTTCTTTCCCAGGGAAAAGAGCCGATGTTTGCGCTCAGAGTCCTGTGGCCCTGAGCGGGCAGCTGAGTGCAAAAAATCGGAACATCGAAGGATAAGTCCCAGACAGGAGCTGCCCCCACCTCATACTTGTGCTGCCCTGAGAGTCCCAGGGGAGCCCTACAAACTGACATCAGGAACCTGGACTGGTGAGTTTTCTTTCCCAGGGAAAAGAGCCGATGTTTGCGCTCCGAGTCCTGTGGCTTTGAGTGGGCAGCTGACTGCAAAAAATCGGAACATCGAAGGATAAGTCCCAGACAGGAGCTGCCCCCACCTCATACTTGTGCTGCCCTGAGAGTCCCAGGGGAGCCCTACAAACTGACATCAGGAACCTGGACTGGTGAGTTTTCTTTCCCAGGGAAAAGAGCCGATGTTTGCGCTCCGAGTCCTGTGGCCCTGAGCGGGCAGCTGAGTGCAAAAAATCGGAACATCGAAGGATAAGTCCCAGACAGGAGCTGCCCCCACCTCATACTTGTGCTGCCCTGAGAGTCCCAGGGGAGCCCTACAAACTGACATCAGGAACCTGGACTGGTGAGTTTTCTTTCCCAGGGAAAAGAGCCGATGTTTGCACTCCGAGTCCTGTGGCCCTGAGCGGGCAGCTGACTGCAAAAATCGGAACATCGAAGGATAAGTCCCAGACAGGAGCTGCCCCCACCTCATATTTGTGCTGCACTGACAGTCCCAGGAGAGCCCTACAAACTGACATCAGGAACCTGGACTGGTGAGTTTTCTTTCCCAGGGAAAAGAGCCGATGTTTGCGCTCTGAGTCCCGTGGCCCTGAGCGGGCAGCTGAGTGCAAAAAATCGGAACATCGAAGGATAAGTCCCAGACAGGAGCTGCCCCCACCTCATCCTTGTGCTGCCCTGAGAGTCCCTGGGGAGCCCTACAAACTGAAATCTGGAACCTGGACTGGTGAGATTTCTTTCCCAGGGAAAAGAGCCGATGTTTGCGCCCCGAGTCCTGTGGCCCTGAGTGGGCAGCTGACTGCAAAAAATCGGAACATCAAAGGATAAGTCCCAGACAGGAGCTGCCCCCACCTCATACTTGTGCTGCCCTGAGAGTCCCAGGGGAGCCCTACAAACTGACATCAGGAACCTGGACTGGTGAGTTTTCTTTCCCAGGGAAAAGAGCCGATGTTTGCGCCCCGAGTCCTGTGGCCCTGAGTGGGCAGCTGAGTGCAAAAAATCGGAACATCAAAGGATAAGTCCCAGACAGGAGCTGCCCCCACCTCATACTTGTGCTGCCCTGAGAGTCCCAGGGGAGCCCTACAAACTGACATCAGGAACCTGGACTGGTGAGTTTTCTTTCCCAGGGAAAAGAGCCGATGTTTGCGCTCCGAGTCCTGTGGCCCTGAGCGGGCAGCTGAGTGCAAAAAATCGGAACATCGAAGGATAAGTCCCAGACAGGAGCTGCCCCCACCTCATACTTGTGCTGCCCTGAGAGTCCCAGGGGAGCCCTACAAACTGACATCAGGAACCTGGACTGGTGAGTTTTCTTTCCCAGGGAAAAGAGCCGATGTTTGCGCTCCGAGTCCTGTGGCCCTGAGCAGGCAGCTGACTGCAAAAAATCGGAACATCGAAGGATAAGTCCCAGACAGGAGCTGCCCCCACCTCATACTTGTGCTGCCCTGAGAGTCCCAGGAGAGCCCTACAAACTGACATCAGGAACCTGGACTGGTGAGTTTTCTTTCCCAGGGAAAAGAGCCGATGTTTGCGCTCAGAGTCCTGTGGCCCTGAGCGGGCAGCTGAGTGCAAAAAATCGGAACATCGAAGGATAAGTCCCAGACAGGAGCTGCCCCCACCTCATACTTGTGCTGCCCTGAGAGTCCCAGGGGAGCCCTACAAACTGACATCAGGAACCTGGACTGGTGAGTTTTCTTTCCCAGGGAAAAGAGCCGATGTTTGCGCTCCGAGTCCTGTGGCTTTGAGTGGGCAGCTGACTGCAAAAAATCGGAACATCGAAGGATAAGTCCCAGACAGGAGCTGCCCCCACCTCATACTTGTGCTGCCCTGAGAGTCCCAGGGGAGCCCTACAAACTGACATCAGGAACCTGGACTGGTGAGTTTTCTTTCCCAGGGAAAAGAGCCGATGTTTGCGCTCCGAGTCCTGTGGCCCTGAGCGGGCAGCTGACTGCAAAAAATCGGAACATCGAAGGATAAGTCCCAGACAGGAGCTGCCCTCACCTCATCCTTGTGCTGCCCTGAGAGTCCCACGGGAGCCCTACAAACTGACATCAGGAACCTGGACTGGTGAGTTTTCTTTCCCAGGGAAAAGAGCCGATGTTTGCGCTCAGAGTCCTGTGGCCCTGAGCGGGCAGCTGAGTGCAAAAAATCGGAACATCGAAGGATAAGTCCCAGACAGGAGCTGCCCCCACCTCATACTTGTGCTGCCCTGAGAGTCCCAGGGGAGCCCTACAAACTGACATCAGGAACCTGGACTGGTGAGTTTTCTTTCCCAGGGAAAAGAGCCGATGTTTGCGCTCCGAGTCCTGTGGCCCTGAGCGGGCAGCTGAGTGCAAAAAATCGGAACATCGAAGGATAAGTCCCAGACAGGAGCTGCCCCCACCTCATACTTGTGCTGCCCTGAGAGTCCAAAAAGAGCCCTCCAAACTGACATCAGGAACCTGGACTGGTGAGTTTTCTTTCCCAGGGAAAAGAGCCGATGTTTGCGCTCCGAGTCCTGTGGCCCTGAGCAGGCAGCTGAGTGCAAAAAATCCGAACATCGAAGGATAAGTCCCAGACAGGAGCTGCCCCCACCTCATACTTGTGCTGCACTGACAGTCCCAGGGGAGCCCTACAAACTGACATCAGGAACCTGGACTGGTGAGTTTTTTTTCCCAGGGGAAAGAGCCGATGTTTGCGCCCCGAGTCCTGTGGCCCTGAGCAGGCAGTTGACTGCAAAAATCCGAACATCGAAGGATAAGTCCCAGACAGGAGCTGCCCCCACCTCATACTTGTGCTGCCCTGAGAGTCCAAAAAGAGCCCTACAAACTGACACCAGGAACCTGGACTGGTGAGTTTTCTTTCCCAGGGAAAAGAGCCGATGTTTGCGCTCCGAGTCCTGTGGCCCTGAGTGGGCAGCTGACTGCAAAAAATCGGAACATCGAAGGATAAGTCCCAGACAGGAGCTGCCCCCACCTCATACTTGTGCTGCCCTGAGAGTCCCAGGGGAGCCCTACAAACTGACATCAGGAACCTGGACTGGTGAGTTTTCTTTCCCAGGGAAAAGAGCCGACGTTTGCGCCCCGAGTCCTGTGGCCCTGAGCAGGCAGCTGAGTGCAAAAAATCCGAACATCGAAGGATAAGTCCCAGACAGGAGCTGCCCCCACCTCATACTTGTTCTGCCCTGACAGTCCCAGGGGAGCCCTACAAACTGACACCAGGAACCTGGACTGGTGAGTTTTCTTTCCCAGGGAAAAGAGCCGATGTTTGCGCCCCGAGTCCTGTGGTACTGAGTGGGCAGCTGAGTGCAAAAAATCGGGACATCGAAGGATAAGTCCCAGACAGGAGCTGCCCCCACCTCATACTTGTGCTGCCCTGAGAGCCCCAGGGGAGCCCTACAAACTGACACCAGGAACCTGGACTGGTGAGTTTTCTTTCCCAGGGAAAAGAGCCGATGTTTGCGCCCCGAGTCCTGTGGCTCTGAGTGGGCAGCTGAGTGCAAAAAATCAAGACATCGAAGGATAAGTCCCAGACAGGAGCTGCCCCCACCTCATACTTGTGCTGCCCTGAGAGTCCCAGGGGAGCCCTACAAACTGACATCAGGAACCTGGACTGGTGAGTTTTCTTTCCCAGGGAAAAGAGCCGATGTTTGCGCTCCGAGTCCTGTGGCCCTGAGCGGGCAGATGAGTGCAAAAAATCCGAACATCGAAGGATAAGTCCCAGACAGGAGCTGCCCCCACCTCATAGTTGTGCTGCCCTGAGAGTCCCAGGGGAGCCCTACAAACTGACATCAGGAACCTGGACTGGTGAGTTTTTTTTCCCAGGGAAAAGAGCCGATGTTTGCGCTCCGAGTCCTGTGGCCCTGAGCGGGCAGCTGAGTGCAAAAAATCCGAACATCGAAGGATAAGTCCCAGACAGGAGCTGCCCCCACCTCATACTTGTGCTGTCCTGAGCGTCCCAGGGGAGCCCTACAAAGTGACATCAGGAACCTGGACTGGTGAGTTTTCTTTCCCAGGGAAAAGAGCCGATGTTTGCGCTCCGAGTCCTGTGGCCCTGAGCGGGCAGCTGAGTGCAAAAAATCGGAACATCGAAGGATAAGTCCCAGACAGGAGCTGCCCCCACCTCATACTTGTGCTGCCCTGAGAGTCCCTGGGGAGCCCTACAAACTGACATCAGGAACCTGGACTGGTGAGTTTTTTTTCCCAGGGAAAAGAGCCGATGTTTGCACTCCGAGTCCTGTGGCCCTGAGCGGGCAGCTGACTGCAAAAAATCGGAACATCGAAGGATAAGTCCCAGACAGGAGCTGCCCCCACCTCATACTTGTGCTGCCCTGAGAGTCCAAAAAGAGCCCTACAAACTGACATCAGGAACCTGGACTGGTGAGTTTTCTTTCCCAGGGAAAAGAGCCGATGTTTGCGCTCCGAGTCCTGTGGCCCTGAGCGGGCAGCTGAGTGCAAAAAATCGGAACATCGAAGGATAAGTCCCAGACAGGAGCTGCCCCCACCTCATACTTGTGCTGCCCTGAGAGTCCCTGGGGAGCCCTACAAACTGACATCAGGAACCTGGACTGGTGAGTTTTCTTTCCCAGGGAAAAGAGCCGATGTTTGCGCTCCGAGTCCTGTGGCCCTGAGCGGGCAGCTGAGTGCAAAAAATCGGAACATCGAAGGATAAGTCCCAGACAGGAGCTGCCCCCACCTCATACTTGTGCTGCCCTGAGAGTCCCAGGGGAGCCCTACAAACTGACATCAGGAACCTGGACTGGTGAGTTTTCTTTCCCAGGGAAAAGAGCCGATGTTTGCGCTCCGAGTCCTGTGGCCCTGAGCGGGCAGCTGAGTGCAAAAAATCGGAACATCGAAGGATAAGTCCCAGACAGGAGCTGCCCCCACCTCATCCTTGTGCTGCCCTGAGAGTCCCACGGGAGCCCTACAAACTGACATCAGGAACCTGGACTGGTGAGTTTTCTTTCCCAGGGAAAAGAGCCGATGTTTGCGCTCAGAGTCCTGTGGCCCTGAGCGGGCAGCTGAGTGCAAAAAATCGGAACATCGAAGGATAAGTCCCAGACAGGAGCTGCCCCCACCTCATACTTGTGCTGCCCTGAGAGTCCCAGGGGAGCCCTACAAACTGACATCAGGAACCTGGACTGGTGAGTTTTCTTTCCCAGGGAAAAGAGCCGATGTTTGCGCTCCGAGTCCTGTGGCTTTGAGTGGGCAGCTGACTGCAAAAAATCGGAACATCGAAGGATAAGTCCCAGACAGGAGCTGCCCCCACCTCATACTTGTGCTGCCCTGAGAGTCCCTGGGGAGCCCTACAAACTGACATCAGGAACCTGGACTGGTGAGTTTTCTTTCCCAGGGAAAAGAGCGGATGTTTGCGCTCCGAGTCCTGTGGCCCTGAGCCGGCAGCTGAGTGCAAAAAATCGGAACATCGAAGGATAAGTCCCAGACAGGAGCTGCCCCCACCTCATACTTGTGCTGCACTGACAGTCCCAGGAGAGCCCTACAAACTGACATCAGGAACCTGGACTGGTGAATTTTCTTTCCCAGGGAAAAGAGCCGATGTTTGCGCTCCGAGTCCCGTGGCCCTGAGCGGGCAGCTGAGTGCAAAAAATCGGAACATCGAAGGATAAGTCCCAGACAGGAGCTGCCCCCACCTCATCCTTGTGCTGCCCTGAGAGTCCCTGGGGAGCCCTAAAAACTGAAATCTGGAACCTGGACTGGTGAGTTTTCTTTCCCAGGGAAAAGGGCCGAAGTTTGCGCCCCGAGTCCTGTGGCCCTGAGTGGGCAGCTGACTGCAAAAAATCGGAACATCAAAGGATAAGTCCCAGACAGGAGCTGCCCCCACCTCATACTTGTGCTGCCCTGAGAGTCCCAGGGGAGCCCTACAAACTGACATCAGGAACCTGGACTGGTGAGTTTTCTTTCCCAGGGAAAAGAGCCGATGTTTGCGCTCCGAGTCCTGTGGCCCTGAGCGGGCAGCTGAGTGCAAAAAATCGGAACATCGAAGGATAAGTCCCAGACAGGAGCTGCCCCCACCTCATACTTGTGCTGCCCTGAGAGTCCAAAAAGAGCCCTACAAACTGACATCAGGAACCTGGACTGGTGAGTTTTCTTTCCCAGGGAAAAGAGCCGATGTTTGCGCTCCGAGTCCTGTGGCCCTGAGCGGGCAGCTGAGTGCAAAAAATCGGAACATCGAAGGATAAGTCCCAGACAGGAGCTGCCCCCACCTCATACTTGTGCTGCCCTGAGAGTCCCAGGGGAGCCCTACAAACTGACATCAGGAACCTGGACTGGTGAGTTTTCTTTCCCAGGGAAAAGAGCCGATGTTTGCGCTCCGAGTCCTGTGGCCCTGAGCAGGCAGCTGACTGCAAAAAATCGGAACATCGAAGGATAAGTCCCAGACAGGAGCTGCCCCCACCTCATACTTGTGCTGCCCTGAGAGTCCCAGGAGAGCCCTACAAACTGACATCAGGAACCTGGACTGGTGAGTTTTCTTTCCCAGGGAAAAGAGCCAATGTTTGCGCTCAGAGTCCTGTGGCCCTGAGCGGGCAGCTGAGTGCAAAAAATCGGAACATCGAAGGATAAGTCCCAGACAGGAGCTGCCCCCACCTCATACTTGTGCTGCCCTGAGAGTCCCAGGGGAGCCCTACAAACTGACATCAGGAACCTGGACTGGTGAGTTTTCTTTCCCAGGGAAAAGAGCCGATGTTTGCGCTCCGAGTCCTGTGGCTTTGAGTGGGCAGCTGACTGCAAAAAATCGGAACATCGAAGGATAAGTCCCAGACAGGAGCTGCCCCCACCTCATACTTGTGCTGCCCTGAGAGTCCCTGGGGAGCCCTACAAACTGACATCAGGAACCTGGACTGGTGAGTTTTCTTTCCCAGGGAAAAGAGCCGATGTTTGCGCTCCGAGTCCTGTGGCCCTGAGTGGGCAGCAGACTGCAAAAAATCGGAACATCGAAGGATAAGTCCCAGACAGGAGCTGCCCCCACCTCATACTTGTGCTGCCCTGTGAGTCCCAGGGGAGCCCTACAAACTGACTTCAGGAACCTGGACTGGTGAGTTTTTTTTCCCAGGGAAAAGAGCCGATGTTTGCACTCCGAGTCCTGTGGCCCTGAGCGGGCAGCTGACTGCAAAAAATCGGAACATCGAAGGATAAGTCCCAGACAGGAGCTGCCCCCACCTCATACTTGTGCTGCCCTGAGAGTCCAAAAAGAGCCCTACAAACTGACATCAGGAACCTGGACTGGTGAGTTTTCTTTCCCAGGGAAAAGAGCCGATGTTTGCGCTCAGAGTCCTGTGGCCCTGAGCGGGCAGCTGAGTGCAAAAAATCGGAACATCGAAGGATAAGTCCCAGACAGGAGCTGCCCCCACCTCATACTTGTGCTGCCCTGAGAGTCCCAGGGGAGCCCTACAAACTGACATCAGGAAGCTGGACTGGTGAGTTTTCTTTCCCAGGGAAAAGAGCCGATGTTTGCGCTCCGAGTCCTGTGGCCCTGAGCGGGCCAGGGACTGCAAAAAATCGGAACATCGAAGGATAAGTCCCAGACAGGAGCTGCCCCCACCTCATACTTGTGCTGCCCTGAGAGTCCCAGGGGAGCCCTACAAACTGACATCAGGAACCTGGACTGGTGAGTTTTCTTTCCCAGGGAAAAGAGCCGATGTTTGCGCTCAGAGTCCTGTGGCCCTGAGCGGGCAGCTGAGTGCAAAAAATCGGAACATCGAAGGATAAGTCCCAGACAGGAGCTGCCCCCACCTCATACTTGTGCTGCCCTGAGAGTCCCAGGGGAGCCCTACAAACTGACATCAGGAACCTGGACTGGTGAGTTTTCTTTCCCAGGGAAAAGAGCCGATGTTTGCGCTCCGAGTCCTGTGGCCCTGAGCGGGCAGCTGAGTGCAAAAAATCGGAACATCGAAGGATAAGTCCCAGACAGGAGCTGCCCCCACCTCATACTTGTGCTGCCCTGAGAGTCCCTGGGGAGCCCTACAAACTGACATCAGGAACCTGGACTGGTGAGTTTTCTTTCCCAGGGAAAAGAGCGGATGTTTGCGCTCAGAGTCCTGTGGCCCTGAGCGGGCAGCTGAGTGCAAAAAATCGGAACATCGAAGGATAAGTCCCAGACAGGAGCTGCCCCCACCTCATACTTGTGCTGCCCTGAGAGTCCCAGGGGAGCCCTACAAACTGACATCAGGAACCTGGACTGGTGAGTTTTCTTTCCCAGGGAAAAGAGCCGATGTTTGCACTCCGAGTCCTGTGGCCCTGAGCGGGCAGCTGACTGTAAAAATCGGAACATCGAAGGATAAGTCCCAGACAGGAGCTGCCCCCACCTCATACTTGTGCTGCACTGACAGTCCCAGGAGAGCCCTACAAACTGACATCAGGAACCTGGACTGGTGAGTTTTCTTTCCCAGGGAAAAGAGCCGATGTTCGCGCTCCGAGTCCCGTGGCCCTGAGCGGGCAGCTGAGTGCAAAAAATCGGAACATCGAAGGATAAGTCCCAGACAGGAGCTGCCCCCACCTCATCCTTGTGCTGCCCTGAGAGTCCCTGGGGAGCCCTACAAACTGAAATCTGGAACCTGGACTGGTGAGTTTTCTTTCCCAGGGAAAAGGGCCGAAGTTTGCGCCCCGAGTCCTGTGGCCCTGAGTGGGCAGCTGACTGCAAAAAATCGGAACATCAAAGGATAAGTCCCAGACAGGAGCTGCCCCCACCTCATACTTGTGCTGCCCTGAGAGTCCCAGGGGAGCCCTACAAACTGACATCAGGAACCTGGACTGGTGAGTTTTCTTTCCCAGGGAAAAGAGCCGATGTTTGCGCTCCGAGTCCTGTGGCCCTGAGTGGGCAGCTGAGTGCAAAAAATCGGAACATCAAAGGATAAGTCCCAGACAGGAGCTGCCCCCACCTCATACTTGTGCTGCCCTGAGAGTCCCAGGGGAGCCCTACAAACTGACATCAGGAACCTGGACTGGTGAGTTTTCTTTCCCAGGGAAAAGAGCCGATGTTTGCGCTCCGAGTCCTGTGGCCCTGAGCGGGCAGCTGAGTGCAAAAAATCGGAACATCGAAGGATAAGTCCCAGACAGGAGCTGCCCCCACCTCATACTTGTGCTGCCCTGAGAGTCCAAAAAGAGCCCTACAAACTGACATCAGGAACCTGGACTGGTGAGTTTTCTTCCCAGGGAAAAGAGCCGATGTTTGCGCTCCGAGTCCTGTGGCCCTGAGCGGGCAGCTGACTGCAAAAAATCGGAACATCGAAGGATAAGTCCCAGACAGGAGCTGCCCCCACCTCATACTTGTGCTGCCCTGAGAGTCCCAGGGGAGCCCTACAAACTGACATCAGGAACCTGGACTGGTGAGTTTTCTTTCCCAGGGAAAAGAGCCGATGTTTGCGCTCCGAGTCCTGTGGCCCTGAGCAGGCAGCTGACTGCAAAAAATCGGAACATCGAAGGATAAGTCCCAGACAGGAGCTGCCCCCACCTCATACTTGTGCTGCCCTGAGAGTCCCAGGAGAGCCCTACAAACTGACATCAGGAACCTGGACTGGTGAGTTTTCTTTCCCAGGGAAAAGAGCCGATGTTTGCGCTCAGAGTCCTGTGGCCCTGAGCGGGCAGCTGAGTGCAAAAAATCGGAACATCGAAGGATAAGTCCCAGACAGGAGCTGCCCCCACCTCATACTTGTGCTGCCCTGAGAGTCCCAGGGGAGCCCTACAAACTGACATCAGGAACCTGGACTGGTGAGTTTTCTTTCCCAGGGAAAAGAGCCGATGTTTGCGCTCCGAGTCCTGTGGCTTTGAGTGGGCAGCTGACTGCAAAAAATCGGAACATCGAAGGATAAGTCCCAGACAGGAGCTGCCCCCACCTCATACTTGTGCTGCCCTGAGAGTCCCTGGGGAGCCCTACAAACTGACATCAGGAACCTGGACTGGTGAGTTTTCTTTCCCAGGGAAAAGAGCCGATGTTTGCGCTCCGAGTCCTGTGGCCCTGAGTGGGCAGCAGACTGCAAAAAATCGGAACATCGAAGGATAAGTCCCAGACAGGAGCTGCCCCCACCTCATACTTGTGCTGCCCTGTGAGTCCCAGGGGAGCCCTACAAACTGACTTCAGCAACCTGGACTGGTGAGTTTTTTTTCCCAGGGAAAAGAGCCGATGTTTGCACTCCGAGTCCTGTGGCCCTGAGCGGGCAGCTGACTGCAAAAAATCGGAACATCGAAGGATAAGTCCCAGACAGGAGCTGCCCCCACCTCATACTTGTGCTGCCCTGAGAGTCCAAAAAGAGCCCTACAAACTGACATCAGGAACCTGGACTGGTGAGTTTTCTTTCCCAGGGAAAAGAGCCGATGTTTGCGCTCCGAGTCCTGTGGCCCTGAGCGGGCAGCTGAGTGCAAAAAATCGGAACATCGAAGGATAAGTCCCAGACAGGAGCTGCCCCCACCTCATACTTGTGCTGCCCTGAGAGTCCCTGGGGAGCCCTACAAACTGACATCAGGAACCTGGACTGGTGAGTTTTCTTTCCCAGGGAAAAGAGCCGATGTTTGCGCTCCGAGTCCTGTGGCCCTGAGCGGGCCAGGGACTGCAAAAAATCGGAACATCGAAGGATAAGTCCCAGACAGGAGCTGCCCCCACCTCATACTTGTGCTGCCCTGAGAGTCCCAGGGGAGCCCTACAAACTGACATCAGGAACCTGGACTGGTGAGTTTTCTTTCCCAGGGAAAAGAGCCGATGTTTGCGCTCCGAGTCCTGTGGCCCTGAGCGGGCAGCTGAGTGCAAAAAATCGGAACATCGAAGGATAAGTCCCAGACAGGAGCTGCCCCCACCTCATCCTTGTGCTGCCCTGAGAGTCCCACGGGAGCCCTACAAACTGACATCAGGAACCTGGACTGGTGAGTTTTCTTTCCCAGGGAAAAGAGCCGATGTTTGCGCTCCGAGTCCTGTGGCCCTGAGCGGGCAGCTGAGTGCAAAAAATCGGAACATCGAAGGATAAGTCCCAGACAGGAGCTGCCCCCACCTCATACTTGTGCTGCCCTGAGAGTCCCAGGGGAGCCCTACAAACTGACATCAGGAACCTGGACTGGTGAGTTTTCTTTCCCAGGGAAAAGAGCCGATGTTTGCGCTCCGAGTCCTGTGGCTTTGAGTGGGCAGCTGACTGCAAAAAATCGGAACATCGAAGGATAAGTCCCAGACAGGAGCTGCCCCCACCTCATACTTGTGCTGCCCTGAGAGTCCCTGGGGAGCCCTACAAACTGACATCAGGAACCTGGACTGGTGAGTTTTCTTTCCCAGGGAAAAGAGCCGATGTTTGCGCCCCGAGTCCTGTGGCCCTGAGTGGGCAGCTGAGTGCAAAAAATCGGAACATCGAAGGATAAGTCCCAGACAGGAGCTGCCCCCACCTCATACTTGTGCTGCCCTGAGAGTCCAAAAAGAGCCCTACAAACTGACATCAGGAACCTGGACTGGTGAGTTTTCTTTCCCAGGGAAAAGAGCCGATGTTTGCGCTCCGAGTCCTGTGGCCCTGAGCGGGCAGCTGACTGCAAAAAATCGGAACATCGAAGGATAAGTCCCAGACAGGAGCTGCCCCCACCTCATACTTGTGCTGCCCTGAGAGTCCCAGGGGAGCCCTACAAACTGACATCAGGAACCTGGACTGGTGAGTTTTCTTTCCCAGGGAAAAGAGCCGATGTTTGCGCTCCGAGTCCTGTGGCCCTGAGCAGGCAGCTGACTGCAAAAAATCGGAACATCGAAGGATAAGTCCCAGACAGGAGCTGCCCCCACCTCATACTTGTGCTGCCCTGAGAGTCCCAGGAGAGCCCTACAAACTGACATCAGGAACCTGGACTGGTGAGTTTTCTTTCCCAGGGAAAAGAGCCGATGTTTGCGCTCAGAGTCCTGTGGCCCTGAGCGGGCAGCTGAGTGCAAAAAGTCGGAACATCGAAGGATAAGTCCCAGACAGGAGCTGCCCCCACCTCATACTTGTGCTGCCCTGAGAGTCCCAGGGGAGCCCTACAAACTGACATCAGGAACCTGGACTGGTGAGTTTTCTTTCCCAGGGAAAAGAGCCGATGTTTGCGCTCCGAGTCCTGTGGCTTTGAGTGGGCAGCTGACTGCAAAAAATCGGAACATCGAAGGATAAGTCCCAGACAGGAGCTGCCCCCACCTCATACTTGTGCTGCCCTGAGAGTCCCTGGGGAGCCCTACAAACTGACATCAGGAACCTGGACTGGTGAGTTTTCTTTCCCAGGGAAAAGAGCCGATGTTTGCGCTCCGAGTCCTGTGGCCCTGAGCGGGCAGCTGAGTGCAAAAAATCGGAACATCGAAGGATAAGTCCCAGACAGGAGCTGCCCCCACCTCATACTTGTGCTGCCCTGAGAGTCCCAGGGGAGCCCTACAAACTGACATCAGGAACCTGGACTGGTGAGTTTTCTTTCCCAGGGAAAAGAGCCGATGTTTGCACTCCGAGTCCTGTGGCCCTGAGCGGGCAGCTGACTGCAAAAATCGGAACATCGAAGGATAAGTCCCAGACAGGAGCTGCCCCCACCTCATACTTGTGCTGCACTGACAGTCCCAGGAGAGCCCTACAAACTGACATCAGGAACCTGGACTGGTGAGTTTTCTTTCCCAGGGAAAAGAGCCGATGTTTGCGCTCCGAGTCCCGTGGCCCTGAGCGGGCAGCTGAGTGCAAAAAATCGGAACATCGAAGGATAAGTCCCAGACAGGAGCTGCCCCCACCTCATCCTTGTGCTGCCCTGAGAGTCCCTGGGGAGCCCTACAAACTGAAATCTGGAACCTGGACTGGTGAGTTTTCTTTCCCAGGGAAAAGAGCCGATGTTTGCGCTCCGAGTCCTGTGGCCCTGAGCGGGCAGCTGAGTGCAAAAAATCGGAACATCGAAGGATAAGTCCCAGACAGGAGCTGCCCCCACCTCATACTTGTGCTGCCCTGAGAGTCCAAAAAGAGCCCTACAAACTGACATCAGGAACCTGGACTGGTGAGTTTTCTTTCCCAGGGAAAAGAGCCGATGTTTGCGCTCCGAGTCCTGTGGCCCTGAGCGGGCAGCTGAGTGCAAAAAATCGGAACATCGAAGGATAAGTCCCAGACAGGAGCTGCCCCCACCTCATCCTTGTGCTGCCCTGAGAGTCCCAGGGGAGCCCTACAAACTGACATCAGGAACCTGGACTGGTGAGTTTTCTTTCCCAGGGAAAAGAGCCGATGTTTGCGCTCAGAGTCCTGTGGCCCTGAGCGGGCAGCTGAGTGCAAAAAGTCGGAACATCGAAGGATAAGTCCCAGACAGGAGCTGCCCCCACCTCATACTTGTGCTGCCCTGAGAGTCCCAGGGGAGCCCTACAAACTGACATCAGGAACCTGGACTGGTGAGTTTTCTTTCCCAGGGAAAAGAGCCGATGTTTGCGCTCCGAGTCCTGTGGCTTTGAGTGGGCAGCTGACTGCAAAAAATCGGAACATCGAAGGATAAGTCCCAGACAGGAGCTGCCCCCACCTCATACTTGTGCTGCCCTGAGAGTCCCTGGGGAGCCCTACAAACTGACATCAGGAACCTGGACTGGTGAGTTTTCTTTCCCAGGGAAAAGAGCCGATGTTTGCGCTCCGAGTCCTGTGGCCCTGAGCGGGCAGCTGAGTGCAAAAAATCGGAACATCGAAGGATAAGTCCCAGACAGGAGCTGCCCCCACCTCATACTTGTGCTGCCCTGAGAGTCCCAGGGGAGCCCTACAAACTGACATCAGGAACCTGGACTGGTGAGTTTTCTTTCCCAGGGAAAAGAGCCGATGTTTGCACTCCGAGTCCTGTGGCCCTGAGCGGGCAGCTGACTGCAAAAATCGGAACATCGAAGGATAAGTCCCAGACAGGAGCTGCCCCCACCTCATACTTGTGCTGCACTGACAGTCCCAGGAGAGCCCTACAAACTGACATCAGGAACCTGGACTGGTGAGTTTTCTTTCCCAGGGAAAAGAGCCGATGTTTGCGCTCCGAGTCCCGTGGCCCTGAGCGGGCAGCTGAGTGCAAAAAATCGGAACATCGAAGGATAAGTCCCAGACAGGAGCTGCCCCCACCTCATCCTTGTGCTGCCCTGAGAGTCCCTGGGGAGCCCTACAAACTGAAATCTGGAACCTGGACTGGTGAGTTTTCTTTCCCAGGGAAAAGAGCCGATGTTTGCGCTCCGAGTCCTGTGGCCCTGAGCGGGCAGCTGAGTGCAAAAAATCGGAACATCGAAGGATAAGTCCCAGACAGGAGCTGCCCCCACCTCATACTTGTGCTGCCCTGAGAGTCCAAAAAGAGCCCTACAAACTGACATCAGGAACCTGGACTGGTGAGTTTTCTTTCCCAGGGAAAAGAGCCGATGTTTGCGCTCCGAGTCCTGTGGCCCTGAGCGGGCAGCTGAGTGCAAAAAATCGGAACATCGAAGGATAAGTCCCAGACAGGAGCTGCCCCCACCTCATCCTTGTGCTGCCCTGAGAGTCCCAGGGGAGCCCTACAAACTGACATCAGGAACCTGGACTGGTGAGTTTTCTTTCCCAGGGAAAAGAGCCGATGTTTGCGCTCCGAGTCCTGTGGCCCTGAGTGGGCAGCAGACTGCAAAAAATCGGAACATCGAAGGATAAGTCCCAGACAGGAGCTGCCCCCACCTCATACTTGTGCTGCCCTGTGAGTCCCAGGGGAGCCCTACAAACTGACATCAGGAACCTGGACTGGTGAGTTTTCTTTCCCAGGGAAAAGAGCCGATGTTTGCGCTCCGAGTCCTGTGGCCCTGAGCGGGCAGCTGAGTGCAAAAAATCGGAACATCGAAGGATAAGTCCCAGACAGGAGCTGCCCCCACCTCATACTTGTGCTGCCCTGAGAGTCCAAAAAGAGCCCTACAAACTGACATCAGGATCCTGGACTGGTGATTTTTCTTTCCCAGGGAAAAGAGCCGATGTTTGCGCTCCGAGTCCTGTGGCCCTGAGCGGGCCGGTGACTGCAAAAAATCGGAACATCGAAGGATAAGTCCCAGACAGGAGCTGCCCCAACCTCTTACTTGTGCTGCCCTGACAGTCCCACGGGAGCCCTACAAATTGACGTCAGGAACCTGGACTGGTGAGTTTTCTTTCCCAGGGAAAAGAGCCGATGTTTGCGCTCCGAGTCCTGTGGCCCTGAGCGGGCAGCTGAGTGCAAAAAATCAGAACATCGAAGGACAAGTCCCAGACAGGAGCTGCCCCCACCTCATACTTCTGCTGCACTGACAGTCCCACGGGAGCCCTACAAACTGACATCAGGAACCTGGACTGGTGAGTTTTTTTTCCCAGGGGAAAGAGCCGATGTTTGCGCCCCGAGTCCTGTGGCCCTGAGCAGGCAGATGACTGCAAAAATCCGAACATCGAAGGATAAGTCCCAGGCAGGAGCTGCCCCCACCTCATACTTGTGCTGCACTGACAGTCCCAGGAGAGCCCTACAAACTGACATCAGGAACCTGGACTGGTGAGTTTTCTTTCCCAGGGAAAAGAGCCGATGTTTGCGCTCCGAGTCCTGTGGCCCTGAGCAGGCAGCTGAGTGCAAAAAATCGGAACATCGAAGGATAAGTCCCAGACAGGAGCTGCCCCCACCTCATCCTTGTGCTGCCCTGAGAGTCCCAGGGGAGCCCTACAAACTGACATCAGGAACCTGGACTGGTGAGTTTTCTTTCCCAGGGAAAAGAGCCGATGTTTGCGCTCCGAGTCCTGTGGCTTTGAGCGGGAAGCTGACTGCAAAAAATCCGAACATCGAAGGATAAGTCCCAGACAGGAGCTGCCCCCACCTCATACTTGTGCTGCCCTGAGAGTCCCAGGGGAGCCCTACAAACTGACATCAGGAACCTGGACTGGTGAGTTTTCTTTCCCAGGGAAAAGAGCCGATGTTTGCACTCCGAGTCCTGTGGCCCTGAGCGGGCAGCTGACTGCAAAAATCGGAACATCGAAGGATAAGTCCCAGACAGGAGCTGCCCCCACCTCATACTTGTGCTGCCCTGACAGTCCCAGGAGAGCCCTACAAACTGACATCAGGAACCTGGACTGGTGAGTTTTCTTTCCCAGGGAAAAGAGCCGATGTTTGCGCTCCGAGTCCTGTGGCCCTGAGCGGGCAGCTGAGTGCAAAAAATCGGAACATCGAAGGATAAGTCCCAGACAGGAGCTGCCCCCACCTCATACTTGTGCTGCCCTGAGAGTCCCAGGGGAGCCCTACAAACTGACATCAGGAACCTGGACTGGTGAGTTTTCTTTCCCAGGGAAAAGAGCCGATGTTTGCGCTCCGAGTCCTGTGGCCCTGAGCGGGCAGCTGGGTGCAAAAAATCGGAACATCGAAGGATAAGTCCCAGACAGGAGCTGCCCCCACCTCATACTTGTGCTGCCCTGAGAGTCCCAGGGGAGCCCTACAAACTGACATCAGGAACCTGGACTGGTGAGTTTTCTTTCCCAGGGAAAAGAGCCGATGTTTGCGCTCCGAGTCCTGTGGCCCTGAGCGGGCAGCTGAGTGCAAAAAATCGGAACATCGAAGGATAAGTCCCAGACAGGAGCTGCCCCCACCTCATACTTGTGCTGCCCTGAGAGTCCCAGGGGAGCCCTACAAACTGACATCAGGAACCTGGACTGGTGAGTTTTCTTTCCCAGGGAAAAGAGCCGATGTTTGCGCACCGAGTCCTGTGGCCCTGAGTGGGCAGCTGAGTGCAAAAAATCGGAACATCGAAGGATAAGTCCCAGACAGGAGCTGCCCCCACCTCATACTTGTGCTGCCCTGAGAGTCCCAGGGGAGCCCTACAAACTGACATCAGGAACCTGGACTGGTGAGTTTTCTTTCCCAGGGAAAAGAGCCGATGTTTGCGCTCCGAGTCCTGTGGCCCTGAGCGGGCAGCTGAGTGCAAAAAATCGGAACATCGAAGGATAAGTCCCAGACAGGAGCTGCCCCCACCTCATACTTGTGCTGCCCTGAGAGTCCAAAAAGAGCCCTACAAACTGAAATCAGGAACCTGGACTGGTGAGTTTTCTTTCCCAGGGAAAAGAGCCGATGTTTGCGCTCCGAGTCCTGTGGCCCTGAGCGGGCAGCTGAGTGCAAAAAATCGGAACATCGAAGGATAAGTCCCAGACAGGAGCTGCCCCCACCTCATACTTGTACTGCCCTGACAGTCCCAGGGGAGCCCTACAAACTGACATCAGGAACCTGGACTGGTGAGTTTTCTTTCCCAGGGAAAAGAGCCGATGTTTGCGCTCCGAGTCCTGTGGCTTTGAGCGGGCAGCTGACTGCAAAAAATCGGAACATCGAAGGATAAGTCCCAGACAGGAGCTGCCCCCACCTCATACTTGTGCTGCCCTGAGAGTCCAAAAAGAGCCCTACAAACTGACATCAGGAACCTGGACTGGTGAGTTTTCTTTCCCAGGGAAAAGAGCCGATGTTTGCGCTCCGAGTCCTGTGGCCCTGAGCGGGCAGCTGAGTGCAAAAAATCGGAACATCGAAGGATAAGTCCCAGAAAGGAGCTGCCCCCACCTCATACTTGTGCTGCCCTGACAGTCCCGGGGGAGCCCTACAAACTGACATCAGGAACCTGGACTGGTGAGTTTTCTTTCCCAGGGAAAAGAGCCGATGTTTGTGCCCCGAGTCCTGTGGCCCTGAGCAGGCAGCTGACTGCAAAAAATCCGAACATCGAAGGATAAGTCCCAGGCAGGAGCTGCCCCCACCTCATACTTGTGCTGCCCTGAGAGTCCAAAAAGAGCCCTACAAACTGACATCAGGAACCTGGACTGGTGAGTTTTCTTTCCCAGGGAAAAGAGCCGATGTTTGCGCTCCGAGTCCTGTGGCCCTGAGCGGGCAGCTGAGTGCAAAAAATCGGAACATCGAAGGATAAGTCCCAGACAGGAGCTGCCCCCACCTCATACTTGTGCTGCCCTGAGAGTCCCAGGGGAGCCCTACAAACTGACATCAGGAACCTGGACTGGTGAGTTTTCTTTCCCAGGGAAAAGAGCCGATGTTTGCGCTCCGAGTCCTGTGGCCCTGAGCGGGCAGCTGAGTGCAAAAAATCGGAACATCGAAGGATAAGTCCCAGACAGGAGCTGCCCCTACCTCATACTTGTGCTGCCCTGAGAGTCCCAGGGGAGCCCTACAAACTGACATCAGGAACCTGGACTGGTGAGTTTTCTTTCCCAGGGAAAAGAGCCGATGTTTGCACTCCGAGTCCTGTGGCCCTGAGCGGGCAGCTGAGTGCAAAAAATCGGAACATCGAAGGATAAGTCCCAGACAGGAGCTGCCCCCACCTCATACTTGTGCTGCCCTGAGAGTCCCTGGGGAGCCCTACAAACTGACATCAGGAACCTGGACTGGTGAGTTTTCTTTCCCAGGGAAAAGAGCCGATGTTTGCGCTCCGAGTCCTGTGGCCCTGAGCGGGCAGCTGAGTGCAAAAAATCGGAACATCGAAGGATAAGTCCCAGACAGGAGCTGCCCCCACCTCATACTTGTGCTGCCCTGAGAGTCCCAGGGGAGCCCTACAAACTGACATCAGGAACCTGGACTGGTGAGTTTTCTTTCCCAGGTAAATGAGCCGATGTTTGCACTCTGAGTCCTATGGCCCTGAGCGGGCAGCTGACTGCAAAAAATCGGAACATCGAAGGATAAGTCCCAGACAGGAGCTGCCCCCACCTCATACTTGTGCTGCCCTGAGAGTCCCAGGGGAGCCCTACAAACTGACATCAGGAACCTGGACTGGTGAGTTTTCTTTCCCAGGGAAAAGAGCCGATGTTTGCGCTCCGAGTCCTGTGGCCCTGAGCGGGCAGCTGAGTGCAAAAAATCGGAACATCGAAGGATAAGTCCCAGACAGGAGCTGCCCCCACCTCATACTTGTGCTGCCCTGAGAGTCCAAAAAGAGCCCTACAAACTGAAATCAGGAACCTGGACTGGTGAGTTTTCTTTTCCAGGGAAAAGAGCCGATGTTTGCGCTCCGAGTCCTGTGGCCCTGAGCGGGCAGCTGAGTGCAAAAAATCGGAACATCGAAGGATAAGTCCCAGACAGGAGCTGCCCCCACCTCATACTTGTGCTGCCCTGAGAGTCCCAGGGGAGCCCTACAAACTGACATCAGGAACCTGGACTGGTGAGTTTTCTTTCCCAGGGAAAAGAGCCGATGTTTGCGCTCCGAGTCCTGTGGCCCTGAGCGGGCAGCTGAGTGCAAAAAATCGGAACATCGAAGGATAAGTCCCAGACAGGAGCTGCCCCCACCTCATACTTGTGCTGCCCTGAGAGTCCCAGGGGAGCCCTACAAACTGACATCAGGAACCTGGACTGGTGAGTTTTCTTTCCCAGGGAAAAGAGCCGATGTTTGCGCTCCGAGTCCTGTGGCCCTGAGCGGGCAGCTGACTGCAAAAAATCGGAACATCGAAGGATAAGTCCCAGACAGGAGCTGCCCCCACCTCATACTTGTGCTGCCCTGAGAGTCCCAGGGGAGCCCTACAAACTGACATCAGGAACCTGGACTGGTGAGTTTTCTTTCCCAGGGAAAAGAGCCGATGTTTGCGCTCCGAGTCCTGTGGCCCTGAGCGGGCAGCTGAGTGCAAAAAATCGGAACATCGAAGGATAAGTCCCAGACAGGAGCTGCCCCCACCTCATACTTGTGCTGCCCTGGGAGTCCAAAAAGAGCCCTACAAACTGAAATCAGGAACCTGGACTGGTGAGTTTTCTTTCCCAGGGAAAAGAGCCGATGTTTGTGCTCCGAGTCCTGTGGCCCTGAGTGGGCAGCTGAGTGCAAAAAATCGGAACATCGAAGGATAAGTCCCAGACAGGAGCTGCCCCCACCTCATACTTGTGCTGCCCTGAGAGTCCCAGGGGAGCCCTACAAACTGACATCAGGAACCTGGACTGGTGAGTTTTCTTTCCCAGGGAAAAGAGCCGATGTTTGCGCTCCGAGTCCTGTGGCCCTGAGCGGGCAGCTGAGTGCAAAAAATCGGAACATCGAAGGATAAGTCCCAGACAGGAGCTGCCCCCACCTCATACTTGTGCTGCCCTGAGAGTCCCAGGAGAGCCCTACAAACTGACATCAGGAACCTGGACTGGTGAGTTTTCTTTCCCAGGGAAAAGAGCCGATGTTTGCGCTCCGAGTCCTGTGGCCCTGAGCGGGCAGCTGACTGCAAAAAATCGGAACATTGAAGGATAAGTCCCAGACAGGAGCTGCCCCCACCTCATACTTGTGCTGCCCTGAGAGTCCCAGGGGAGCCCTACAAACTGACATCAGGAACCTGGACTGGTGAGTTTTCTTTCCCAGGTAAATGAGCCGATGTTTGCACTCTGAGTCCTATGGCCCTGAGCGGGCAGCTGACTGCAAAAAATCGGAACATCGAAGGATAAGTCCCAGACAGGAGCTGCCCCCACCTCATACTTGTGCTGCCCTGAGAGTCCCAGGGGAGCCCTACAAACTGACATCAGGAACCTGGACTGGTGAGTTTTCTTTCCCAGGGAAAAGAGCCGATGTTTGCGCTCCGAGTCCTGTGGCCCTGAGCGGGCAGCTGAGTGCAAAAAATCGGAACATCGAAGGATAAGTCCCAGACAGGAGCTGCCCCCACCTCATCCTTGTGCTGCCCTGACAGTCCCACGGGAGCCCTACAAACTGAAATCAGGAACCTGGACTGGTGAGTTTTCTTTCCCAGGGAAAAGAGCCGATGTTTGCGCTCCGAGTCCTGTGGCCCTGAGCGGGCAGCTGAGTGCAAAAAATCGGAACATCGAAGGATAAGTCCCCGACAGGAGCTGCCCCCACCTCATACTTGTGCTGCCCTGAGAGTCCAAAAAGAGCCCTACAAACTGAAATCAGGAACCTGGACTGGTGAGTTTTCTTTTCCAGGGAAAAGAGCCGATGTTTGCGCTCCGAGTCCTGTGGCCCTGAGCGGGCAGCTGAGTGCAAAAAATCGGAACATCGAAGGATAAGTCCCAGACAGGAGCTGCCCCCACCTCATACTTGTGCTGCCCTGAGAGTCCCAGGGGAGCCCTACAAACTGACATCAGGAACCTGGACTGGTGAGTTTTCTTTCCCAGGGAAAAGAGCCGATGTTTGCGCTCCGAGTCCTGTGGCCCTGAGCGGGCCGGTGACTGCAAAAAATCGGAACATCGAAGGATAAGTCCCAGACAGGAGCTGCCCCCACCTCATACTTGTGCTGCCCTGAGAGTCCCAGGGGAGCCCTACAAACTGACATCAGGAACCTGGACTGGTGAGTTTTCTTTCCCAGGGAAAAGAGCCGATGTTTGCGCTCCGAGTCCTGTGGCCCTGAGCGGGCAGCTGACTGCAAAAAATCGGAACATCGAAGGATAAGTCCCAGACAGGAGCTGCCCCCACCTCATCCTTGTGCTGCCCTGAGAGTCCCAGGGGAGCCCTACAAACTGACATCAGGAACCTGGACTGGTGAGTTTTCTTTCCCAGGGAAAAGAGCCGATGTTTGCGCTCCGAGTCCTGTGGCCCTGAGCGGGCAGCTGAGTGCAAAAAATCGGAACATCGAAGGATAAGTCCCAGACAGGAGCTGCCCCCACCTCATACTTGTGCTGCCCTGAGAGTCCCAGGAGAGCCCTACAAACTGACATCAGGAACCTGGACTGGTGAGTTTTCTTTCCCAGGGAAAAGAGCCGATGTTTGCGCTCCGAGTCCTGTGGCCCTGAGCGGGCAGCTGAGTGCAAAAAATCGGAACATCGAAGGATAAGTCCCAGACAGGAGCTGCCCCCACCTCATCCTTGTGCTGCCCTGACAGTCCCACGGGAGCCCTACAAACTGACATCAGGAACCTGGACTGGTGAGTTTTCTTTCCCAGGGAAAAGAGCCGATGTTTGCGCTCCGAGTCCTGTGGCCCTGAGCGGGCAGCTGAGTGCAAAAAATCGGAACATCGAAGGATAAGTCCCAGACAGGAGCTGCCCCCACCTCATACTTGTGCTGCCCTGAGAGTCCCAGGGGAGCCCTACAAACTGACATCAGGAACCTGGACTGGTGAGTTTTCTTTCCCAGGGAAAAGAGCCGATGTTTGCGCTCCGAGTCCTGTGGCCCTGAGCGGGCAGCTGAGTGCAAAAAATCGGAACATCGAAGGATAAGTCCCAGACAGGAGCTGCCCCCACCTCATACTTGTGCTGCCCTGAGAGTGCAAAAAGAGCCCTACAAACTGAAATCAGGAACCTGGACTGGTGAGTTTTCTTTTCCAGGGAAAAGAGCCGATGTTTGCGCTCCGAGTCCTGTGGCCCTGAGCGGGCAGCTGAGTGCAAAAAATCGGAACATCGAAGGATAAGTCCCAGACAGGAGCTGCCCCCACCTCATACTTGTGCTGCCCTGAGAGTCCCAGGGGAGCCCTACAAACTGACATCAGGAACCTGGACTGGTGAGTTTTCTTTCCCAGGGAAAAGAGCCGATGTTTGCGCTCCGAGTCCTGTGGCCCTGAGCGGGCAGCTGAGTGCAAAAAATCGGAACATCGAAGGATAAGTCCCAGACAGGAGCTGCCCCCACCTCATACTTGTGCTGCCCTGAGAGTCCCAGGGGAGCCCTACAAACTGACATCAGGAACCTGGACTGGTGAGTTTTCTTTCCCAGGGAAAAGAGCCGATGTTTGCGCTCCGAGTCCTGTGGCCCTGAGCGGGCAGCTGACTGCAAAAAATCGGAACATCGAAGGATAAGTCCCAGACAGGAGCTGCCCCCACCTCATACTTGTGCTGCCCTGAGAGTCCCAGGGGAGCCCTACAAACTGACATCAGGAACCTGGACTGGTGAGTTTTTTTTCCCAGGGGAAAGAGCCGATGTTTGCGCCCCGAGTCCTGTGGCCCTGAGCAGGCAGCTGACTGCAAAAATCCGAACATCGAAGGATAAGTCCCAGGCAGGAGCTGCCCCCACCTCATACTTGTGCTGCACTGACAGTCCCAGGGGAGCCCTACAAACTGACATCAGGAACCTGGACTGGTGAGTTTTCTTTCCCAGGGAAAAGAGCCGATGTTTGCGCTCTGAGTCCTGTGGCCCTGAGCCGGCAGCTGAGTGCAAAAAATCGGAACATCGAAGGATAAGTCCCAGACAGGAGCTGCCCCCACCTCATACTTGTGCTGCCCTGAGAGTCCCAGGGGAGCCCTACAAACTGACATCAGGAACCTGGACTGGTGAGTTTTCTTTCCCAGGGAAAAGAGCCGATGTTTGCGCTCCGAGTCCTGTGGCCCTGAGCGGGCAGCTGACTGCAAAAAATCGGAACATCGAAGGATAAGTCCCAGACAGGAGCTGCCCCCACCTCATACTTGTGCTGCCCTGAGAGTCCAAAAAGAGCCCTACAAACTGACATCAGGAACCTGGACTGGTGAGTTTTCTTCCCAGGGAAAAGGGCCGATGTTTGCGCTCCGAGTCCTGTGGCCCTGAGCGGGCAGCTGAGTGCAAAAAATCGGAACATCGAAGGATAAGTCCCAGACAGGAGCTGCCCCCACCTCATACTTGTGCTGCCCTGAGAGTCCCAGGGGAGCCCTACAAACTGACATCAGGAACCTGGACTGGTGAGTTTTCTTTCCCAGGGAAAAGAGCCGATGTTTGCACTCCGAGTCCTGTGGCCCTGAGCGGGCAGCAGACTGCAAAAATCGGAACATCGAAGGATAAGTCCCAGACAGGAGCTGCCCCCACCTCATACTTGTGCTGCACTGACAGTCCCAGGAGAGCCCTACAAACTGACATCAGGAACCTGGACTGGTGAGTTTTCTTTCCCAGGGAAAAGAGCCGATGTTTGCGCTCCGAGTCCCGTGGCCCTGAGCGGGCAGCTGAGTGCAAAAAATCGGAACATCGAAGGATAAGTCCCAGACAGGAGCTGCCCCCACCTCATCCTTGTGCTGCCCTGAGAGTCCCTGGGGAGCCCTACAAACTGACATCAGGAACCTGGACTGGTGAGTTTTCTTTCCCAGGGAAAAGAGCCGATGTTTGCGCCCCGAGTCCTGTGGCCCTGAGAGGGCAGCTGACTGCAAAAAATCGGAACATCGAAGGATAAGTCCCAGACAGGAGCTGCCCCCACCTCATACTTGTGCTGCCCTGAGAGTCCAAAAAGAGCCCTACAAACTGACATCAGGAACCTGGACTGGTGAGTTTTCTTTCCCAGGGAAAAGAGCCGATGTTTGCGCCCCGAGTCCTGTGGCCCTGAGTGGGCAGCTGAGTGCAAAAAATCGGAACATCGAAGGATAAGTCCCAGACAGGAGCTGCCCCCACCTCATACTTGTGCTGCCCTGAGAGTCCCAGGGGAGCCCTACAAACTGACATCAGGAACCTGGACTGGTGAGTTTTCTTTCCCAGGGAAAAGAGCCGATGTTTGCGCTCCGAGTCCTGTGGCCCTGAGCGGGCAGCTGAGTGCAAAAAATCGGAACATCGAAGGATAAGTCCCAGACAGGAGCTGCCCCCACCTCATACTTGTGCTGCCCTGAGAGTCCAAAAAGAGCCCTACAAACTGACATCAGGAACCTGGACTGGTGAGTTTTCTTTCCCAGGGAAAAGAGCCGATGTTTGCGCTCCGAGTCCTGTGGCCCTGAGCGGGCAGCTGAGTGCAAAAAATCGGAACATCGAAGGATAAGTCCCAGACAGGAGCTGCCCCCACCTCATACTTGTGCTGCCCTGAGAGTCCCAGGGGAGCCCTACAAACTGACATCAGGAACCTGGACTGGTGAGTTTTCTTTCCCAGGGAAAAGAGCCGATGTTTGCGCTCCGAGTCCTGTGGCCCTGAGCGGGCAGCTGAGTGCAAAAAATCGGAACATCGAAGGATAAGTCCCAGACAGGAGCTGCCCCCACCTCATACTTGTGCTGCCCTGAGAGTCCAAAAAGAGCCCTACAAACTGACATCAGGAACCTGGACTGGTGAGTTTTCTTTCCCAGGGAAAAGAGCCGATGTTTGCGCTCCGAGTCCTGTGGCCCTGAGCGGGCAGCTGACTGCAAAAAATCGGAACATCGAAGGATAAGTCCCAGACAGGAGCTGCCCCCACCTCATACTTGTGCTGCCCTGAGAGTCCCAGGGGAGCCCTACAAACTGACATCAGGAACCTGGACTGGTGAGTTTTCTTTCCCAGGGAAAAGAGCCGATGTTTGCGCTCCGAGTCCTGTGGCCCTGAGTGGGCAGCTGACTGCAAAAAATCGGAACATCGAAGGATAAGTCCCAGACAGGAGCTGCCCCCACCTCATACTTGTGCTGCCCTGAGAGTCCCAGGGGAGCCCTACAAACTGACATCAGGAACCTGGACTGGTGAGTTTTCTTTCCCAGGGAAAAGAGCCGATGTTTGCGCTCCGAGTCCTGTGGCCCTGAGCGGGCAGCTGACTGCAAAAAATCGGAACATCGAAGGATAAGTCCCAGACAGGAGCTGCCCCCACCTCATACTTGTGCTGCCCTGAGAGTCCAAAAAGAGCCCTACAAACTGACATCAGGAACCTGGACTGGTGAGTTTTCTTTCCCAGGGAAAAGAGCCGATGTTTGCGCTCCGAGTCCTGTGGCCCTGAGCGGGCAGCTGACTGCAAAAAATCGGAACATTGAAGGATAAGTCCCAGACAGGAGCTGCCCCCACCTCATACTTGTGCTGCCCTGAGATTCCCAGGGGAGCCCTACAAACTGACATCAGGAACCTGGACTGGTGAGTTTTCTTTCCCAGGGAAATGAGCCGATGTTTGCACTCCGAGTCCTGTGGCCCTGAGCGGGCAGCTGACTGCAAAAAATCGGAACATCGAAGGATAAGTCCCAGACAGGAGCTGCCCCCACCTCATACTTGTGCTGCCCTGAGAGTCCCTGGGGAGCCCTACAAACTGACATCAGGAACCTGGACTGGTGAGTTTTCTTTCCCAGGGAAAAGAGCCGATGTTTGCGCTCCGAGTCCTGTGGCCCTGAGCGGGCAGCTGAGTGCAAAAAATCGGAACATCGAAGGATAAGTCCCAGACAGGAGCTGCCCCCACCTCATACTTGTGCTGCCCTGAGAGTCCCAGGGGAGCCCTACAAACTGACATCAGGAACCTGGACTGGTGAGTTTTCTTTCCCAGGGAAAAGAGCCGATGTTTGCGCTCCGAGTCCTGTGGCCCTGAGCGGGCCGGTGACTGCAAAAAATCGGAACATCGAAGGATAAGTCCCAGACAGGAGCTGCCCCCACCTCATACTTGTGCTGCCCTGACAGTCCCAGGGGAGCCCTACAAACTGACATCAGGAACCTGGACTGGTGAGTTTTCTTTCCCAGGGAAAAGAGCCGATGTTTGCACTCCGAGTCCTGTGGCCCTGAGCGGGCAGCTGACTGCAAAAATCGGAACATCGAAGGATAAGTCCCAGACAGGAGCTGCCCCCAGCTCATACTTGTGCTGCCCTGACAGTCCCAGGGGAGCCCTACAAACTGACATCAGGAACCTGGACTGGTGAGTTTTCTTTCCCAGGGAAAAGAGCCGATGTTTGCGCTCCGAGTCCTGTGGCCCTGAGCGGGCAGCTGAGTGCAAAAAATCGGAACATCGAAGGATAAGTCCCAGACAGGAGCTGCCCCTACCTCATACTTCTGCTGCACTGACAGTCCCAGGGGAGCCCTACAAACTGACATCAGGAACCTGGACTGGTGAGTTTTTTTTCCCAGGGGAAAGAGCCGATGTTTGCGCCCCGAGTCCTGTGGCCCTGAGCAGGCAGCTGACTGCAAAAATCCGAACATCGAAGGATAAGTCCCAGGCAGGAGCTGCCCCCACCTCATACTTGTGCTGCCCTGAGAGTCCCAGGGGAGCCCTACAAACTGACATCAGGAACCTGGACTGGTGAGTTTTCTTTCCCAGGGAAAAGAGCCGATGTTTGCGCTCCGAGTCCTGTGGCCCTGAGCGGGCAGCTGAGTGCAAAAAATCGGAACATCGAAGGATAAGTCCCAGACAGGAGCTGCCCCCACGTCATCCTTGTGCTGCCCTGACAGTCCCACGGGAGCCCTACAAACTGACATCAGGAACCTGGACTGGTGAGTTTTCTTTCCCAGGGAAAAGAGCCGATGTTTGCGCTCCGAGTCCTGTGGCCCTGAGCGGGCAGCTGAGTGCAAAAAATCGGAACATCGAAGGATAAGTCCCAGACAGGAGCTGCCCCCAGCTCATACTTGTGCTGCCCTGAGAGTCCCAGGGGAGCCCTACAAACTGACATCAGGAACCTGGACTGGTGAGTTTTCTTTCCCAGGGAAAAGAGCCGATGTTTGCGCTCCGAGTCCTGTGGCCCTGAGCGGGCAGCTGAGTGCAAAAAATCGGAACATCGAAGGATAAGTCCCAGACAGGAGCTGCCCCCACCTCATACTTGTGCTGCACTGACAGTCCCAGGAGAGCCCTACAACCTGACATCAGGAACCTGGACTGGTGAGTTTTCTTTCCCAGGGAAAAGAGCCGATGTTTGCGCTCCGAGTCCTGTGGCCCTGAGCGGGCAGCTGAGTGCAAAAAATCGGAACATCGAAGGATAAGTCCCAGACAGGAGCTGCCCCCACCTCATCCTTGTGCTGCCCTGAGAGTCCCTGGGGAGCCCTACAAACTGACATCAGGAACCTGGACTGGTGAGTTTTCTTTCCCAGGGAAAAGAGCCGATGTTTGCGCCCCGAGTCCTGTGGCCCTGAGCGGGCAGCTGAGTGCAAAAAATCGGAACATCGAAGGATAAGTCCCAGACAGGAGCTGCCCCCACCTCATACTTGTGCTGCCCTGAGAGTCCCAGGGGAGCCCTACAAACTGACATCAGGAACCTGGACTGGTGAGTTTTCTTTCCCAGGGAAAAGAGCCGATGTTTGCGCCCCGAGTCCTGTGGCCCTGAGTGGGCAGCTGACTGCAAAAAATCGGAACATCAAAGGATAAGTCCCAGACAGGAGCTACCCCCACCTCATACTTGTGCTGCCCTGAGAGTCCCAGGGGAGCCCTACAAACTGACATCAGGAACCTGGACTGGTGAGTTTTCTTTCCCAGGGAAAAGAGCCGATGTTTGCGCTCCGAGTCCTGTGGCCCTGAGCGGGCAGCTGAGTGCAAAAAATCGGAACATCGAAGGATAAGTCCCAGACAGGAGCTGCCCCCACCTCATCCTTGTGCTGCCCTGAGAGTCCCAGGGGAGCCCTACAAACTGACATCAGGAACCTGGACTGGTGAGTTTTCTTTCCCAGGGAAAAGAGCCGATGTTTGCGCTCCGAGTCCTGTGGCCCTGAGCGGGCAGCTGAGTGCAAAAAATCGGAACATCGAAGGATAAGTCCCAGACAGGAGCTGCCCCCACCTCATACTTGTGCTGCCCTGAGAGTCCCAGGGGAGCCCTACAAACTGACATCAGGAACCTGGACTGGTGAGTTTTCTTTCCCAGGGAAAAGAGCCGATGTTTGCGCCCCGAGTCCTGTGGCCCTGAGTGGGCAGCTGAGTGCAAAAAATCGGAACATCAAAGGATAAGTCCCAGACAGGAGCTGCCCCCACCTCATACTTGTGCTGCCCTGAGAGTCCCAGGGGAGCCCTACAAACTGACATCAGGAACCTGGACTGGTGAGTTTTCTTTCCCAGGGAAAAGAGCCGATGTTTGCGCTCCGAGTCCTGTGGCCCTGAGCGGGCAGCTGAGTGCAAAAAATCGGAACATCGAAGGATAAGTCCCAGACAGGAGCTGCCCCCACCTCATACTTGTGCTGCCCTGAGAGTCCAAAAAGAGCCCTACAAACTGAAATCAGGAACCTGGACTGGTGAGTTTTCTTTTCCAGGGAAAAGAGCCGATGTTTGCGCTCCGAGTCCTGTGGCCCTGAGCGGGCAGCTGAGTGCAAAAAATCGGAACATCGAAGGATAAGTCCCAGACAGGAGCTGCCCCCACCTCATACTTGTGCTGCCCTGAGAGTCCCAGGGGAGCCCTACAAACTGACATCAGGAACCTGGACTGGTGAGTTTTCTTTCCCAGGGAAAAGAGCCGATGTTTGCGCTCCGAGTCCTGTGGCCCTGAGCGGGCCGGTGACTGCAAAAAATCGGAACATCGAAGGATAAGTCCCAGACAGGAGCTGCCCCCACCTCATACTTGTGCTGCCCTGACAGTCCCAGGGGAGCCCTACAAACTGACATCAGGAACCTGGACTGGTGAGTTTTCTTTCCCAGGGAAAAGAGCCGATGTTTGCGCTCCGAGTCCTGTGGCCCTGAGCAGGCAGCTGACTGCAAAAAATCGGAACATCGAAGGATAAGTCCCAGACAGGAGCTGCCCCCACCTCATACTTGTGCTGCCCTGAGAGTCCCAGGGGAGCCCTACAAACTGACATCAGGAACCTGGACTGGTGAGTTTTCTTTCCCAGGGAAAAGAGCCGATGTTTGCGCCCCGAGTCCTGTGGCCCTGAGCGGGCAGCTGAGTGCAAAAAATCGGAACATCGAAGGATAAGTCCCAGACAGGAGCTGCCCCCACCTCATACTTGTGCTGCCCTGAGAGTCCCAGGGGAGCCCTACAAACTGACATCAGGAACCTGGACTGGTGAGTTTTCTTTCCCAGGGAAAAGAGCCGATGTT